>NC_141691.1:658000474-659200474 GCF_964263255.1 Lissotriton vulgaris
GCATCATATTTACCAGTGTTCAGTCTTCGGCCCATGTCTGTCCTATATAAAACAACTCAGTGGCGCAGCTAGACCTTGTGCTGCAAGTGGCAATCGGCAATCCCTGCATTTGACGCAGGCGGCGGCCACATGTAAGGAGGGTATGCTGGTGGTTCCTACAACGGCTGCAGGTAGGAGCGGGGTGGAGGCCGCCGCCCCAAATCTCATGCCCTGCCCCCCCTTGCTACACCACTGAAACAACTAATACATAAATACAAGTAATTTATCACAATCGTCATTCTTTACTGCCACAATTAGCTTGCATTGAGACTTGTCCAAGCCCTATATTCTTTGAGATGCCAGCTGGCTACAAAATAGCTTTTTTTTTTTTTTAATGAGTTCCCATTCATGCGTCTCAATGAGTTGACACTACTTGTTTGCTAGTTTTTTATGTTAATCATATCTTCTGTCTCAGCTTTTCGACATGCAAATGTGTTAGCAGTAAACAGCTGTAAGAAAGTGGGTACTTGATTGAGGGGGGTGGAAGCCCCACTCAGGCAACAGCCACAATCCTTGTCGGGATAAATCAAAAAGTCCCAAAATTAACCCGTGCTTAACCCTTCGGTAGTTTGAAACAAAAGCAGTCAGACTTAACATATAGGCAATGTGTAAAGTATTTATGCAGCACACACAAGCAGTAATGAAGTGAAAACAAAACAAAAAAAATGCCAAAGCAATGTAGAAAATTGGGTGAATTTTTATAAATAAATTGATAGCATAATTACAAATATCCAATCAGTAGAAGCGGAGAAAATTTAATTTCAAGGTTTTAGGTAAAAATAACTCCTTTAAGCACAAAGCCTCAACTGTGGTTATCTGGTTGCACTGGACCGGGACAAAATCACAAGTTCAGGCTGACTGCGAGAGAGCACAGGCAAGTTTTTCCCACTGAGATTTGCACCTTATGTCCTTGATGTGAAGCTTTGCATCAATCTGTATCGGTCCCTATGAGGGGCTGCAATGTGAAGTGTTGTGTCAAGTTACGTCACACTGTATTAGTTCCTATGAGGTTAAAAGTTAGGCATTGAGAAGTACAATCCGATGCCAGCTGAGAGTCTAGACCCTGGGGGGAACACTGCTTGGAGATCAGGACTCAGTCCACTCCAGACAGAGGCCAGCAGCAGGGCTCAGGCAGGTCCAGTTGCAGGTCCAGTGCAGCAGGGCAGCTGGGAACTTGCAGGGAGGCATTTCAACCTTGTTGTGTCCCTGTAGCTCACCTAGGAGGTCAACCAACTGACCCTTGGAGTCACTCTGGTTAGCCTCGGATGAAGGCAAGCAGGCACAGTCTTCCTTCTCAAAAAGCAAGGGAGTCCGTCAAGCAGGAGGGCCATCCTATGGCAGTAGGGCATTCCATCTTCTATAACTTCCACAAGTCTAGAAGTATTCTGAAGAGTTGGTCTGAGGTTCCAATATTGATACCTGGTGCCAGCCTTTGTCTGTTTGGAAACACCCTGTCCTACCCCCACATCTGGTTATGGAAAGTTCTTCACTACAGCTGTCAAGGCTCCAAAAAGTCTGGGGTGAAAAACGCCTAGTGTCAGGTGTGTGCAGGAGGATATCCCTTTTTAAGTGTAGGAGGGGCAATATCCTCCCCAGCCATCCTGGCAGGTTGGCCAATCTGGCCCACACCTAGTCCCCTTTTGTGCCATATTCTGGGAACACACAAAGCCAACAGCAAAACCATTCACCGTCATGTGACCCAGGCCACAGTCACAATTTGTCTGGGCCAGGAAAATGACAATTTTCTAAAAGTGCTATTTTCACAATAGTAACTTAAAATCCAACTTTACCATTAAAGAGCATTTTAAATTACAAATAGTTTTAGCCTAAACATGACATCTTTACCTGCTCCCAATCCAAAGTTAGCACTTATTAAATGTTGTGAAAGAAGGCTTTTGGATTTTTTTCATTACCAGGACATGTAAAACTTAAACCCACGTGTCCCTCATTTTAAATGCAAGGTACCCTGCGCTAATACCCTGTAGGGCTTAATTTAGGGGGTGACATACATATTAGGCATGGCAAAAGGATTATTTTTGCAAAGTCCTAATTGCACTTTAAAACTGCACTAAACGCTGCAATAGCAGGCCTGAGACACATTTTAAAGAGCTACTTAGTGTGAAGCACATGAGAGCTGCAGGCCCACTAGTAGCATTTAATTTAAAAGTTCTGGGTACATGTAGTACCATACACTTGAGATCTATAAGTACATTAAATGTGCCAATAGGGTTTAGTTCAATTTTACCATGTTTTAGGGAGAGAGCACAGGCACTTTAACACTGGTTAGCAGTAGTAAAGTGCACAGAGCCCTAATGCCAACAAACGTTGGATTCAGAAAAACTGGAGGGATGAAGGAAAAAGGTATGTGGGAGTGCCACACCAAAGATGCCAGGTTTGACAACTGCAATATCAGTGCATTTTTTTATGGTTTATATTTACTTAAAATCTATCTTTTTGATGGATGTCCTATTGACATCTACTTTTAAATGAGTCCCCTTGTCTTTCCTAGAGTGTTTATAGACACTGGGGTAGATTAGCCCATATCAAATGATGTGGTGAGCTTATTGATAGCCTTGAAAAGTTTGACAAAGACATGAAAACTGTCGGGCCACACTTATGTGTCTGGCTATGTGCTGAACCTGGATTTCAACTCTGAATGTTTAATATATCTGTGACAAACATTGTTCTGGAGTAGATGGAAACCTAATCTTTACTTTTTAGGTATGGCCAGAGACAGATCTTGCTATTCTCTCGTGTTTTTGTCATGAAGTAAGCATATATGAAAAAAGTCTTGATGCATTAGTTGTTTTGGATCAAACCCCTTCAGGCATTGCTTGTTAGCTGTGCCATTCACATTTGGTTGATCATACTGAGTATTACCCCTTTATTGTTATACTGCAAGATCCTACGGTGATGCATGAGCACTGCAAGGATGAGGATTTGCTGACAGGTTGCAGAGATCCAGGCTGATCCAAGCCGCTGTCAGACTCTGCATAGTACAATGAGACATTGTTTGTCCAACCTCCCTGCAAAAAGCACCTCTCTGTAACCCTATATTCCCTGTCTGCTCATGCCACAGAGCATTGGATATGTGCAATTGGCTATGTGCCTGGGCTGATTTCCACTTCCCTCAGGACACTCCTTCCCTCAGTGTCCCATCCCCTCATATGCTACCTCACACAATAGTTGGTCCAAGTACTTAAGTTGCAAGCTCTGACGATTTAGTAAGCTCTCCCTGCTCAAGCCCCTCTCTTCCCCCCGGGTGTGTGGGAGCTTAGAACGTTTGCTTTAATCGTTTCAGCAGCTGGGTGATCAGGAGGCTTGGGCTAAGTGGAAGGGGACATAGCAGCAATCTCCAACAGCTGAAGCAGCAGTAACAGTGCAGAATGGCAGGAGTGACAGCTTTCGCAGTGGGCATCGCAAAGTCTCTGGGCACTTGGACCAGATGTCTGCTAAAGTTGAAGAAGAGGATTTCTCCACCAAAATACCCTCAAGTAGAAGAGGAGGATTGCTCCACCACATTTCTCTCAAGTTGAGGAGGATGTTTGCACCACCACAATTCCCTTAAGTTGAAGAGGAGGATTGCTTCACTACAATTCCCTCAAGTTGCAGAGGAGGATTGTTCCACCACAATTCCCCTAATCTGAAGAGGAGGATTGCTGCACTACAATTCGCTCAAGTTGAAGAGGAGGATTGCTCCACCACATTTCTCTCAAGTTGAGGAGGATGTTTGCACCACCACAATTCCCTTAAGTTGAAGAGGAGGATTGCTTCACTACAATTCCCTCAAGTTGCAGAGGAGGATTGTTCCACCACAATTCCCCTAATCTGAAGAGGAGGATTGCTGCACTACAATTCGCTCAAGTTGAAGAGGAGGATTGCTCCACCACATTTCTCTCAAGTTGAGGAGGATGTTTGCACCACCACAATTCCCTTAAGTTGAAGAGGAGGATTGCTTCACTACAATTCCCTCAAGTTGCAGAGGAGGATTGTTCCACCACAATTCCCCTAATCTGAAGAGGAGGATTGCTGCACTACAATTCGCTCAAGTTGAAGAGGAGGATTGCTCCACCACAATTCCCTCAAGTTGAAGAGAAGGATTGCTCCGCCACATTCCCTCAAGTTGAAGAGGAGGATTGCTCCATCAGATTTCCCTTTATTTGAAAAGGAGGATTGCACCACCACAATTCTCTCAAGTAGAAGAGGATGATTGCTCCACCACAATTTTCTCAAGTTGAAGAGAAGGATTGCTCCACCACAATTCCCTCAAGTTGTAGAGGAGGATTGCTCCATCAGAATTCCCTTTATTTGAAGAGGAGGATTGCTACACTACAATTCGCTCAAGTAGAAGAGGATGATTGCCCCACCACAATTCCCTTAAGTTGAAGAGGAGGATTGCGCCACCATAATTGCAATACTTGGGCTATGTAAGGAGACGCATGCTTCTTCCGACATAGTCACAGCACTGCTGTACACTTGATTGTTAACTCTTACACCACTACCATTCTACTAACATGTTCTACTCGCTCACAGGGAAGTAACTTTCCATTGTCATTACATTGTAAAGTGTTTTTTTTTCTTTAGAAAGGAGGACCCTTTAGAACACATGATTGCTTCTGAAAGTCAATGTTATGCTCTTTCTAAGTTTTTGAAGGACTACATTGCTAACAGAATGTCAGAGGTCAAACAAATATGAGCTATCCATTATTTCTGTAATGTGAGCATTGATGGCAAGATGGTGCCCACTAGTAGAATGAAGTAAGCTCTGCTATGATGATGTTGGTTCTTTGTATACTGCAGTTACCATGATGCACACTTCTGGCTTGATGCTGGCCCTGTCAGTATACTAGCAGCTATTGGCAACATGGTGCTCATTCTAGACAGAAGGTGGAATCGATAGCATGTTTGTGCTCACATGTCACAATGTTGCCCATAGCAGAATGACAATAGTTCTTGACATACTTTTGAGTGCCATGGTATAAAGGTGTGCAATCCTGCATGATGTTTGCATTGGAATAATGTACATTCTTGATTTACTGTCAGAATTGTTGACACATTTATGCTGAGGCCTGCTGTAATCATTGCACAGACATAATACTGGCAATTTTATAACACTATCAGTACAGCTGAAGGTCTTGGACTATAACATTGCTGTAACCTGTCTGCATTCATTCATGGACTGATTCACCCATTCATTCATTATTACGTGCACCCATTCTTCCAGCCATCCATCAATGCAGGCATTTAATACATTGTTCATGTATTCATTCAGAAAACAATCCATCCATACACTCATACACCCAGCATTTATACATACACTATATCACTCATTCATCCATCATACACTCAATCATCATCACATTCACACCCACACAACTACTCAAAGATACATTTGTTAATGCAATTAGAAAGCACTTTCACTTACAAAGTAGTCACACCTCTTGGATTTGGCAGTGCTTGTTTATTTTTGTCCAGGGGTCTTCAGCCTTTTCTGTGATGGGAGCTACTGATGATCAAAGAACATAAATATGTGCTATTAGCATTACTACAACAGTGACCATTCCAATAGAACTCCCTCATCTAGAATTAGTGATAAGAGTCTGATATGCAACATGACCAGCGGTGACTCCTCTGTTAAGACGGAGGAGCATCGTCCCACTGCTTTTCAGCAGTGCAAAATTTTATATTACCGTAATGAAGCCGGTTTTGCGGTGGGGCAGGCGGGGTTTGGCTGTTGTCACAGCCAGCAGGGGGAGGAGTGGTTGGTGCACTTGAGTGCGCATGATGTTTTGGCCAGCCACCTTGGGCCGGAAAGAATCATGCACATTTAGCATGTTCTCTACCCGGCTGTAATGCCCAGCCAGGGTGGAGAACATGCAAGGGCTCCCAATCCCTGTCTGAGCGCTGAACCAGGCCACTCAGATCAATCACAATGCGGCTGTCATGCTGCTGACAGCAGCGGCATGATTGGCTTAGAGGAGCCTGTGTGCTTCCTGCTTCTTGGTTGAAGAGAAGCGGAGGAGACATGGCCATGCAGAGGTAAGTGAAGTTTCCTTTTGTTTTTAGCCCCCGCCCCGCCACCCCCATTCCGCACCAGCTTCCACTGAACATGACCAATCCCTATGCAACTTTGTAGAGGAGTTGGCCTAATGGCTAGGGCAGTCGACTTCGAATTTGGAAAACTGGGTTTGAGTCTCCGCAATGACGCTGGACATCCTGTGATTCTGGGCAAATCACTTAATATCCCTGGGCCTAACAAATAAATAAATAAATAAATTATGTGTCCTCATGTAATTCAGCTGGTGCTATGTAAAGCGATATGATACTCGATTCGGGTCAAGTTTGTGCTATAAAAAACTATGTAAAATAAAAAATAAGTTTGATAGATTGAGACAGTTTGTCTCGTTAAAGGCCTGAACCTCCCTGGGCCGTCACAGTGTGTGCTTATGTGATAGCATGCAGCCTTGCCATTGGGTCTGGCTAGCTGGGAGTCAAAGGGTATGAAAGTGGAAGCACCTGTGCCCAAACCCTCAGTATGACTTACTGGGTTGGGTGGCACTTGCAAGAGCTGCTTCCAGGGAGCCGGCGAGATACCAGTAGCTACTCGTTGGACACTCCTGTCTTAGCTCTAGCACCCAGCCGTACACCACCATCCTTTGATGTACAACAACTTCAGCACCTTGCTCCTTGGTTTAGTCAAAAGATTCTGCAACGCGACACTGAAAAGCAGCCGAGTGAGCCTGGAGGCGTTGTTCTGATGCTGGCAAAACTAACACCTACAGATCCTTTTCAAAAGAAGACAAATAGATTCATGAAAACATACTGTTGTGAGAGTCAACAACTTCAACGGATCTGAAAGAGGTTTTTTATCGTTCAAGTACTTTTAAAATCTAGAGCTTTCCACGCCAGTATGAAAAAGTATTTGCAATAGCATTTACAGAAGGTGTGGGAACTTTAAAGAGCTACGCATGGCACGAACACAGGCTATAGAGAGCGCTTCCGAGAGCCCCCATTCCCTCTTGAGATGGTGATCGTGTGCATCTCCCTCAGAATCTCACTAATGCGTGTCAGAGTACGTGATAAAGTACTGCAGGCGTACTGCTGAAGGTACTCCAAAACGCCTTTGCTAATAGGACCCTCCACTGGCATAATGCACTTATCTTGATGCATCAAATTAATTTCAAGCATAGTATAATGAACATACCATTGTATAGGTCAGGATTTCGAAACGTTGAATCTATAGACGAGAGACTCATAGCAAAGTTTCAAGTTTACATTGAACAACTACAGAAATCCACCGGCAGCAATTAGTTAAATAGATGGAGCTGCCATACACTTTCAGAAACAGTGCTTGGCCTTATCGATATGTTTAGCAATTGTTTTCAATTTATGTTTGGATTCTTTCTGTACTTTTTTGACTGGAAAGATTTGCTTCTTTTGACCGTAAAACATAACATTTTCACTTTAGTCCATACTAAATACATATTGTATTAGTGCAAATTCCTGTGCACCACTTCTGCGGTAACATCAAATTAGACCAATATCTTTTGCTCAAGTGGTTTTTATAGAAAGGTTTCTGGGCCATGGCAAAATTAGGAATCCCTCTTGGGGAAATATTGCCAAGTAGATTCAAAACTTTTATTGTTGAAAAATCATTTTATATCATTATTAAGATTTTAGCGAATATTATTAGCCCTTGGATAACAGTTCTTTAAAAATAAAAAATAAAACTATTTGCACTATTTTGTACTACTTGTGTAAGAGAAAAATGAAACAACTGTTTTTGTGCCAAATTTCCTTCCCACGTTTTACATTTTAACAATTAAGAAAATATGTCTATGTCACTTCATAGAATTTAATCCAAGCAAAAATGGCATGAAACAAATCTGCTCAATGTTTTGACCTGAAGGTAAACTGTAAGGGCGTATTTTAGCCTTTAGTGATGCTGGGCATCTGCCAAAAAGCCGCAGCTGCCCCTTAGCCTTAGCTGCTTTCTCCAATGGAACTCTTTCTCTGCTGATCCGTCTTTCAGAGGTCTGTCAAAGTATGTCAGAAGGACCAACAAATTTGTAACTCTGAAGTTCACCTTTCGGGTTTCGGTTGCTAGGGAAAGCCTGGGGGTCGTGTACAAGGTATGAAGAAACTCCCAGCATCTCTGAGGATTTTGTTTTTCTTTTTGTGACTCCTGCTTCAGCAATTTGTTATTGAAAAACTGAAATCAGTGCTGAATGGTCATATTAAACATGCCAAGCACACCCATCTAGGGTTGCATCTGTACCCTTCTGGAGGAAGCCCTGCCTGGCAGTTCCAGATTGATTATTCACATGAGGATCAAGGTCAGTGCTGATTATAACTGTGTCTCCAGTGCCACAGTGGACAAAAAGGAATAGTGTGGAATGCTACCCAGTGCAACTGCCAGGGGTTCAAACGATTTGCAAGCATTCCTCCCATCACCAACTTCCAAATTCTAAAATCATCACCTAAATTTGGCGAAAATACTATTTGCTCCATTATATACTGCGCATCTGACAACAACTGTGCAAATATATTTACACTATTTCTTTTACACCGTTGAAAAGTTTTGGTAATGGCCTATCCAGTTACATTTTTACTCATCTACTGGTAACCTTCAGGAATACTTTTTATTTTTATATTTTATTTGAGCAGCTTTGTTAAGCCTGATTAGGCTGGGACGGTGTGAGTTCGGTACATATGAAATATAAAAAACTCATTTTATATACACCACTTGTTCATCACCAAACAAAAAATATGCAGCTATGGGGAAACAGTGTGACAGTCTTAGGTAAATAAATAGTGTACTTTTAGAAACTAAAATGTCAAAGAAATTCTATATTTATAACAAACATCGGTAATGCCAAAAGGTCTGGCTTCTAAATGAAAGTGCCTTCCTAATCATTGATGGTTTAATGCATTTAATACATCATCATATATGCACTCTGCCACTCATCTTACTACATCTTAGCAATGCAAAAGGTCTCGCATTAGGAAAGTTTGAGCTATTGGTATTGTATATGACAAATTTTTTATTTATGTTTTGATTTTTGAAAATAGCGAAATTAATAGCTTTGTCATTTCCAATGCATATAGTTATACCTTTTGCAAATGTGACACCTATAGCATTTGTAATGAAATATGTGGTGTATTTACGTGACTTACATGTATTGATATTACAAATGACAATGGTTTAATTTTTTTAAATAATTATTACTTAAATAAAAGTTATTGTAATTTATAATGGCAATAGCTTAAAGTTTTGTAAATAACTTTTGTGAAGATTATGTTCAGTGTATTTTATTGTGACGAAAATCCAAGAACAGAAGTGAAATATTAACATATTTTTGTTACATTTGTAATAAAGATTGAAACATTGAGAGAACATATTTGAACCAGGTGTTGTTGATTGGTTGCATAGATTGATGCTGTGGTGGCGCTGAGTGATGTGATGGCGAACGAGTGATGCTGTGGCATTCAGTGATGCTGGGGTAGCGCATAGTAATGTTGTGGTGCCCCTGAGTGATGCTTTGGTGGTGCCGAGTGATGCTGTATGCTATGTTTTGTTTTGCTATCCTATGCTATGTTTTGCTATCCTATGCTTTGAATTGTTATGCTATGAGGGTGAGGGAGTGTGAGGGGGTTTGAGGGTGAGGGGTGTGAGGGTGAGGGGTTGTGAGGGTGAGGGGGTGAGAGGGTGAGGGGGTGTGAGGAGGTGAGGGTGACGGGGGTGAGGGTGACGGGGGTGAGGGTGACGGGGGTGAGGGTGATGAGGGTGAGGGTGAGGGTGACGAGCGTGAGGGTGACGGGGTGAGGGTGACGGGGTGAGGGTGATGGGGTGAGGGTGACGGGGGTGAGGGTGACGGGGTGAGGGTGACGGGGTGGGGGTGAGGGTGACAGGGTGGGGGTGACAGGGTGAGGGGGGGTGAGGGTGGGGGTGAGGGGGGTGAGGGTGATGGGGTGTGAGGGTGAGAGGGGTGAGGGTGATGGGTGTGAAGGTGAGGGGGTGAGGGTGAGGGAGGTGAGGGTGAGGGGGTGAGGGTGACGGGGTGAGGCTGACGGGGTGAGCGGGGTGAGGGTGAGGGGGGTGAGGGGGTGAGGGTGACAGGTGTGAGGGTGACGGGTGAGGGTGTGTGAGGGTGTGTGAGGGGGCGTAAGGGGGTGTGAGGGTGAGGGTGAGGGGGGAGAGGGTGAGGGGGAGAGGGGGAGGGGGGAGGGGGGGAGAGGGCGAGGGGGTGTGTGGGTGAGGGGGTGTGAGGGTGTGTGGGGGTGTGAGGGGGGTGTGGGTGTGCGAGGGTGAGGGTGGTGAGGGTGAAAGGGGGTGGTGAGGGTGAGAGGGGGTGTGAGGGTGAGAGGGTGTGTGAGGGTGAGAGGGGGTGAGAGGGTGAGAGGGGGTGAGGGGGGTGAGGGTGATGGGGTGTGAGGGTGAGGGGGGTGAGGGTGATGGGTGATGGGTGTGAGGGTGAGGGAGGTGAGGGTGAGGGTGACGGGGTGAGGGTGACGGGGTGAGCGGTGTGAGGGTGAGGGGGGTGAGGGTGACAGGTGTGAGGGTGACAGGTGTGAGGGTGACGGGTGAGGGTGTGTGAGGGTGTGTTAGGGGGCATGAGGGGGTGTGAGGGTGAGGGTGAGGGGGAGAGGGTGACGGGGAGAGGGTGAGGTGGGAGAGGGTGAGGGGGGAGAGGGTGAGGGGGTGTGAGGGTGAGGGGTTGTGAGGGTGTGTGGGGGTGTGAGGGGGTGTGGGTGTGCGAGGGTGAGGGTGGTGAAGGTGAAAGGGGGTGGTGAGGGTGAGAGGGGGTGTGAGAGTGAGAGGGTGAGAGGGGGTGTGAGGGTGAGAGGGGGTGTGAGGGTGAGGGGTGTGAGGGTGAGGGGTTGTGAGGGTGAGGGGGTGTGAGGGTGAGGGGGTGTGAGGAGGTGAGGGTGATGGGGGTGAGGGTGAGGGGGGTGAGGGTGACAGGGGTGAGGGTGATGGGGGTGAGGGTGAGGGTGACGAGCGTGAGGGTGACGGGGTGAGGGTGACGGGGTGAGGGTGATGGGGGTGAGGGTGATGGGGGTGAGGGTGACGGGGGTGAGGGTGACGGGGTGAGGGTGACGGGGTGGGGGTGAGGGTAACAGGGTGGGGGTGACAGGGTGAGGGGGGGTGAGGGTGGGGGTGAGGGGGGTGAGGGTGATGGGGTGTGAGGGTGAGAGGGGTGAGGGTGATGGGTGTGAAGGTGAGGGGGTGAGGGTGAGGGAGGTGAGGGTGAGGGGGTGAGGGTGACGGGGTGAGGCTGACGGGGTGAGCGGGGTGAGGGTGAGGGGAGTGAGGGTGAGGGGGTGAGGGTGACAGGTGTGAGGGTGACGGGTGAGGGTGTGTGAGGGTGTGTGAGGGGGCATAAGGGGGTGTGAGGGTGAGGAGGAGAGGGTGAGGGGGAGAGGGTGAGGGGGGAGAGGGGGAGGGGGGAAGGGGGGAGAGAGTGAGGGGGTGTGAGGGTGAGGGGGTGTGAGGGTGTGTGGGGGTGTGAGGGGGGTGTGGGTGTGCGAGGGTGAGGGTGGGGTGGTGAGGGTGAAAGGGGGTGGTGAGGGTGAGAGGGGGTGTGAGGGTGAGAGGGTGAGAGGGTGTATGAGGGTGAGAGGGGATGAGAGGGTGAGAGGGGGTGAGAGGGTGAGAGGGGGTGAGGGGGGTGAGGGTGATGGGGTGTGAGGGTGAGGGGGGTGAGGGTGATGGGTGTGAGGGTGAGGGAGGTGAGGGTGAGGGTGACGGGGTGAGGGTGACGGGGTGAGCGGGGTGAGGGTGAGGGGGTTGAGGGTGACAGGTGTGAGGGTGACAGGTGTGAGGGTGGCGGGTGAGGGTGTGTGAGGGTGTGTTAGGGGGCATGAGGGGGTGTGAGGGTGAGGGTGAGAGGGTGACGGGGAGAGGGTGAGGTGGGAGATGGTGAGGGGGGAGAGGGTGAGGGGGTGTGAGGGTGAGGGGTTGTGAGGATGTGTGGGGGTGTGAGGGGGTGTGGGTGTGCGAGGGTGAGGGTGGTGAGGGTGAAAGGGGCTGGTGAGGGTGAGAGGGGGTGTGAGAGTGAGAGGGTGAGAGGGTGAGAGGGGGTGTGAGGGTGAGAGGGGGTATGAGGGTGAGAGGGGGTGTGAGGGGGTGAGGGGGTGTGAGGGTGAGGGGTTGTGAGGGTGAGGGGGTGTGAGGGTGTCAGGGTGTGTGGGGGTGAGAGGGTGTGTGGGGGTGTGAGGGTGTGAGGGTGCTTTGTTTAGTTTTAACTAATCAGTCACAGATCATTAAAGCAGATTTAGACCACATTTTATTTTGCTTTCCCCTTACATTTACAGTTTTAAGTATTTATGAATCTAAGGCGAAAATACCAGCTTTGTGTGATTTTCTTCATTTTCGTACCAGACTGCATATTAAAAAACCGGCAATGCCAAATAAAAAAAGGCCAGGTGGCAAACATAGCCAGATCAAGAGTTGTGACCTCTGGGACCCTTTATTTCAAGTAGCTTGCCTAGCGAAAATGTAGTGATTCTAGTTTTCAGCTGTTTGTTATGATATGAGCATTAAAAACAATTTATCAAAAAAGTATCTACAAATGAGCCCAATTATGTACTGTAAATATTTGCCTGTATTTCTCGTCAGTCACTGTCAATTCCCTGCGTCAGTATGTCACTGGCGCCTTGAATGAGAACAACAACTTGGAGAAACTGTAACCCAAAAAAAGAGGAGATAAGGCGCCTGAATAAGAACGCATTCGTAACCATGAGGAGCCCACACTGAAAAGCCCAGTGAAACACTGCAGCACTAAACTCGTGAAGCGCAGTTAGTGTGTTAAGAGAAGAAACAATGCGGCCAGATCACTCCCACTGAAGCAACCCTGGACCTCACAGAAATGCCAAATACGAGCCCAGAGCCCCGGACGGATATCCAATCTGACAAAAGCCTGCTTCTTTATTTACTCTGGGTTTCCTCAATGGACAGGAGCAGCTGTAATTATCCTGCTGGCAGGGCCCGCGTGTGCTCCAGGAGCTGCAGGGTATTAGCAATGACTAATTGGAGTAACTGAGTAGGCGAAAGCCTTGCTTCCCCCCACACTCCAGCTCCTCCAGGTTGCTCCGTGTTAGAATGCAGTGGACCTCGTTCACAGGTCTACAAATTCCCAATAGATTGCTGGGGTCCGGGGCGGGGGTGGTACTGGGAGAGACGTGTGTCATTGGCAAGCAGCTTGAGGCTAATTTGACCAATTAGAGAGACAATTTGATCCTACTGACACCTTTCTCTCTCACGCGGTATCACGGCGTTATTTTGTTAAAAAAGGGCGGGGGAGACGGGGGCATTTGAACAACCTCCTTCCTAGTCCAATTCATTAAACCACAGCAGACAGTAGGCCCATACTGGTGCGGCTGTCACAGCTGTGAACGGGGCAGAGATTAATACCGAGCAAAGTTCACAACTGCCATTTTCCAACTTAGTATTGTGAGCGAGTATTCTGGTCAGTGCTGGCAGTATGTGTTCAAAGAACAGACACTATGGTCTTTGGAGGTGTTGGTGCACATGGTGAGCGCAAAGATATTGAAAACAAGTTTACAGTTGTACCAACAACCGTCAAATTCTCCTATGGAGATAATTAGAAGTAAAGGTAGCACTTACTTTTCTTTTAAACTTTATTTCTGTGTTCCAACCCGCTGCCTGCAAGGAACAAGAGAGGCGGGCTCTACTTCGATAGGCAGGAGCCTGCGAAGTTCCGGCAGACTTTTGTGTTATCTCCTTTGGAAAGATCTACCTTTGAAAAACAAGCATATGGTGATGGGGTGTGAGGCCGGCCGAGCGCACGCTGGGGGAGCCTTTGAAGTCATGGGGAGGGAAGCCTTTGGGAGGCTGATGCAGGGGGGATTAGAAATGTGAGTCACGGCCTGTTAGAAACCTGTTTCTGAGTCACAGAGGGGACTCAGAAAGCAATTGAGTCTTTGGTGCACGTAAAATAAGTAAATAAATAGGCGCTGTGTCTGTTTGCGTTGCTCGGCTATGAATTAAGGGCTTGTGGGCGGGCGTGATGCATTTTCCACAAACGTACATAATGCACAAGTCAGGCTAGTGGTGGCATCTGCTTGCATGAGGGGCCATATTTCTACAAGTCTGCTGGCAGGGGGAGGAAGGGTGACGAGACGCAGGCCCTGCAGTGAATAATTATGGGAGGAGAGATGCTGGCCTGAGGCAGAGCGCACCATATGGAGAGGGAGGGGTGTGGGCCGAGTGCAGGAGAAATGCTGCTGGCAGGGGGAAGGCTCGGGCAAGCTCGTGCATGAGGAGCTTGTCACTTGATTCTATTCTCGTGAACTGTTAGAAATCCGCCTGTTAGAAATTTTCTGGTTTAGCAGTAGTAGGTTCGAGTAAACTCGACCTAAAAATGCAGTTGTTCATGGGGAAAATAGAGCAGTTGTCTGAAGTGGCTGAACCATTACTACATGCTGAATATTATCATGGATGCAAGCTAAGTGTTAAAGCCATTGGTACTATTGCATTGGCTCGATTGTCCTATATATGCTACATTTGTTATGCATTTATATTGGTTTCAGTAATCCTGTCAGAATTTCTGAAGAGAATATAGCAATTATTATTGCAGTGCAAATCTTCTACCACTTAGGGTTTGTAATAGAGGGTAATCATCACCAACATTCTTGCCTACAAAAGTTATCTGAGATTTCATGTATCAAAACATACATTTCTGCAGGCATATCAGTGTATAATACCAACACCCTTCAAAGCCTTATTGGCTTTAACATATGAGTTTCATAATAAATATATGGGGAATATTGGCTTTGCAACTTTTATAAGAAAAACAGGTCAGAACTAATGCATCTGGCATAACTTTTCCCAATGAACCAATGAGGCCTTTAGCCTCTATGGTTAAATTGTCAGCATAACCAACTCATACTTACTGTATTGAGCATAGCTTTCCATCAAGGCAATAATCAGGTTCATAGTATTAAAATTGCAAATATTACATAGTTGCATATACAATGTTTCCAAAGACAGCCTAATAAAGATTATCACTTAAAAATCATCTAGCCTCACAAGTTGCTTGAGTAAGTCATGAACTTCAAACCCTTTGCCCACTGTGGTAATCGGTGAAATTCCTTTTAGGAAAATATCTGCGCATAGACTTTGACCACAATGTCATAACAATCCATAATTAAAGGCCTACTGCCTTTAACACATGCTTTTCATCATAGGTAAGTCAGGCCCACTGACTTTCTCATATCTTTTCATAAAAAACAGAACATATGAAATCTATCATATCTTTTCCCAATGACGCAAAAAGGCCTAAAGCCTTTAACCATCACTTGATATTATGATCAGCACTGGCCTACTGCAGGGCATACATGATAGCAACCATCATGCATACGATTACAAAACATGTAAATGTGTACAAAATTACAGTTGGCAAAACAATGTACGAATATATCTCAAAAGGGCCTATCAAAGATGATCCCAAACAAATCTTCAACCCCATGATTTATCACGGGGGATGACAAACACTAAAACCCCTGCCCACTGTGGTAATCTGTGAGACTTCATGTACCAGACGACTATTCTCTTGTGTCTGTAACACAGTATGATAATAATCCAATGCTAAATGTCTACTGGCTTTAACAAATGTTTTGTACATTAAATAAGCTAAGCCTACTGCCTTGGTCATAATATTTTGTAATAAAGAGATCAGACTTGATTCTTCAGATATATTTTTTATCAGTGAACCAATCTAGCTTGTACTATTTATTTTTGGCTTTTCACCATAACCAACTCAGGCCTACTGTATTGAGCGTAAGCTTTCCAACAAGCAAACCATGAGGCTTACAGTGACAACATTAAGACTGTAAACAACATTAGAGTTTGCAAAGCAAAACATAAGGTCAGCTAAGAAGGCTCAACAAGGGCTATCACAATGCAATTTATTTATTCCCATGGTTTGTCGGAGGGGATAACCAAAACTAAAACCCTTGCCTAGTACTGTAAACTGTAAGATTCCATGTATCAAAATAACTCTCTGCAGATTTTATTAGAGTAATAACAATCCACCCTTAAATGCCTGTTGACTTTAATATATCCTCTTAACGACAACATATGTCAGGCCCACTGACTTTATGATAACTTTTCATAATAACAGATCTACCCATTAACATTGGTCATTGCCTTGAAATCATAACCAGCAAGCCTCGCTGTATTGAGCACACGCTTTCACACATGGTAACCAGAGAAGAACAAACACCATAATATGTAGCAGAAGTTGTTAAATAGCATCACAGTGACATTTGTGTGAACTTCAAGGGCAAGCTCCATCCATCACTGTGACATGAATACAAGAGCCTGGGATCAGCAGCTAGATAAACAAATGTCCACAGCTGGGTGGAGGGTAAGCACTCTTTCTGTGGACATATCAAAATCTCAACAGTGGTGCTGTAAATAAAGGCAGACCTAAAAAGGAGGGATACATGTATTTGAATAAAGGAAGGAACATTAAGAGAAGGATAGATAAATAGCATGTGCACTTTATAGATGAGAGATGTAGGTTGAAAATAAATTCTGTGTGTTTTGAGCCATTATATGTGTGAAGGATGTTCAGACAGCCATGCTATTATTTATTTGCATAGATATGTTAAGAATATTATAAGATATTAGCAAACCAGCAACTGAAGAAATAACCTAATACGTTAACCCCTTGTATGCTCATGACGGAGCCGCTCCATCATGAGCCGCGGTTGCGCTGTGCTCATGATGGAGCGGTTCCGTCATGGCCCTGCCGCCGCGCCTGCGTGGCGCTGATTTTGCGCCTGCGCGGCGCGTTCTATTAAGCGGGCGGGGCCATGACGGAACCGCTCCGTCATGAGCACAGCGCAACCGCGGCTCGTGACGGAGCGGCTCCGTCACGAGCATGCGAGCGCCGCTCGGCCCCCCCACCCTAGCGCTGCGGCAGAATTGCCGCCGCAGCGAAGGGGTTAAAGTGTCAAAAAGCTCGTAGTTTGTTTTTAGAGAAGGAGAGAAAGGAAGACAATAGAGAAGTTTGGGTTTATTTTTTAGGACCTTGCATCAAACAAAACAAATGACAAAAGCTACAAGTTCACGATTTTTCATGAAAGCAATATTGAGGTGGTTGTCCACAGAGCAATGGGAGTGGCATACTATCTGCGTGCAAAACTGAAAATGGCGTTTCAATATGCAGTGTTGCTTACAATGTGGTGGCTTCAGTTAAAGGGACTCTCAGCTTCGGAAGGCTAAGATACCACCAGAGATTTTTTAGTTTCTTTGTCAAGAAGTGGCGGGAGCTAGTATTTATTGTTTTGTGCAGTTACAACTCTCATAAATTGATGCCTATTGGGCCATTGGAGGACAGGGTTGATGAGAGCACACAGTTAACTAACTGCCAGTGATGAGACATATTGTAGCATGGAGAATGGTGTTCCAAACAGCGAGGTGCATTTTTGGAGTCACTTTGCGAGAGAGTCAAAAACGTTTTGCCTTGCCAACAAAAAATGACAGAACTACTTTGATATATTCTCAGCCATATACGATCTTTACTCCTGGTCATTAACTTATCTGCATTATGCAATCTTGACCATGTTATGTGTGCAATCCAAGATGTTACTGCAGTCAATGATATCCCATTTGCAAACCCTAGATAAAGAGGAAGTCAATGTCGGATGGGAAAATTGGTGTGGGTGGGGAATTAGTAAATTCAGTTTTTGTAAGTTAGAGTTTAACCGCATCGCTGCGGCGGTTATTTTTGCGCTGTGCGGCTTTTTTTCTAAAAGCCGCGTTACATGACGAGCTCAGCTCGTCATCCGCACACGACCACCATGGCTGATGACGAGCTGAGCTCGTCATCAGCAGCGAAGGGGTTAAGTGGAAGAAATACATCAAGTCTTGCATACTCTGATGGATGAAAACAAGTGCCTAATATCATCCAGAGATTCAACAATTGAGTATAAACTGGATGTCATTCCACATTTTTTACAGTAAATATTCCTAGATGATGGAGGGATGCTAACTTGATGAAATGTTTTTATAGCAAATACATTCGACTTGACTCATTAAAAAACCAATCAATTGATGGCTTTTCAGATTTTGCCAAAGAAGTTCAGGCCTACAATTCCCCCGAGGGGACCATTGTTTTGTTCTATTACCGATTTGCCCCGGTTTAACCCCTTTGGTGCGGCCGCGATTCTACGCCTACGCGGCACATTCCGATCGCGGGTGCGGTCATGACGGCCGGGAGCCGTCATCAGCACACGAGCACTGTGTGCCATGACGGCTCCCGGCCGTCATCAGCATGGAAGGGGTTAAAGGGCTGCCTCTTTTATTTAGGGCATTTTCTGAGTTTGATTCTATTAAGATCCATCATTCCAGTCTGATAAAGAAAAACTTTCCTACATAGAATATTATATAGATAACGTCTGAAAGGTCCTTTTGTTCTTGATGCAACCCCAGTAAGGGTAGCAAATGTTTTGCAAGAAAAGAAGGCAAAACTGGAGAGAATCAAACAGAGTAATCAGAGCTTAGTTACATTGTCATTTAATGAAGGCATATCTTCAGTCAAATATTATTCCAGTTGGTTTGCGAGTAAAAAACGAATCTGCAATTTTTGTTAAAGTGTTTAGGTTCTGTACAACTTTCAGATTCGTAGCCAACCCGTTTTCCAGACACTGGGTGGTTCTTGAAATTGATACCGCTGTAGAACACATAACAAAACTGGAGCAAGAAAGTGTTGAGTTGACAAAAGAAATTCTAGACGCTAAGGCCCTTCAGAATGTAAACGAAGCTCACGAGGCTCTTGAGAAATCCATATCAGAATTTCTTTTGTATTGGTGCTCAACACTAAATATTTCGATTGACTTCGCTCATTAGGAGCTATTACAGTTATTCATGATTAGCAGTCAAGATCGTGTAGTTGAGAGAAACCAAGGAAAACAACATATAAGGTGACAGAACAAAACTGTAGCACAACTAACAGAGATTTCGTATCACACTAGCATTCACATTTACATTGCTCTCTGGATTTTAAGAACTTCCTACAGTACGCCACACAGAAGGAGATACTTGAGGTGGAAATCCACAACCCCCATTACAACAAATTCATCTCGTGCCCTGTCCTAGACATTGACAATGTCACAGTGGGGGATTATGATGTGCCAGAGCAGCTGATCTCCTGGTTGGATGCCCACACATAGACCATCAAGAGAGTGTTCCTCAAATCACCATGTTGAAAAGTGTGGTCTCGACAGGTATGAATCATTCTTCTTTTCACCGTTTAACCTCTCCTTGCTTTCTTTCTTTTAAAAAATATTTTTATTGAAAGTTTTGGTATTACAACAGTATATATATATATATATATATATATATATATATATATATATATATATATATATATATATATATATATATTGCATCATTCATGACATGGTCAGTGACCTCACTGATGACATTCCCCACTTGACGAAACACCCCGAGACTTTCAGGATAAGAGTGGACCGGAGCGGCCCACCAGTTTTGAAAATTTCGCAGATTTGTCAACCGGCGCCGAGGTTATTCCAAATAGAATGTTGCAGATTTCCAATGGAAAATAGGTCCTAACTGTAACTACCTACTGGCCAGTAGGTAATATATATATATATATATATATATATATATATATATATATATATATATATATATATATATACACACACACACACACACACACACACACACACACACACACACACACACACACACACACACACACACACACACACACACACACACACACACACACACACACACACACACACACACACACACACACACACACACACACACACACACACACACACACACACACACACACACACACACACACACACACACACACACACACACACACACACACACACACACACACACACACACACACACACACACACACACACACACACACACACACACACACACACACACACACACACACACACACGTGTTACCATCCTTGTGGGGACTATGTATTTTCACCTGCCTTGTGGGGACTAACCCTTCCCAATGTTTTAAAAATATACCAATAACAGAAAAATGTTAAGAAAAAATTCATAATACAGGATCCTGCTTCAATTTTACAAATATGTTGTTATTTAGTCACGCGCACAGAACCATCATTGTGGGGACTTGGACATGTGTTACCATCCTTGTGGGGACCTACTCAATAATTCTCATTTCTGATTGAATACACTCATTAGCTAATAGATAAATGCTATTTTTCAGTGCCATACATACACAACATGATACTTTAGTCAAATTTGAATAGGTCACTATGTCCTAGGTGCACCTAGAACAGAGATTTGTCTAATAATGCATATTACAGTAGAAAATGATCTTATATATAAAGTGCATGGACAGGGATTCACGGATGTTTAGCCTATTACTGAGTGCACACAAACATTAAGGAATATGAAAACAACACATAGTTAATTTAAATTTGAGGCTTAAGATCCTGCAATGGGGTCAGATGGCAAAACCAAGTTGCCATTTGACCACCTAGTTGTTTTTCATCAACCTCACCAATTGGCACCATCTACGTATGGCTGTGCATTAATAGTCCCCAAAGAGATGGCATGATATTATAATAAATATTCTAGAGCTGACAGAGTAAGTGTATGATGATGATAATTTTGAAGCCCCCACAGAGATATTGCATGATTAGATTGATGCCCAAGTCCCTACAGATATTGTGGTTTTGGTGTACGATGATAGTCATGCTGCAGTTCATGCAGAAATAACACTATTACAGTAATGCACACGTCCCACAGAGATAGTTTGTGATTATAGGAATGCCCAGGTCTCCACAGAGATAGTGTGGTATTATAGCCATGTTCAAGTCCCCACAGAGATAGTGTGTGATCATATTCACGTTCAAGTCCCCACATAGATAGTGTGTGATCATAGTAATGTTCAAGTCCCCACAGAGATAGTGTGATCATATTCAGGTTCAAGTCCCCACAGAGATAGTGTGTGATCATAGTAATGTTCAAGTCCCCACAGAGATAGTGTGTGATCATAGTAATGCTCAAGTCCCCACAGAGATAGTGTGTGATAATAGTAATGTTCAAGACCCCACAGAGATAGTGTGTGATCATAGTAATGTTCAAGTCCCCACAGAGATAGTGTGTGGTCATAGTAATGTTCAAGTCCCCACAGAGATAGTGTGTGATAATAGTCATGTTCCAGTCCCCACTGAGATAGTGTGTTACTATATGAATGCCCGGACACCCACAGAGATAGTGTGTGATTATAACCATATTAAAGTCCCACATAGAGAGTATTACGATAGTGTTGTTCAAGTGTTGTAGAGAAAGTGTACGATGAGTCATTCTGATATTCATTCAGAATTCATATAGCGCTTAATTATAGTCACTCTCAAGACCCCGTTGGCAAAATGTGTGATTATATTCATGTTCAAGTCCCCTCAGAGATAGTGTGTGATTATTGTTATGTTACATCTCCGCAGAGATAGTATGTGATTACAGTCATGTTCAGGGCCCCACATAGAGAGTGTTATAACAATGATGCTTAGGTGCTTGCTGTTATAACAGTCATGCCGAGGCTCCTGCAGAGGTAGTATGTGATTATAATGATGCCTAGGTGCCTGCTCAGGTAGTGTGTAGTTACAGTCATGTTCAAGTGATGTTGAGATATGTTGTGATTATACTGAAGCTTAGGTCCCCAAAGCGATAGTGCATGATTAGGGAGGCCCACTAAGATGGTGATTATTGACCTATAGAGAAAGTGTGTGATGCATGTAAAGTTCCAGTCCCTCTAAAGACAGTCTGTTATGATATACATGTTGATGTCCCTGAGGAGATAGTATGTGATGACAGTCATATTCAAGTCCCACAAAGTTAAAGTATATGAACCCCCGTCCCCACAGAGATAGAGTGTAATTATAGGCATGCCAGGTCCCCATAGAGATATGTGTGATGAAATTCATGTTCAATTACTAAAAGATAGCGCTTGATTGATTATATTGATGCCCAGGTCCCCACAGATATAGTGTGTGATTATAAGGATGCCCAGGTCCCCACATAGATAGTGTGTGATTATAAGGATGCCCAGGTCCCCACAGAGATAGTGTGTGATTATAGGGATGCCCAAGTCCTCACAGAGATAGTGTGTGACTACAGGGAAACCGGGTCCCCACAGAGATAGTGTGTGTTTATATGGATGGCAGGTCCCCACAGAGATAGTGTCTGTTTATGGGGATGGTAGGTCCCCATAGAAATACTGTGTGTTTATAGGGATGGCAGACCCCTATAAAGATATGTGTGATGATAGTTATGTTCAATTACTCAAAGATAGCGTTTGATTGGTTATGCCCAGGTCCCCACAGATATAGTGTGTGATTATAAGGATGCCCAGGTCCCCACAGAGATAGTGTGTGATTATAAGGATGCCCAGGTCCCCACAGAGATAGTGTGTGTTTATGGGGATGGCAGGTCCCCACAGAGATAGTGTGTGATTATAGGGGTGCTAGGTCCTCACAGAGATAGTCTATAATTATAGAGATGTCAAGCTCCCCACAGTGATAGTGTGTAATTATAGAAATATCCAGGTTCTCACAGAGTTGGCGTGTGATTATAGCGTTACCATAGTCCCCGCAGAAATAGTGTGTGATGACAGTCTGGTTCAATTCCCCACAAAGGTAGTGTTTGATTGATTATATCGATATCCATGATCCCACTGAGATAGTGTGTGATTATGGACTTGTTCAATTCCCCACAGAGATAGTATGTCTCCACAGTGATGTTTGTGATTATAGGTTTTATGAAGACTTAAACAGATAGTCATAATCTAGTGGTTTAGCAAACTAATGTAGCCACTTCAACAGTGGCAGCTGCTCCACTAAGGTGGAAGAGCGTCGCCCCACTGCTTTAAAGCAGGGCAATGGAAAAAAGGAAATGATAATAATGGACCGTATTATCATTTTATTTTTAGTATTCCAGTTGTTTGACATGGTGTTTCTGGTTGGCTAGGGTATGCAGGTATGGTAGGGCAGAACCCATCAGTCTAGTAAGGGTAAGATAGTAACACATCAAAGGCAACCCCTGGCAGAGCAGTCAGGCTTATCCCAGAGGCAATGTCTAAAGCGTTTGCACAACGCACTCACACAACAGTGACACTTTAGGCACACCATAAAAAGCGACTCCACACAAGGTTAAATAAAAATATCTTTTGTATTATTTATTTTTAAAAAGTTAGACCACAATCACATAAATCACTGTGCCACTAGGCACTTTGTCATGACATAACATAAAGTCATACAGCACTTTTGCCAATTGGATAATTGTCATAATTAACAATGTTAGTGAACTTTAGTAAATACTTATAAGTGAACACCACACTGAAAACATAAGGCCTAACATTACAGTTAGTGCAATCAAGACAATAACGATTAGTTAAACATGTTTCCGCTTGAGCCGGTGTCACCAGTCTGACAGGGCAATCTTTTAAGATAGTTGCTTCCATCTTTGTTAACACCCAACTACATCCCCTCTACATCCCCCCGCCTCCTTCTACATGAAAATGCTCCACTGGTTCCCGTAGAAACAGAGAAAATGCCAGGAATTACAGAGACGCCCTACGGGGATAGAAAACGCCAAAAGATCTCCTGCCTGCACGACGGGGAGAGAACACGGTCTATGGGTGCTTGTGCTCACCAGTGTGATAGGGCCACTGGCCTGCACTCTCTGCAAGGAAACACTACCGGTTTCCATGGAAGCAGGGGAATGACGGAAGTACAGGGGTGATCTGCGGGGTAAGGAAACACCAAAGGATCTTACTCCTGGAGATCAGCCAGTGGGAGGTCTGTTTGTTGGTGCGAGCACACTATCCCTGGGTGCTCGCACTATCTAGCGTGATGGGTCCACCTGCCCCCACTATTCACAACAACGGGGCCAGAAGCCAAGGGGAGCCAAATGCCTCCGGTACAGCTCCGTAGTGTGGCATGGGTACGAATCTCTTCATGTTTCGCTGCAAGCGGCCTGGTGCAGCTGGGAGGCTCTTGCCTTCCTTAGCAATGCCCGCAGGCTCTGGTCACTTCCGGGTGCGGCTGGGCCACATCTTCTGACATCCAAGGGAACTACCGGGCTGATATTCCTTGCTGCTTGGGCATGGCCTCGCAGCCATGTAGCAGAGCCCCGGCTGCTGGCCCACATAAACAAAGGCAAGCAATACGAGAGGGAGAGCGTTTTGTTCCGTTCACCTCCTCCTTCTCAATTTTCAGGCCCTAGATGAGGGAGCTGTGCTGCCCATGCTGCAGGGGAAAAGCGCTCCTGTATGGGGTTAGCACAGCCAACTCCTTGGGCAACAGAATTGAAAATGCTTACCACGCGCTATTAGCAAACAGGGAGGCAAGCACTACCTCGTCCCTGAAGACACTGGGGCAGAGAACAGGGCACAGGCTGGCTAGCACTGAAGGTCCCTTAGCAGAGAGGCAGTCACTTCAGCCACCCAGCAGGCAGCAGGTTAGTTTCACAAGAAGGTATTCACAAACGGTGGTTCCTCCTGGCACACAGCAGTCATTGGGTACGTGCCCCACATAGTGCCTTTTTATTTTCATGGGGTCATAGCCCCTGTATTTATAGTGCCAAAGTCTTTGTTCTGAGGGAACTTCAACCACATATTAGAAGTGCACAACATTGCTGTTCATATTGAAAGCCTTGGCCCCAGACACACCACAGGGGGTGGAGCCATTATTGTGGAAGGTAGGCACAGACCTATTCAGGTGCATGTGCAACTCCTCGCACCACACCAAATGAAGACCAGGCCTATTCATGTGCAAGGAAAACTCCCCCTGCCACTCTAAATTCAGGAAACGTCTATTCAGCCTAGGACTGAGTCACCCACGCAGGGCAGGACACACCTCAACTACCCCAGGGACTAGAGTGAATGCACATCCCTTCTCTGTCAGTCAAAACCAAATGGTCAATACACATCAGGCAGGCGCAAAAACTCATAAGCACACAGAAATACCCACTTCTAAATGTGTTTTTTCTAACTCTGTTTTCACCAATAAGCAGGATTTATCACTAGCTTGCCTGCCCGCTACGGGCCCCCAATGTTAAAAACTGCCTGCCTTTCCGTGGTGGCGTTGCCGCCATGGAAAAAAGGCACATCCCAGCCTGCATACAAATATGGATGACGGTGTCTACCAGACATTGCCACCATATAAACTGCTTTTCCACCCTGTAGGCAATCGGGTGGATTGCCTACCTGTGGAAAACCGGCGGACAGTATTCCCGTTCGCTGGGGTCCCCCCTGCCATGGTAATGTGGCGGGGGAAGTTAGAGGCGGGCGGTGGTTTTTGACGGGTGGATCGCCACCGCCATACGGGCAGTGGCGATCCGCCCGTTATCATAATGAGCCCCTTAATATTCCCTTGCCACGCAAAAAACCCATACCCACCCTAAGCCCTAAGAAATCCCTTACGATCCAAAAACTCATACCCACTCTAACCCTGAAAAATCCTTTGTCACACAAAAACCTATATTCACTATAAACCATAAAATATACCTTGCTACCCAAAAACCTATACTCACCCTAAACCATAAAAAAACACCTTGCCACCTAAAATCCCATACCCATCCTAAACCCCCAATATTCCCTTGGCACCAAAAAACCCCAAACCCATCATCAACCCTAAGGCACAACTTAGAATCCAAAATCCCATAACCGCCCTAAACCCAAAAAATCCATGATCACCCAAAAACTCATACCCACCCTAAACCATAAAATTTCCCTTGCCCCAAAATCCCACACCCACAATAAACCTTAAAAATTCCCTTGTGACACAAAAACCCATACTTAACTTAAACCCTACAAAATCCCTTGCCACCAAAATCTTAAACCCATCCTAAACACTAAAAATCCCCATCAAACCCACAAAACCCATACCCACCCATAACGCTAACAATCCCTTACCACTCAAAAACTACACCCACCCTAACCACCAATAATTCACTTGCCACCCAAAAACCCATACCCACCATAAAAAATCCCTTGAGTCCCAAAAACCCATCCAAACACTAAAACCTTAATTATTCATTACCACCCAAAAAACCATTTCAGCTCTAAACCCTAGATGTTCCCTTGCCACCACAACCTAAGCCCAGCGTAAACCCTACAAAAGCCTTACCACTCAAAAATCCATACCCACCCTAAACGCTAAAAATTCCCTTATCACCCAAACACCCATACCCACCAGAAACCATAACATTTCCCTTGCCCCCTAAAAATCCAGCCCACCCTAAACCTTAAAACAGCTCTTATCACCCAAAAACTCATGCCCACCCTAACCTTAAAAATTCCCTTGCCACCCAAAAACCCACACCCATCCTAAATGCTAAAAATTCCATTGCCACCCAAAAACCCATACCCACCTTAAACCCTAAATAAATCCCTTACCAACCGAAAACCTACACTGACTGTAATCCCTAAAAAATCCCTTGCCACCCAACAACCCCATACTCACCCTAAACACAAAATGTTCCCTTGCCACCTAAAAACCCATAACTACCCTAAAAAAACTTACCACACAAATATACCCACACCCACCCTAAACCCTAAAAATTCCCTTGCCACCCAAAAACTCATACCCACTGAAAAAACCATACAAACTATAAACCCTAAAAAAAACCATTACAACCCAAAAAAAACACACACTAAAGCCTAAAGGTTCCCTTGCCACCCAAAACCCCTACCCACCCTAAAAACTAAAAAATCCCCTACCAACCAAAAACCCACAAAGACACACCCACCCTGAGCCCTAGAAAATCCCTTGCCACCAAAAATCCCACACCCACCCAAAACACTAGCAAATCCCTTGTCACCCAAGAACCCATACAAACACTAAACCCTAGATGATTCATTACCAACCAAAAACCCATACCCACTCTAAACCTTAAAAAATCCCCAACCACCCAAAAATCCATACCCATCCAAAACCCCAAAAATGAATTTGCCACCCAAAAATCTATACCCACCCTAAACTCTGCAAAATTCCCTTGCCACCTAAAAACCCTTTCCTGCCCAAAATCCTAAAAATGCCATTGCCACCCAAAAAAACCCAGTCCCACCCTAAACCCTAAGGAATCCCTTACAACCCAAAAACCCATACCCACCCTAACCCTAAAAATTCCCTTGCAGCCCAAAAACCCATACCCACCCTAAACACTCAAAAAGCCCTTACCTCCTAAAAACATATACTCACCATGAACCATAAAAAATACCTTGCCAACCAAAATCCCACGCCCATTGAAAACCCACAATATTCTTTTGGCACCCAAAAACCCATAACCACCCTCAACCCTAAAGATTCATTATCGCCCAAAACCTCATACCCACCCTAAACCCTAAAGATTCATTATCACCCAAAAACTCACACCCATCCTAAACCATAACATTTCCCATGCCCCCATAAACCCACAGCCACCCTAAACCTTAAAAATTCCCTTCAAACCCATAAAACCCATACCTACCCGAAACTCTAAAAATCCCTTTCCTCTCAAAAACCTACCCCTACCTTAAACCCAAAAATGTAACTTGCCACCCAAAACCCCATACCCACCATCAAAAATCCCTTGCCCCCAAAACCCATACAAACACTAAACCTTAAATTATTTTTTACCACCCAAAAAAACCATATCAGCCCAAAACTCTATATGTTCCCTTGCCACCCAAAACCCATGCCCACCCTAAACCCTAAAAAATCCCTTTGCACCCAAAAACTGACACCAAACCTAAACCTTAAAAATTCCCTTGCGACCCAAAAACCCATGCACCCAGTAAAATCTACAAAATACTTTGCACCAAAAATCTTACACCCAGCCTAAACAATAAAAAATTCCCTTGCCACCCAAAAACCCATACCCAGCCTAAACCCTAAAACATCCCTTACCATCTAAAAATCGATACCCACCCTAAATGCTAAAAATTCCCCGATCACCCGAACACCCATACTTACCTGAAACCATAACATTTCCCTTGCCCCCAAAAATCCACACCCACAGTAAGCCTTAAAAAAAGAACTTTTTGCCTAAAAAGCTATACTCACGCTAAAACCTAAAAAATACCTTGCCAGCCAAAAACCCATACCTACCCTAAACCCGAAAATTCCCTTGTCATCCAAAAAACCATATCTACCCCACACACTAAGGCAAACCTTACAACCAAAAAACCCATTATCACCCTAAACCCTAAAATTTCCTTATCACCCAAAAACTCAAGCCCACCTTAAACCTTAAAAACGCCCTTGCCACCCAAAAGCCCACACCCATGCTAAATGCTGAAAATTCCATTGCCAACCAAAAATCCATACCCACCCTAAACCCTAAATATTCCCTTGCCACCTAAAAAACCATACCCACCCTAAAAAATCCCTCGCCACCCAAAAAACCAATACAAACAATAAACCCTAAGTAATTCATTAACACCCAAAAACCCACACCCACCCTAAACAATTCTGTACCACTTAAAAACCTACACCCATCTTAAACTCTAAAAATTCACTTGCCAACCAAAAACCCACACCCACCCTAGAAAATCCCTTGCCACCCAAAATCCCATACAAACCCTAAACCCTAAAAGATTAATCACCATCCAAAAACCCATACCCACACAAAACCCATGTCCACCCTAAACCTTTAAAAAAACCTTACCATGGAAATACTCATGCACACCCTAAGCCCTAAAAATACCTTACCACCCAAATTCCTATACCAACCCTAAACCCTAAAAATTCCCTTGCAACCTAAAACCCACACCCACCCAAAACCCCAAGAATTCCCTTACCACCCAAAAACCAATACCCTCCCTAAACCTTAAAAAAATCTCTTACCACCCTAAAACCCATACACACCCTAAACACTAAAGGTTCCCTTGCAACTCAAAACCCATACACCAAAGTACCTAAACAATCCCCAATCACCCAAAAAACCATACTCATCCTAAATTCTAAAAATTCCCTTGCCAACCAAAAACACATACCCTCCTTAAACCCTAAAAAATCCCTTACCACCCAAAAATCTATATTTACCCGAAACCCTAAAAAATGTAGCACCACTCAATAGCCAAGCCCACCTTATTCCTTAAAAGTACCACCACTGCTTTCCTCCACGGGTAACTACAAGGTATGGTTGCTTCCCTGTGGGCCTATCACCATGAGTCTTTCTATGTATGCCACTACAGAACTAGGTATAAGAGATGCTGCCACAATAGTTAGCTATAGTGTGCATCTATTGTCAGTCACTACTACTTCCCATGTTGCACTTGTTTAATGTGATGGAAACTTCACTGCTAACGTTAGGAGAGTCTAAAAAGTATGTCATTCTGAAAATTGGGAAGTGGTTCTGAAATGTTTGGGCTGTACCGTCTTACTCCTGCAATGTGCTTCTGTTGAGTAGTTAATCAGCTTGATCTGCTGCAACATGTGCTGCACAGGTTTTTGTCTGAGGAAAACATGCTTTTCTGCTGTTTGTACTTAATATGAATGTGGGTTAGGAAAGCTTGCATTTCTACTTACCACACTGTAAATGCTGTGTGTGGGTGTGAGATGCTTACAGGGCTGCTGCATGCTCCGTGTCTGATCTGCGTGTATTAGGGAAGTTTGTACTCCTTGCGCTTGAGGAAAAATGTCCTAGTTCTTGTGTCTATTTTGTGTACATTCAAGGTTTCACTATGTATGGCCATGCTATACATGCCCTATGTGTGAAAGTAAGTTTGTACTACTACTGTCTGTATTGTACCTGTTGCATATCCGAGTGACTCTTCCACTACTGCTGCAATGGTGTACCTGTTCGATGTGTGTTGTAGAAGTTAGAGAAAACGTTTTCATTATATAAACTTCAAGGCCATTTGGTTGGTCCATAATTGTACTATATAAGCTGTAAGACAGAAAAGTTGAAACTGTAAGACCGTGCCTTGTGTGTATTGTCACAAAGCACATGTGTGAGGTATACATGCACCTTTATGACAACTTGCCTTTCAGAAAATGGAATATCCACTATGCTCCAGGAGCAAAGGGGAGTTTTAATTATAATAATATTTAATATAAGGTGGACAAAATATTTAACAACAAGGGGTGGTGATGGACAGAGTCTCTGAATTAAGCAGAATACTCTCACCCAGTCAAGAGATCAGGGCTAGATCCACCACCGTTTTTTAGCAAACTGCACCATCCCAGCTCAGAACCTGGCTATGTGCAAATTAGTCTGTTCCTGTCCCAGTGCATGATGGGAACAGGGCAAACCAAACTACCAAGCCAATTCTTACACTGGGAAGGAAACAAGCTTCCGGGGACCGGTTTCTGGCATTTCAGCCGTCGTCGGCCCGGCTTGCTTGAATCCTGATGGTGCAATGAGCAAGGGACTCACATCTGAGTATACCCTTCCACGCTTAGGGTGGACAAAATATTTAACAACAAGGGGTGGTGATGGACAGAGTCTCTGAATTAAGCAGAATACTCTCACCCAGTCAAGAGATCAGGGCTAGATCCACCACCGTTTTTTAGCTCACTGCACCATCCCAGCTCAGAACCTGGCTATATGCAAATTAGTCTGTTCCTGTCCCAGTGCATGATGGGAACAGGGCAAACCAAACTACCAAGCCAATTCTTACACTGGGAAGGAAACAAGCTTCCGGGGACCGGTTTCTGGTATTTCAGCCGTCGTCGGCCCGGCTTGCTTGAATCCTGATGGTGCAATGAGCAAGGGACTCACATCTGAGTATACCCTTCCACGCTTAGGGTGGACAAAATATTTAACAACAAGGGGTGGTGATGGACAGAGTCTCTGAATTAAGCAGAATACTCTCACCCAGTCAAGAGATCAGGGCTAGATCCACCACCGTTTTTTAGCTCACTGCACCATCCCAGCTCAGCCCAGAACCTTTTTGAATCGTTTTTGGCCACCACAAGTGTGGCAGGGTATACTCAGACATGAGTCCCTTGCTCACTGCACCACCAGGATTCAAGCAAGCCGGGCCGACGACGGCTGAAATGCCAGAAACCGGTCCCCGGAAGCTTGTCTCCTTTCCCGTGAAGAATTGGCTTGGTAGTTTGGTCTGCCCTGTTCCATGGGGCACTGGGTCAGACTAATTTGCATATAGCCAGGTTCTGAACTGGGGTGATGCAGTGAGCTAAATAACGGTGATGGATCAAGCACTGATCTCCTGACTGGGTAAGAGTGGTCTGCTTAATTCAGACACTTTGTTCATCACCACCCCCTTTTTGAATCGTAGTGTAAATGACGGCAGCAGGACTTAAGAATTCTGCAAGGCATGAAGGATGTCAAACTTGAGCTTCTTCATTGTAGGCCACTCTGCTCTATGACACTCTCTGCCACTTAACTGTAGGGCACTCTACTCCACTGTGATACACTTCACTCTGCCACATGCCACTCTACCACACTCTATACCACTCCACCATGGCATTCTACGCTATGCCACTCCATTCTACTCCATACTACTCTACTCCACTATACTCCACTCTGCAACACTCTACTCCACTCTGCGCTACTTCACTTCACTCTACGACATTCTGTTCTACACTATGCTACTTCACACTACGCCCCCACACTCCACTCTGACACTCCACTTTAGTCCACTCCACAACACTCAATTACACTCTACTCAATGCCACTCTGCACCACTCAACTTTAAAACACTCTAGGCCACTATATGACACCCCGCTCTACACAGACAAGCTTCCTAGTGGAGCCACCTCAAGATTTTCCATGTAAGCTTTCGATAGAGATCTATGTGGTGACTGATGTAAATGGGAAAACTAATCACCACTTTTATTGAAGTTTATTCTTCTGAGAGAACTGCTGGGAAAACCCAGACATGGGGATTGAGCAGGCGCAATGGCGCTGGGGATAAGACGTTTGAGGAGCCGTCAGCAGCATGCTTCCAGCACAGGAATGCAGCTATCATTAGTGCAGCAGGTGCAGTGGCGCCGAGGCTCAGAACTTTGAGGAGCCGTCTGCAGCATGCTTCCAGCACAGGAATGCAGCTATCATTAGTGCACCAGGTGTAGTGGCCCCAGGGCTCAGACCTTTGAGGAGCAGTCTGCAGCATGCTTACAGCACAGGAATGCAGCTATCATTAGCGCAGCAGGTGCAGTGGCGCCGGGGCTCAGACCTTTGAGGAGCAGTCTGCAGCATGCTTCCAGCACAGGAATGCAGCTTACCTTAGTGCAGCAGGTGCAGTGGCACCGGGGCTCAGACCTTTGAGGAGCCGTCTGCAGCATGCTTCAGCACAGGAATGCAGCTTACCTTAGTGCAGCAGGTGCAGTGGCACCGGGTCTCAGACCTTTGAGGAGCCATCTGCAGCATGCTTCCTGTACAGGAATGCAGCTAACCTTAGTGCTGCAGGTAGAGTCAATCCAGGGATAACGATGTAAGGAGCCCAGTGCAACTTACTCCCATGGCCCAGATGGCTGAGGACCACAGTGCAAGCTGCCCCCAGGTTAGAGCACGGGGGCACAGCTATCATTAGTGCAGCAGACAAATCCTAGTCTGAGCATGGAACACATGCGTAGCAGTTGCAGTTTTATCAGGCACAGATGGGGTTAAGAGCCAATAGCAGCCTGCTACCAGTAGTAAGGACTGGGTGCTGCTATCATTGAATTGTATTGTACTATAGCTCCTACATAGCGCGTCATGCCCCTGCGTGTGATGCTGAAGCACATTTTTGGATGGGTGACATAATAAACCATCAGGGAGTGCATGGCTTGCAGAATGTTGTATTTATCACCCTATGTGGGAAGTGTTTTTTTGTTGTGCGTGAGTTACCAGAAAGGTGCTTTTATTTTGTTCTGGGGAGTAGTGCCTATTGATGGAGCACGAGCTGTGAGAAATAGGCACACAAATTATAATATTGGTAGGAATACAACACATCTATAGTCGGCAACACAGTGCTAGCCTAATCAGAAAGAGAGTGGCTTTCTGTGTTCATGTACACCAAAGAAAGGGGACAATCAGAGAAAGCCTAGACATCTAATTGGCAGCATGCACAGGGCAAAGAGCTTGTCAAATGAGAAAAATTAGAGGGGTATACTAAATTTGCTTTTGTGTAATTACATTACATTTAAAAAAAAATCATGCATAATAATGCAAAATACGAATCCATCATTTAACACTATATTTTAGCGTGAAATGTGTCCTCATGTCAATTTTGATGAAAGGACATATTTCGTGGGGAAAAAATCACATAAAAACACAGGTGAAGAGAGCAACATCCGCTTTTGTTCTGGCCATGTGCGTTATCCCCATATGTTTGCGGTAACATGCTGCTGTCAAAAACACATATTTACACAACATAGAGAAATGGCATAATTTCAGGACTTTCGAGTAATAAGAAATCCTAAAATTGCACAAATTACGATAGTGTGTTTTAAGTTTCGCCCAGACCTAAAAATGATGACAGATGACCAAGAATAGAAGTTAGTGATCGGAGCAGTAGTCCTGCAACGTTTTATTAAAGGCAGGGATACTACCTACTAATGTGGGTATGTCATTGACCTTGGAGGAAAACACCACGAGATATGAAAGATTTTTGAATTAAACAAATGCTACTCATAGGGTGTTCGTGTAAAAGGTATATCATTTGGAAAAAAGGACCAATAGACTGTAAAGGACATTAAAAAACGCACACACAGACATTGGCACGCTAGCAACATTTGTGCGTAAATTAATGTTTAAATCTGAGCTATCTATGGCAAAAAAAATTACCACATCGAATTGCAATATACATTTTTGGGGGGGATTTTCGTCTGTGGGGCTAAGCCTCATTAGATAAGGTAAAGAATGTTACAAGTTGCTGGTTTGAAGATGACTCCAGTTTGTTTCTGCAGTTGGTAGACCTCTACAGACACTGGGGTCAGAGGGTTAAAGCGGCTCGGCTGCAGCTGGCAGTGTCAAGGTCTAGGCTCTTTGTCATTCAGAGTTGCCCAGGACTGCGCTCCTTCGCACCTCTTCCTGGCCCACAAGAATGACAATGGGAGCCCTCACCTTGCACATCAACAGGAGGGGGAGGGGGATGGGTTGCCACAGAGGATGGAGCAGGGATCGGGCAGAGCTGCTGTCCTTCGAGTGTATTGTTAAAAAGGTTGCAGTGACGGGAATAGGAACTTCGAGTCTTAGGCCTGTGAGAAGGCTCATTTACTGACCTGGCAAATTGTTTTTAAACACAGTCAGCAAGTCAATTTGGGAAAGAAACGGAGAACAATTTAAATTGAAAACAAAAGACACGCTACCTTAAATCTGTTAATATATATTTTTTTAAACTCGAATCTTGCATTCCTGAGAGATTATCTGCAACATGCACACAGGGAACTGTCTATGTGCTTGCACTTCTACTCTAATGTGAATTGTATTAGCAAAATGTCTGACCTTGCTTTAAAGATATTGCACTAAGTGCTCCATGTACGATTTTTAGCACTGAATCGTAGCAAGCTTCTCCTTAAAGCTGAAGTTTAGTGCAAAAACGCTGGGCTCTCTAAGAGCATACTATGAAATCATGGTTTTATTCTATAGATTAAAGAATTAGCAGTGTATCAATTTTCCGATTTAAAAAAAAGGACTACAGGCCATAGAAGGCAAACAAGCAATGGCACCTTTCAGTACTCCATGATATGGGGTATGTGCAACCATATTGAATCACACAGCCTTGTAATATTTCAGACCCAGTAGGTCTCGTTTTAGTTCTTGTGAACTAGTCACTAGTAGGGAATCTTTTTGGGCATCACACTCAAAAGTGCTAGAAAAGTTGACAAACACACTATGATATGGAACAACGGGGCATATTATCAAGGGGGTTTATCTCCGCTTTTTTGGCTTTAAAAGCCAAGAAAGCGAAGATAAAATTATCTCCCTATTACCAAGTTGTCGCTAACACCAGTTAGTGACAGCTAATAGGAGATAGCGACCATCTTGGGCCTTGCTCTGCATGTCAGTGATATTTATCACTAATGACATGCAAAGTGGGCGTGCCAAGATGTTAGCGACTGGAAACAGTCCCTAACATCGCTATCTCCTATTACCAACTTTTGGAGATATTCGCGCTAAGCGCGAATATCTCCAAAAGCTAACACCTGCCCTGAGCAGTTCTTAGCCATGTTATCCAATGGGAGGTGGATAACATGGCTAAGAGCATTTGCTCGATAATGCATGAATATCGCTGACTTTTCAGCGATATTCATGCATTTCGGCCGTTTTTTATCGCATTTGCGATAAACCTTGTTAATAGCAAGGTTTATCTGCGATAAAAATCGCCGATGTGCGGCGATAATTTTTGTCTCTAAACAAGTTAGAGACAAAAATTATCGCTAGTTGTTGGTAATATGCCCCAACATTCTATGTAAAGCTCTGGCTAACCAAGAGTGCTATTGTCACTTCATTATACATTGCCAACATGGTCTTCTATTTATAAGGTAATATTTCCTTTACGGTTATCCAAGTATGTAATTCATATTAGAGTATCTTGGTGAATATTTTGGTAGGTGGACATAGCAGGACAAGCAGTCTGTAATACGAAGTATTAAACTATTGATCCTCTTAAATATAGGCACCAATAGTGCTCCCTTTCATACTTGCAGTGCATGGAAGCTCTCTACGATGACTGGAAAAATTGAGACTAAGACCATGGTGCACCAAATACGAGCTTGCTTTACATTCTGTCTTATTTAGGCCATCTGAGCCTAATGATATCAAAAAATTCCCTTAATCAATTGGAATAGTCACTCCCACTTTTTAATTTGTTAACCCAATTGCAATAAGAACAGAACTGTAAAATATGAGCACAGGGGCTATGCTGTTTTAAACACCAAATAGTTTAGTTATATATTCTACCCAAAATGTTTGAAAGATCACTTCCTTGTATAGAGTACATTGCTCCACCAATATGTCTTTTCAGATTCATCCCTATATTCTTTTAGTGCCCATATAGCCTCTAACATGTTCACTATAGTGTTCCAGTTCCTTATCACTGTATTTCATTTCTTGTGACTAATCAGATTTTTCAGAATCAGGTTTTCTCTTGAATTGGAGGTGAATGAGTCAATAATTGAAAGTGGCTTCCACTTCCTACACACTTTTCTGAGGTGTTCTAGCTAATCAATGCTAATTAATCACTCAATCAAGCAGGATTTATAAAGTGTGTTTAATCACCTGTGAGGGTATCCAGGTGCTAAGGGACTTGCTGCTTTGGGTGGGTTCAGTTGAGCAGTCCGGTCTTAAGTGCCTTCGGGAATTCTAGGAGAGAGATCGAGGTCTGGAAGTGAAACGAGAGGTCATTCCAGGATTTAGGAGCAAGGTTGGAGAAGGAGAACCCTTCACTGTTACTTCAGCAGACGCAGGGGTTGTGTGCAAGATGGAGGGATGAGCAGCGTAGGTGTCTGCAGAGTTGGTGGACGTTCAGGTGGTGGTTGATGTATGCTAGTTCTTAGTTGTGTAGGGATTTGTAGGTGTGGATCAGCATTTTGAATTGACTTCTCTTCTGTATGGGGAGTCAGTGGAGGTGAGGGGCGATGTGGTCTATTTGGGGCGGTCAAAGATGAGTCTGGCCACCGCGTTCTGTATGGTTTGTAGTCTCTTCTGGAGTTTAGTGGTGATTCCTGTGTAGAGTGAGTTGCTGTCGTCCAGGCGGCTGATGACTAGGACTTGAGTGATGGTTCATCTGGTACTGATGGGGAGCCATGGTCCTAGTTTGAAGGGTCATGAGGAGTCGTTACATGGGGAGGAGGTGTTGCTGAAGGTCAGCTCTTCCACTTTGTCTGTGTTGAATTTCAGGCAGTTGTTTTTCAGTCAGTCTGTGACACTCATACAACTGCCGATGTTGGCCCTCGTGGTGGTGGGGTCTTCTTAGAGTGAGTGGATGAGCTGGGTTTTGTGTTTATAGGATATGAGGTTTAGTCCATGGGCTCTGATGATATTGACCAAAGGGGCCATGTAAATGCTGAGCAGTGTGTGGCTTAGGGACGTGCCCGGAAGGATGCCGCCGATGATGTTCTTGAGTTCCAAGGTGAACGAAGGTAGGGAGATTCTTTGGGTTCTCCCAGTGAGGAAGGAGGCAATCCATGTGAGGGCATCTCCTTGGATTCCGATGGGATGACGTCTTTTAATTAGGGCCTGGCGGGATACAGTGTTGAATGCTGCAGAAAGGTCGAGGAAGATAAAGGTTGCCATTTACACCCGGTCAAGGAGGGTTCTGATGTCGTCAGAGGCAGCGATCAGGGCAGTTTCAGTGCTGTGGTTTGTGTGAAATCCAGATTGGGAGGTGTCCAGAAGATTGTTATTCTCCAGATGTTCTGCCAGTTGGGGAGTGATGTTTTTTTTTCGAGAACTCTGGGGGGAAAAAGGGTAGCACAGAAATGGGATGGGAGTTCTTGAGTTTGGTGGGGTCGACAGATGGTTTCTTCAGAAGGGGTTTAACTTATGAATACTATCATTTATTAGGGAAAGGTGGTGGTGGCAATGGATGCGTTGAAAATGGTAGTAAGCTTACTGCTTATTTACTTGCTCCAGAGTCTGCAGATGTGGTAGGGTCAGTAGTCTATGGGGGCTGTGGTGTTCTGTGGGGTATGCTGGTCCCGGGAAGTGAGTAGGTGTTCAGGGGTCACATTTGTATGCACGAGGTGGCTGATGAGGTCAGAGGGGGCGGGTTGGGGTTCTAAGTTTTTGTAGATGGTAGAGATCTTGTCATGGAAGAAGTTTGCAGGGTGTCACAAAGTTCCTGGGAAGGGGTGATGATGATTTCAGTAGCTGAGGGGTTGGAAAACCCTCTTATGTTGTTGAAGAGTTCTTTGCTGTGATTTGGGCTGGCTTTAGTGCGGTCTGCCAGGGTGTTGATCTTCATCTCCTTCAGGAGCTGGTGGTAGTGGTTGAAGGCTGTCTTGAAGGTGGCTCTGTCTGTGGAATCCTTGCTACCGCTCCATTTCCTTTCTAGTTGCTTGTAGTTGTTTCATGGTTCTTAGTTCCATTGTGTACCAACTTTTCTGTTTGGTGGATCTTTTGCATTTGCTGGGCTTGGTGGGGGCGACTCTTTTGGTACAGTCAGTGATTCAGACAAAGACGTTCTTGACAGCCTGTTCTAGGTTTGCTGCGGTATCAGGGTGGGAAGTGTTGAGGGCATCGGTCCACTGCCTGTCTGACACTGTGATCCAGCTGTGGAGGGGGAACTGGGAGGCTTTGTGGAAGTGCTGGGAGGGTCTTTTGATGACGAAGGGATAATGGTGTGGTCTCTCTAGGTGAAATCGTGACTTGACTGTACTTGACTGTCACTGGCCGTGAAGATGGGGTCATGCATGTGTCCTGGGTTGTGAGTATGGCTGGTTACTAGATGGGTGAGGCTAATATTGTTCATGCTTTTAAGGAGTATGGCAGTGTTGTTGAGGATGTCGAGGTGGAAATGTAGGACTCCGAGGAAGATGTAGCTCCTACATTACTTTACAACACTCTACACTACGCTGCTCTACGACACTATTTTACACCTCTCTACTCTACATCACTCCATTCTATGACACTCTATTCCACTCCACTCTATGTCACTCTTCGCCACTCCACTATAACCAACTTTACTCCACTCTATGCCACTCTACGGTACACCACTCTATGCAACTTATCTCTCGGCCACTCAACTCCACTCTGAGCCACTATACAACTCTAATCTGCTCTAGTCCACTCCACTCTGACACTTTACTCCCCTCAACGCCACACCACTCCACTCTATGACACCTCACTCTATGACACTCCATTTTAGCCACTCTATGCCACTCTACTCTATGCCACTCCATGCCACTCTAAGAGACTCCACTCTATGCCACTTAATGCTACTCTGACACTCTATGCCACTACACTTGACTATGTTCCATGCCACTTTACTCCACTCTATGCCAATCAACTCTACATCGCTTTACAACACTACCCTCTACACCATTCTACTCTGTCACTTTAGTCCACTCTATGACACTCATCACTATGCTATTCCTCTCTGCCTCACAGAATGCCACTTTACGATACTCTATGCAGCTCTATGCCACTCCACTCCACTACTATTACACTCCATGCCACTTTACTTCACTCTACGACCCTCCATGTGGCACCACTCCAGTCTACGCTACACCAATTCACTCTATGACACTCCACTCAATGCTTCTCCATGCCATTCTACAACACTCTCTGCCACTCTACTCTACTACACTTCACTCTACACCAGGCGTGCAACACCAATTGGGCTGAACGGGCTTCAGCCCCCCCGTCGTCAACTTCAGCCCGGGCTGCCAAGGTTCAGATGACAACACAACACACTTTCCTGATTTGCAGTGATCTAAAATAATGAAAGTATGAAAACCGTTTCCCCACTTTCATTTGTATTAAGCCTCCACTTTTATTCTCGGATGCTTTAGAATCCGAGAATGTGATCTTAAAGACTCCTTCAAAGAGGCCCAGAACCAGCCGGAGGCAGCCAGCCTCTGAAGGTTTCAGCAACCCTCCCTGGCCCCTACCTTTTGTTTTCTTTGAGAGGGGTACCACAAGGTGATATCCTTGCCTGGAGCAGCGATTTCACCTAAGCACGTTTGATGTGCTGTGCAGCATGGAGTGTGAAGATGTGCACAGCAGGGGGATATGAAGCCAGCAGCAATTCCTTTACAAAGGAAAAGCATCACCTGCACTGGCCATCCCTTTACCCCTGCTGTGCACATCTTCCCACACCCTGCCCCAAGAGTCCTGTTGTGTGCGCCTGAGTTTCATGAACAACCTCTCAAGTGAGGCCCCACCTGCCCTGGACATTTTGGACACAACTTTTCAAGGAATACCTCAACTGATTTTTTTCTCAGGAGCTGTCCTTACTTGTCTGTACTTGGAGCGTTGTTAGATTCAGTGCTCTTCCTTTTGTTGTTGGGAGGACAAATCGTTGAGTGGCTGTGCCAGGAATCAAGCTTGTGATGTATAGGCTACACATGAGAGCGATGCAGCATGCACTTAATCCGCAGATCTGCATGAGGTGAGGAGACACATTGCAAGGGTAATTGTCAGAGGGCTGTGTCAAGAGCACCACACGGGCGTACTGTGGGTACTGTCAGGGCATTCTTCGTGTGACCCGGCACTTTACGTGCAGTACATCCCAGGTTTACACGCATTATCAGTTTTCTGACTGAACATAGTGAATAGGGACGAGCGATAGTGCGGCTCATTGCGTCCTATGGCCCCTGCATTGGTTGGAAGTGGTCGTTGGGATAGAGAGGAGCTGTGAATGTGCGTAAGCATGGATATAGCGCCTAGTGGGTTGTGGCACTGGAGACAGTGCTCGTGCTGGCTATGAAAGCAGCACATTGAGGTAGGTAGCATGGAAGCACCTACAGTTGGTGCCTGGGGTGGTGCTGTCGCCAGAAGCTGGCGACAGTGGCCCAACTTCTAATAGGACAGCGCTAGCAGCCGAGTGGATAGAAACTCTTTAATTTATTACTTGACTGGTCCATTCAATGATCAATCCGTTTTTATCATTTTTAACAAACCTTGCCACTGAAGGGCGTTACTTGGTTGGAAATAACATGTTAGGCCTGGTTTCCCACAATGCTTGTGCATCGATGGATGTAGGTGCTTGGATTCGGTTTCTGCACTCCTGGGTTGGTTGTAGGGTAACATGGTGAAGTGAGAGCAGAAATCCTGCATTGAGAATGATGGCTGTGAATTTGTGCGACACCTGGTGTGTCCTCACCTTACACCACAAGTGTGATGGAGGTGGTGGTCAGGGGCGCATGCTAGGCCTCAGTTCAGCTGTGTGTGCTTGGGGCAGTGATGCCACACACACCTGCCCCCATGTCTGCTGAGTGGCGCGGACATCAGTACTATGGATGGGTGGTAGTGGTACTTGCAAGTGATGCTGTTGCGAAGCAGATCGTGGCCTCATTTTCATCAAGTGGCCTTGAGGCAGTTGTGCCCCTGGCATGTCCTTGCAAGAGACGTGATGCTGATGTGAAGCAGAACAAGCACCTTATCTGCTGAGTGGCCCTGGCCAGTGGTGCCATGCATGGGGGGGTCCCTGTCTGTGATGTTGTTTGAGGCATATGGGGCCCATTTTTCATACATCCAGTCAAGGGGTAGGTTGGCTTTTCTAAAGAAGTCTGCAGGACTGTAAAAACAGATGATGGTCGAATAGGTCTACCATGTCCTAATTTTGGATTGGTAGCAAGTGTATTGCAGACAAGTTTGTAAGTTTATTTGTGGATTTTCAGTTTATTTTCATGTTTTTCTTCGATTTACCCTCTAGCTCAATATAGACCGATAAAACCTGTAAATCTTAAACATTCACTGTGCTGTAATTCAATTGTTACACCATCATAATACACATTTTAAGATGCCTCTTGCAAGTAACCGGCAGTTCTTTGTAAGAATTTCCTCCATCTGAAGCCAGGCCCAATGTGTTAAGCTGATATATAACACCAGGCTTGTTCCCAGGCCATGGATAATTACTTTTTCTTAGCTTCATTTCATATTTTGTTTACTAGGCAAATTGGCTTGTGTGTGTTTTGTTATTTTCTTCATTCTTTAGTATTATCTGGCCATTTGTTAAACATGTACGCTAGGAGCCTCTTGGTGCTATAGATATGAAACTGATAACAGATTCAGCTTGATGGAAGGAATTATAGTGTGAAAATAAAGGTTTTTAGCTTTTTCCTTTATTTCAGGTGGGATAGTGGTCTGTAATGGTACAGAATTATCTAATACCTAACACAAACACACAAGTGCAAACACACTTGAAAGTCTTAGTTTATGCAACTGTATTGTACAAAAATTACCTTCCTTATGCATTTAGATACCTTTCATGAACTTATGTATCTTTATATTTATTACTTTGCACTACCATAGATCTCACCATATATCTCTCGCAATATATTCTCTACCTCCACTCTGACTCATCTCAAACCTCACTCTACTAATCTCTCCAATGCACTGCCCCATTTCTAACCCTATACCTCTATCAATATATCCTCTACCTCCCCTCTTTCATTCATCCTAAACCCCATACTCTTCCCTCCTCTACCCCTCCTTCCATCAAGGGTACCAACATGATTATTTGTGGTGTGCATAGGGTGTAATGGTTGGTTATTGTGTAAAGGGTGGCTGTGTTGGAACTTTACTGGGGCCTAGTAACTCCTCGATTTTTTGTTCAATATTATCCAATTGTGATAATATCAGGCTGATTAATAGAGAGAGTCTTCCAATAGGACCAGCGACTGTGGGAGTTCATAAACATCAGAACCGGTCTTAGATCTTGTTTGTTGAGGAGATGATTTCCTGAGTTTCTTTGCTCGGGTTGAGGGAGATTCTTTAGTGGGACCTTTCTTCCTCTTACTGTTCGTAGTAAGAAAGGGAGGGGGCTAGGGGACAGTGAGGTTAGTGGGTGCGGGAGGGAGGGATGTCAATAACAGGTGCAGTGTTATTTGATGGGAGGTCACAATGTTCGGAAGCCCCCTGAATGTTAAGCCGCGACTTGGGCTCGATACTGAGTTCTGAGAAAGCAGGTGTACTGGTAGAGAGTACTGTTCGCCATCATTGGAGCCGTAGGCACCATCCCCCAGAGAGAGTCTGTGCTCTGTAAGGGCTAGCTCTTTAGATATGGCATTAGTAGCTAGGGATAATAATGAGTCAATAATAGAGATAGTTAGACAAGAATTCAGGGTTGGATCTTTCCTACCCAGCTTGATGCAGGCTCCAGACGACCTGATATACTGGGGTTAGAGGGGTGTCCCAGCCCTGCCTCCACCGGGCTTTGACAGGCGTAGATGGGCCCGCCCTTGGCCAGCGCACATCTCGTGCCGCGGGAGTCACAGGAGCCCGAGCTGCCTTTATGCGCCTCCTGGTGCTGCTGGTACACTTTGGCGGTGCCAGCCGATGGGCCTTTTGGGGGATGTAATCCCCTGGAAACTGCTAGTGCCTGGTGTGCAATGACGGGCTCCCATGCCGCAGGTGCCCCGAGTGGCCTTTATGTGCCTCCTGGCATGGCTGGTGTGCGTTGGCGGTGCCTGCCGCTGGGCCTGTTGGGGGATGTAGTGCCCTGGAAAGTGCTGGTGTCTGGTGTGCAATGACGGCCCTCCTGACCTTTGCATGCAGCCCCTGGGCAGCAGCACTGGGCTGCTGTTTACTCGACTCAGCACTAACATGAAGAAAAATGTTAAATATATAGCAAGAACGCATTTAAAGGTTAACTGCAGTTAGGGAAAGGCAGTAACAAGGCCCTTAACTTTAGGAACACCTACATTTTTAAAGACAGCAAATGTGTAAAAATACGATAGTCTTTTCAAAATTCTAAAAGTGTATTTAGTTGACCTGTAGAACTATTTCACCTTAGTAAATCAAAGTATAGCAGTGCATTCAGAAGTATTTCATTGCCATCAGTGACTACATCCAAGCACAGGAGATGGTTTTGAATAGCATGCATCCTTAGGTCATGTATTTCAAGTTCCTCTTATATGATGATAAAGAAAACGGAGGGAAATAAAAAAAAAACAATTGTCCAGGGTCACACAATTTGGTCAAGTGGAGAAGTCCGGATTCATCCTAGGTATACCGGCTTAACATTGAGCAGTTTTGTTCAGCCACTAAATATTTATGCTTTGCTTCCCCTACACTGACTGCACGCCACCCTGCTGGCATCCTTACGGCCCTCGGTCACACAAACGACCAAACTTTGCAGGCCCTGGGACAATGTTTGTGAGTACCCATGGTCTAAGCCTAGTGTACTGATTACAATAATCAGTGACACATGAAGGATCCTAAAGGTGCAAAATCCAGATAAATTACAGTAGAGCTATCCCTTCAAATACAGTTCTTACACTCTGCACTTGCAATACTTTTCTCTTCGATAACGTACATCACACAGCCTCTGCTTACGACTGCAGGGCTCAGATAAACTGTAAAATACAAGGCATACAGACAGACAGTGCGAGCCATCTTTCAGGTTACACTACTGTGTCAGATGGTGCGATTATAGAGTATATAAACACCTCATGCAGCTGGATTGCGTCTGTTGTTGATCATTCTGAGAAGTAAAATAAATAAAAAATAGAGTTTACACAGAGACAGTATTGCTGTACATTTATATTATGGAGGATTATAAAATACGTCGTTAATGAGAGCATTTGTGTGAAATCCTGGCTCGACCCATAGAACGATGGTCACTTAAGAGCTATTTTCTTAAATTGTGTACCATCATTCTGTTTCAACTCCAGGCTGATGGTAATGTGATGTGATGCAAAGAGCCTGTGTTTGATAAAAAAAAACTAAAATGTGCTCAACTGTCAGACTGTTCCCTACTGCTGGGGTTACTAACAACCTTCAGTGCCCTCTTTGAATTAATAAGTGCACAATTGATTAACCAAACATGCAGTCGGGTAAACTATGTTACCAAATAAAAGTATTAATTTCATAGTAATATTTCGGTCCATTAAAAAAAAAAAATACGACGTAGGAAACCAAAGAACGAAAAGCACCCTTTAATGCAGAGAACAATAAAGAAGCAATTTAACTTAACTTTTCAGTTCTTTTATAAATATATTTTATTTCTAAACAGTGTTAAGGCTTCTTGGTGACTGCGCACCTGTGAGGCCTCTCTGTGTTACCACCGTTTACTTCCCACGACTGGGAACTCTGAGGCTCAAAACTGCTTCTTAAAGCTTTTCTGGGGAGAATGCTGAAAGCACAGGGGCTGCTCTGGGGGATGGGGCGTCTGCCCACCTGCTATAGATATGCTAATGCAATCCTTTAACCGAGGTGTGTGTAGGCGCCGTAAGGCACTCCAAAGCGGCCGCTTTTATGGATCAGCGCTTCCTCCTGCCACAGCCACACCTCAGCTGCCTGCTCTCAAACTCTGTAATGTAGAGACACAGAGCAGAGGATCCCAAACAGAGCGCAAAGTTTGACCTTTTTGCAGTAAACCAATCAAGTTAACAATTCTCGCATCTACACACGCAGTAGTCACTTAAGAATGGCAACATGCTTATGTTTATTTGCACTATACATGTACATAACGAATGTGAACACAACAAAAATACTTTAAAAAATGTGCTGTATTACTCTGCAATAATAAATTGTGTTTAAACTGAACAATGGGCCATTGTCTGCCGTTTTTCGTCGACATCAGCAGTTCCTCAAGTGTGTTCAAGATAGTTTAAACAGGATGTAGTTATTATCAAATTACGTGTTTGTGAAGTCTTTACGTTTCATATTTATTAATCACTTACTGTTGTAAAAGGGCTTTTCAGCAAAATAGGTACTCAATATTACTAAAACTAACAAAAGTGGCTTGTATTATTTATTTTGGTTGTGTACAATCAAAGAAAGTTCAGACAGGATAAAAGTAGTTATTCTGAAACGTCAGCTGTCCAAATTATTACATTCATGTGCTACCCTGAATTCATAACGTATTTATCTATTTAACAAGATTAATTACAACTGCGTAATTTGTCATTTTCAGCTCTGTGTTGATCGTATTATATTGTAAGTCGATCTATATAGCACTGACTACCCTGAAGTGGTATCAAGGCACTTTCACAGGTTCTTAACTCGAAACTGACCCAAATTGCATTTAGAAATGTTAATAAAACAACTAACAATTTTAGTCACAAATGGTCTGAATTCAAAAGCTTCATGTGAATAAAGGTTTACTTTAATAAAGTGGGAAAAGGTTACTTTGCATGAAAAATGTTTTTAACACTGTGTTATGCAGTTTTTCCTTTCAAATGTCTGTGATTTCTGCTGCTAGCATGTGTTCCTGGTGAAGAAAGTGTGTTTAAATGCAAAGTGTGTTTAAGGCTGCAGAACCGTCTCCTTTCTACAGGGGCAGAGCGAGCAAAAATCTAAACACACTTCATGAAACACAGGTCCCCACAAGGCAATTTTTTTAAAAGTTGTACAAATTGACACAGATGTTCCTGAAGTCATTTTTTGTTATTTAAAGGGCATTGCCTTGTGGGGACCTGGGTTCAGGTCCCCACAGTGCAATCAAGTCCCCACAGCGTGAGTGTGTTATCACACCCAAGTCCCCACAAGGATAGTAACACAAACCCACACACACACACACACACACACACACACACACACACACACACACACACACACACACACACACACACACACACACACACACACACACACACACACACACACACACACACACACACACACACACACACACACACACACACACACACACACACACACACACACACACACACACACACACACACACACACACACACACACACACACACACACACACACACACACACACACACACACACACACACACACACACACACACACACACACACACACACACACACACACACACACACACACACACACACACACACACACACACACACACACACACACACACACACACACACACACACACACACACACACACACACACACACACACACACACACACACACACACACACACACACACACACACACACACACACACACACACACACACAGGAACCTCCCTCCACAGAAGAAGCGGAAGCCCAGAGGAGAGCAGGTTTGGAAAGGCTTTATTTTCCCGAAACAAATCTAGTGGCGACGAATGCATTTCGGCTCTCGCCTTCCTCAGCGCCCTTCACCAGATAGATGGTCATAATGAATGTTTAGTCCCACTTCCTTTTATGTAGTCGGCATGGGTCCGCTCCTCCCCCTAGCAATGGAGCTTTGGGGGAGACAGTCGTTAGATGTAGTTCTCTGTCGCGGAACCCACCCCAGCTACTATGAGGACGCGCGCGGTTGAGGTATTTACCTCTCCTGTGTCAAGTTGCATCCTGCAATCAGTCCCCGCACATTGGACTTTGGTGGCTGAGGCTGTGATATACGAGAGGACTGGAGGAGAAGCTGCAGGATCTCGCTACAGACAGGTGTTCCATCGCGTCTTGCTCCTTGGGGGTTCCGCGACAGAGAACTACATCTAACGCCTGTCTCCCCCAAACTCCACCTACCTGGAGGGCTGTCACAACGGGGCCTTCTGGGTGCTGTAGTTCAGAGGATTGAACACGAACTACAACAGGTGAGCTCCATTGATAGGGGGAGGAACGGACCCATGCCGACTGCATTAAAGGAAGCGGGACTAAACAGTTATTATTAGTTATAAGCCAATGTTTAGAGGGAAAAGCACCAGCACGTTAGCACTGGTTAGCAGTGGTAAGTCCAAAAGCCAATAAAAGGACCCTGCATAAAGGGCCAAGTCTAACATAAATAATATTGGAGAAATTGTACAGACCTGCCGCGTTCCTCTGCCAAATGAGAAGGCAGACAAAACTACGCTGTTGACCCTGAGTCAGGTGGTTGGTTTAGCTGACAATTAGTTAATCCACCGGAGGAAGCCATGGCTTGGGCCCAGCCGCTCCGACAGTGCTACGAGTCATTCCAATGAATTAAAGCCCTTAGTTGTATCCAAGAAGACAGCAACTTCCTGCAGCTGAGGTGACTGGGAATGCATCACAGCAAACAGGGCTCATAGATTATGTGCAGTAGATCTGCCTGGAACAAATCTGGACTGATTCACCCAAACATTGTCAATGAGTAGCCAGAGCGTTATGTCGAAAATGAGACACATCTGAAATTTATTATCAACATTAATCATTGAGAGTGGGCGATATGAGTTGCAGGAGGTGGCCGGTTTGTCGGTTTAAGTATCATCACTTTGAGCATTTCTAATAGCAATGGAGGTAATTCCCCCATGCACCAGGCTTCTTCATACATGGATCTGAGGTGGGGGGCTCATATCAAAATGTAGTTATATCACACAGCAGCATACGTTAGTAAAGTACATCAGTAAATACCAAAATGATTCATACCTCAAAGAAGATGATTTTAAGCAAAACTAATCCCCTAGGTACATTAACAGGGGACAAGGTGTGTACAAACTTTATGGAACATTTTCAAACACTTTTTCAATAGGGGGTTCAGATACAGAGGTGACGCCAGGTTTAAGTTCTTTATCCAATCAACCAGGCCCTAGTATTCAAGACCCTAATATTTTTTTGGTATAAGGGTGGGGGGTGAGGTTCACAGAGAGGCAAGAGAGGGAAGGGCAGAGGAGCCTATCACCTGGAGCCACATGGGGGACAGCAGCCCACACACCAACCTTGCTTTTGGTAGATACATCTCCCAACCCAGAAACCAACATGTCTGTCCAAATATATTTTATCAGACGGAGAGATCTTGGTTATAAGCAGTGGGATTTCCTTTGCGCCAACAGTTAAACCTATTAATCCTATTTTTGTTTTTTTTAAATTCAACATTTTTTCAGGAAGATTAGTTTGAATCACTTTTTTGCAGGCAAACCTATTCATTCAAATCAATATACAACGGGCCTCAGACCACCTTTGTCCTTTATACCACCCTCCTATTTGATGCCACTGAGATTTAAACATTTGAGGAAATGGTCATGAAGAATATCGACTCCCTAAGTAAACAGAGAATATATGTATCCAATTCCATAACCAAAGCTGAAAGCCAAGCCATACGAACCTTGAAAAACAACCGTGAAATCTTAATTCAACCAGCAGATAGAGGCGGTGGCATTGTGATTCAAAATACTGATGGTTACCGTATTGAGATCTTGAAACAGCTTGGAGATGAAACCTGTTATTGCAGAGTTAGCTAGTAATATCAAAAACAGAAGGATATAGACCTTGTTTTTCTAAACAAAAATAAGCATGGATTATTAAATAAAGACCATCCTAGAATCCTGGTGATATATACCCTTCCAATAATACACGAGATTACAAAACGCTCAAGTTCAGCCCATAGCGTCAGGATGTTGATCTATTTTGTATCCGTACATCAGCACATGTTTTTTTTTTAAACCATTGGTACCCAAGACCAAGTCACATGTAACAGACAGCATGAATTTTATAAAAATTATGGAAGACATTGAGATTGATGACAACACTGATTTATTGATGACAAATCACTGGAGCCCTCCAGTGTGGCATCCACTCATTTACCGCCACTTGGGTACATCTTCGACCAGACCACTGACTTGAGGGCGGACAGCGCCAGACCCCTCTACAGCGGGAATCAGTGTAGCGCAGAGTGGTTTGTACGCTGTTTTAGCTCCACTCGTGGTGTCTTAACAGGAAAATACACAAAAACATGAGTGGCCTGATGAGGGACTACAATTCTTGATACTCTCTAGTCTAAAGAGTGCAGTGAAGGCGAGGCTTTCCTCTCTGTCACTGCCAAGGAATGCCTTCACCAAGGGTCCTCCTTTATGGTTTTGGCACATTGGTTGCATAAAAGTTAAGGAGTGTTTAATGGGATGAAATCATCAAACGTCTTTTATGACAGCACCACCTAGTGAAGGCTGATTGGTTAAATGTGTGAGCTGATGAGAAATAGAATGAATAGGCTACTTTTTCCAGAAAAAGGCAAGTCTACCCTTATCACTGCTCAGGTTGGACTTGTCCGCTGCACTGAAATGCCTGGCCCAGTTGCACAGAAGTCAGCGGTCTGGACTGCGGTATGTTAGGTCCTGGGTGGAGAGGTGTGATGCAGTGGCCAGGGCAGCTGACTTCGGAGCAAAGGGTTCACGGTTCGATCCCCAGATCCGGCTGCAGCTCAGCTCTGCACCATGTGACTCTGGGCAAGAGCTCACTTAATTTCCAAGACGGGCCGCAGCACCTTGAGACTAGTAAGGGTGAGTAGTTCGCGCTTTACAAATACTGATTTATAACAGTGCATTGCGGACACATAAACCGGAAATATAACAATTATACAGTCTTAACATATTTAAAACCAGTGGCAGTGTTAAAAGGTAAAGAAGATGGGGAAAGTACTGCTTCTGTTAAAGAGGATCAGGTGCCGAAACTCACACCTAATTACACAGCTCACCAAAGTCTTGCTAAAATACACCAAGCAGTAATCTAATTTATCCTCCTACCTTTTCCCAACATTCCCTGCCTTCAAGGCCATGTGATCACATGGAAACCATAGAGCTTGTTTGCAGAAGAGAAACCATGTGAGTAAATATAGAGAGTGCTGGTAAACTCCACTTCGCCTACAGTTGGTGGAGTTTTTGCCAAACTAGTGGCAAAACTTCACAAACTCTGCCAGTGAAGCGGAGTTTACCCACAACCCCTAGGTATAACCTGAGAGAGTAGTTACTTGAACCTTGCAAACAAGACAGTGACCTTGATCGCATTATCTTTGTGAATACATTCTGTCCTGCAAGCAATGAGGTCTAAAAGATTGCGCTAAAGCAATGGAATCTGGTTGTAGACCACTTGTCCAGTATGGAAGTCCTCCTGTTCTCATTTAAGAGAGGAACTGACTTGAAGGATTGGGGGTGCCGCTCGCAGCGGTTTTGCTGTTTCTGGGATTGTAGCCCTTGCTGGAATTATAACTTTTGCTGTTTTGAACCTGCCACCAACCTGTTTCTTCGATCAGGACACTTTGGAAATGGAGCTGACATCGGGAGAGGCGCGGCGGGACTGCGAGATCCAGCCGCCCTAGCGCCGGACCATTGGGTGCAGCTGGGACTCTTCCCGCCCTTTCTTGCCTGCAGTATATAACTGCTCGCGGCCCCGCTCCGCGGGAGCCGCTCGCAGCGGTTTTGCTGTTTCTGGGAATGTAGCCCTTACTGGGATTATAACTTTTGCCATTTTGAACCTGCCACCAACCTGTTTCTTCGACCAGGACACTTTGGAAGTGGAGCTGACATCGGGAGAGGCGCGGCAGGACTGGGAGATCCAGCAGCCCTAGCGCCGGACCATTGGGTGCAGCTGGGACTCTTCCCGTCCCTTTCTTCGCTTCCCTCTTCCGGTCCCTATTTAGTAACACCTACTGCCCGGGTTACGCGGGACGCGCGCGGGCGCGCGCCGGGCGAAGCCCAGGCCAAGTGCGGGCCTGTTTGTGCCCATTAGTGGCCGGAAGTGGCCGGGACGGGACACCCCTCTTGGTTCTGTTGGCTCGTTACGTTTGGACTGTATGCGGTGGGTGGTATATTTCTGTACCTGTTAATCCCGACATATCGAGGGATATAACTATTATAAACATATCTATTTATTGTTTTAACTAAAAGGAGTAAAACATGGGGAAGAATAATCCAGACACTCATTCTCCTGCTCCTAAAACTGCCCTGTTACCCAGCTTGACCGCAATTGATCGCATGCTCCAGAAAACTATTGGGGTGGTGGTAAACACGATAGAACATACTGAACGTCGCCTTTCGCTTCCACCCGGCTCACTACCCCCTTTGCCTTCCATCAACATATCAACATGTACGATAAATTCCCAAGACTCGATAATGGCACCTTCCTTTGCTGCACTTCCTGGGGGCGACCACCCTCTAACAATACATGATCTCCCACTAGTTAATGCCAATTTAGAGGACTCTTTACTTGTACTAATCAGGCTATCCATGACTCCAACGTCCTTCTCAAAAGACCCCACTCCTGATTCTCCTCATCAGGTAGAAGACTCAATAGTTAGCGAGTCATGTGATACACCTATAAGCCCGATTTTGGTCTCTCTCACGTCACAAAGCGTGAATAATGTTAGTCCACGGGTAACTACGAGAGGGCAAGGAATAACCAAAAATTTTCTAAAGTGCTAGCCCCAGTGCCTAAAAACCCAACGGGCTCTGCAAGGACCACCAAACAAAAGAAAGTTGCTACTACAGATAACATACCAAAAGGGACTTTTGTTAGTACTAATGTTCAGGCAAACATACCCACCACAAATATAGTTGTTGACCCTCAAATTGCAACCACAAAGAACGCTCTTACCTTCCCACTTTTTTCACCTTGCCCCTCCCGTAATGATAGTCTCCTTGATAAAATTGAAATCCTTCTGAAATCGCTAATGGTCCCCCTAGTGGAACCAGTGAAACGTCTTGGGGAAAAAATAGACAATTTGGAAGAAATTTTGAAGAACAATACGCCCATTTTAAGTCACACATCGGTTGGGCCAACCACAAAGCCTATGCAAAGAGAAAGTCAACCCCCTTCTTTAGCTCAAAAAAGTAGCTCAAAAAGTTTGAATAATCTCCTACCTGATCCCACTCCCACAAACCATCAAGGAACAAAAACCAAGAGAATGACAGACAGGCCTCTCCATGGGAATCCGAGAAGATTGGAAATTCAAAAAATGCCCAGGGGGGAGGCTACTCAATGAGTAGCTACAGACAATTTAGCTACCCCTAATAACAATGACAGGGAAACAAAGACTATCACCCCCCACACTAGAATAATAAGGCCAGTTACATGCATAGACTTACCCCCACAATCACTACCATACACGGTAGTATTAGTTGGTGTTCCAGAACTGCCACAGGGAAAACAAGAGTCTTACTTTGATTTGAGAAATAAAGCTGTGCACTGGCTTAACAAGAATAGACCACTTCCCTGTGACTTGTCTGGGCAAATATTATTTGCAAGAAGGTTAAGTTGGTTGGGGCAAAGGAGAAAAGACATCCCAGGGGATTGTATCATTATTAATTTTGGAGATAAGCTGGTGGTCCACCATATATGTAACAGCCCCTTCCAGTACGGTACTAGCAACATCCTCACCAGGGACTTGAGCTTTTTCTATCCCCAATTACCCTCACTGCAAACAATATTGACCCAAATGGAACTTCCATTTAGGCACCTGGAAGAGGGAAGGGGAAATAGATACAACATCCCAACTTTTAATTACTACGATAAGCTTTCCGACCTGGAATGTGTGGATTGACTTGAGCCTGTGGACACCACCCCAAATAGTTTGACCAAAATAGATGATTTGTGTAGGAAAAAAGAAGGTAAAGTAGAGTACAGCGATGATACTAACAGAGAACCCCGTTTTATTATCAGTAATCCTCACACTCCGAAGCCCCTACGGGAATAGTTACTGATAATATAATAAATAAAGACGTACCAAACATGGGAATACTATTTTGGAACGTCGCAGGGCTCCGTGCTAAGATTGCGAACGACCTTTGGTTAGACTTCGTTCTCAGCTTTAGCATTCTATGCCTACAGGAAACTTGGGCGCCCTCAGAGTTACACCTGGAGGGATATAGAACATATTTCTCTCCAGCACGACCCTCTTCCTCTGGCAGAGCCAAGGGTGGATTAATTACTTTTGTGTCAAACCTTCTCCATTTTACAAGTATAGTCCCTCTAATACTGGACACAAACTTCCAACTTCTTATCCTACACTACAATAACTATAAAGCCCTTGCTATAGCGAACTTTTATAATAATCTCCCTATACCCGATTTAATAAAAACCATAAGGGAGATAAACACGCTCCCTTATGAACTACAAGCAAAGGAACGGAAGGTGATGACCATAATTTGGGGTGGGGATTTCAATCAGACCCTGTGCAACCAAAGTGCGAGCACAGTGTGTGGAGTTGAGGATGAAAATGACGACCCAATACCTCATTTTCCGCACACCATGCTTGGTCAGTGTCTGAATGAGACTCTTTGTGATACTGAACTCGTCCTTGCCAATGAATTGATGGATCCTCCCATCCCGGTCACCCCTACGTTTAATGGTAGAGGTAGACCAAATGCTATTGATTTTATTTTTATCTCAGCAACTGCAGGAGCTGATCTCATTAATTGTAAAACTCCCGATATATCCCTCAGCGATCGTTACCCAAACAGTATAAACTTAAAACTGACTAAGAAAGCTGAAGGCCTCAATATAAAGACGATCTTAAATCAAAATAACCTCACGTTAGATAGCCTCAATGGCTATTCGCTTAGGTGGGAAAAAGTGGACCCACTTGCAATTACAACTAAACTGGTTTCTAACTCAAGAGCAGTTTTAGAGAAATTCTTCGATCCAGCCACCACCAGTGAGGACATCATCGACAACTTTTTTACACTAACAGCATCAATCAGGGAATCCCTTTTTGTCAAAATGAAGACAGGAAAAATATCAGTAAGGGGTGGTTCAACAGTGCATGTACGAAAGCCTACCAGAATCTAAAAGCAGAGTTACATAAAAAGGATAGAATCTCTAAGGAAATAACTGCGTATCGAAAATCTTATAAGCAGGCCCTAAAACGCAGGAAGAATTCACTTAAAAAAGAACTTTGGACCCAACTACATACCTCCTGTTCTATAAGGGATAGTGCTGCCTTTTGGAAGGTCTTGAAGTCCCCCTTTTTAACTGATACAACGGTAACCCCCAGTCTTGAAGTTGCGATTGACGAGCAGGTGTGGGTTGATTACTTTGAGCGAATATTCAGCTCTCCCCCATCCCCAACTCAATTACCTTTCACTGGGTTAAATCCTATTTCTTTTCCGTTACCCATTAATATAACTTACAAGGAGGTGGAGTTAGCCTTGATGGCCAGTAAAAACTCCAAAGCACCGGGCCCTGACGGAGTCCCTATCGACTTTTTTCAAATTCAATATGGAACTCTGGTCACCTATTCTAACTAGGGTCCTACAGGCTACATGTGACGTGGGCCTTGTTGACTCATGGTCCCAATCCATCCTCGTCCCTATATTTAAAAAGGGGGATCGTCAACAACCATCTTCCTACAGGCCTATATCCCTCCTGGATTCGCTGGGGAAAGTGGCCAGTCGCATTATTTTAGGCCAACTCCAGCAGTGGGCCTCAGATAATAAAGTTCTTTTTGATTTACAGTTCGGGTTTTGAGAGGGTCTGGGCACAATAGAGCAAGCACTTAATCCATCCCTAATAGCTGACAAATATGTAAAGGCAAAGGGGGGGGCATTTATATGGCTTACGACGATCTTTCAGCAGCTTTTGACTGCGTCATCCATAATAAACTGTGGATTATACTAGCTAACATGGGAATAGAGACGTCTCTGTTAACATTCTTGCGAGAACTATATTCAAATGCTACAGCTAGGGTTAGATACGGAACGGGGGCGAGCTAACAAAACCGTTTAGAGTGGAACGTGGGGTAAGGCAGGGATGTATCCTTGCCCCGTTTTTATTTAATCTCTATACCAATGGCCTTGAAAAAGCCATGGTTATGGGTTGCAAGGACCTCCCTCTCATAAATAAGCGCCCCATACCGATTCTACTCTACGCGGATGACGCTGTTATATTAGCCCGTACTCCTGAGGAGCTACAGCACGCCCTTTTAAGGTATCACGATTTTATGGCCAACTTGGACCTAAAAATAAACATCAAAAAGACGTATGTCATGTCCGCAGGCCCAAGGTCGAAGAACATCAAGCCTATATATATCGATAATCAAAAATTGGACACCACAACAACCTATCCTTACCTGGGCGTACTATTTGATAATAAATGCTCCTGGAAGCCTGCCATTGAATCAAGGAAGCTTACTTTTAAGAGGACAACAGCGGCCCTGATAAATTTTGCTAATAAATTAGGCAGGCGCCCCCGGTAGAACTCCTTGTAATCTACAGGGCTAAATGCATTTCAAGTGCAATATATGGTGCTGGGGTCTGGGGTTTCGTCAAGGTTGAGGAGGTGCAAAGGGTGGAAAACAACTTTTTAAGATTTATTTTGGCTGTCCCACAGGGAACTTCAACTTATGCTTGCCATATGGAATTGGGATTGACTTTTATAACTGATTTGATAAGAATTCAACCCCTTCTTCTGTGGCATCGCATCTGGTCCTCTACTGAAACTTCTCTTTGTAGGGAGTTCATTGAGGACTGTATTTCCCTGGGCAAGGGACATAAAATCCCCTGGATAGCGTACATTAAGAAATTCTTTGGCGACCTTGGCATGCAACAGTATTATACCTCCCCCTCAACAATTGCAGTAATACCAAGGAAGAGGTTTAAAAAGGCTTGCCTGAGTCATCTTGAATCTTTACGACTGTCTAGTGAGGCACCTAAGCCAACTGTGCAACACTCACTAAAAATACAAACAACCATGACAGTTCAGCCTTACTTAACCTTCGAGTTCTCGGGTTATGAAAGGCTACTGCTACCCAGGTTTAGACTAAACATCTTTCACCACCTAGTCACCTTCCCTAAGACCAATACCTGGGAAAAACAACCACAACCATGTCCCTGTGACGATAATTCCTCTCAAACCACGATTCACACAATATTGTTCTGCAAATTTTATCAAGAAATGCGGAAACACTGGCTTATTCCTATCTTAAAAATCATGGGCCTACGCAGGTGTCGCCCGGCATTTCTTGCCCTTCAATTTCTAGAAGTTGAACCTTTTGCTAGATCGATAATAAACTTCATGAAATTGGTCATTAAGCATAGGCAGAACCTCGAGCAGCATTGACCCGCTCCATTTGCGATGGTAAAACTGTTATTCTCTTCATAATGCATATCTTTCTGCACCATTGTCTCAATTACGACATTGTGAATGCCTTTTATTTTCATGTACAAGCTTTTTACTATGACCGTATTATTCCACTCCGTGTACATGTATCAGTAGCTTATACTCTCATGGTCGTAACTCCCATATTAAGAGTAAAAAGTCCTTTAATTTGGGAGGAGTGGAACATTGAGAAAACCCACCTTTTTACCAATCTTTGTATTGAAAAACAAACAATTGTCATTGTGATGATATTTTATTATCGAGCTTTACATTTTTTTAAATTAAATGTATTCTCTCGTACTTGGATGTAATACATATTATGCTTTTATGGATGTTTTCTCTACAACCGAATAAAGCTTGATTTGATTTTTTTTTATTTGACTTGAAGGATTCATTGGTGAGAGCTACCTTACACCCACCACCTAAATCTACCTTGAATTCACAGTGGGCTTAGCTCCCCTTGCAGGTCATTTTAAATGTGGGCAGTGTGTGGCATGCAAGTACTGTGTCAATACTAAAGTGATTTACATCACAATGTTAAATTCAATATGGACACTTTTATTAATTATAACACGCAAGATGTTTTATAAACTGTTTGGTACCCATGTGACCTGATATGAATAGGTCAGATGACACAAAAATTGAAGAACCGGATTTTGCAGTATCAGAGCCGGATAAAATGTGGAGTTATAGTTGCAACATTTGTCGAACATTTGCAGCTTCTCCTACCACACAGTGGAGAGCATTTGCTGGCCTGTGATCGAGCAGGTGACAATGGGGCCGAGCGGCGGCAACAAGTTGGATTTACTGTCAAGGAAAGAACTACAATGGATTACAAAAGAGGACTCAATCACACATGGACTCATTAGTAAAAGACTTGCAACAAAATGCATTATCTGACATATTTTGATATACCATTGATTTTCTTAATATCTGTGTTTCCATTTCAAATTGGAATAATATGGTTCGGGCACTAATGAAGTGGTGTTTTTAAATATTGTTTAAGCTAGAGCAACGTTACGTTTTGATTTATTTTAGTAATTTTTCTACTGACCAACCTGTTTTTCAGAATTTTGTCTATTTCCTCTGTATTCCACTTCTATTATGGAAACTACAACTTTGTTTTTACAGCTTCACAAATTAAAAAAAAATGTTCTCCTTTATTTAATTTGAGGCTTTCAGATCCCTGTTTCCATCCAATTGTACATTTTGAGGTCCCCCGATTTTGTGTTTATTAACCATACAATGTGCACTCTGCATATGGCATTCTTCTATTTACAAAACGTGTGCACGAAATCTGATAGCCTTTGGAAAAAACAGCTTCCAGCTTGAAGCTACACATAAGTTCCATTTTATATCGACTTAATGGCAGAATGCTGTCATTTTTCACAGGCACCAGGAATCTTTCCATTTTCCTAAATACGATTGTTTCTGATATGATATTTTGCACTTGAAGGTCTTAGTGAGCTACTCGCTACTGATCTTGTGACATCACAAGAGTACATTCTCTGATATGCTCTCGGTTGCTGAGTAGTTATAAATAAAGCCTAACACCATGTTTTTTTCAAAATGTGTTCCTAATTTTTCCCCTAAATGCAACACGTTTGTGATACAATATTAAGAATTTGTAATTCCTTGTAAGTCACTTATTATCAATCTTTTGACCGTGTGTGTGACCATTTTCATTAACGCTTTGATTTGATTCCGATTGGTGAGTAATTTTTCAGTAAAGCCTCATTATCTTTTAATTCCAAATCTTGTTTTCCATTATCATGGTCAATATGATCACTGATTTTTTAGAAGTAACAAAACTCAATCTCCTTTGTGAATTACAGTCTTTGATTATTGAGAGTCAATTTCTCCCACCTTTTTTCCATGGAATTAACTTAAAAGTGTTTAAGAGATTGAGAGACTCATGCAACTGGTTTTATCACTTCATATTGGTATGTTGAAATCCTCTTCCCATTAGGTAATCAAACACTAGATTGTAATAAGGGAAATGCCACTGCATTGTGATCATTTTTCCTTTCTAGGTGCTGCCTTCATTTATGGCCCTGATGAAAACCCTCACAAAGCAAGTTTGTTTGGATCAAAACATTGACAAATGTTCTAGATGACTGATTTTAATTATGATGCGGTGCACCATAGTCTGAATCAGAGCTGTGTTCTTACATTTTAAATTCATATTAGCCCCTAGCTCTGTACATGTGGTTTGTATATAGCACCTGCACACTTTCGTTCAGTAACTCCCTTTCACTACGTTGTTTTTGTTGGGGCACCTTTTTGCAATGCAATGTGTTCATGTATATTTTAGATGTTTTATAGCAAATACATTTGATTTGACTTCGTATAAAATCAATCAAGTGAATGCTTTTTAGATTTTGGAAAGGAAGTTGAGGTCTACACACTCCTCCAGGCAACCAGTGTGTTGTTCTATTATAGATTATGGAGTGAATTCAAACAGATCTGAGGTAGAGGTTGAAGAAAGTGTGGTCTACAATGGATCCTGGTGGACAATTTTCAACACTAATAATGAGTTGGATAACAGGCGGCTCATTATTATCTGCTGGTCGTGGTAATTCAATTGGGATGAGGACCCACTCAGTATCCAATTAAGCCTCCCAGTAGGTTATTGGAGTTATGTGGCTACACAGCTCTCTAGGACTTTTGCTAAGAAAGGTAAGCCTGAGACAGGCTGAAGGTACAGAGGTCCTCCGGGTCGTGGAGGTTTTTTCATAAAGGCTTCACCTGTCTAGCGTTTGATATATAAGAATTAGGAGTTTTGTGGATTTTATTAAATTTGTTGCATACTGGTAAACACCAAAATATATGGTATGCCCAAATGTTAGTGGAAAAACTCAGAATAGAAGCCTTTAAGCAGCTGGCTTTGACAGCAGGAATTGTGATTTCACAACTCACTGACAATAACATATTACTGTAAAGTGAAGTGAATATGACATGTCTTGATTACAGGTGACCAGTTTATTCATTTATTTTATTTATTTATTTTTTACACTTATAAGGTGCACAGCTACCCAAAAAGGGTTTCCCGGCGCCGAGACACAGCACAGAAGAAAAAGGTAGAAGGTTCGCATGGTCCAGTGAAATCATTTGTTCAACATCATGCTGCCTCATCACATTTATTGTGAGGGCACCAGCCCAGAAGTATGGCCCTGTGCCTGCAGAGGCCAGAGTAAGCAATCCGCACAGCTGTCCTACCACAGCATAATCCTTGAACAGTAATAAAGAAGCCGTTTTATTGCTTACAGAACCTTGTTAGTACTCCTGCGTTTATTATACAGTGCGCTCAGACTATGGTGCTCTGCCTTATTTTATTTCTGCAAGGAGTGCACTTTAAAAGCAAAGCCATAGCCCAAGGAACACAGATGAAGTGCGGGGGTAGTCCTCATCCACACATAGTAAATGAGAATGTAGCCACGAGCTGGCACTTGGAAGGAAACTGTCAGTCAGTGGCATTGAAATGGAGTGCTACAAACTGCACCCAATCAAAAGCACTTAAAATACATCAACAATTGCTTTTTTGCTGGGTTTACCCGACAGGCAAGAAGCAAATTGTTTTTCAAACTCTTCCTGTTTGTTCTAAAGTATACAGAGATGTAGGACGCTGTTGACAGGCCTGTTTGCTAAACAGAAGAGTTGTATCCCAAGCTGTAAGACCCACGAGATGTATGGTGGCAGCATGCTTCCAGGAGGCAGGTCACAGCAGAACCCATCATCAGCACCAACATGCAGAAAGATGGATAAAACAAGAGATGCAAGTGTTTAGAAAGCAGAATAACAAGTGGTACTGACAGAAAAAAGCAGTACAGCAAGTGCCACTGAAAGTAACATTACCCAAAAGAGACTGTGTTAGTTTGATTCTGGTCTCTGGGGATCAGCACCTGACACTTATTTTATCATCCATGCAGCTGTGCCAATCATGGCGCACAGCAGCCAGTTAGCCTCCATTGCACCAGATAAGAAACGTTATCTGTTCAGTGAAGAGGATTAAGACACGTGTTCAACTCATCTCCTGCTCTACCTGTTCTCCCCTAACTATCTAGGCACATGCAGCTGGGCATAACCGTTGTTTAATGCAGACTATATTTGTTGTGCAAGTGCATTTTAAAGACGTTTTCCGTTTCGAGAGGTTATGGTGACGGTGTCATTTCTCACAGGTGATCAGATAACTAACCAAATATTCTCGCAGTTTCTGACAGCTATGCTAAGACGAGGGCTGTAACCCAGACCCAACTGCCCTTGCCGCCGCCGTACATTATGCGCCCACCCTTCGTCGAGACATAAAGCTTTTTGCGTATCTTTGTCGTAGCTACCTCACGGAATTCAAAGCGAACCTCCAACGGATTTTTTCAGAAAGATGCCGCCATTTTGCATCATGCCACTGGCAAAACATATCTTCTGACACGGGTGCGTTCTTATGGGGAATTCTTTACCATTCCAGTCATGACATAGAATGCCTAAGAGCACGTGATAGTCATGCTTCTCGAATTACTGGAGTGTGTAGTGAATTTCAGTGCCAAAAAATAGTGCTAGTTGAAGATATCGAATGCCTAACAACAAACTGAAAAAAATTTTGATACCACACTTTCCTCAGTTGTTTTCCTTAAGCGGTGTTTTATTTGACTTCCTTACTTCCTTTGACACGTAGGGAAGTCATCAAGATTGCTAAAGTGAATCCTCGCTGTCGGATGTAGTGCGTATTTGCTAGAGGCTCTGTGGCCCCTCGAATATCCAAAGTATAGCCTGAGAGGGAAGCATATTCTATCATTGTACTACTGTACCAATTAACAGAAAATTCAGAGTAGCACGTCAAAATTAGCTTGGGTTTGCATTCTGCCAGCATGATGATTGTCAGCAAAATATGATTTTCATGTTTTATGGTTTCAAAGCACCTTTTGAGAAGCGCTTGACAACTTGTGTCAGGCTTGGTATTTGAGATATAAGCACTTCTTCTTGATATGATGATCATGTGGGGAGCACAGCCAGGCCCCACGCAAGGCAGGTAAGGTGCACACTGCTACTTAGATTCCAATTCTGAAGAGAATTATTTGGAATTCTAACGTTTCAATCTTTTGTAGAATTGGAGGAGGTTTTGGTTTATTTTTGAGGGCTGAGAATATCAACATCTGAGTACAGCTAGTGAAAGTGTTCAGTTTCTCCCCAAAGTGTTATTCCTACGTGGTGAGGATGCTACTGTGTGCAGGATTAGGCAAAATAATTGTATTTGTGCTTATATGTTCTGTGAGATGTGTTCTACAGGTGCATGTTTATTAATAAGGCAATTTATATAGTTTAACATCACATTGAAACCAAAATGGCTTTTGCATTTTCCTTTAAGAAGATCTGCACTTTCCTGACATGTTTTCTAAGGTTGTATGACAGAGCATGGTAAACCAAGCGTGGCTTAACAACACAGTCGGAACAATGAATGGGTCTTAAACACGCATTCCTTTACGCCGCAAGTCTTTACAACGAATTGCCATAGGGAAAGAGCTGAACTTTGGAACAGTATCATTTACTATTCCGACTCCAATCTGCACAACAGTAGGGAAAGTGTTGGACTTTGAAGTCCAATGCCACTTTACCTAAGGAATATCGTTATAACGGCATGCTTGGTAAAGGAATGCATGTTGAGGGCGCATTCGTTATTCTGACCCTGTTGAAAAGGCAATGCGTGGATCAGCCATCGCTGTTATTGCGGTTTCTCATTTCATAAAGCAGTGATTGCTTTTAGAAGATTGGCACATTTAAGTATGCCCACTTTAGAATCAATTTAAGTTAATAGGGCTTTTGTCTTTGGTGGAGTGTTGATGTGAAAGCCATGTAAAAGAAGGAAAAACCAATGTCAATTACATAATATTGTGATTTGAGCTGCGAACCAGTATTTCAATGTGTCACTGTTTAACAATGTAGACTCTGCAGTCTTCTCCAGAGCACAGTAAAATTGTTCTCAAGTGTGGCAATAGTAGGTACATTCCAAAATACAGTACCTGTTGGGTGCACAATCATGCGGGTGTTTAGATCGGCTATTTATGTGATAGGATTTACTATACCAGCCTTCCACTTCAATGAAGATGGGCTTATGTGTGATGTAAAAACATCAGTATAGCATATATTCCCCAGTTATCTCCTTCTTAAATTTTGACATAATTCTATAGGTGTGGGAAACCGGTCGATGCAGAAATATTTGTAGTCCAGGCTACAGAAGTAAGCCATTTTCAATGAGAGCAGCCTTGGCTTATCAATGTTTTCTCGGAAAGTCCCAGAGAAAGCACACGTAGGTATTTTGCTTAACAAACCTACAAAATGCAACATCAAAAGAAGGAAAGACCATCACTGTCTACACCATATTTAAATGAAAAGATAGATAAACACAATAAGAAAAAAATCAAGCAACAGTAAAAACATTGAGAAGGGATACAGCGATTGTAGAAAATTGCATAACATCATTATGCATATCCAAAGTATACTGATACTTCTTTGAATGGCCTCCAGAAGACTGACTGGGACCCGCACACCAGGTAAAGCAGACCTGCAATTGCATACATTTGAATTCGAGGAGGAGTTTGTCCAGGTGAAGCCTGAGTGGAGAACATGCCCAGGCTCCCACTGCCTGCCTGAGTGCCGAACCACATCCCTCTGAACAATCAAAATGTTGCATTGCAGCGTTGTGGTTGGCTATGGGGTGCCTGCAAGACCAGGTGCTTTCTGCTGCTGGACTCAAGGAAGATGAAGAGGTCAGAGGCCAACCCTAGCCAGGAAAGTTTGTGTTTAAAAAAAAAATTGTTCATTCCCCACCCCACCATCACCGTCTGGTAGCAGTCACTACTGTAATTACATCCAGCGTATTTATGCATAATTAGCACAAAATGATGGGAGAAACGTAATCCAGCATTTAGCACAATTTGCTTAGCACAAAATGCTCTCTTCGGTAAGAAATGGGCCAGAGGATGCATTTTGTGCTAGGAAAATAGCGCTTGATGCAATAGGACACAAACAGCAGCAGCCGTGTGTGCTCTCTACGTTTGTGGTTCCTCTACTCCTGAAGTCTGATTTTTGCCTCAAATTACACTTAGTTACTCAAGCAGGCGTAATCACCTAATTTCTGAAATTTTGCATCGCAAGAGTAATTCGAAAGTATCAAAATTACTCAGATTACTCTGGCATATTTAAAATACTCCCAGGCCTAAAAAGGTACCTCTCAACATGAGGACTCAGTCAAAAGGTCAATATGGCTAGAAGCCAAAAATCAGGCTGGTCAGTCTGCTATGGCCATCATTTGTTGGCCATCATTTTTTTGGAATCAAGTCAACTGATCTCTAAAAGAAAAGGGCTTTTCTAGTAAGACATGTGATTATTGTAAAGCCATGAGGCAGTGTGCAGATGTTGAAGGCTTTCTTTGCTTTGCCGAAGAACTGTTTCTGCAGCAGTCATGGCCTTGTGTTAGTTGAGCACAATACTATACAAGAGTCACCGAGGGAAAAAACGTTTGTTATTAGATGTTGGCTCAAAACAGCTGATGCCATAGAATCCAGCCACCAGAAAGACCGCTTGTGAAAAACATTAATTTAATTGTTAAGATATTGTCTTTGAGGTTAGTTGAAGTTATAGGTAAAGCTGTCAAGCTTTTAGTCTGTTGCTAGATGAAACAACAAAAAAAGTCTGAATAAGTATAGTACTCAGTACCTAGCTTAAAAGTCATGCGTAACAAAGCATAACAAGCAGAAACAATGTCCAGTGATCTCAAGCCAGGTCACCCAAACCATCTTCACAAGTGGTCCATCCTTCTCAGTTCTCCACCCATCAGAGTCACAAAAAACATACCAAAAAATGAATGCTAATTTCTTTAAGAGGAGAAGGAACTGAGCCTATTGACTTAGTTCAAGCATGGAAATGTTCACAAGGGAATTCATTTGTCAGTGCCCAGCTTAATTTTACCAACAGTGGGGCGCCCATGGGAAGGCGGTGAGGGAACCGTCACGACCCCCTGCCAAGAGACTTAGGCCTCATCAAAATTTTATTTTCTCAGAAAATCTCGAAAAACTAGTTAGGTCCTCTTTAAAAGAGGCCCGCTATACTGCGGACTGCTCAGGGGTCGCAATTATTTGTTAGTCAGAGTTTTCCAATGCCCAGAGTTCAATTTCAGCTGGTCGACTCATACGTAACAAAATGTTACAGGTAAAGGATGTCTGGTAAACTCTTTGACATGCTCTTTTTCGTGTTGCAGAACCATAATCTGCAAGTTATTCCCCTTTTGAATGAGGAAAAAATGTGATAGGAGTTATTTAATAACCACAATAAATGCTGAGCCGCATATTATTGCCATTTATTTGGGGCGATATATAATTTAACTTTGGCCAGGGCCACTGATAATGGGGTTCTTAGACTATTATTTGACTGCAACAATTTCCTTAGTCTTTTACTACTTTGTCTCTTTCCAAAATAGTCAATATTATTTTAGATTGTGTTTTGTTATTGATTAGAGTGTGCTGTCATTCTTTCCTCTTCTTTGGTTTCTTCCTGCCCTGGAGCTTGGACCTATTACTGGGACCTTCAACTGCTCGTTTTTCAAGTGATAGCTTTTTCTTTTTGTGTAGGCACTCTACAAGAGAGCATGTGTCTTGTAGCAGTCTCCCTAGTGAGCTTCTCATCCACCTCTCTCTGTGATGCACTATGATGATATCACTGTATTAATTGTAGTCTGATTAGGACGAAAGAGGAGAATACAAGCTCAAGCAAAATACTGTATGTGTGTTGCCCCAATGATCAATATGATGGGCGGGATGCTCCCAGGCCATGATAAGTGTGTATATTATGCCTGACTTTACCAGAATCAGTGTGACTTATAGACCCGCTTTAAGCACCTGCAGCAAATACTGCCACTGCAGATCATGAGAGAGCGCAATTTGAATAAAACGTATATCCTAGCCATATTCAGAAGCATATCGTATAAACGTAGGAATGAAATGTATATCGTAACATGAAGTTGACGCCTATAGCATGAAGTTAACAGATGTGACAACGTAATATAGGAAATGTAATTGTATTTACTTTTGAACATGCATCAGATTTAGAAGGCCGTATATACAGAATGGGCTAATGTAGAAATGTGTAGAAATGTTTACGAAATGTAGAAACGTGCAAAGTAGAATTCATGTACGTGTGTAACTTTCAATGGAGAAAACGGCGAGAAAAATAACGTGGAGAAATGTGCAGAGAGCATATATACGTGACGATGTAACGAACGAGAATACAACTTCGTATTCTATATGTATTCTATGTAAAATGTATTCACTTATAAGTAAAGGATTTGCTAAATGCGATTATATATAAATGTGTGCTAAAGGTTAGACTGTGTAGAAGAAGTTTGTAGGAATGTTAGAAGAGTTTAGGTCATTTGTGATTATAACCTGACTGACCAAGGGTTCGCAGGAGCGTAGTCCGATGTAAGTAATTTAGTGGGCTCATAGGAGTCATGAATAGCTTGATGTGAACGTGAGAGCCAAGGAGTCTATCTTTCGTTAGATTTAAGGTGACAATGCCGGACGGAGTTTATTGCCTAAACGTGAGAGGAGACGCTTGGAATTCGAGTCTTGTTTTGGAATGACCATTCACAGGACCTAGAAGGGTCAAAATCATAGTCGTAAAGTTTAAAGTTCTGTTTAAGGTTATCGACTTTTGATCTGAAAGTGTCAAGTGAAGTCGCCAGCAAGAAGACGAAGATGGCGTCTAAGAAGAAGGGTCAACTTAACGGACGACGCAAAGAGACGAAGCAATGGAAAGAGCCAGAAAATGACATCATGGGGAAAGTCCGTGGTGGGCGTCGAAGGGGCGTTCCACCCACACTGTGATTGTGTATTTTAGGGACAGCACCCCGGGGAGAAGATAGCAATTGGCAATTGGCGATTAGGGAAGGCGAAGGCGAATTGCTCAGAGCGAGGGCGAAGGTAGATGACTTGAGCAGATGCGCTGAGAGAGATCAGAGCGCAAGGGAGCAGTAGGCCGAGGACCCTTAGAGAGCGGATGGGTAGGCAGAGAGGGTACTGCTTCTTAAACTTAAGTTACCTTTAGAGGCTAAGAGAGTTTGAACTTCTTTGGGAGTCAAACTGCTGACACCTTTTTAGGAAAGGAACTTGCGAAGTAGGGATGTCACTTAGTATAGAGTAGGGACAGATTTAACTTGATTATTTTTTCTCTTTCTGCAGATGACGCAGAAGAACCACTTCATATCGATTCTTTTTAATTTGCTGATTTTGGAACTGACTTTAATTGTATTTGTTTGTAGACTGAGGTTCTTTAGGGAATACATGTTCCTTTTGGTTCCTGTACATTTGATGAATTTGATCCTGAGAGGATTGTATTTGCAACTTTTCTTAATTTTATATTAAACCTTTTAAACTTTATCAGTTGTAAGTGGTTCTTCAGAGTGGCGTCAGTTTATGGGGTTTATCTAACCTATATGGGGTTTGTCTTTTACTCAATGACAGATAATAAGCGATCCAAAATTTTCGAATGAGATGAGTTATTAAATTGATCATAAATTTATATTAAAATCTCATTCCCCGCAGTTGGTAGCAGAGAAAGATGGTTATCTTCTTGAGGAAGACAACCTAGGCCAGGTTTAGTTTACCCCAAGGTCCCTAGTCATCGACGACCAGAAGAAGAATCGCAGCCGAAGACGGTGCTGACGGTGCGTCGAGAGAAAAGCAGCAGAGTCGGTCGAGAGTGAGTATAAGGGTCATGCGTTGTAAGATTGCGGTGTTTTATGTTGTTCCTGTGTAGTAATGTCAAGCGGAGTTGAATGCCTGTAGTGTGATTGAGGGAAGGTTGTGAGCGCGCGCAACCGGATGAAATCTTGAGATCCAGAGAAGGACTTAAGTGGTTCGGGTGTATCGAACACCCAGAGTAATTTGTCCACCATTGAAAGGGAGTCATGAGGTACCATTGATTGCCCGACAGACCGATGATAGGGGGAGCGTAAGAGTGAGTGTATGAGTAACGGACGCTGGTCGTACGTTTACTGTGTGTAAGTAACCTATCAGTTGAGGCAAGCGTCCGACCATAAGAGGGAAGACGTTTCGCCAGTTGAGGTAGCAATTACAGTTAGACTGTGGCCGTACAGTCAGAGAAAAGTGATCGCTTGGACGGAAGTAGTCATTTTTCGGTGTATGAATGAAACGCATGCAAAACCGCGAGACGAGTTGAGAAAGGAGGGGAACTGCTGCAGAGGGGACGAGTGACGTCAGCGTAGAGCCGCGCTGAGATTGGTCGGTTGACGTAGAACCGCACTGGGATAGGCTGATCAGCGAGAGTTGCACAGGGATTGGTGGTTGTCATCAGGACGTAACAAGGAAGAGAATTAATAAGAGAAAATCGTAGATTATTAAAATGAAGTGTTTTAAGGGTTTAAGAACAATCTTTAGGAGGAATAGAAGAAACTTATATGCCGGAGAAGAAGCTCCACCAGAAGGCACACCAGCTTATCATATGGCAGTAAATGTAGGCTTACACTCGATACTATGGATCTCCGAGTGGAATAGGCTAACGGAAGGGGAAAAGGAGCTGACGTTTCCGAGATTCGGAACGTTTAAACTAGACGTGTTGAACCAACTGAAAGCGGTAATGCTCTCAACGAGACCTCTACCGAGGCCAACACAGTTCGAAGCTCTTAGTGCATGGTTTAGAGCAGCACACAAAAAGAGTGTAAAGAGGCGCCAAGAAAGAGTGAGACGATCAGTAAAAGCAGTACAGGATGCCAAATGGGATGAGGAAGCTAAGAAGTGGAGAGTGCAAAAGATAGAAGCGGACAAACTGTTCACAATGATAGAAGCCACAGGAGAAAAGAAACCTCTAGAGGAGGAAGATGAGGAAAGCGAGACGGAGGAGGATCTGATAGAGAGGCTATTAACAGATAGACCACCTCCGTACAACAGCGAAACCGCAAGTCCCATATTACAGCAAGGGGACGGAGCTAGGTGGGGGGAATATAAATCGATCCCAGTAACAGAGTGGGATTCCAACAAGGGTGAGGAAATACCTCAAACTAGTTCCGAACAGAGAGTAGTGGGAAGATTCGTGGTCCAGAAGGTGCCAGAGACGCAATGTGCAAGGTCGTACCAAATGCCAGACGCTTTACAAGTACCTGTTACCATAGGGCCTATTGTGTCAATCTACAACCCAGAAGGGGTCCAGCAGGAGGAACAGGCACGATGGGACAGGGAAAGGGCAGAGGTGGAGAATAGGAATGCCATGATAAACCCTCAAAGGCAGATACTAGCACCGATGAGTCGGAGTACCCCATTGGATTCCGCAACGGGTCCCAGGATAGAACAGGGAGGTCAAAGAGGGCCCATGGATTTAAGGGGTCCTAAACCGAAAACCCATAAGGAATTGAGGGAATACCTGAAAGAATGGGATACGGCCGAAGAGGCTTGGAATAAACGTTTAGAAACAGGAGCAGAGTGGAGAGACCAGGATAACAGGATACTCTCTCATTGTGGAGCTGGCGAAAGCAGCCCGGAGTGGGAGAGAGAGAGTCAAGAAAGCAGAGGAGATACTTGCCCTACTATTAGCGGCAATAGGCAAATGTGCGACGACAGGAGTGCAGGGTGTGGCGAAGTGCCTCGCGTCACCTTTAGTGAGGGAGAACGAAGGACGCAGGAGTACCGAAATACTTTTAGGTGCACTCACCATGCCCCAGATGAGAATGTGCGACATTGGAATCACGGAAACATGGAGAGTCGCGAAGGGTCTCGCCATGCATCCGGTGATCATGGGCGAAGTCATGAGAATATAGGGAGTCGTGAAACGTCTCGCCATACTTCCGGTGATCAAGAACGAGATCATGGGAACATGGAAGACCGGCGAGGGCCTTTCATATTGTTGAGCGACACCAGACAGCAACCGAGTTACAGTGGTCTAGAACAGAACGGTGGATCCTATCTCGTATCTGGAGAAACCGAGCCGAAAAGACGGAATATAGGGATGGGGGATGGAGCATTGTTCCATCATACCCCACGGGAAGATGGAAAGGCTTGGGATCTAGAGAGGTGGGAACAAAGAGATGGAAGAAAAACTCCTCATAACTCACCTGTGCTTAGGCGTAGGGCGCATAGTGGAGGTGAGAGGGATATGAGAGAACAACCTAGGACTGACGTACTGAGAGCTGAAATAAAAGCAAGACGGATTGATGTAATGAGTTTAAAATCAGACTTAGATGAAATAATTGACGGCACAGTGGCAATCGAGAGGTTAGAGCTGTACGCACCAGATGAGATACTGTTTCTATCTAAAGACGTTACTCGGAAAGCGAGAGCAGCTCATGAGAAGTTATCTGAATTGGCAGAAAGATACATGATAGACATAACGCGCACTAAAGCATTACAGCCAAACCATAGGCTGAATTGCACGGATCAAGATCTAGACGAGCGCAGAACGATCGGGCTAAGAGTACACATAAGGGAATTAGTAATGTGCATTAGGATATGGAAAGATCTGGATAGATGGGAGGAAAGATGGTCCAAGAAGGGATCAGTCAGAAGAAGTGCACTAGTGAAGTCCCAGGATACAGACCTAATGCGAATGGAAGCTTTCCCTTTGCGAGAAATCGCGAACGGAAACTACGTTCACGTGCCCTGGAGCAGGGGGGATTTAGCGGCATTCACTAATTCCTTCCCGAAGCTTAGAGAGAATCCCGTAGAGTGGTACAAGCAGGTAGAGAGATTCGTGAAGATCTCTAAGGTACTGTGGATCGATTTGAACACATTGTTCGATATCGTAGTACCCGGAGATTTGTGGACGGCATGCAAACTTAGTATTGAATGGCCTCCTTGTGAGCCTCCGAGAGATATCCGGACGAATGGTCCATCAGAGAGAGTCATGGAAAAGTACGAGAGAGTAATAACATGGCTAAAAGAGAAAGTGCCGGTGCAAGACATAGACTGGGTTAAGATAGATCGAACGACTCAGGAGCCTAAAGAGACAGTTCATGAATTCTATGAGAGGTTACTGAAAGCATTTAAACAGTACAGTGGATTAGACGTAATGGATCCTAAAGACATCGGACAGTTTGTGTCAAAGTTTGTTCTCGGATTAAGGCCAGACATAAGCCTAATGATTCAACAGCATCTTTATCTGTTGGCAGAACAAACCTTTAGACGAAATTCTGAGGTATGCCAGGTACTGTAGTGATGAGATAGATTCGAAGGCAAAGAAACTCAAGGAAAAGTTAATGCTGGTACAAATGCAAGCAGCTGGAAAGGGTGGACAGCGGCAACAGGGAACAGGAACGCAAGCAAAGAAACAGAATAATCAGAGCAGAGAAGAGGAAGAAAGACCGAGACCGAGAATAGATATCGCGACATTGAAAAAGACAACAAGATGCCATCAGTGTAACGAGGTGGGACATTGGAGACGCGAGTGTCCTTACAATGTTGAGACAGGGGAATTAGAACAGGAAGAGGAAGAGGTACAGAACAACGTGGTTAAGGGAGCAGCAGTCCCGAAGGGAAAGTTTGTCAAAGGGGGGACTCAGACTCCTCGAGCCCCGTTTCCTCAACCACCTCGCATTACAAATGGAGGGAAAACTTATAGACAAATGCCATTGTTTGTAGGAGGAGAAGAATGCTATTATGTTGATCCTCTTACAGGGCAACGAGTGAATAGAGAGGAAGACTGTACTCTAGGAGCAGCCCTGGAGGTAGATCAGAGAGGACCATACGTAGAGGCTGAAGTAGCTGGATGTCCTACAACCTTTTTGGTGGATACGGGGGCCACTCGATCCACGTTGAGATCAGCGGTAGTCCCAGGTCTGCCAATATCGGGAGAAATGATTCAGGTGGTAGGAGTCGCAAACAAGAGGATGACGAATCCTCTGACCGAACCAGTGTCAGTAAAGATAGGGAATTACAGTGACGAACATCAGTTTGTGATCTGTGATTCTAGCCCTGTGTGTTTGCTAGGAAGAGATCTGTTGTGTAAACTGAATTGCACAATACATTGCACACCTGAAGGAGTAGAAGTACAGACCAATGATGAGGATGCCGATTTTAAAGTTGTGAACTCGCAGGAATGTGTGGAACTATATCCTACCTTAACAGTGGAGGAGCTTCCACAGGACTTGAGGGAGAAAGTGTCAGCTGAGGTGTGGGATTTTACCGGTGAAGAAATAGGATTGATCAAAGGGGTAGAACCGGTAAAGATCCTGGTAAGACCTAATGCTGAGTATCCAAGAACACCACAGTATAAGTTGACACCGGAGACGATTGTAGGAATAAAGCCTGTGATCGAATCCATGATTAAACAGGGAATACTGAAGGAGATCGTGGGTAGTCCATGTAACTCCCCGATTATGGGTTTGCAGAAGCCTAGTGGAAAATACAGGATAGTGCAGGACCTTCGAAAGATTAATAATATTGTTGTCTCATGTTGTCCAGTGGTACCGAATCCATCAGTGATATTATTTCAGATACCGTTCCAAGCTGGATGGTTTACCGTGATAGATTTGTGCCAGGCTTTCTTTTCGATACCTTTAGATGAAGAGAGTCAGTATCTTTTCGCTTTTAAGCTGGAAGATCGCGTTTTAACATGGTGTCGTATCCCCCAGGGGTATACAGAAAGCCCATCGATTTTTAACCAGCTATTAAAAAGAAATCTTGAAAGTCTAGTACTGCCCAAGAATTCAGTTCTAGTCCAGTACATAGACGACCTCCTAGTTGCGTCAGAAACTGAGGAAGCTTGCAGAGAAGACACCATCACCTTGTTAAATCACTTGGCCGAAAACGGGCACAAGGTGTCTCCAAGTAAATTGCAATATTGTAAGACTGAAGTGCAATACTTGGGCCATAGGATTGAAAAGGGAAAACGGAAGGTGTCTCCAGACAGGATAGAGGCGATTATGAAGATGAACGCGCCTACAACACAAAGAGAGGTCAGGATGTTTCTAGGCATGGTCAGTTATTGTCGACAGTGGATAGCCAACTTTTCGCTGAAGGCAAAACCTTTATTACAACTGACGCACAAAGGAGTGAGTGATCCGGTACCATGGGACAAAGATTGTTTGATGGCGTTTTTGCAGCTGAGGGAAGACTTATGTCGCGCCCCGGCTTTGGGAATGCCTGATTACACAAAACCATTTTTGCTTTACTGCTGCGAAAGAGAAGGATGCGCTTTAGCGGTTTTGGCCCAGATACACGGAGATGCGCGCAGGCCAGTGGCGTATTTTTCGGCTACCTTAGATCCAGTAGCCGCAGCGTTGCCCGGATGTCTCAAATCCGTAGCTGCAACGGGTGTCAGCATTGAGAGGTCTGAAAGTGTGGTAATGGGACATCAGTTAGTGGTGTACGTGCCACATTCTGTGGAATTGTTAATGACCAGGACGAAGACTCAGCATCTGACGAATAGCAGACTCACACGCTACGAGCAAGTCATACTGGCTGCCGAGAATGTGACCCTAAAAAGATGCTCCGTCTTGAATCCTGCAACTTTGATGCCACTTCCAAATGAGGTGGAGGATGAAATTTGTACAGATCATGACTGCCTTGATGTGACTGAACTATGCACCAAACCGAGACCCGATATCGTAGATGAGCCTTTGACTGACCCCGATGAAATTTTCTTTGTCGATGGTTCATGCGTAAGAGACGATATTGGTCAGCTGAGAGCAGCTTATGCAGTTTGCACGATTACCAGAGTTATAGAAGCCGCTTGCCTGGAAGGAGTACACTCCGCTCAGGTAGCAGAAATTGTCGCTTTGACGCGTGCTTGTTTAGCAGGCGACAAACTTCGAGTCACCATATACACCGATAGCCAGTATGGTTTCGGGGTAGTTCACGATTACGGGCAGTTATGGTCTCAAAGAGGTTACATGACCTCCTCGGGTTCTCCCATCAGGAATGGAGAATTCGTGAGACTTTTGTTAGAGGCATTGCAAGGCCCAACAGCTATTGCAGTGGTTAAATGTGCTGCGCATACAAAAAATGTAGACTTTGTATCACAAGGCAACCGCTATGCGGATGAAGTAGCGCGTTACTGCGCAGAACAAGGATATTCTCACACTGATGTAAAAGTGGGGGGAATCCAAGAAAGAACTGAATTGACGATGTTGTTAGATACTGTAGATACGTGGGATGAGCTAAGGAGTGTTCAGGAGAATGCACCAGATGATGAGAAAAAGAGCTGGGAAACAGCAGGCTGTACTAGAAGTGAGATGAACTTTTGGATCTCTGCCGATGGGAGAGCAGTTTTACCCAATGAGCTTGTTAGTCCAATGGCAAGGAAATTGCATGGATCAGCACACATAGGTAGAGATGCTATGGTGAGAGTATTCAGACAAACATGGTTTAATCCTAAGTTTAGGGTAGCGGCAGAAGCAGTGTGTCAGCGATGTGCGATCTGTCAGCAACTAAACGTGGGAAAGAGAACACCAGTTACATTGAGTCACATTGGGAGGTCTGGGGGGCCTTTCAATAGAATGCAGCTTGATTTTATAGAAATGCCTAAATGCAACAGACTCAGATACGTTTTGGTGATTGTCTGCATATTTTCTAGATGGGTTGAAGCTTACCCTACACGTAGGTGCGATACACTTACAGTAGCGAAATTGTTACTTAGAGAGTTAATACCGAGGTTTGGGGTGCCATCCTCTTTGGAATCGGACAGAGGAACTCATTTTAACAGCGAAATAGTGAAGATGCTATGTTCAGCTTTGGGTATCGATCAGAAGTTACATTGCAGCTATCGACCAGAAGCTTCAGGGATTGTAGAGCAAATCAACAGCACAATCAAGTCCAGACTTGCCAAAGTTTGTTCATCAACGTCCCTGAGTTGGCCAGACGCACTTCCAGTGGTTCTTATGAGCATACGTAGCACACCTGATAGGAAAACAGGTCTCTCTCCACATGAAGTGCTAATGGGGAGAGCTATGAGATTGCCATCGGTTCCGACTGCAGCGCTAGTGAACATCACAGACGATTTGATCTTGGACTACTGCAAGGGACTATCTGATGCCATTAATTCTGTGTCCCTCCAGGTCCAGGCTGCAGAGGTTCCATCAGCACAAGATTTGTGCCATGACCTGAGTCCGGGGGACTGGGTTTTGGTGAAAAAGCACGTCAGAAAGAACTGCTTAGACGTGCGTTGGCGAGGACCATTTCAAGTCATACTTGTGACGAACACTGCGGTAAAGTATGGAGGCTTGCCAAACTGGATACATGCCTCGCACACCCGAAGAGTGCCAACACCTCTAGAAGAAACAGCTCCTCTCTCGGATGAGAATCCAGCGGAAAGCGGAGAAGCCACAGAGGGGGAAAGCCAAGCTGTTGAGGTGATCGAAGAGGCTGAGACTGTGACGGAACAGGTCGACGAAGGTCAGGACACTAGTGGGACCGAAGTCGCCTCAGGAGAAGAAAGTAACTGGGAGATCGAATCAGATACGGAACAAGCTGAGAGTGACCAAGAGACGAGTCCAAGAACAAGGAGCAGGAGGACAAGGAGCGACGAAGCCAGTTGGCCGGAGAGAAGGAGAAGGCCAAGCTTAAAGGCACAACAAGACAGAACCCTTGTCCCGATCGCTGAAGAATCGGATCAGGAGGAAGAAACGACAGACTCAGGAACTGAGAGTCCAAGAAGATCGAGAAGGGTACGTGTGCCCTGCAGAAGGTACGCCACCCCAGAGTGGACTTATCTAGCAGATGTCTTGGGGACAGAAATCTGGGAGAGTGAAGAGCGTGAAAGTAATCGATCTCGATCCATTTGTGGCAGTGGAGATATGGATGTTGACGCCTGGACTCGAGACTGAGGGGTTACTGACTTTCACACTTCCCATACCCCCATACTTGAGTCAAATCAAAGATTTAGTACTAAACAGATTACAATTTCCAACATTTGGTCATCAAATTCCAGAAGAAGAAGAAAAAGTCATTCGTTTTGAATTATTGGAACTTGTTGCGAGAGCTGCAGGTACGAGAATAATTGTTGATGCATAAAGACTTTTGTATATAAACTATAAAGAAGAAGATAACCTAGCGCCGAGTGGAAAGAAGAATAAAATTAGGGATTACATTTAGCGGACGGAGAAGGGTTAGGGTTGTCTATTGCTAAAAAGAAAAAGACATTGTTGCGAAAAAGAGACTTTTGTTGATAGAGAGCACTTTAAAAACTGAGAAGGCAAATAAAGCGAACAAAGACTGAAAAGAAAACTTTGCGCTAAAGAACGAGCTACGCTGTGTTTGATAACATGGAGAACGGCAACCCAAACAGAAAAGCCAGATGCATAGTAGGTACACTTATAGCAGTAGTAATATTTCTCATAATTACAGTAGTGACAATATCATACATAGTAGGACATGAAAGTGATGAAGAAATAGCAGATGTAAAGCCTGTAACGACTTAGAAACCTGCTCTTGTGGGGAAGGAGGAGGAGAGCAATGTTATACGTGAAAAGGCGTTACTAGCAGATGAAACTCGTAGACTACACGTAGACGAATCACAGGGAAACTTTAGGTCAAACGCATATGCCAAACTGTTGTACGAGTATATCGATGCCATGGAGGCCAAAGATTGCTACGTTTGTATGCAATTGCCGGCTTCTGTAGACGAGGGCATTAGATATCATCATCTCCCATTGACTTATGGGATAACATGTAGTTTACTGCTTAGTATATTTTATGGTAGAGAAGGATTTGAGTACTACTTTTCAAATTATGATTCGGTACTGCCTGAAGTTCCGAATTATAAGCAAATGAATAAGTGGGACTATTATAAAAAGGAGGATAGACTAGCCAAATTCTTTCTTCCTTGGGATACATTAGATACATCATACGCACGCAGAAATAATCTGACTTGCAAAGTGTCAGAGGTTGAGAAAAAGTTCATAGGACAAGTAGATGACCGATACAGAAGGCAGAAGATTCTAAAAATGTCAGGACAATGGAAAACTGATTGGACAGAAGAAGAGAAGGCACATAAAAAGAAGGGTAGCAATGGTCCAATAGCATTGGATAGAACGCAGAAAGGAAAGTTATGTTTAACTCGAAGCAAGACATATTATGAGAGTGTATTTGTAGGTGAAGTAAATTGCGAACATGCTTTTAAATTAGAGTATTATACGAAAGATTTTATGAAAGGGATGCAAGCTATTCCTAATGTGTATTTTGTATGTGGAAGAAATGCCTATGTAAAACTGCCTGACAATTGGTATGGTTCGTGTTACTTGGCAATTGTCTTCCCCAAAATATATCATGCAAAGGATTTAGCGATCATAGAAGGAAAGGCTTCGACGAGAGCGAAAAGGGAAGTAGGAGATGCAGAGGTAGTAGGAGATGTATTTGGAGCGATATTTCCTTTGTTAGGTTTAATCCTTAACGATGTTAAGATCAGGAGACTAGCTACAGTTGTAGATAGATTGTCTGCAAGTACTGCAAGGTCATTAATGTTAGTAGAAGGCGAGATGCAGTCGATTAGAGCAATGGTTCTTCAGAATCGCCTTGCTCTAGATGTACTATTAGCAAAAGAAGGCGGAGTTTGTAAGGCTTTGAAGGTTCAGGAATGTTGTACTTATATTCCTGATAATTCAAAACCACTTGAGAAGGTCATAAGCAACATTACACAGATTCATCAAGAAATCGAAGATTTGTCAAAAATAAATGTTTGGGAAAAAGTAGGACATGGAGTAGGAAAGGTTGGGAGTTGGTTTGCCGACCTTGGGAAAAGCATAGTATGGTATATACTGAAACCTGTATTAATAGTATTAATTTGCATAACCACATTATTAGGATTAGTGAAACTATATAAATGGTATAGGTCGAACCGGTTACAAAGATCGATGAGAGAACAAGAAAGGAGATTAGCTGCTTTACAAGATCAACAGTATAAAAGTTTGAGAGCACTCGAAACGATAAAAAGAGGGAATATTGTAACTAGTTCTGTGTAAAAGTGCTAGTCAAATTGCATTTAGTGATGACTCCTAAAAGTCATCAAAGGGGGGAACTGAGAGAGCGCAATTTGAATAAAACGTATATCCTAGCCATATTCAGAAGCATATCGTATAAACGTAGGAATGAAATGTATATCGTAACATGAAGTTGACGCCTATAGCATGAAGTTAACAGATGTGACAACGTAATATAGGAAATGTAATTGTATTTACTTTTGAACATGCATCAGATTTAGAAGGCCGTATATACAGAATGGGCTAATGTAGAAATGTGTAGAAATGTTTACGAAATGTAGAAACGTGCAAAGTAGAATTCATGTACGTGTGTAACTTTCAATGGAGAAAACGGCGAGAAAAATAATGTGGAGAAATGTGCAGAGAGCATATATACGTGACGATGTAACGAACGAGAATACAACTTCGTATTCTATATGTATTCTATGTAAAATGTATTCACTTATAAGTAAAGGATTTGCTAAATGCGATTATATATAAATGTGTGCTAAAGGTTAGACTGTGTAGAAGAAGTTTGTAGGAATGTTAGAAGAGTTTAGGTCATTTGTGATTATAACCTGACTGACCAAGGGTTCGCAGGAGCGTAGTCCGATGTAAGTAATTTAGTGGGCTCATAGGAGTCATGAATAGCTTGATGTGAACGTGAGAGCCAAGGAGTCTAGCTTTCGTTAGATTTAAGGTGACAATGCCGGACGGAGTTTATTGCCTAAACGTGAGAGGAGACGCTTGGAATTCGAGTCTTGTTTTGGAATGACCATTCACAGGACCTAGAAGGGTCAAAATCATAGTCGTAAAGTTTAAAGTTCTGTTTAAGGTTATCGACTTTTGATCTGAAAGTGTCAAGTGAAGTCGCCAGCAAGAAGACGAAGATGGCGTCTAAGAAGAAGGGTCAACTTAACGGACGACGCAAAGAGACGAAGCAATGGAAAGAGCCAGAAAATGACATCATGGGGAAAGTCCGTGGTGGGCGTCGAAGGGGCGTTCCACCCACACTGTGATTGTGTATTTTAGGGACAGCACCCCGGGGAGAAGATAGCAATTGGCAATTGGCGATTAGGGAAGGCGAAGGCGAATTGCTCAGAGCGAGGGCGAAGGTAGATGACTTGAGCAGATGCGCTGAGAGAGATCAGAGCGCAAGGGAGCAGTAGGCCGAGGACCCTTAGAGAGCGGATGGGTAGGCAGAGAGGGTACTGCTTCTTAAACTTAAGTTACCTTTAGAGGCTAAGAGAGTTTGAACTTCTTTGGGAGTCAAACTGCTGACACCTTTTTAGGAAAGGAACTTGCGAAGTAGGGATGTCACTTAGTATAGAGTAGGGACAGATTTAACTTGATTATTTTTTCTCTTTCTGCAGATGACGCAGAAGAACCACTTCATATCGATTCTTTTTAATTTGCTGATTTTGGAACTGACTTTAATTGTATTTGTTTGTAGACTGAGGTTCTTTAGGGAATACATGTTCCTTTTGGTTCCTGTACATTTGATGAATTTGATCCTGAGAGGATTGTATTTGCAACTTTTCTTAATTTTATATTAAACCTTTTAAACTTTATCAGTTGTAAGTGGTTCTTCAGAGTGGCGTCAGTTTATGGGGTTTATCTAACCTATATGGGGTTTGTCTTTTACTCAATGACAGATAATAAGCGATCCAAAATTTTCGAATGAGATGAGTTATTAAATTGATCATAAATTTATATTAAAATCTCATTCCCCGCAATCATTTACAATCAGTGTGTGAGCGTACTTCTGCACCTTTGACACCTGCATCCCTCCAGGGAAACCCATATTTAGCTTGTCCCATGGGACCTGTATACTGAGGTGTTAGAGTCTGTAATGGGGGAATATGCACTGATAAAGTGAATATCCTCAGACCATGGACATGACCACATGTATACAATTGGCAACATAAGTTGACTATATTGTTGCTTTGTACCATATTCTATAATAAAAGTAGTAGACATCAAAATGGAAATACATCAACTGATAGTAAATGGAAACACATAGTTTGAACACAGTTCCTGATGGTTATTTTAGTTTTACAATTTTTGTAACCATGGTTAAAATGAATCAATAATTAGGGTGTAAGATACTTCTCTTTCACACCTAATTACAATAGACTATACTACTTTCCTATACATTTAGTACTTGAATAAACCTTTTGGACCAGATCTACTAACATTTCACTCAACGCAGCACAGAAGCCTACTTGCTTCTCTGCATTACATGAAAGGGAAACACCAAAAATATACCATATTTTGCAAAGATATGGCCCATTTCTGATACCTTGTCTCGCTGGTGCATTGTGTGCTACCTAGTGCCAACTCAGGCACCCCTGCCCCATGATAGAAAGGTACTTGTGTCACAGGTGGGATCGTTTTTGTGTGAGAAGGTATACCTTCCCACACAAAAACAATCTTTAAAAGGCATTTCCCTTTTCTATGTGTGATGCAGAATGCATCACATATAGCACAAGCATTTGCAATGCAACATGTCTCGCATTTACGCAAGTTTGAGCTATTGGCATTGTAAATGACAATGCCAATGCTTTTATTTATGTTTTGCTTTTAGGAACATAAATAAAATGCATTGTCATTTACAATGTACGCGTACATGCGAGACCTAATGCATTGCATTGCAAATGCTTGTTTGGTCTGGCATGAGTGTGTTGCTGTCTTATGAACCTGTTGTTCCCAATGCTTTATAACATATACACTGAGCTTTGACTCCTCTCCTCCCAGAGTAGGGTATCCCTCTCACCTGACACTATTGGATGCTTAATGTTTCATTCCACCTCCCACAAAGCGCTTGCTTTGTAATGCAACATCCCAAGTACGCTGCATCATCACTCGCTACATTGTTTATCTCAAGATGCAGCCTTTTCAGCAGTCATCTGTTGCATGTTTCAGTGCAGCTGACTGTTTTAATGTTTTAATCAGGACTCGGAATGCAAGTGCTTGTTACCTCAAGGACTCAACAGCCTTGTGGCTCTTGGAGTGGCCTTTGTCTGGCATGTAGCATCTAAAAAGTAAAGTGTATGTAGCACAGGTGCTTCTGGTTGCTCTCGCAAGCAGGGGAGGTCAGCTTTTGTGAACCTCGATCGACACATTTTCAGTGCGGTAGCAAGACTAGATTTCATCTTATTCTGCATAAGAGGGCTCCTCTGCGGGTTGGCCTGTTTCACAGCCACTGAAATTGTGTCAGGCAGAGTTCCACTTTGAGCAGGAAGGATTCGGATCGGCACACTGTTTTGTGATAGACAATATTCATCGTACACTCCCCACAAGTGGACTCTGGCCTGTGTGCTGCCTCCAGAAGGACCCAGCAGCAGACCACTGGGACATTGACCCCTATGGAATGTCTGTTAGCTGGATGGGATTTTTTGTCAGACTGCCCATGATCAAAGGTCATTTTATTTTGCTAACTCATCTAACGGTCGGCCAGACCTACTAGCAGCTCAAGTAGCTTCACAGCCAACTGAATGGCTAAGAGCCTACTTGGGAGAGACTGGATAGAAACAACTGAAGTATACAGAAAGCAAAAGTAAAGAAAGCTAATACATACATGTACCATACATGTAAAATTCACCAAAATTCCAGATGTAGTGGCAGTGAAATCATGAATGCTTTGACCACCGATTATATCAATGGGTTGACCACTTGCCCCACTTTGAGACATTCAACAATTTCTTTTTTGCAAATGATGTTATATAGAAAGTCAAGGAGGGAAAACTAGACAAAGTAAACTCAGCTCTTAGAGCCTTTTCTACTTTATGTTCCTGTTACTGTCTTCTTGATGTCTGAGAGCAAGGGTAGTAAGCGAAGTGGTAGATTTTCCCAAGTCTAGCCATACCTTATTGATGTCCATAGCAAGGAGTAATGGTAAATTACGTGTTTAGACTATTTCAATGTGTTGTTAAACCTGTGGCATTTTAGACAATTCTTTGAAAATTGTGATGTAAATAGTAGAATTTGACAAAAATCTGGAATGTGGAAAAACATCCCCACTTGCACCATAAGAGATATTGGAATTGCTATCTAGTCTTCATCACATTGTAGTCACTGACATAAAAGACATAACTTCAACTCCAGGGCTGCTGATGGAATTTGGCAAATTATCTATTTGCAGGAAAGAGATCACTGCATTTTGATGCATGTAGCAAATGAAACACTCCCTGGCAATCCTGTGATGTATGATGTTCTGCTAACTTTTTACCCTGTAGTATATAGTCTTGTTAATCCCCTCACAAAGCCAAAAAGCAATTTTAACAAGCACTGGCAAAGCCAATAGACCTATTGACTATGGCAATGCATGTTTGGTCATGCTTTACAACAAGGGGTGGTGAGGGACAGAGTCTCTGAATTAAGCAGAAAGCTCTCACCCAGTCAAGAGATCAGGGCTAGATCCAACACCGTTTTTTAGCTCACTGCACCATCCCAGTTTCAGAACCTGGCTGTATGCAAATTAGTCTGTTCCTGTCCCAGTGCATGATGGGAACAGGGAAAACCAAACTACAAAAGCCAATTCTTACACTGGGAAGGAAACAAGCTCCCGGGGACCGGTTTCTGGCATTACAGCCGTCTTCGGCCCGGTTTGCTTGAATCCTGATGGTGCAATGAGCAAGGGTCTCACATCTGAGAATACCCTTCCACGCTTAGGGTGGACAAAATAATTAAAATTAGGGACAGACTAATTTGGTGAAGAATTGGCTTGGTAGTTTAGTCTGCCCTGTTCCCATGATGCACTGGGCCAGGGACGGACTGATTTGCATATAGCCAGGTTCTGAGCTGGGATGGGGCAGTGAGATAAATAACGGTGATGGATCAAGCCCTGATCTTTGGACTGGGTAAGAGTGGTCTGTTTAACTCAGACACTCTGTTCATCACCACCCCCTTTTTGTAAATCATTTTTGGCCACTATAGGTGTGGCAGGGTATACTCAGACATGAGTCCCTTTCTCACTGCTCCATCAGGATTCAAGCAAGCCGGGCCGAATAAGGCTGAAATGCCAGAAACCGGTCCCCGGTAGCTTGTCTCCTTTCTGGTGAAGAATTGGCTTGGTAGTTTAGTCTGCCCTGTTCCCATGATGCACTGGGCCAGGGACGGACTGATTTGCATATAGCCAGGTTCTGAGCTGGGATGGGGCAGTGAGATAAATAACGGTGATGGATCAAGCCCTGATCTTTGGACTGGGTAAGAGTGGTCTGTTTAACTCAGACACTCTGTTCATCACCACCCCCTTTTTGTAAATCGTTTTTGGCCACTATAGGTGTGGCAGGGTATACTCAGACATGAGTCCCTTTCTCACTGCTCCATCAGGATTCAAGCAAGCCGGGCCGAAGAAGGCTGAAATGCCAGAAACCGGTCCCCGGTAGCTTGTCTCCTTTCTGGTGAAGAATTGGCTTGGTAGTTTAGTCTGCCCTGTTCCCATGATGCACTGGGCCAGGGACGGACTGATTTGCATATAGCCAGGTTCTGAGCTGGGATGGGGCAGTGAGATAAATAACGGTGATGGATCAAGCCCTGATCTTTGGACTGGGTAAGAGTGGTCTGTTTAACTCAGACACTCTGTTCATCACCACCCCCTTTTTGTAAATCGTTTTTGGCCACTATAGGTGTGGCAGGGTATACTCAGACATGAGTCCCTTTCTCACTGCTCCATCAGGATTCAAGCAAGCCGGGCCGAAGAAGGCTGAAATGCCAGAAACCGGTCCCCGGTAGCTTGTCTCCTTTCTGGTGAAGAATTGGCTTGGTAGTTTAGTCTGCCCTGTTCCCATGATGCACTGGGCCAGGGACGGACTGATTTGCATATAGCCAGGTTCTGAGCTGGGATGGGGCAGTGAGATAAATAACGGTGATGGATCAAGCCCTGATCTTTGGACTGGGTAAGAGTGGTCTGTTTAACTCAGACACTCTGTTCATTACCACCCCCTTTTTGTAAATCGTTTTTGGCCACTATAGGTGTGGCAGGGTATACTCAGACATGAGTCCCTTTCTCACTGCTCCATCAGGATTCAAGCAAGCCGGGCCGAAGAAGGCTGAAATGCCAGAAACCGGTCCCCGGTAGCTTGTCTCCTTTCTGGTGAAGAATTGGCTTGGTAGTTTAGTCTGCCCTGTTCCCATGATGCACTGGGCCAGGGACGGACTGATTTGCATATAGCCAGGTTCTGAGCTGGGATGGGGCAGTGAGATAAATAACGGTGATGGATCAAGCCCTGATCTTTGGACTGGGTAAGAGTGGTCTGTTTAACTCAGACACTCTGTTCATCACCACCCCCTTTTTGTAAATCGTTTTTGGCCACTATAGGTGTGGCAGGGTATACTCAGACATGAGTCCCTTTCTCACTGCTCCATCAGGATTCAAGCAAGCCGGGCCGAAGAAGGCTGAAATGCCAGAAACCGGTCTCCGGTAGCTTGTCTCCTTTCTGGTGAAGAATTGGCTTGGTAGTTTAGTCTGCCCTGTTCCCATGATGCACTGGGCCAGGGACGGACTGATTTGCATATAGCCAGGTTCTGAGCTGGGATGGGGCAGTGAGATAAATAACGGTGATGGATCAAGCCCTGATCTTTGGACTGGGTAAGAGTGGTCTGTTTAACTCAGACACTCTGTTCATCACCACCCCCTTTTTGTAAATCGTTTTTGGCCACTATAGGTGTGGCAGGGTATACTCAGACATGAGTCCCTTTCTCACTGCTCCATCAGGATTCAAGCAAGCCGGGCCGAAGAAGGCTGAAATGCCAGAAACCGGTCCCCGGTAGCTTGTCTCCTTTCTGGTGAAGAATTGGCTTGGTAGTTTAGTCTGCCCTGTTCCCATGATGCACTGGGCCAGGGACGGACTGATTTGCATATAGCCAGGTTCTGAGCTGGGATGGGGCAGTGAGATAAATAACGGTGATGGATCAAGCCCTGATCTTTGGACTGGGTAAGAGTGGTCTGTTTAACTCAGACACTCTGTTCATCACCACCCCCTTTTTGTAAATGGTCATGCTTTACAGCATCTGCTGTACAGTATGAACAAAAATATAAAAACATAAGGCACAGTGACACAGCTGCTGGTGGTCACTTAAGTTTTTTAGGCATGCAGATTGACGCTTTTATTTAGAAAGCAAAAGGACTGCCAGCATTGCTGCCTTTCTCTCCAAAAAAAGTTAAAACATAAGGTAAAATAAAACAAATTGGCTTGTGGAGGCGGGGTCACCAGAGAAGTTGGTAAGGGCAGGAAGCAACAGGGAATGGGCAGGGGGGAGGTGAAAAGCAGCACTCAATGGAGAGCAACACAGGGAAGAGGGAGAAACAGACAAGTGAGAAACAGCAACCCAAAGCGCAGGAGAGAGAAACACATGGGTGCGAGAGAACAATACGGCAACCAGGAGGAAAGAAGCAAACGAGGGAGACTACAGGAAAATACATGTACTCTCATGGAGTGAATAAGCATAAAGAAGAAAGTAGCTTAATAGACGTGAGCAGTGGAAGGACACAAGTTAAGAGGATGTGCTCCAGGACAGGGACAAACACATCATGAACAAGGCAAGCCATCAAATAAGAAGCAAGCAAATGAGAGTGAAAATATAGCCAACCAATGGTAAGCAATAGGTGAGCATTAAGCCACTGTTAGTTCTTGGTAAGCTGACAAAAGGAGGAAGGAACAGGTGTACCAGGCCTCTGATGTCCTCACCAACAACCATAAAGTACAAGACAACAGGGGATAGAGGGAGAGGTGCGAGGTGGGTGGGAGGGTTCATGAAGGCCATCCATGCAATCGATAACCATACAGAATACAGCTCATGTTCCTTCTGACGCCATGTTTGATTAACACTGTCTGGCACCAGACATTATGAAATCCCAGATGCCTGTGTGCAGTCCCCGGGGGCTGCAACATGCCACAACTGAAGATGAAGTAGGCTGCATACATACATTCATACACCTGCAGCAGCGAAGGTCCAAGCCTGCACTGACCTTCAGGAGGGAAAGCTGTGAAAAGGGTTTAGAGAGACCCATGATATAGTACAATGCAGGCTGTCAAGGACTCCTGAGAGCAGTGTCCAGAATAAGCAGATTTATACATTCTTGTGTCACGGAAAGAGAATGAATTGCAGGAATGTATCCAAGGCTCCAAAGGAAAACAAATATTTTGGTTCTTTTCTTTGGTGATACTTAGCAATAAACGATGCGTCCTTGTGACCTTCTACTGTGAAGTACCATGCTTTGCATGTGTTAACTTCTAGCAAGGAAGCCCTTTAGAGAGGGAGGGGTGTTTTTGGACTGCAGAGGCGGACATTTGGTGAGTAGAATTATTTCGTAGTTTTTCTGATGGAAGACCCACTCATCAGGAAATCCCTGGCTTCTAAAAGCTGCTAAGTGGAAGGTCAGAGGCTGCTGCATGTACTCTGCACCCTGCCCTGTCCTCGCCTTGCGGCTCCCCGATATTGGGATACACTTCCAGTTACAGACATTTCAGGATCTCAGTCGATGGCAATAAAGTGTACTGGGGGCCAGTGCAGGGGCTACTGCATTCAAATATACCAGCTCTTTCCACTGCAGGCTCAAGCACCATATTCAAATCTGGTCTTTTAATGTAGCTATTGTGCAGACATGGCTTCCCATGGCATGTCCTCAGCATGTTTCTTGGACTATCTGCAGGGCCACTGGAATTATACGTCGGCAAAGGTCTAATTTGTGCGCCAGGGTTTACTAAATTATTCAGCTAGAAAAGGCAAATTGTGCAGCATAACGTGCCACATTTGGTGGTAGGTTTACTTCATTATTTTGTCATTTTTACCCTTGTTAGCACTATCTGGGCATTAGTTGTACCTCATGCCTTAGGTTCCCCTCCCATTCCATCTTCCTCTGTTAAAACCCTTGGTTTCAAACTTAGTGACCAACTTTCCCTTCACTCCCAAGTCAGTTCGGTGGTGTCCTCATCCGTTCTTTCCTTGCGTACTATCCGCAGAGTCTCCCGGTTTTTCTCCCCATCTGCTCTCAAACTCATAGTCCTGGCAATGGTCACATCCCGCCTGGACTATGGTAATGCCCTCTATTATGGCATGCCTGCGTACATCCTGAGACGTCTTCAGTTGGTCCAGAACCAGGCTGCCCGCCTGGTTTTCAATTTATCCAAATCTCATCATGTCACGCCCCTACTCAAATCCCTACATTGGCTTCCTATACAGCAACGAGCTCAGTTCAAACTGGGCTGCATCATCTTCAATGCCCGGTCTGGTTCAGCCCCCGCCTTCATCACCTCTGAAATTCATCCTTATGCTCCCTCTAGGGAGCTACGTTCATCTACCCAACAACTGCTTGTAGTCCCCCGCTTCAAACGGAAAAAATGGGGAGGTTCCAAATTCTCCACTCTTGCTCCCGCATTTTGGAACTCCCTCCCGGCTCACCTGAGATCATGTACTCAATATTCACTCTTTCGCAAGGAACTTAAAACTTTCCTGTTCACCCAAGCCTTTCCTTCCTAAAACCTCCCCCGGTGTCCCAGCCCTTCTGTCCCTCATGGATATGTACTATTGTATAGCGCCATGAAACCGCTCGGTGTACGTGCGCTCTAGAAATATTTTAAACTCAAACTCAAACTCAAACTCATAAGTACCAGTTAATTCACAAATATAGCAATAATAAAAAGTGATCAGTCAACCTTTGCAAAGAAGAGCCTTCCACTTCTGTAGCATCATGTTTTGCTGCATGTTTAGTAACATTTGAACCGTTTGAGCTAAAAATATGTTTTGGTTGTTAAAACCTGCAGATTGTGCAGCTGTTGGATTATGTGTCAAAGATGGCAAATCCATAATTATGCGGAAAACGCTGCAGCCTCACAATGCCATAATTCCAGTAGCCCTGACTATCTGTCTCTAGTAAAGATTGGACATGTGAGGCGGCCCCTGGGGCACAGTCTCTGAAGAGCATCTTAATGAGGAACCTATAGGACATGGAAGCACTGTGCGTCATCCATACCCTTTACTTGTTGTGCAATGCTAGGCGAGACCTAAAAAGGAAGCAATGAGGAGAAATAAAGATATTTCTACTTGTGACACCTGGGCCCGGGGTCCATACAATTTTGACACATTCCCGCGCTTACAACTCTTTGTAAGTCTGGGAATGCACCAACATACATGGGTGGATGTATGGGTACACCCAAACTTCACCCATGGAATGCCTCCCTGCTTCAAGGTAAGGCAAAGCAGCAAAATGTGCTGCCTTCTGTTACCTTGGATTTACTAAACCATGAAGCGCCACCCAAGCTGGCGTTGTATGTCGTGCGTACTAAATTCCACTTATGGTGCACAGGCAATGCAAGCCCTTTGTAAATCGGGCCCTATGTGTCCGCAAACCACTACAGCAAAATTCAATCTATTAAAAAAATATTTCTATACATGGCATGCTTTCCTGCTCTTCCCCGAAAATGTGATAGCCTTTGAAAACCTAACAACTAAAACACTTTCACAAAGAGACTATGTTATTAAGTTTCTTGCCACTAAGTACAGATGTCAATATCTGTGACGAATCCAAGACATTGCCTTTTCTGAAGGGGCTTAGTGTGGGAGGTGATAAATTACACAAGTTGGAGAGCTTCTGTAAATCTATACACCTGGAGCTAAAGTGCCATTATTTGGGATGCTCTTAAAATCAGTTTTATTTCTAATGTAGGTCTATGGATTCTTCCTGTATGACTCACTTTCTAGCTCTGGAAGCGGTGAGACTTATCTTCCAGTGCTGAAGGAGATTCTCGGCTTCCAGTGAACGAGCCCTAACTCCTCCTGAAAGCTCCCATCAGGAAGATCAATAGATGGATAATGAAGAAAGTTTTCAGAATCCTGTATTCAAGGTACAGCGAACAATGCTTGCTGATCAGTAAAGGATGCGCCATAAAAAAGAATTCCATGCTCACTTTAAGCTTGTTACTTGATGAAGCTTCAATGGGCGCAATCAGCAGCACTTCAAGTAACGCACCAATCATATCATCAGCTCTGATGGAAGTGCAACACAACTGAATGATTACTCCATGGACCTTTCACAATGCAGTTTATTCCGCAACTTTTCTCAAAGGTCTGAGGCCCCTGATTGCTCGTCTTGGGAGAAAGGAATAGTCATTCATTGTCCCCTGGATCTAGGCCCTCATGTCTGAAAGGGATATGTATGGATGTGTGTATGTATGAAGGGTTTATACAGCCTGAAGCTATTGAAAAGAAAGCAAGGCGCTGTACAGGATCGAAGGTAGAGAGACAACAGTGACCTTAGACGTAGCGCAGCGCGCGGGGTTCGGAGTGCATAAGGACCTGGAGGAACTGTTGCAGTTATTTGTTAATCAAGAAGAAAGACTGCACCCTGCCATTATTAGCATAGTTACTGTATATAGAGTATGTATACTGTACATATGCATGTTCTCAGCATACTTTATATTTATATATAGAGTATGAATGCACAATATATACTGTATAATGTATACCTATTGTATACATACTGCATATAGACTATGGCAGTTTTCGATCAGTGCTAAAACTACCGGCTCATGGCAGAGGAAATGAGGCGAGGCAGAGCATTTCTCAAGAAAAAAACCTGTTGAACATTGCTTCCAGTGGAAGAGGACTTGTCTATGTGATACACAATTGCTCTTTAATGAGCAGGGGCCTTTGGAGCCATCAAGAAGGCAATTGCCTTAGCTACTGCTCTTCACCATTCATCTCACGTTGCTGCTCTTGCTACTGTAGACTGCAGACAGCTTGTGCCATGAAGCCCTTGTAGCAGTCAACCACCTTATGAAACAAAGAACACTTGTGTAAAGGGCGATATCGGGATCTGCAGTTGTCAGGCCCATATAAATCACAAGGCAGGCGGGGCTTGCAATGGTTAGCCCAAGACAAGTGAGGAAAGGCTGTCTTGATTCTTTTAAATCTCTTAGCAGCATTCAACACAGTCAGTCGTGACCTTTTGATTGATCGTCTCCACTCCATGGGAATCAGTGGAGCAGCGCACGCTCTCTTAAAATCCATTTTGGCGGAAAGGGAACAATTCATCGCTCAGGACAAATTTGATTAGATCCTTTGACCCCTCCATGTGGAGTGTCTCAAGGGTCTTCCCCGAGTCCCACCCTTTTTAGTTTATATGTCACTCCTCTGGCCAGGCTCATAAAATCTTTTGGTTTTTCAGTATTTTCTTGTGCTGATAACACCCAAATCCTAGTCTCAGTGTCCAGTGATCCCGCTCATACCATAGCCAGATTCCACAACTGCATGCTTCACATATGTAAATGGATGAACAGCAACTGCCTAAACTCAAACTTGGGAAAAATTGAGGTACTTCTGTTTGGCAATAGCACCTTCCTTTGATCCCCCAGCTAGCGGCCTCAAGAAATGGGTACACTGCCTACGCTGGTCAAGAAAGTGAGGAATTTAGGGACTCTTTTCGATAAGAGGTTAACCTTTAAAAGCCAAGATAATACTGTGAACTCATCTACTATTTATATCATGAAGATGCTCAGAAAAATACTTCCATATATTCCCAACGAGCTGCAGAAGACCATTGTCACTGGCCTAGTGCTATCCAAGTTGGATTATTGCAAAGCACTCTTCACCAATATGCAGCAAAGACTTTTAAACAAACTGCAGATCCTACAGAATGAAGCAGCTAGACTACTGCTTGGGATTGCCGAGCAACGGTCAGCATCATAGGCCCACAAAGAGCTACATTGGCTGCCTTTTAATAGGCGCTTTGAATTCAAGGCCTTATGCATTGCTTTCAAAGCACTTCACAACTCTGGTCCTGATTATCCCAAACGCATCCTCTCCTGGTATATCCCTTCCAGGCCTTTGCGTTTGTTGGCAGCCAAGAACGCAATTGTTCCCAAATTCAGGAAATCCCATTGGGGAGGCAAAAGCTTTGTAATCTGTACTGTCAAACTTTGAAACATCCTTTCTCTTAAGCTGAAGGAAATGACAGGTCTTCCCCAATTTAGGAAAGCAATAAAGACATAACTATTCTGCCAATGACTGCTCTCCTTGTAAAACCTCAGTTTCTTTTCTCATATACTTGCATAGTGGAAGCTTCAAGATGTCTCTGGGCAGTCAAGTGCTTTATAAATATAAATTGAATTGAATTTCAACTCTGGTTGAAAAACTGACATCCATTCTCACTCATCCAAATATAATGTTAAATGTGGCTGCTTCTCTTGACTCCTTATCTGTGCAAATTTTCTATGCGTCGTTTTTTTGTCAATTACTCCGTCCAAAGAAAATATTTTAAATATTTTAGTTCACTCAAGCATTCATTTGGGGTGGGTGATTAATGCCAGAAGGCAGGCTCAGCAAGGCTGGCACCATGTTTCTAGATATTGCTCCAGTCATGATGTCCCAAGTAGAACTAAACTCTATAATTGCAAGAGAACAACCAATGGGCTATAGTAGATATGTATAAAGCACTACATACACTGAAGCCCCTTGACACCGAAGTAAGAAATAGGCCAACAGGGAAGATCTTAAAAGATAAACAACAGAGTCTTTAAAGATAGACTATATTGTGAGAGATTAGATCCAACTCGAAGATCAATAGGAAGGGTCTTTCATTCTTTTGAAAAGGCTACAATGGTTATAATATTCCTACTCAAGGATTAGGAATTTTGAATGAGGGTAGAAAGACAATGTTAGGTCTATACTGGCTATTTAAAAGTGGGAAAAATGAGCTCATGTGAAAGAAAAAAGACGCATAAAACTTGCATCATAAAGTACAAATCTGGATGAGGACTTTCCTGCTCATAAAATGGGCAAAAAGGAAGAGAGAAGGAGGAGTAGTGATACAGCATGGAGTGGTATTAGAACGGAGAGGGTTACACGGAGGATTGGTGCAGAGAGAGAAAGAGATAGAGCTCTTTGTTAGGGAGGGGCTGGTGAATTAAGAGGTTGAAAGTCATAAGCCTTGGAGGTCGGTCAACATCTGGGAGGTTTCCCATTGACGAAGAAGCCCCAAACGTTTAGAGTACTGTCATACAATGGGCTGATCATAGCACCAAGGTTTCACCTGTGACCGTCTTAGATGATCTTCATATAGCACTTGACAGCAGAAGAGAGGTAGACCTCATATGTCTGGCTCACGCTACTGCTATCAACACCGTTCCCCATACCATGCTCAATGACTGTCTGTATTTTATCAGAGTGGAGGGCTTTGCACTGCAATGGCTGGCACTGTTTTTGCATGACTGCTGCCAATCATGTCAATTCCACCATACATCTTGATGCTTAAAAGCTAAAATGTAGAACATCTGATTGTGCTTTCATGAGCCCTGCATTTTGTGATATCTACGCATACCAACCCTCCCACAGCCCCATTCGTGTTTAACCAGTTCCTCCAGATTTCTATTTTACATCTACACAGGTGACACCAAAGTTATCTTTGACTTTGAGACCCAACCTCCAAAAAGCTATTCTTGTTTTCAATACTACATGAGAGTTGTGTTTAATTGGAGATCTGGAGTGCCCTTAAGTTCTATGCTAATACAACCAAAGTCTGCATTGTAGGCAACATTCATGGTCTGTCTCCTGGTGGTCAACAGCCCGAGCATGACTCCGGTTTTATAACCTTTAGTAAGTAAATTGGGTTAATCTCCCCTGAAATGGGACAAGGTGTAGGGAGGGAATGACCTCACGTTTCTTTGTTTTGTTTGAAAATATTACACATATCTTACCTCTATCAGCTTTAGACCTCTATAACATGGTGGTTCAACACATATTAGCTTTACAGTTAGATTATGGAAATGCTCTCCTTTTGGGTATTCCAAAATAATTGATAGCCAACATGTTACTAACTCAGATTGCAGAAGTTCTTCTGGTTTAGTACTCCCCCATTTCAGAACAATAGATCAGGTGATATTTTTAAAAATATATGCGCCTCAAAATATCCAAAATAATTGTACTTAAATGCTTATGTATTTACGCATCATGTGCCCTCTTTTCCTGCCCTCTCCTCTTTGCAGATACTCCTTAGTGTATTCTTCACTCATCCACAGCAAGCCTCATGGGTGTCCAATACATAAGAAGAGGATACCAGGGCAGTACATCACTTTAAATACCCCAGGTATGGATAAGTGGGCCTCTCAGTCTGAGAGATCTACCTAATCCTCTTACATTGTGTAAGCCATTTAAATATTATAGAGTCTTTCTCTGTGGCTCATTCTCTCTTACACTGGGATAACCTTATGAGTCACTAACTCACTCTTTATAAATCGCTATTCTGCTCCATTTATCTAAATTTGTTTTAGCTCCTTGCTGGAGTGTACTGCATGGAGCCTAACAGATCTGGTCTTGGATGCAGTCCAGGCTCCAAATGAAGAATAGATGCACCATGCTTGATGCACTTATCTTAGTCACCTGCATTGCTTGATTTCCAGTCATGATATGCTGTTGCTTTGTGTCATTTTTCTTGGCTGTTAGATACAGTGAGTTACCAGGTCTGACTGCCTGTAGGCAGTGCGCCAGATCTTGACTGAGACGAATGGGCAGTGGATTAAGGCAGCCATCTAGTTCTCAGAGGTTCATAGTGATCTTGTACTTGCAAATATAGTCAATGACTCCTGTTGCTGCTTCAATTTCACGCGTCAATAGAGTCTGGTGGATCTGTCGGAGCAGTGCCTCTGTAGAGATACAGCAGTTCTGAAATATGCCTCTGGTAGCCAAGGTGTCACTCTGTGTAGCAGAATTAATTGGTACCAATCTTCTTGTGTGAGTTGGGAACCCTTGGGCTTGAATATTACCAATATCATACTTCAGGCAATGGATGACATAGTTGCCTGAGCCTTTACAATTGATGCAACATGCCTATTTCACACTACTGTAAATACATATCCATTCACACCGCATCTTATGGGTAATGAACCACATCATGGGAATTTTAAATGCCAACTAGCACTACCACTACCTGTTCCCATTGGAGCAAGGTCAAGCCAGATTCACATACAGCTGGGTCCATACTGAAGTGGAATGGTGTGCAAAATAACAATGTATTGGGATGCAGACCTGAGTAATTTTAAGTGGCTAGGATTAATTCAAGCATTCCTCCATCACTTTTTGCATACTTTAGTGTGTTACCCTAAGAGGGACGGATATGCCCTGATGTGGGTCCCATGCATGTGTCACTGGAGCCAAGCTATTCCCGGCTGATGAGCCCATAACAAGGGTGAAACCGCTCCTGGACTGCTTGTGTTCTGGTACAGGGAGGACCTGGCTTGGCAGTTCGGGTTGGAATATTCCCGTTGGAGCAGGGTCAAAACTGATTTGCATACAACTGGGTCCATCACTTTTTGTATACTTTAGTGTGTCACCCTAAGTGGGATGGGTATGCCCAGACATGGATTCCACGAACACTGTGTCACTGGAGCTAAGAGATACCCAGCTGATGAACCCATAACAAGAGCAAAACTAGTCCTGGATTGCCGGTGTTCCAGTTCAGGGAGGACCTGGCTTGGCAGTTCGGGTTGGACTGTTCTCAGTGAAGTAGGATCAAGACTGACTTACATATAGCTGGGTCCAAACCGAGGTGCCATGGTGTGCAAAATAAGGATGGTTTAAGTTGCAGCCCAAATAACTACCAGTGGTTGTGATTAATTTAAGCGTTCCATCCATCTCTTTTTGTACACTTCACATAAATTGTAGAATCCCGAATGGACTATGGCAACTACATCTTAGGGTTTGTTCAAATACCAAGTCCAGTAAGTATAATTGGTACGGAATGGTAGTACAATAGTGGAAATGAGTGTCAGAAAGTAGTCTTTCATCGCTTTCTTTTAACCAGAGGGGCCCTCTGCACTGTTTGTAAGTCACTATTGTTACTTTGATCACTGTGCAGCAAATGTTCACTTGCTTTGACCTGGTAGGTTGCGTTGTTCAACCAATAAATGCTTAAATAAAGTCCTTGGTTCTTGGTGCCAGTGGCAAGAGGGCAGATCTAGCTCTGGAATGTACTCTTCTGTTGAAGTCTTTCTTTTTTCAGACACAAGTAAGAAGTGTTGTGAGTTTGGAAAACATAAACAAGTCTCCCCTACCAATTTGAGATTTGTCATTGTAGAGGTTTGACAGCCCACACAACTGTGAATCCATGAGGTGTAGGTGTACTTGGCTCAAGTAAATATTATTCTGTCAATAATCATGCTTAAGGGAGTGTGGCTGAGGTAGGGAGAGAATGACATGCCACCTGCATCCTCTTACCTAATGTTGCCTCCACTACTACATCACCACTCCTAAAGTAGGTCTATTTATGGGCAATTCAGAAGTAAAGTGGGGAGGTGTAGGTGGCTGCTGAGAGCATACACCCGAGGCCCCCTCACCATCCAGAACTGCAAAGCACATTTTACTCCTCTTGGGTCCTCCGTTAAAATAAGCAGGACAAGAAAATTCAGAGCTTTTCAGCTGAAGCGATTCCCCAGTCAATATTAAAAAGATAATTTGTTCATGCCCGTTGTGGGATTTGGCGCCTCTTAGGTGGCACGTTTGCGTATTTTAAAGGGTCCATCCAAGACAGTGACTCCTCTACATAGCTTTCCATCTGTTGCACCTATTTGCTATTGTTGCAATAAAAAGCCCTTTGATTGCTCAAAGGATAATAGCGGTCTGCGTGGGTCTGTACAGACCCAATATCAACCTCACGTTTTTTTCGGGAATCACTTATTCACTGCTCCCATGTGAAAGCCTTGAAAAACAATGATGGATTTTGATCAAAAGTATTAAGCTCTTAAAAACGATATTTTTTTATGTACCTCGAAAACATCAAAGCATTTCAACCGAAACGAGCAATGCACAGACTGTTTATGTCTTATCTCACTGCTTGCTAAGACGTGGTTCCCAAAACTCTGAACTGAACACGATGTTCGACAATGCTTTGGCCTGTTTGTTGTGTATTTTAACACACCATTGATCCCTCAGACCTCCACCTCTGCTATTTGGACCCGAGGAGAAACACTCCCACGGTGAAGCAAGTGCACGTTTTAGCATAGTATACATTGTTTTATGAAAAACATGCTGGGAAATAAGATGAGCGTGCTATTCCTGTCTCCTTTAAACTATGCCACCATGCCTTGCTAAACTGCCTCTATTTAAATCTGTTCAACGGTTCAGAGCAGGCAGGATTTCAAGTTTGTTAGGTTAGGTGCTCTGATGAGGAGGGGGAAAATGAATTGTTTTTTCACAAATGAACATTTTAATATGTGTCTATAACTTTTATAAAGTACGAAAGATTGTATAAAATTACTGACGCCTTTCGTGGTTCGCAGTATTAAGTGAATATGATTCGAAAATTCAACAACCACGACTGAAATTATCTTTTATTAGGGAAATTAGCTCGCAAATATAAGTGTACGTATGCATAAATTGATATGTGCATCTGATAATCACTTAATTTATGTACATCAATTTGTGTTTGAAAGTAATGAACTTCAATCAATCAATCAATTTATCTTTATTCGGTTTCTTGCACAAAAACCATTAAAGCACACATTGAATGCAAGTGAGGAGATCCTCAATTAAAATATGCTATTTAAAATAGTAACTTAGGCTAAAAAACAAGGCGCAAGTGGCACCAAGGTCACGCAGACAAGACCAGATAAAGAACAATAACCCAGATAAGAGCAAGTAGTGGACGTAATACTTGCCTCTCTATAAAAATGTTTTAACCTAATTGTGTGATTTAATATTTGTATTTTTATATTTGGCAATAGAATATCTGCATTTATACTATCTGCATATTATTTCATCTGAACAAGCCTGCGGGCATTAAAAATAAATTAGCCTGTGAATATAAATCTATGGAATTATATTCGGTTGAAAGTCGTGGTCGAGATCTCATTCTAGCTGGTTACAATAACCAAGGAGCTTGGTGAAAAGAATTCCCCCAAGGGATCATCTACCCAAATCTCTGAAGGGGTAGGGCGTTGTCATGTAGGTGTGTAACAATGTTGTTCAACAGTCACCTTAAATAGCCAAACCTGCACATGAATCGCCTGTTCTTTTGATAATATTGACCAATGGTCACTCAAACTTTCTTTACCCTAGAGGATATACATCTACTGTGGCATTAGTCATGACCATTTCATTATTGGCCAGAATGGAGCAAGAATCGCTCTCATTAGGCAGTAGTGTGCAGAAGTCACCTTTAGCATAGGATTCTGATCCAGCATTTATCCCATTATCTTCAGAATTGTAAATAATGCTCCTTTCTTGTCTTTGTTTCAAATCACCTCTCATCACCACAACCATCAACACCAATTCAAGGGTCGTACCACCACGTCCTCATTTAAAAATGTTCATCCCTGTCCTAATCCTATCACTACCCACACTTCAATGCATTCTGCTGATTCAGTCCCCTTCAAAGTAAAAACCCAACTACCTCTTGTACAAAAAGACCAATTACCAATTCTGCCCGAACTGCCACCCACCAAAACCCCATTTGTCAAAAATCCCTTAACTTAACCTGCTTAACGTCCTCATCTGATGAGAAGCCCTAGATCACCCTGCAGTTTTGTCACGCTAGAGTCAAAACTGTGGCTAGGGTGAGGTATTTTCACCGCTTTGCAGGTTTATGGGAAATTCAGACTTTTTACCTTAATATAAACACATCGTTATTAACATTTGTTTCTCACCACATTACTTTGTTTCTGCAAAGTAGGTCAAATTAGCGAAGAGCTGTAGTATGAAAACCTTCTTCTGTAGCAAGGGGCTAACCTATCTCTTATATGACACAACGTGCCCTCTACCATAATTTACAAGGATATTGCAGGTCGTGAAGGGATTCCATCATAAGATTATGGAGTCAGTTGAAATATCATTCCAGCTCAAGAGAAAGGTTCTTTTATCCCTCATAACGCATGTTCACACAATTACCCTACCCTCAAAAAGATTAAATCCTTGATCGGGAAATGGGTGCGACTAAAGCAAACGCCCCTGTATAGGTGTCATAGTGATCAACATAAAATCATCACCCCCACAGCGACCCAGTGATCCTTCTTAGGTGCAATCAGCGCCGTCAGCATCTCAGCTCAAAAAGTATGGGGCTGCAACTATTTGTGTCTGTGAAGCGCCACAGTAGAGGAATGCTTGTTGGATGACCAGCGGTTGGCTCCCCCAACCCGGATGCATCCCATTATATTTCCATCTGGGTCTTCGGCTTTCCGAGGAGTCGGGCTTGTCTGGATTCGGGCGTTCGGTACCTTAACCTTATTAGTGTCCACGCCTGATAGAAGTGCTGGACAGGTATACTGGACGTATACCCCCTTTGTAAGAGGAGTTTGTCCTTTTGCCATTTCGGTATTTAATGATCAGCTTCCACAGAGCAGGCTGTCACATATCTTTATTGATTGGTGGTCAGTTTGCCGGTCAGGGGGTTGACTACCTCATACTCGTTGCAACCTTAATTGGGCCAATCAGTATACATACGACTACATTGATGGACGCAATACTGTCATTTCAGACTTTTAATATAGATGCTTTAATAATCATCACCTGTTCTATATTACAATGTTTATATTTACATTTCAACATACACCCTGCTGGGCCACCAACATGTTGATGCTCTCCATTTGGAGGTGTATCATGATGTTGTCCAACATTAATATATTTTTGTGAGTTTGAATGCGAATGTGAATTTGAGTCAACTGTCTCATTTTTAATTATTATTCATATAATATTGAGGCCCCGCCAGTCCTTCTAATTATAAGACTTAGATGCCACCTTGAGTTTGTGCCAAGGTAAAGCTGATGCCTTTTACCTGACTTTGTGGGTAAGCCAGAGCATACGCATAATTTCATAGTGAGTGGTGTGATGAAGTGATATTTATAATTCTGTTGGTCAAATATGGTTCCATAAGGCTCCATTGTGAGCCTTTGGAGTGAGTGCACTGTTTAACTATGTGGATGCTTTTCTGAAAGAATTTATCTCTTTCATGTAAACATCTACCAGTGAATCTCTGAGTGAATGGCGTTCCATTCCATCCACTGGTTTTGTATACCATCACATATCAATTTATTTAGGATTTAGTATGTTTTCTACATAAGCCATACTACACATTTTTTCACGTAGGTCCTGAAGAAAGACGCCACACCTCTTAGGAGGGTATTAGGCTGAAACATGTTGACCCTCACGGCTCTATGACAGGTTGAATACCCGCTTGTCATAGCCTGATTTTAATCCTGGCCCAGGGACGTCCCAATAAAGTTGATAGTGTACCCTGGAGTTACCTTTATCTTACATACTCTTTCCTTCTTTTCACTCTTCACCAAACTCTGCTCATCTACAGGTTTTAGTTTACCTCTTTCTAACACAGTAAACATCTCGAGCTCCTCCCCCCAAAAGGGGGTTGTGGCCCGCATTACGACCAGGTTCAAAATGCAAGGCGATTACCCTATGAGGAAGCAGACCACCTTTAGGTGGGGGATGGAAACTGTCCTTTAAAAGGGACACCCCCATAGCACTCCTCCATATCTCATAAACCCAGGGCCATTTTTGTGGGATTGATCACTTTGGTAGCCCCAGGCCCACGAAAAACGACCTTATCACATTTGTCAGTTTGCAAATAGCCTTTATTGGCTTGCTACACCTCCTCATTAACCTCACCCTAGAGGGGAAACCACTCTTTAAATAATAGCCCAGACATCAGGGTTTAACCACTTCCTCAACAGTGAGTGACTGGGGGGTACACACGCCACCTTGCCCAAATAGTACTATGGGCCGCTTCTGGCTATATGTAACAGAAGTCTTATATATGCTGTTTGCACTGTTATTTATAATGACATCACTCCTAATTTACGAACCAGAATTCTCCCACTGACACCAATCAAAACGTATGATCTGTTTAGATCATTAACTGATTTCACATGATGTATAAATAAATCACAGATTAATATGTTATAGACATTTATATAGCGCATTATCACCAAAGGTCTCTAAGCGCTGTCTGAGAGGCAACCATGAGGCGAGACGGAGTAAGGAAAGTACTTTACGTAGACCTCCAAGCTTCCTGGAAGAGAACGGTTTTTAATCTCATCCTGAAGGTGAGCAGGTTGGTCTCCTTGCGCAGACTTTCCGGAAGTCGGTTCCAGACTGGCGGCATTGTGGTCGAAAAGGCTCTTCCCCCCAACGATGACCACTTGAAACGTGGGCAAACCAGGAGAAATGTTTCTGAGGACCTCAACCTCCTGCCGGGAAAGTATAATGTCAGTCTGTCCTTGATATAGCTCGGGGCTGAGCCATAGATGGCTTTGTGCATGATACAGAGACTCTTAAACTGAGATCTCTGAGATATCGGTAGACAGTGTAAGTCCTGTAGCAATGGGGTGACATGGGTCCTCCTGGGTTTTTTAAAAATCAGTCTGGCAGCATCGTTCATAACGCTTTGAAGCCTGGTCAGAGATTTTTTTGGTAGCCCGACATATACGGAATTCCCATAGTCTAGGCGGGCCAGGATTAGAGCTGAGACCGCCGTCCGGATAGTTGAAAAAGACAGCAGCAAGGACAGTTTCCGAAGTTCTCGCAGTAGTCCCACACAAGTTCCTACCATTGCCGAGACCTGTTGGGACATTGACAGCAAAGCGTTGATTTTAGTGCCAAGACTTTTTACTACGGACGCTGGCTCTGGGGACTGTCCCAGTTCCCTAGGCCAGAACAGCGCATTCCAGGGATTTGCTGCTGTCGTGACCGCCAGCACCTCTGTTTTATCCGGATTCAGTTTCAGAGAATTCGCCGACATCCAATTCACCATAAATTTCAGGATATCTTGCATTCTCGCCTGTGATGTGGGCGATTGGTCTGTTTGGATCAGGATTTGGGTGTTGTTGGCGTAATTATATACCCTACAATCCAGGAGGTTTAAGGCGGTGACCAAACGCTGTAAATAAATATTAAAAAGCAAGGGGGACAATGCTGATCCCTGCGGTACTCCACAGGTTATATATTTGAAAGAAATTGAGATGCATGGAAGTATCAATATTACTTATACCCAGTTTAGAAACACACTAAGAACTCGAAACATTACAGAAATTAATTGTGTTCTCTTAAATACTTTGACTAGTGGTAGGTACATTTGAAAATTCTTTATTCCATTTATGGAAATCTTTACAAAAATATTTCACGGGACAGTTGGTTAGGGGTACCCCAAGTTAAAGAAGAGCCTACATTGGGCAAAGACAAAGTTATGCTCAAGTGGTGTCGAGGGCTGAAACCCACTAAAACGGAGAGTTTATTGTACCGCAAAAGTTTAACAACTGTATATTCAGATTTCAAATGAGTTTGTATATTTTGACATTGTTAGTGCTGCGTTTGAGTAGGTGTTTAAGTATGCAACACCGGATGGCAATGTAATGCACAGATGAATACGTTTAAGAAATATTAATGTGCAGAGATAAACATGATTCCTCAATTGGAAATGTAATGGTATGACCTGGATGATGCAATTAGCTACAATTGGAAAAGACAGATGTTTCATTTAGGATGTAAAGTACATTTAAATATATTTTCTCACACCAAGGACACTTTAAAATATATCTACTAACGTTGGTATGTATGTTTAATTTTAAGTGCTATACAAAAGTATCTACTTCATCCACAGCATTAAGGAGGTAAAATCGGAGCTGTTGCAATGACTTTCACCATCATACCTCGACTTTAGCATGTTTGCTTAGTCAATAGAAATGAAGCAAAACATATTAGGCGCGGGGAAAGTGAATAGGCAGATGTGTGCGTCCTACCTGTAATCTCCCATGTTCAAAAGGACAATTGAATTTTATGCCTGTGTAATGTTCAATAAAAGGAGAAAGTCAAAGGGTAATATTGTCATTTTCTACCCTGTGCGTTCTGTCTGCAAGTCAAGCTTTCAAACTGGAACTTATCTGCATAATCATTGACCCCTAACCACCACTGGATGAACAGGGATGCAGTAGCAAGCGCGGTGGTGATGCTTGTTGGTGCGCGCGCGCACACACGCACACACACGCACACACACACACACACACACGTGCACCCACGCACACACACACACACACACACACACACACATCCTATAACAGCATGTGATAACACGCCCTTGACATTTAATTCAGACCTCCGCCTAAACCTGCAGAAATAGGCACATATTCTCAAATACGCCTGGTACCTCTAAAAGTACAATGAATGCACGACTCAATATTTATCAATTCATTGTGTGCATAAGTAGCTGTCGTTAACACATTTTCTGACCAGCAAAGCCACTTTCATGAAAAACCTCTGAGCTGATAAAATGTGGTGAGAAAGCATAAACAGGGTTGCAGTCAAATAAACAAATGCTTACCCTGCAACATTCTGTAGGATAGTTAATTTACAGTTTTAATCTTCAGAGGAAAGAACCAGGCATCAGGTCATACTGTGAAATTTCAGTATGAAAGCCATGATGAAGAGTCCCCCTACTTGCAAATGGAGCCCATGCGAAAAATATTTAGAAAAAAAACTGCCATCCTACTGCAGGGAATGCATGGATCCCTTCTACTCATGGATCTCTTCTACCCATAGATCTCTGCTATCCATTCTACCCATGGATCTCTGCTATCCCTTCTACTCATGGATCTCTTCTACCCATAGATCTCTACTATCCCTTCTACCCATGAATCTCTTCTACCCATGGATCTCTGCTATCCCTGATACCCATGGTTCACTGCTACCCACTGATCCCTGCTACCTGCTACCCATGGATCCCTGCTACCTATGGATCTCTGCTATCCCTTCTACCCATGGACCTCTTCTACCCATGGATCTCTGCTATCCCTTCTACCCATGGATCACTGCAACCCATTGGTCCCTGCTACCTGCTCCCCATGGATCCCTGCAACCCATGGATCCCTGCTACCCATGGGTCACTGCTACCCACTGATCCCTGCTACCTGCTACCCATGGATCCCTGCTACCCATGGATCTCTCCTACCCAAGGATCCCTGCTACCAATGGATCTCTGCTACCCATGGATCCCTGCTATCCATGGATCTCTGCTACCCATAGATCTCTGCTACCCATGGATCACTGCTACCCATGGATCCCTGCTACCCATGGATCTCTTCTACCCATGGATCTCTGCTATCCCTGCCACCCATTTATCCCTGCTACCCATGGATCCCTGCTATCCCTGCCACCCATGTATCCCTGCTACCCATGGATCCCTGCTACCTGCTACCCATGGATCTCTGCTACCCATGGATCTCTGCTACCCATGGATCCCTGCTATCCATGGATCTCTGCTACCCATAGATCTCTGCTACCCATGGATCACTGCTACCCATGGATCCCTGCTACCCATGGATCTCTTCTACCCATGGATCCCTGCTATCCCTGCCACCCATGTATCCCTGCTACCCATGGATCCCTGCTATCCCTGCCACCCATGTATCCCTGCTACCCATGGATCCCTGCTACCTGCTACCCATGGATCTCTGCTACCCATGGATCTCTGCTACCCATGGATCCCTGCTATCCATGGATCTCTGCTACCCATAGATCTCTGCTACCCATGGATCACTGCTACCCATGGATCCCTGCTACCCATGGATCTCTTCTACCCATGGATCTCTGCTATCCCTGCCACCCATGTATCCCTGCTACCCATGGATCCCTGCTATCCCTGCCACCCATGTATCCCTGCTACCCATGGATCCCTGCTATCCCTGCCACCCATGTATCCCTGCTACCAATGGATTCCTGCTACCTGCTACCCATGGATCTCTGCTACCCATGGATCTCTGCTACCTGTTACCCATGGATCCCTGCTACCCATGGATCTCTCCTACCCATGGATCCCTGCTACCAATGGATCTCTGCTACCCATGGATCCCTGCTATCCATGGATCTCTGCTACCCATAGATCTCTGCTACCCATGGATCACTGCTACCCATGGATCCCTGCTACCCATGGATCTCTTCTACCCATGGATCTCTGCTATCCCTGCCACCCATGTATCCCTGCTACCCATGGATCCCTGCTATCCCTGCCACCCATGTATCCCTGCTACCCATGGATCCCTGCTACCTGCTACCCATGGATCTCTGCTACCCAGGGATCTCTGCTACCGATGGATCTCCGATACCCATGGATCCCTGCTACCCAGGGATCTCTGCTACCCATGGATCTCTGCTAACCTTGGATCTCTTCTACCCCGGAATCACGCTGCAAGGTCGATGTCTACGATGCCTAGTATAGAGCACTTGGGACTTCCTCTCAAATAAGCCTTAATGTTATTTCATTTAGTAGCATTATTAAATGTCTTTATTATGCTTCGTTCAAAGTTGGGTCACAAAACATAATTTCAGGATAAACTCCTGGAAAAGAGCGCCCCTTTTATCTTTTTTAATATTTAATGTAGTGCAGTGAAGCACTTAGAAGTAAATGTGTGGGCTCTTCTTCAGACTGGAATACACAAGCCAAAATGTGAATGTAAGAGCAATGCCAGGGAACTGGTACAGTACTGAAGAGCACGCGTTATAGTTTCTACTTTTCACTGCTTTTTGAACCTATTTCACAAAAGCACGTTAAATTATGCACATGGCCATATCAGGTGCAGGGAGATGGCGATTCAAGCAATTTGTTTTGTTATGTTCAGAAGCTAAGATTAGTGCCCAGCTGCCCTATTTACAATGTCATTATACAGGGAAAATGGTCCCTTACAACATAGGTTAGAGACAGTAGTAAACACAGAGGTACAATGACATCTATGGTATAGAAGCCCCTGTGGGAATTGTAATTTTATTTACATCAAAAATAAAGAAACCATAAAAAGTGGGACAGTATTCAAGGAGAAAGGGAGTTTCAGACCACGTGCGGCTGAGATACAATCAACAATTAGGCCACAAACATATAAATAGCACCATTGCACGTATTTAAAGTAAATGCATGAACAAATCAGTGTCAAGGTACTGAGGGCAACGAAATGCTCACTGATTCACGTAGTAAAGCCAATGTGTTTTCCATAATGGGCACTTCTGAAATGGAAGTAGCACTTAAAGATCCATCCAGTTAGTTTGCATCAGCATCCTGCAGTGTGCAGCAAACTCCTGGAAGATAGTAAGCCCCCCCCCCCCCTCCCCGTGCCCACAGCGCGAGTCTCACGGCTCTTGTAAAAACATATGCCATAACTAAGGGGTAAAGAATGTGGACAATTCTCCTAGATATCCACCCTCGTGGAGGGACCACTGTGAGATGTGGGCGGGGCCCCATCAGTGCCATGAGTTCACGAGGGCTCCTCTCCCATGCAGGCTGTCAGCAGCAGACAGCTGGATCCTGGCCCGGGGAGGGGGGCAGGTCAGACCAGTTGGCGCTCACAGCTTCCTCCAAGTGCCCCCTGGAGCCAAGTGCACCTGTAAAATGACTCACCCACAGCCTGGCTGCCAGGCCGGGGATACAGGAGGGATTGTGAAGGCTGCAGAAGTCGGAAATGACACTAGCCCCATTTGTAAGTGATCCTTCTCAAATGCCAGCATGTTTCACAAGTGCGTTGACCCATCCTCGGCCTGGATTATTCCACCGTCCCTGAGCTCCATTTATTCTGTGGTTTATGGACTTTTCGGAGAAGGGGGCAGCAGCATTGCCTCTCTGACAAAAGAAGGGAAATGCACTGCTTGATGCTGTCCAGCTGTTTTGGTTTAGAGTTCACTAAAAATAACATTTAGCCAGGGCAGCTAGCAGAGTGGAGCAAGAGTAGCAGCATGTCTGCACATCTGGCCATATCCCCATCTGTTTTCTCCTCTGTGACCCACTTTCCTACAGTATTCGACTTTTCTCTGCTGTACTTGAACTCTTTATAATCTTTCTCTGTACTCCTTTCATCATCGGAACCTCTTTCATGCTCGGTGCTCCTTCTCTCCTTTGCTTTTTACATCTCTATTTCTGTTCGTCTTTCAAACTCTTTTCATGTTTGTCTGTACTATTTGCCTCAATGTTAACGACTTCCAGATAGTAAACCCCGTATCCAGGGCCAATGGAACAATTTCACGTGTGCAGCAATGTATCCAAGTAGCAGAGCCACAGTACCGTGGGTCCATGCAGCACAGCAGTCACAGTAACGAGTGTGCAGAAGTGGATCTATGCAGCACAGCCGAACCACAGTACCGAGTGTGCAGAAGTGTGTCCATGCAGCACAGCAGAACCACAGTACCAAGTGTGCAGAAGTGCATCCATGCAGCACAGCAGAGACACAGTACCAAGTGTGCATGAGTGGATCCATGCATGCAGCACAGCGGAAACACAGTACCAAGTGTGCAGAAGTGGAACTATGCAGCACAGCAGAGTCACAGTATCATGTGAGCAGAGGTGGGTCCATGCAGCACAGCGTAACCACAGTACCAAGTGTGCAGAAGTGTGTCCATGCAGCACAGCGGAACCACAGTACCAAGTGTGCAGAAGTGGAACTATGCAGCACAGCAGAGTCACAGTATCATGTGAGCAGAGGTGGGTCCATGCAGCACAGCGTAACCACAGTACCAAGTGTGCAGAAGTGTGTCCATGCAGCACAGCGGAACCACAGTACCAAGTGTGCAGGAGTGGCTCCATGCAGCACAAGGGAGTCACAGTACCGAGTGTGCAGAAGTGGATCCATGCAGCACAGCAGAGTCACAGTACCATGTGTGCACAAGTGGATCCATGCAGCACAGCAGTCACAGTAGCATGTGTGCAGGAGTGGATCCATGCAGCACAGCAGTCACAGTAGCATGTGTGCAGGAGTGGATCCATGCAGCACAGCAGTCACAGTAGCATGTGTGCAGGAGTGGATCCATGCAGCACAGCAGTCACAGTAGCATGTGTGCAGGAGTGGATCCATGCAGCACAGCAGTCACAGTACCATGTGTGCAGGAGTAGATCGAGGCAGCACAAGGAAGTCACAGTACTGAATGTGCAGGTGTGGATCCATGCTGCACACCGTACAATGTGTGCAGGAGTAGATCCATACAGCACAGTGGAACCACAGTACCAAGTGTGCAGAAGTGAGTCCATGCAGCACAGAAGACCCACAGTACCATGCGTGCAGGAGTGGATCCATGCAGAACAGCAGAGTCACAGTACAATGCAGGGCCGGTCTGGGAACCAAAACTGGCCCTGGCAAAGAGCTCGGCCGGCCCCCCTGGGAGCGGCCGAGCTGTTTGCCAGGGCCGGTTTCGGCAGATTTTGCGGTTATGCTTAAAAAATGGACCTGTAACAAAAACGCCCCCCAGGGGCCCAAAATCGGCCGCCACTCTAGCGGACCACCGGGGAAATGCCCGGTGCCTGCTACGGCGAGTCCGTCACTGGTACAATGTGTGCAGAAGTGGATCCATTCAGCACAGTGGAGTCATGGTACAGTGTGTGCAGAAGTGGATCCATGCAGCACAGCAGAGATAGAGCATCTTGTGAGCGGGAATGTCATATTTGTAGTTCTGCATGCGTACATTGAAGCAAAGCTCGAGTATCGTTTGTGTATCAGTGCATCTGTGCAGTAGAGCTACAGTATTATCTGCACAGCAGTGCATTCATGCAGCAGAGCAGACCTACAGAATCATCTCGGAAGCATTGCACCTGGGCAGCAGAGCAGAGCAACGGTATCATGTAGGCAGGAGTGCATCCATGCTGCAGAGGTACAGTATTAGGTGTAGGAGTGCATCCGGGTGTCAAAGCTACAATATCATGGGCCTCATTTATGAAAAGTGACGCATCGCTGCGTGAAAACAGCGATGCGTCACTTTTCACTGCGCACTCCTTGCAACACTAATGATGCGTCATATTTAATGTATGACGCATCATGTCGCAAGGACTTACAGATACGTCGGTATTTCTGACGCATCTGTAAGCGCAAAAGTGACGCATTGCTGGAGTGTGTCACAAAAGTGACGCAACTCCAGCAATGCGTGCTTTCACATGGGGAAAGCCCCATGTGAAAGGGCTTGCGCAGTCTTACGCCTGCTATGAGGCAGGCGTAAGATTTTGACGCAACAGCATCCTAAAAGTGACGCAGTGAAATCTCATAGATTTCACTGCGTCACTATTACGAGGCTTTTTGCGGTGGAACGCCCCCCTCTGCATACATTATACCTGACGCAGGTATAATGTGGCGCAGGGGTTTAAAAAGTGACGCATCTACCTAGATGCGTCACTTTTTAAATATGGCGCAACAAGGCACATTTTGTACGCCGCTGGTGCGTCACAAAAAGTGACGCACCGGCGGCGCAAAACTGACGCAAGGCCTCATAGATAAGGGCCCATGTGTGTAGCAGTAGACCCATGCAACAGACAAGAGCTGCAGTATTGTGTGCAGCATGGTATAGTTGCATTATCATGTGTGCAGCAGAGGTACAGTGAGCAGTGTATTCATGCAGCAGAGCTGAGCTACAGTGTAATGTGGGCAGGGGCTTACCCATGCAGCAGAGCTACAGCAGCTGTGGTCCTTGCAGGTAAGGTGGGGTGGTGGGGCCGGGTGGGGGGGGGATTTCGACAGACGATGACGAGGGCAAATGAATTATTTATTTAATTTTCCCTCGTGGTTGTCTGTTGAATGCTGGCCCCACTGTTCTTACCTGCAAGGGCCACGGCTGGATTTAGTTCTCCAAGGGCCATACCATATAATGCACACCAGTGCCAGTGCCAGTGCCAGTGCCAGTGAAATTTTGCCGGAACCTTTCTAAATATTCTACGTTGTGCTGGTGCTAGTGCAATCTGCCACTGACACATCAATATTTAGACCATGTAGAAACGAATGTCCTTTTTTTATTGATTACTCAGTGCAAGCATAATTTTGGTTCACACTTAATGCATTGTAGCTGACCTTCCCAGACACCCTAAGTGCAGCTAATCACATACAGTGGTGATGCCAAGGCTCCTTGAAGCTCCCTTGGCTCTCCTTGGCAGGGCATGAACCTGCCAGAGGTGCCAGGTGGTGCAGCAATCAGCTAGGACTATACAATACAATTAGGAGATAAAGATATCTACATAGGAACTATTTATTGATGTAAACTGCTGAAAGGTCGATGGGCAACACGTGAAGTATCAGGGTTTAAAAGGAAAAACACAAGAAAAATGCAGAGCACAGGATAGAACAGGGACCGGAGGTTTCCTCTCTTACACCAAGCACTAGGAATCAACTGTGGCCCATACAGGTAAGAGCGGTGGGGTAGTGGGGCCGGATTGTGGGTGGGGGGGGGATTCAACAGATGACACCCCCACACCCCGCACCACCTTTCTTATCTGCACGGACCGCGGCTGACTGAATCTAGGAGCTACTTTCTACTGTACAAGAGTTTTGGGAATGTATTCTAGGAGTCAACATAAACATTAAATTCCCACTTCCAACTATGGCTTATAAGGTCTTGTAAAACAAGGCCAGTTTGTGGTAGCTCTGCAATAGTACGTTATTATGATGTTATGATAATTATGCTTTGCGGGTGTGTCACTACATCAATATTTATCATTCATATCTTGCATTATTGTAACTCGCTAGCTTACTCCGTGTAGTTTTTCTACCATTTCTCACCACGAAAGCTATAACTCCCTTGTATATTGTTTATAATTTTTCTTTCCTGTTGCCGGGTCCAGTCGCCTAATTGAGTCGTATACTCTATGTAACACAACAAATGAATATAGAAATAAAAAACGTGTATCATCCCATGTTACCCTTTGTCCAACTTCTGCATCTTCCTTTCATAAAAGCTAACCACAGGATTGAGACATTTTTGCCTCTGAGATGAGGGAGAGGTCTGGGGATCAGTGGAGGCTCCACCGCTAAGATGGAGAAGCATTGCCACACTGCTTTTCAGCAGGTCTAAAAAAGTAAAAGTAAAATGATAATAACACAACATTATTATCATTTTATTTTTCCCTACTGCAGGTGTGGCGGAGCTGGGCTGCTCAGAGAGCAGGGGCAGGAATGGTTGGAGCACTTTCTAAGTGCGCATGACATTTTGCTCCGGCCGTCTTGGGCCGGCCAAATAGTTATGTGCACTTTGCATGTTCTCCACCAGGCTGTATTAAAGCCTGGTTGGAAAACATGCACAAGCTCATAGTCCCCATCTGCGTGCCAAACCACAGTGCTCAGACCAATCACAACCCTGCTGGCATGATGAAAGCAGCATTGTGATTGGCTTCGGGGAGCCTGTGTGCTTCCTGCTTCCATTCCGGGTGCTCGTCGGGAAGAGAAGCAGAGGAGAGACACAGCCATGAAAGAGGTAAGAATATATATTTTTTTCTTTTCTTCACTTGCCCGCCCCCCCCAATCCGTGCCGGCCACCACTGCTAGGGATGTCCTTTAATTAGTGTTGCACTCAGAGGTGAGTAACCACATCAGACAAGATTATGTTAGTGCTCATCGCATGGACGCCTACTAGCTGGGGAAACATCCTTAACAGCGCGGGCATTACCCCGCGCTGCTATTACGATGCTGCCTTTACAACGCAAGTCATTACGACGACTTGCACTGGAGGGCGCTATTGGATAGGGAATAGTTCATTTTCTATTCCAACACCTTCCCTACTGTAACGTGGGCTGGAGTTGGAATAGAAAATTAAACTATTCCACTATCCAGCCCTTACAGCGCAAGTTGTTGTAACGACTTGCGAAGTAAAAACAGCGTTGTAACGGCACGCGGTGTAAAAGCCGGCGTTGTAATGCCGTACATCCACTAGCTGTGATCACCTCCGTGCATCAGGCACAGTTGCCAGCAATTATATAAAAAATAATTTGTCAATGAGGAATGCCTCTAAAAGGGCAATACAAAACAGCCATAGATGCAATGCTCCGAGGATCAAGTTAATAATATTATTGTTTCCCCAACTCCATTTGATTTTCAAATGTATTTTAGAAATCCAATCATTTTTCTACAAGCATCAGCTAATGAATTCTGAAAATACATGTACTTCGTTTCAAATACATGCTTGTGTATTTTGGTATACATATATTATTTCAACCATGCAAAAGTTTCTAATTTAGTTGACTGACAGGCACACATGAGGGTTACTTACAGGTAGGATGAGAGCTACCAGCCGCTCATGAGCCACTCGTTGCAATAAACCCCTGATGTACACAGGAAAAAGGGCACGTTTACCCTCCTTGGTTGCTAAAAGACAACTTAATCGTGTTGGAGGGTACCCCTCACATCCTTGGGTCCTGATGCCACTGCAAAAGCTAGACTAATGATTGCTACAAATCTGATTGTTCATTAGGTAAGAATCCCTATTAGAAAGTCCCAGTTTACAGTCTATTATGTGATGAAGATGTTTGATCAGCTTCCATGATAGCACATGATTTGCACATCTTCTCCCACTACAAGTGGCTGGCAACGTGTGGGACAACTATACAGTAGGAGTGATCACGATATAACGAAGCAGGGGGATTATTGTAGGGCAACAGAAGGGATAAGCGCACAGAAAAAAAAGGAACACAAATTTGCCAAAGACTTAAAATGCAGTCATTGCTTTAGAAATAGAAGGCAACGAAAGCAAAGCATATTTGAAATCAGAATGAACGGGTAAAAACTGAAAACTAAAAGAGAATGCATTATTAAGATAGGTAAGTGGCAAAGGCTGGAGGTATTAGAAGGAGTAGAGTTTGAAAAACAAAAACTAGGACTTTTCACAAACATAGAAGTGGGACTTTTAATTTTGCTTTGACTAAGAGGCACAGAAGGATTTAAATGACAGCGCCCAACAACACAGAAAACAGATAATGAGGCACTAAGGGAATCTCTACCGCTACGGGAAATTAAATGAACATTTTACATACAGCATCATCTGTGTTAATTAGATTGCTTTCCAATAGGGGTTGCCAACTAATCCTGGTCTGGCCTATCTAGTTGCTCCGTGGACTAAAGGCATAAACTGCAGGAGACTGTGTTTAACCTCATGGTCACGGTTTTGAATCCTGTCAGGTCCTCTCGGGCTTTCATCCATCCGAGGTCGATGAAACTGAGCTGAGCATCTCTTACTTGAGCACCAAGTTATCCTCCTAGATGAATGTGCACTTTACAAATACAGTTATTTTAACACATGAAAGCTTGCCACCCATCGAGTTCAGTAGACTCTCTCTGAAAATTGAGACACAAGCTAATTTGACTGAGATTTGCCTGGCAGATGTTGAGAAACCAGAACTGTCCTGGCAACTCTGGTCACCTTAGCTGGAGGAAATTGCCCCAATTCCTTACTAAGGCCCTAGATCCATGTTGGCAGGTGTTTGCTTACTCCTGCACAAATTGCTGTTTGCACAGGGGTCAGAATTCTGAGTTGGGTGGTATTTACCAGATGCATTAAGTACCTCACCTTTCATTGGATTTCAGCAGGGCAAACCTGCTGAGATTAAACAAAGGAAAACAGTGCGGCATTTAATGTAGCATGTGGATTTTGGTGCATTTAGCACAAAATTCTGCACACTATTCCCCAAAATCTTGTAGTAGGAGCTATTTATCACACCCGATAAATTCCAAACCCCATGGTGTCAGATGTTATCATGTGTGATAAAAAGCATCTACCCCACGATTACATTCATGGCCTATATGGAGAATTAAACACCAAAATAAGCGAAGACAGCAACATGCCTTAAAGTTTTGCTGCCTCTATTTCTCCTTTTCTAAAAGAAGACCACAATTTGCTTCAGCCAATTAGACCTTGTCTCTCAGGCAACAATCATGTCCAGTAACTGTTACAAGGAATAGAGCACATCTTCTTACCCTTGAGCCTGATGGGGCCCCAAACTCTCCGCCCCAGGCCCAAAGGGACATAGCTGATAGCGTCGGGTAAACAGCAGAACCAATCTGCTGCTCTCTTCAATGTTTACTGTCTGACAAAACTTCCTGTCTCCCAGACCCAGCTCTTTGCTTTACCATCCCTGCCATCCGCTGTGTTTACTTTGGTGCCTTCCCACAGTCCCCTCCTGTCCTCGGCAGTGACCCTGATCAAACGACCAAGAGCATTCATGTTGACTCGCTCTAATTTTCCTACTCTTTACAACAACAGTTTTCTCAGCAAACTCCTTGAGAAAGTGATGACCTCATGTTTCTAAAAATATCTGCATGGTAAATGCTGGACCAGTCCAAGCTACGATTTACTGCTCGCAGCAGATGCACATGGAGTATAAATATGTCTGAGGGCGAGATTGTTCTTTTCACCTCTTCATGGTTAAAAGGTTACATTTGTGAGTCTTTAACCTTCTGTTCTTCTAACTGCTATCGTTTTGCTGTTTTCAAAACATGATAAAGAAAGACACTATTGTTTCTGGACCTTTTATTTGCCCAACGGCGGTTCCTACATAGGAGTGGAGGAGCATAGCTTCCCCCCCCCCCCCCACACACACACAATGCTGTGCAGAAAGCATGAAAAATAAAATTCAAACCTCTCTACCCCAGCTGTCTTACACAGCTGGGTTGGGAGCAGGCACATGCCTCCAGTGGTTTTCGGAGAACTGAGCCAGCCTGCTCCAGCCAATCCAGATGCTTCAGTCATGCTGCTCAACTTTGTTCACAGCATGAGAGCAGCATCTGGATTGGATGGACCTTGCGCTCCAAGGAGCCTGGAGCTAGGCGCATCAAGGACGTGCTGCAGGCAAGAACATGCAGCAGGCTGTGTAAGGTAAATTACACTTTTATTTACTTTCTGAGAGCTGTTACTAGCTTGCACTGTAACTGCACTGGGCCCTATAGCAGCATGTCTCCCCCCATCTAAGAAGTGCTCAGTGGCTTTATAATTAGACCGGTGCCGGTGAGCAGGGAACTGGGATTTTCCTTCCCTTAATGAGGTAGCCATGAGCTGTGCCGTTGGCTGCGTTCCTGGTGTCTATAGGCCATCTAGAAAGAGCTCAATGGCTCGATGTGGGGACTCACTGAGCACTTCTTAGATGGTGGGAGACCTCTCCTCACTCCTGGTTATCAACGCGGATTGTGCAGGCTTAATAACGGCCACACGCAGCTCCTGCCCCTTCTCTGCACATTCTCTGGCATGGATTCAATCTAATTTACATACTGATGCCCAGGCTCTCACACCACTTTCAAAGATCCCAATGAGAAATCTCTGCAATATATATCCATTGAGCCTCTCTGATCCCAAGCAGCTCCCTAGGTAAGAGTTGTTCCTTACAGGTTGCTCTGACTTACCCGTCACCCCCTACATCTTGTTTCACTGTATCCTTAGCCTCACTCCACTAAGTGATTGCTACAGGTCTCCGTGGGATTCCCTTTAACAGAGATTTCTTTGCCACAACCTACGTCTGCCAATATAGAAGTCAAGTCAATTCAAGTCAAGTGATTTATATAGCGCGCTACATACCCAGAGGGTCTCAAGGCGCTTGAGGAAGGGTGGGGAATTACTTGTCGAATATCCAGGTTTTAAGTTGCTTTCTGAATGTAAGGTGGTTCTGAGTGAGGCGAAGGTGAGTGGGAAGTGAGTTCCAGGTTTTAGCTGCCAGGTAGGAGAAGGATCTGCCTCCCATGGTGGTTTTGTTGATGCGAGGTACAGTTGCAAGGGCTTGGTTGGAGGATCGTAGGTGGCGGGAGGGGGTGTAGAAGGAAAGTTGTGAGTTGAGGCATTCGGGTCCAAGTTCGTAGAGTGCTTTGTGTGCGTGGGTTAGGAGGCGGAAAGTAATCCTCTTGTTAACGGGGAGCCAGTGGAGGTTTTTCAGGTGTCCAGAGATGTGGTCTTTACGCGGGATGTCTAGTATGAGTCTGGCTGAGGCGTTTTGGATACGTTGGAGTTTTTTCTGGAGTTTTGGGTGACCGTTTTTCTAGTTTCGGTGGGGATCCAGCGAAATGTTTTTTTGAGCATGCGAAGAATATTGAAGCAAGAAGATGAGACGGCGTTGACTTGTTTGTTCATAGAGAGTGAGGAGTCCAGGATGACACCTAAGTTCCATGCGTGGTCTGTCGGGATGGGTGCTTTTCCAAGGGACTCTGGCCACCAAGAGTCATCCCAGGCGGAGGGGGAGGTACCTAGGATAAGGACTTCAGTTTTGTCAGAGTTCAGTTTTAGACGGCTGTACTTCATCCACTCGGCTACTTCTTTCATTCCTTCATGTAGGTTGGTTTTGGCGGTGTTAGGGTCTTTGGTGAGTGATAGTATCAGTTGAGTGTCATCAGCGTAGGAGATGATGTTGAGGTTGTGTTGGCGTGCGATAGCCGCGAGGGGGCTCATGTATACGTTGAAGAGGGTGGGGCTGAGTGAAGGTCCTTGTGGCACGCCGCAGATGACTTTGGTAGCTTCTGATTTGAATGGAGGAAGGCGGACTCTCTGAGTTCTTCCGGCAAGGAACGAGGTGATCCATTCCAGTGCTTTTCCTTGGATTCCGATGTTTCTGAGGCGTTGTATTAAAGTGCTATGACAAACTGTGTCAAAGGCTGCGGAGAGGTCGAGGAGGATGAGGGCGACTGTGTCTCCGTTGTCTAGCAGAGTTCGGATGTCGTCTGTTGCTGCGATGAGTGCGGTCTCAGTGCTGTGTTTGGCTCGGAAGCCGGACTGAGAGGAGTCGAGGGATTTGTTGGTTTCGAGGAAGGCGGCAAGCTGGTTGTTGACAGCTTTCTCGATGACTTTGGCCGGGAATGGAAGGAGCGAGATGGGGCGGTAGTTTTTGAGTTCGGTGGGGTCAGCTGTGGGTTTCTTCAGAAGGGCGCTGAGTTCGGCATGTTTCCAACTTTCCGGGAAGATGGCGGAGTTGAGGGAGCAGTTGATGACGTCTCGGAGATGTGGTGCTATGATGGAATCTGCTTTGTTGAAGATGTGGTGAGGGCATGGGTCTGTGGGGGATCCTGAGTGGATGGAGTTCATCAGGCGGATGGTGTCCTCAGTGGAGATTGGGTTCCAGTCATTGAGGATGTTCAAGGGGGGTGGGGGTTCTGCAGAGGGTAGGGTGGGTTGGTCTTCGGGTCGGTTGTCGAAGCTGTTGTGGATGTCTGCAATCTTGTTGTGGAAGAATGAGGCTAGGGAGTCGCAGAGGGCTTGAGAGGGGGTGATGTCGTTGGAGTTGGTTGAGGGGTTGGTAAATTCCTTGACGATGTTGAATAATTCCTTGCTGTTGTGGGCGTTGCTATCTAGTCGGTCCTTGAAAGCAGCTTTCTTGGCATTCCGGATCAGTTGGTGGTGTATACGGGTGACGTTTTTGAAGGCGTCCTTGGTGCTGGTGTTTGGGTCTTTTTTCCAGGCCTTCTCAAGGGAGCGACAGAGTTTCTTGGATTTCTTAAGATCATCGTTGAACCAGGAGGCCTTCTTGCTGCCTAGTTTGATTTGACGTTTTTTCAACGGTGCTAGGATGTCGGCGCTGTTGGATAGCCATTGGGTGAGGTTAATGGCTGCTTGGTCGGGGTTTGAGGAGTGGGCGGGGGGATTTTGAAGAAGCGATGAGGAGATCTGGTCAATGGTGATTTTGTTTCAGTTTCTTCGCAGAGTGGGTTGAGGATGGTTGTTGGAAGTGGTCTTGTTGTAGGTAAAGTGAACGCAGCTGTGATCCGTCCAAAGGAGAGCTGTGGTGTGGCTGAAGGAGATATGTTTGCTGGAGGTGAAGATAGGGTCGAGTGTGTGACCTGCGATGTGGGTGGGGGTAGTGACAAGTTGTTTGAGTCCGAGGTTGGCGAGGTTGTCCAGAAGTGTGGTGGTGTTGCGGTCGTTGTTCTTTTCAAGGTGAAAGTTGAGGTCTCCCAAAAGAATGTAATCCTCGGAGGGGAGGGCGTGTGGGGTGATGAAGTCTGTGATGTCCTCACTGAATTGTGCACGGGGTCCTGGTGGCCTGTAGAGGAGGGTGCCTCTGAGTGTGGTCTTGGGGTCGATGTGGATCTGGAAGTGAAGGTGTTCAGTGTTGGCGAGATTGACGTCTGAGCTGGTTGAGATGCGGATGGATTTCTTATGGACGATAGCGATGCCTCCTCCTGTTTGGTCGGTACGGTCCTTACGGATGATCTTATAGCCTTCCGGGATGGCAATGGTGATGTCTGGGGCTGATGTGGCGTTCATCCATGTTTCTGTTAGGAAGGCGACGCCTGGAGAGATGGTGTCTAGTAGATTCCAGAGGTCGATGGCGTGCCTGTGGACTGAGCGGGTGTTGAGCAGGATGCATTGTAGGTGGTTGGTGTCAGATAACTGTTTTGTGTTCGTGGATGAGGAGTTGTTCTTGGTGCCGTCGAACTTGCAGGAGTAGCAAGAGAAGGGTCCATGGATGTGTCCGGGAGCGGCTTGGACGCAGTTGGGGGAACGGCCGGGGTTTAGGGCTAGGAGGGTGGAGGCGTCGTATGAGATGCGGGTGGGGTGGGGGGTACAAGGGCCAGGGGGTCTGGCGCTGGGCGCGGTCCAGGCGCGGACGGGCGTAGACGGGCCCACCCCTGGCGCACCCCCGGCGCGCATGGGGCGTGACCGCTGCGCGTGAACGCTGCGCGCTAGTTCTACTGACAATAATGGGTGGAGGGGGAGGGGCGAGGGGGATCAGCTGGGAGGCGGGGCGGGTTCTAGAGGACGGGCTTGCAGGGAAAAACAACAACAACGAAATGGCGGCGTATGGTAAAGCACTAACAACAAAGCGCCAAGCACTAACAACAAAGCGCCACAGATGAGAGCAACTAAGGCACAGTGAAAGTAAATGCGCAACAATTACAATTAAATCTATGCTGAAAAAATGAGGCAGACTTTAATGCTTATCGTCACAGCAGTCACAGTGCAAATAACGCGCTACAAGAAGATGCCAGATCCCAAGCGCAGCTCAGTGCAATTATCACGTTATGAGTTTAAAAGCAGGATTCCAAGCGCAGTACAACGATACCAGTTCGAGCAGGGAGCCAGGGGAGCAACTGCTCACAGCAGCGATGAGACAGTCACAGCGCTTCCGGGGACGGGAGCGCTATATGTAATCAGTGGGAGGGGGGCTCAGCTGGTAGGCGGGGCGGGCTCTAGAGGACGGGCTTGCAGGGAAAAACAACAACGAAAGGTCTTCATTTAACAAGATGTTCTATAAGACGGTGGCCGAAGCCAATATACATTGGCAAAAGAGGAGCACTTTGTGGCAAGCTGACGAGAGCTCTTAAGAATTGTTTTTCACTCGTGGTTAGTTTGGTAGTTTGTGCATACATCCATAATTTTGCACTGTAAAGTGCTGAGCCGAAAGCCTTAATCTTATAAATTTCCATGGCTGGGGAGATAGTGCGGGTATTGTTTTTTTGTTAAAGTCTTAAAATAGTAGATGACTGGTGTCTAAGTTTTATGGTGCTCTTGTCAATCTTGGATAGCTATTTGATATTGCTGGACAATCCTACACCCGGATATTCAAAGTCAGTGATCCAGTCCAGTCTTCAATCCTCAGTTTTCAAAGCAATCTTATGATGTTTGTAAAGGTTGAGGGCCATATATTTAGTTTTGGTTATGTCAAGCTCCAGTTCATACTTCTTACAGAAAGCCACAAAACCATTAATTAGGACCTGTAATCTTGCTGGGGATTTATATAGCAAAAGCCTGTAATCTGTAAAAAGCAGCACTGGACCAAATTTGTGGAAATATCTTAGTGTGCAACCACCTCATTGATGTATAGACAAAAGTGGACAGGAGCTAGCACATACCTCTGCCTTACTCCCCTTGTGACTATTTTATGGTCGCCAGTTCACCCATGTTAATCCATCTCACCAGGGCATAATTACAGTTGTGAAGTCTGATCAAGATAGAGGGAATATTCTCAAGAACTCCCATACGGGATGACATACTCCATATCTTGTAGCGGGATATTAGTTTGAGAGCTGACCGAAGGTCTACGAACATAATGTAAAGATGACCCTTATGTAATAGGACTGTCTACAAACATATAGTGCAAAATCTGAACTCCTGGTCTGATGTGCTTGTCTTCTTTCTGAAGTCCGTCTGAAGGACAGATAATATATTGTTGGCTTCCATCCATGCCAATTGATTTCTTAATATTTAGCTGCAGAAGACATTTTGACTGTCAATTAGGCTAATTGGTCTGTAGTTACAAAAAGCATCACAGGAGCATTTTTTTTAAATGTATACAATTTTTGTAGAGTGCCATGATTGGGGTACTTTATTGCCCTCTAAAATGCTAATAGTCAGTTTATTTATTTACGGGTACCAAATGAGAGACTCGGAGACAAATAAATCCCTTGGGATCCTGCCAAGTCTTGGCGCCATGCCACAGACAATATTTAAGATAGTTTAATTAGTTTCCGCAAGTAAGATGATCATTCAGTTTGATGTCTTCAAGATGGCTGATAGAACTGTAAGACATCGGGTTACTAGTTGAGGAGGGTAAACCCCTACTCAAGCAAGAACCACAATCCTTGTCATGGTGAAGTCACAAGCAAACCCTAAAACAGCCTGTGCTCAATCCTCGGGCAGCATAGCACAGCGCAGTCAACTTTACCTCAGATGCAATGTGTAAAGTGTTTGTGTAACACTTCAAACAGTAAAAAAAAGAAACACAACACAAGATAAATCCCTCACCAAGTTAGAAAACTAGAGTACATTTTAATAAATAATTTAAGACCAAAATGACAAAAATGTAATCAGTAGAACTAAAGATAAACACATTTAAAGATTTATGTGAGCATAGTGCTATAAAGTACAAAGCACAAACTGTGGTTATCTGATCGTTCAGACCAGGACTAAGTTGCTAGTTCAGGCCGAACACAAGGGAATGTGGTCTAACTATTGGACCCAGTTTGGCCTGTTGAAAAAAGTACCTTAAATCCTAGTGGCAGAGCATTGCAGGATCACTCGTCAAAAATGCATTGAGCAGCTGAAAAACTGCATTGGTTCTGGGGAGCTGTGAGGCTGCAGCGCAAGGCCCTGCATAGTCATGGAGGAGGTCATTGACACGGGAAGCTTGCAATGTAAAGTCCCGTGTCGAGGATGGGTTGTGCACTGGCTTGTTCCGAAGAGACTTCTTGAAGAGAAGTCCTGAATCTTCGTTGAGGCTGTCATAGATCGCAGGTTTGTGATGTGAAGGCCTGTGTATACGATGCATCCTTCAGAGGCAGTCCCAAAGTGCCATCAGGCTGTGAGGTAAACGTGCTAGAATTACCCATGCAACAGAGGAAAGGCATTGGTTCTGTTTGGGTTTCCGTCATGCAGCAGAGGCTATGCCTGAATCTGCTGGATCCACATATGTGCTAGCAGAGCACCTTGAGACCCAATTCCAAGGGTGCAAGAGGGGTGGCTCCACTTGGTAGGGTATAACTCACAGTTGCAGTGTCTATATGTGGGTCACAAGAGACTAACCCTTAGAATCACTCTGGTGGTCCTGGGTCCAGCCTACAGGTCCAGTCCCTCTCGTCACGCAAGAGGCCAAAAGACAGCAGGTCAACATAACAGGCAGCAGTCCTCAAGACAGCAATCCAGCAGAGTGGCATTCCTTTCAGAAGCAGAGCAGTCCGGCTTCCTGGCAGAGACTTCCACAGGTCCAGAGGTGCACTGAAGAGTTGGTGTTTGGGGTACAATATTTATACCAGGTGCCTCCTTTGCAGTGGGAGAACCTTCTGAAGGTTTCTTTTTGAAATGCAGAGGTTTCATATCCTCCCTGTCCTGGCTCCAGACTAACTGCAGGGGTTGGCAGGCCTTTGTGTGGAGGCAGGACATAGTCTATTAAAATATAAGTAGGGCTGTGCCTAGCCCTGCTCTCCCATCCTGCCAGTAATGGCCCATTCAGGCACACCTAAGTTCTCTATTGTTTGTGGTTGTCTAGGAGAAATACACAACACCCAACTTCAGATACACCGAGCAATGTGAACAGTGGTGTAACACGGGCCCCCATGCTGCAGGGAGCCCCCTCAGCACAATGCTCTGGATGGAGTGCTCTTGATTTAGTTCAGAAGAGGGCACTCCACTTACCTTGCAGGGGGACCCTCTCAAGTTTCATTATGCCAGTGAATGTGACCCAGAGACAGACTGCAGGCACTAAATGGCTTAGGCAGGAAAATGCCACCTTTCTAAATGTCAAGTAAAAGGGGGGGGGGGGTTAGGCCCAGGGGGCAAGGTGCAGGCAGGGCCAAAGTACTGTATTAGACAAGGGAAGAGAGCCTGGACCTTACTTTATTTGTGAACGTAATTTGAATTCACATTATGGTCAAACACATTGCTTTTTGTTTGAACCGGTATTGTATTTATACCTTTTTATTGAAGAGGATTTTGTTTTTCACTATTTATTCAAACATGAAAAAGACAGAGGTCTAGTTATATCTGAATACCATACATTCATTAAACAATCATTAAGCACATTGTGAATACACAAAAATAATACACAAAAGCAATTACAGATTAATCACAAAAAAAGACATCCATATTGAGGAGACTCCGTTAGGAAATCCCACTTGTGAGCTTGTGAAAACAAGATAAGAGCAGACACACAGAAAGCCACATTATAAATGAGAACCACAAATTAATCGGCTGCGGATCACCTCCCTAAAAGAGAAGAAAGCGCAGGCGCGAGTGTGCCTCATAAAGCACTTGGTCGACAATAACAAATCTAACAGATAGCGATACAAGTGACTGCTCACAGAAACATTCTAGATTCAGAATCTTCAAAATTATTCTTGCTGCTCAAACAGAGATGGAAAACAGTAGGACTGGCACTGTTATAACAAAAGAAAATCTACCATCTAGGTACACACATCCCCGGTTGAAGCAATAAGTAGAAGAGAAGAACAGCACTCTTCAGAAAAATACCACCGCTGTTAAATTCAAGAGCCCTGATGAGAGTCCCTGTACTTATTGCCCGGGATTCGAAGCGCATTGGCATACAATAGCAACACAGAGGAATGATTAATTGAATTTCAGTCTGTAAATTGAGGAAAACTTCCCTGCTATAGACACTAAAGTGTTCCCTGTGTTCTTTTTGACACCTGATTTAGACATTCTTAGATAGTCTAGGATCAGCACCTTGAGTTCACTGCTTAAGTTGGTACAAGAGCGTAAATGTATTGGATGTCTTTTTTGTTTCTTTTTGTGATTAATCTGTAATTGCTTTTGTGCATTATTTGTGTGTATTCACAATGTGCATAATGATTGTTTAAGTTGTTTAATGAATGTATGGTATTCGGATATAACTAGACCTCTGTCTTTTTCATGTTTGAATAAAAAGTAAAAAACGAAATCCCCTACAATAAAAAGGTATAAATAAAATACCGGTTCAAACAAAAAGCAATGTGTTTGACCATAATGTGAATTCAAATTACGTTCACAAATAAAGTAAGATCCAGGCTCTCTTCCCTTGTGCAATACCTTTCTAAATGTGACATTTTCAAAATTGTAATTTTAAATATGACTTTACTATTAGACAGGATTTTTCATTACTAAGCCAAAGACACCAAACATGAACTGGTTACCCATTCCCATTTGAAGTTACAGCTTAATAAATGTGATAAGATAACTCCAATATTATCCTATGAGAGAAACAGGCCATGCAGTAGCTTTTCTACCAGGACATGTAAAACTCAAGATTACATGTCTTACATTTAAAACACTTTGCACCTTGTCCTATGGGCTGGTTAGGGCTATCCTCTAGGGGTGATGTACATGTGTTAAAAAGGGGGGTTTGGCCCTGGGAAAAAGTTTATTTTCCCAACTAGAAGCAGCAGTTTAAAATTGCACACCCAAGCTGCAATGGCAGGCCCGAGACATGCTTAAAGCGCTCCTTTAGTGGGTTGCAAAATAAGGGCTGCAGGCGCACTATTAGCATTTATTTACAGACCCTGGATACATGTAGTATCACTTTCCTTGGGACTTATAAGTAAATTTAATATGCTAATCAGAAGTAAGCCTATGTTACCATATTCAGAGGCGAGAGCAGCTGCACTTTAGCTGTGGTTAGCAGGTGCACAGAGCCCTAAGGTCAACATAAAGAAATTCGGCAAAAAAGTGAAGGGTAAAAACAAAAGGTTTGGGAATGGCCCTGCAGAGAGGGCCAGGTCTAACAAGTACTAATTCTGATTTAGCTTGACTCACATTGCCAACATCAGCATACAGTCTCTGGAAATGATCTATGCAATTCTGTGACTGGATATGGGACTTAACCTTAGGAATAATTTGGCAACTGCCATTTGGAACGATGCACCAAAATGCTTTATTATAAATTCTTTAAAAAACGTGTGGAAATGTGTGAAAAGCGAGATTGGACAGTGGGGCACCCCCTTCAGTATTGGTCTTTCGAACTGTTTTCATCAGTGGCGGCTGGTGATATTTAAAAGTGGTAGGCCTAAAAGTTGGGGATGCGTATCATGAGCCAGGGGATGGGAGGGTGGTGTTTGTTGAGGAAAAATCAGTGGTGATTCCCAAAAATGATTACCAGTGGGCCCCAACTGCAACTGCCGGCTCAAATTAAGCACTGCCTGCAAGGGACAGCAGACCTCCAACCTTCCATTTGCATTTAAAAAAAGGCAAACTTTTTTAAAAAGCATCCCACGCCTTCAGACTAGAAGACTTTGATGGTCAGATCTCCTTCGAACACACCCACTGGGCTCTAAAGCAGTGCCTGTTCAAAAGCCTAATTAATCCAGGCATGCAGAAGCCACCAGTGGTCTCTGAGCACAGCCCACTTGGCAGCATTCTTTGGCTGTGGCTGACCTTCAAGGCCCTGTGGTCAGTGCACCTGTCCCTAAAGCATACGTTGCACCTTTGCTGAACACCTCAGCCCCAGTGGCTTCAATGACGTCATTAATGGCATCACCAACAATGTGATTTTTTATCTTACATATGACAAGAAGATCGGAAGCCAGGAGCAATGCATTCAAACAGTTATGGCTACCTAGATGACTATAACTAGCGAATTTCGGGGGAAAATTCGATTTGGATCGTAATTTAAAAGTCCCTAGTTTTATAGGGATTTACTATTTTTCATTAATTATGTTATTTTTCTGACGGGAGTTCCGAATAATAAACTCTCTTTAACAACGTTTTTCAGGGACGGCGATAGTAATGTGTGTGTGTGTATATGTTGGCAAGTTCATAGGAAAAAGATGTTTAAGGGATAGTAATTTTGGCCTCGTTCCCCACATATGCAGGAAATGTATTGGAAGAAGTATACATGCAACTAAGACGCAGAAATGTTTGGGGTCAGGCACCAAAAGTTATATTTTCCATTAAAAATTCCATAACAAACCTATGCCTCCGACAGCAAAAACTACTTAAGAGGATTAGACCAACTTGGCAGGAAGAAAAAAAACGTAGTCCACCCTAGTCCATCTGTTCGGTTTGGTTTATCACCATTCAGCTGATTTAGGGAACTAAAAAAATAAAAGTAGAAATATCTTGGTAGTTGGATAGTGACCCGATTCAAGTATGAAAATGTTAACTTAAATTTTCCCATTGACCCTAAAAACCTAAAAACTACTGACATTTCCAAGTTGAGCTAGTAGCATGCAGAAGGTGCTAAAGGATGTGCACCACATAAATCAATGAATTGTTTGGATTTATTTATCAATAGCTGCACCCTGGTAGGGGACTACAATTTGGCAACACCCTGCAGTGCAAGAGAATGAGTGCAAAAATTGGAAAACCCTCCGGTAGATTCATGGTGCAGCTGACGTTCACTTCTGTATTTAGTTCAGTAGGCTCTGAAGAGTGGGGCTCAATGTGTACATACAATGCAGATACTCAAAGTCCCCAATGTCCGGGCTCTTCACGTAGACCCTGAACTCCGTACTACATGGCTAACTCAGCATGGTCTTCAACGGGACTCTGAAGGCTGTGGGTAAATCGAGTGCAGCAGCTGAGGAGCGCGGGAGCTGGCGCTCCTAAGGGATCCATCTCACTATCAAAGGTAGCCAGAGTTGCGGCCGGCATGACATGGGTAGGGATCGCGGGGGTGTTTTAAAAAACCTTAGCTTACCGCCCGGGTCCTGCAAAGCCACAGCTTCTGGCTGGGTCCCCAACAGGAAGCAGCCATGGGCAGCCTCCCTCCCCTAAGCCAATCACATCACTGAAATGGCAGGGTAGTGGTTGGTGGGGACAGCATGCAGCCTACATAGAGAAAAGGCAGAGTGCGCATGACTCGTTTGGTCGGCTCCAGAGGGCAGACCAAACAGTCAGGGCCCACAACATTGGGCAAGCCACTCCTCCTCCTCCCTGAACCACCCACCCACAACCTGGCATACCCTTCTGTTCACTTTTCCCCGACCCGTCCACCTGCCCGCCCCCAACCAGGCATACACTTTTGATTTCTCCCAGTGCGAGAAGCAGAAACATAAAATGGTATTTAAAATACCCTTTTATGTTTCTGCTTCTCGCACTGCTAGAAAGCAGTGGGGCAACACCCCTCCACCCTAATGGAGGAGCCACTCTGGTTTTCATGCTGTGGCACTCCTTAGATAGGTTTTCCATTAAGCCATAAAGACCATTATATTTCAAGGATGGCTCCATTGTGCCCTTTGGAATGCTATTAGATTTTAGTGATGGGCATGAAGTAGACCTTTTCTTAGACTGTAGAGACAATATCACATGTAACTTCTAAATTAAAGATGATTGTGTGTTGTTTAATGTTTTCCCTGTGCTCAGATGTCAACACTTCAATTGCTGGTTTTATTCTTTATTTTTTGTTTGGGAGCTGTTACATCTTGCTTGAGTTACAGCCTTTTTGAAAGAACTGAAACTGGGCTGTAAAAAACTGGAGCGCTGTTGGAGGCACGAATATTGCCCCCTGGCCAAGGCGACTATTCGTGCTGCCCAGAGGGAATACTATTCTGCTATCAGGATAGCAAAAAGTAACTATTATGCTGGTAGGATTACTAAGGCCAATAACAACAGCAAGGACATTTTTGCTATTGTTAAGAGATTTCTCTCCCCCTGTGCTGAGCAATTGACGCTACCTTCCTCGGATCAGTGGTGTGAGGACTTCTCTTCCTTTTTTTGTTGATAAAATAGATGGGATCAGGATAGCCTGTGCGCTGCTCTTTCTGATCAAAGGAGCACTTCCCCACTGACCCTTAGTCCCCCTGCCAACCTGTTTAGACAATTTTCGCCGCCAGCTGAGTCTGACATTCTAGCTGTTCTGAAATCCCTGAAGTCCGGGTACCCTACTGACCCCTGCCCAACTCGTGTTTTAGGTGGAAAGGCAGAGGTGGTTAGCTCTGAGGTCACTGTGGATCATCAATCTCTGTCTTCAGACGGCCACCGTTCCTACGTGCTGGAAGCAGGCCAAACTACTACCGATTCTCAAAAAGTTGGGGCTAGATCCATTGGTTCCATCTAACTATCATCCCATTTCTCTCCTGCCAGTGTTAGCAAAAGTTTGTGAGAAGGTGGTATTTCGCCAGTTGGAGGCCTTTGTGGAGGCATCAAATGCTCTGCACCCTGCTCAATCTGGGTTTCGTGCTTCATACAGCACTGAAGCGGCACTGTTTGAAATGTGTGAGGCTATCAGGGAGTGCCTAGATGGAGGCCGCAGGGCGGCCCTGATTTTGTTAGACCTCTCTGACGCCTTCGATACGGTGCCCCACCATCTTCTTCTCGCCCGGTTGTCATCCATCGGCATCATAGGCCCTGCTCTGGAGTGGTTAACATGGACAACCGGACTCAGCAGGTCTGGGTGCCCCCCTATTCGTCCTCGGCCAGGATACTCTCTACCGGAGTGCCTCAGAGGTCCACTTTAAGTCCTTTGCTCTTTAACATTTACTTGACCCCCCTGATCTTTTTAGCTGAGGAACTGGGTGCAAAAATTATAGCCTACGCAGACGACATCCAGTTATAATTTACTTGGCAGGGCTCGGATCTGGATACTACGATTGCTCAGACCTGCCTTTCATCGGTCTTTGGCTGACTCGCACTTGCCCAACTTAAGTGCAATGGGGAAAAATCGGAAATACTCCTTTATGGCCAGTTCCCTGCCACCTTTAGAGAATCGCTGTGGCCTCCCAATGTTCCTTGCCCCAACTCAGTAGGAAATCCCGCAGAAACTTGGGGGTTTGGTTCGGGGAAAACCTAAAGTTTGATGAACACATTAAAAAACTAACTGGAGTATGCGTTGGCACCCTCAAGGCTCTCCGAAGGTTCTTTCCTCTGCGACTGAGGGAGGCCAAAGAAATGGTAGCGCGTGCCCTCATCCTCTCTCGCCTCGACTACGCCAATGCTCTGTTCATTGGCATCCCGGCTTATCTGGTCAAGCGTCTCCAGTTCATACAGAACGCTGTTGCTAGACTCCTATTTAACATCTCACAGAGATCTAGTGTCCGGCAGCATCTGTGTGATCTGCACTGGCTCCCAGTGGCCCAGCAGGTGCTGTTTAAGACCCTTATATTATCTCACAGGGCCATTCATGGTCAAGGGCCATTGTACCTGAGGAGCCGTTTCATCCTGTATACGCTGAACCGCCCCCTCCGCTCCGCCACTCAGTGTCGGCTGGCCATCCCACGGTTTCGAAGGGTGCGCTTAGGTGGACAATCTAGCTCTGTTAAAGCTGCGGCTGCCTGGAATGCCCTCCCCATGGAGCATCGGGTCATTCAGGACTTCAAGCTTTTTAAAAAATCACTCGAAACTCACCTCTTTAAAATGACCAAGTAACTTTTTTCTCTTTCTGACCACTTTCTCACTGTATGTGCATGCGCCAGGACACTCTTGAGTATTTGAGCACGCTACAAAACCCTCTATAACATAACATATAGCATATAACATTTGTTAACGCAGAAAGTACACATGTAGGCTTCCTTAAAGTTTTCACAAAACGCTGGATCTTTGTAAAGAGTATCTTCTGTGCAATGTTTTGCTGTGCATGCCTTTTAAGGTCACCACTTACAAAGCAAAATTTATTTCTGACTTTTTTCCAAAACACTCTTCAGAACACACTTCTTTCGGACTAAAACTTAACTCTGCTAATGCAGTCTACTCAGCAGAGATCCCCTCCTGCCAGCACAAGGCACAAAGCTCTCCTTTTCATGTGTACATGAAATGGCTGATCCAGCCTAATCCAGTTCCAAAATGCAAATGGCGCATGCATCATCCCTGTCAGCAAAATAAGTGTAATGGAAGGACTAAAACATGAAGTTAGTGTTACAGGACTTTTTGGGGAGGAACTACCAAGGTAGGTTGTGGAAGAATCCTTGAGGACCAGTGTTGGTGTCTCTAACAGTCAGCTCTGACGTCAGTTGAGCATACATCACTTGAAAAGTCAGCAATCAGCCTCTGAAGAAACTATGGTTCTGCCTTGGGTGAGCACTCACCCCGATGGCTGAGACGGGGTGCATTGGAGGTGTCGCTACCAGAAGAGTCTTTCCAGAGGACAGCCTTACTGTAGTCCTGGTGGGGAAGCCTGCAGCGTGGACTTAATAACCTTACCAGCAACAAATGCACTGGGGTGGCTTGGGAAAGATCGAAGCTGACAGAGTCTGTGATGAGCCCCGCATCCTGTCCGCAAATGTGTTTTCCCAGCCACCACCCACTTGTCCTTCGAGGTGATCTTATGCCTGTGGAGCTGCCAGTGTGAGCTACAAGGGGCCTTAAATGTGCGAATCGCCTCTTACCTGTCGCAGGCAAGCCTAAACTGCATCCCACAGTTGATTTCTTACACTGAACTGTGCCTGTTGTTTGCAAGTGTGACTGTGATGTGTGACCCTAATGTCATGCATGTATAGGGAAGTGCAGGCTTCAGAATAAACATTAATCCCACAATGGATTCCCATTACCTGCTGCAAAGAAACAGTGAATAACCCGGACTCTTCATTTAGGGGTATGTTTTGCTGGGTCTGTGAAGCTAAGACCTGTCCTGACTGTGACTATGTCCACCAGTGAATGACTCCAGGAAGAAGTGCTGAGCAGTAAGGCCTAATGGCTGCTTTAGACAGTGGCAACTTGTTCCTGAGGCAGTTAAACTAGTTGAAGTTAACAGAGATCCAATATAAGCAGGCATTGTGGACTTAATGCCAGAGACCATTTTCTTAAAGGACCAGGACAGACCAGGAGAAACCTGGCCCACTGGGTCCATGAAACACAGAAATGTTGTTCACCGCACTACAAGTGAGCCTGCACCCTTCTAGAGTACGTGTAAGTGGGGCTTTGCCCAGCTCCTCTCTCCTATCCTGCCAGTGAATACCCATCCAGGCACATCTAAGCTCCCTATTGTGTGTGGCTGTCTAGGAGGAATACACAAAGCTCAAGTGTCAACTGCAACCACTATGTGTCCCAGAGATTGGCTTCAGGCACCAAAAGGCTAAGGCAGAAAATGGCAACTTCTAAAAGGGGCATTTTCAGAATTGCAATTTAAAAGCCGACTTCACCATAAGTTAGAATTTCTTATTACAATTCCATAAAGACCAAACATGAACTGGGTATATATTCCTGTGCGGAAATTACAGCTTATTAGATGTAATTAGGTAACTCCAATGTTAACCAATAGGAGAGGTAGGCCTTGCAGTAGTGAAAAACAAATGTACGAGTTTTTCACTACTAGGACAGGTAAAACGTAAAACTGCACCCCCTACATTTTTAAATACACTGCACTCTGCCTTCTGGACTGTTCAAGGCCAACCCTAGGGGTGACTTATGTGTATTAAAAAGGAAGGTTTGGCATAGTAAAAGGTTTCTTTTGCTAGGTCAGATTGGCAGTTTAAAACTGCATCCACAGGTTGCAATGAGAGGCCTGGAACATATTGAAAGTGCTACTTAAGTGGGTGGCACAAGCAGTGCTACAGGCCCACTAGTAGTATTTAACTTACTGCCTTGTGTACTGATAGTGCCACTTGACTAGGAACTTAAAAGTAAATGTAATATGCCAATGCCGTACAAGTCAAATTTACCATGTTTTAAGGCGAGAGCACAAGCACTTTAGCACTGGGTAGCAGTGGTAAAGTACACAGAGGCCCAAGACAAGCGAGAACAAAGTCAGCAAAACAGAAAGTCTAAAGGCAAAAGAGTTTGGAAAAATCTCTTCGAAGGATGCTTGCTCTAACAATAAGGTAAAGACGAGAGCATTGAAAATAAAATTAGATGAAAATCTCAAGATAACTCTGCAAAGTATCAATATGAGACTTCCCAAAATGAAATCCTTGCATACCAAGTCCTCTGCAGATGTGAAAGATGGTACACTTGCTTGATCTATTAATTATGATATCTATCAGCAGGTTTCAAAATTGGCATCCATGACACTCATGACTGTGCTTTTCTGGTGTCATATTTATTGTGACACTAACACATCACTTAGACCTTTTTGTAAGCACTTCAACTTGATTACCTCTGTGGTGGAAGGTCTCACTTTCCAGCTTATTTACATTTCAGCCCAGAGGTAGGTGCAAGTGCCACATGTGAGAAACACGCATGTGGGATGCAGTTTAGCCCTTCGGCCTAGCCTCCATTCATCATAGCACAGTCTTTAATCAGGTTTCAGAACAAAATATTTGCAATGCTGAGATTTTCTAGCTGTCAAAATTTTTTTCTTCTTCAAATTTTACAGCATTCAAGACCTGCCCCTGGAATAAATTTGACAAGCTTACCATTTGTCTTGGTCCATGGGATGCTATGACCTAGCAGTATCATATTTGCCTTCTATGACTGCTGGAGGATTCTTATCCCTGTGCAATCAGTAGTGTTGAGAGGGATCAACACTACAAACTGTATAATAATTACTAACTCCAGTTGTTTTTCCCTGACGGATTTTGACAGGCCAATCCTAGTGTCTTTATTAGGTGAAAAGTTATGGAAAAACGCAAAATTGCAGAACAATACACATGCAAATACCTATTCTGCCTGTTATTCCTCATTTTCAGGCAGTGGTGCTGGATATAGGGGTACTGGAGGTGCTGCAGAACCCCGAGACACCTTTCTGCTCAGATGGAGCAAAAGCAATAAAGACCAGTGCGCTTCTGCCAGCAGTATTAACAGTGCTTTCACAGACTATCGAGCATTACTCAACTTCTTAGAACAAACAGCTGCTAACTATTTTAACACAAAGATGTATATATGTTTCCAGTCTGTGAATGTTTCAGCTTGAATTTAGTGGCACTCTGCCTGCGGTACAGTGGTGTGTGCAAAAAGGTTGAAACATTATAAATGTGTATGTTGAATCTCATTGACATAACAATGTGATTGCTTTCGAAAGTAAGCTTTAAACTGTTTCCAAGCCCCCTAGCAGCATGCAAACTACATATGAGGCATATTTACTCCCAATTCCTAAGTCTAATGGGACGAAAGGGAGTTCAAACAACCCAAAACACATTATGTTTGCTTAATGTAGTGCATACAAGGTAAAACTCTTTTTTTTAATTTCTGTAATTTTTTATTGTATAAAAGAATATATATTTACATGGTAAAACTCTTTTTAAACAGTCTTTGGCACACTCCCTCCTTAAGTTGCGGTAAAACTTTTGACATCTCTAATCCTTTTGCGACCCGAGGTTAGGGCCAGCACCCCCACTCGAAAAATTGTTGCAACCCCTCTGTTTCCAAGTGAAAAACTTGGAATGAGTAAAATTTACTTCATCTGGTAAATATCTTACAATTTTCGGAACTACTTGAAAATAGTGCCCAAGTGGTCAACCCCTGCCCCCTTCAATGACTGACGTTGGGATGTTGAGACGTCGCCATACTGTTCCACGTGTAACCAACTTGGCATGAGAATATTTTACCACCAAAGGTTATTCATGCCCCCGTACACATTTTAGCCTTTCCAAAGATTTTTTAGGGTCCGGATTTTTCTGATGCCTCTATTTGGGAGTAAGTGTATTTTACTCGTTGGAGAAAGACCAGTGTCAAAGGCAAAGGTTAGCTCCCTCTCTAACTCTGCTTTCACACAACCAAGCTGGTGGCAGAGGTTCTTGCTTGCGCCTTAGATGGTCTGTTGGCATCAACCTCTTGTCTCCCCCTCATGTTCCGCATTTAAGTATAAGTTGATCTTCCTACAATAATAAATCCCATTTGTCCCTGTCAGGAATATTCTAGTAGTTCATCTCTTCCAAAAGACCCTTCTTTCCATAAAGGCTCGCGTGGTCATCATTTTGACTTTTTCCTGGCCAACTTTGGGCTGAGAAATCCAATTACAGACACTCCAAACACGAGAGGATAGCAACTCCATCTAATGGTGCTTCCATGGCTCAGGCAGAGATGAACAACTTTTCTAAAAATCATCTTTGTGACTCTTCCATTATAAATTTAAATTCACTATTTTTTTTAATACATAATACGAGTGTCAATAAGTTTTCACTGATGTTATCAATTTTCTCTTTAAAAGTGCGATAAGAATAGTGAAACTGAGCACTGGGCCAGTCCCCTATAGCCATTGTCTTTAATGAGTTTTTGACGATTTGCCATTCTTTTGAAGGGTTGCCAATTAAGTCACCAAGACTATGTCATATAAAATACTACGCAGCCTTAGTATTGAACACGCCAACATTCATCCAGCAAAACTTTGGGCACTATCGCTCCGCCATAAGCTAACTGCTGGACGGGCAGATTCTGTCACTAATTTTGACTTTCAGTGTCTGTGAAAACATTACAAAGAGAAATGTACACCTTCAAATCTTAAGAATACTCCCATTTACATGTGTATGTAGTGTCAATTTAATTTTAAGATGCCATAAGTGTATTAATTGAACACCGTTTGCTAACACTAATTAAATACCAATAATTGAATATCCGAACACAAAGCAATGGCCTTTGGTGTTAAACAGAATAAAGAAGAATTTTACCCTAAACTCATGGCTCTCCCCAAGGCTGCCTATGTCCCCCAAGAAATGTATTGTCTTCTCCGCCCTTGGCTGCTTGCCTCACAGAAGACCAGGAAGCAATTCTCTAGAATTTAGCAGTGTGTAGTAGGTTATTTTTATTTTTACTTCTGAATGAATATTGTCACTACGTCTGAGAGTGTTCATTTAAAATAAAATACGACTCAATATCCTGAATGCAAACTGAAACAGACTTGTTCTGTCACAGTTGTAATATGTGACAAAAGGCAATAAATATCAAAGCTGTGTTATTACCACTAAAAGAAAGGTGTATGTAATGTTGCTCTCTGGAAGAGAAATTGTGTAAGTGCTGGCCAGACTACTGGAAGATCATTTATGTGTAATCAACCAGGAATGTCTACCACCTAGGCTGAATTTTTTGTTGTGTATCAAGTTATTGATTGTAGCATCTTGTCAAAAGGGAGGACATGTGCAGCATTGTCAATAACCCGCTGCATGTTTCACACTTCGGAGACTCACCTCTGTCATACTGATGGAAGAAGTATAATGGGCCCACCCCAAAAGGGGATTTACCTTTGTCCCAGACAGCAACCGTTTACCTCTACCTTACAAATCAAGTCCAGAAAGAAAGTGGTCCTCATTGGGGCCGAAGTTGCCAAAAAGCAAAGGTGCGACCTTGCTGAATGCGTGATTTAAATGTCAATGGCCAGACTGTTCCATGGATGCTCTAATCCCATTTGGTTGCATAGCCTGCCCCGGCTTTCAACTAATCTTCACTATCAGCCACCATCAGTGGCGGCTGGTGACATTTGAAAGTGGTGAGGCGGAAACTGATAATCATACTGCACCAAGCCCGAACCCCCTACGGAGGGTTCGGGGGGATTTCCCCCTGAGAACATTTTGAAAATATAGTTGAAAAATGATGCATTTTCAAGCAATTTTGAGAAAGCAGGAAGGTTAATAAAGCAATTGTGAAAGTGCAGGTATCACATTATTAAAGAGCTGTTATACAACATAGTTAGCTGCTTATTCAGTATAACCACAGACCTATTTAAATCAGGTGCATTTTGTGATATGCATCAGTTACATGTTCTTTGCAGCAGGCACATTAACCTTCTGTGCTACCTTTCCATGAATCAAAACTTCCATTAGACAAAAAACTCTGATCTCTCTCTAGGAAAAAACATTAACAATATCCTTGGTGCAACAACATCAAGTGTTGCATGGCTAAACATTTATTAGGTCCCAACGGCGAGACCTATTGGCTATGCCAATGCTTGTTCTGTTTACAGTGGCATTCCCGTGCAGAAGGAAGACTCACGACATTGGGACTTATTCCTATAGTAATCTGTTCTCAATCTCACAACGCCAGGTTTACGGCATTAAGGCTGGATAATGTTTAATGGCGGCCTGCCATTTCTGTAATGGGGCTGTGAGCGTGCCACTGGGGTCCCACTGTGTCTGCCTGTGTGTGTTTATTTTGGTGTTTGTGTGAGTGTTGTATGAGTGTGTGTGTACTGTACTTCTTTGCATGCTGTGCGTGTGTATCATTCCACAAAATTATGTCACTGTGTGAGCATCCCTCTGAATGGCTGAGCAATCTGGCACTGCACTTGAAGGCCGCCGCTCTGCCAGGTGGAGTGCAAGGGGCTGCAGGGCCCGATTGCATAGTGCACGCTTTAGTTTACATGGGTGCAGGCTCTGGTACCAGGCCTATAAAGGGCTATGGGAGGGCACACTGTGGGTTCTGGTCTACTCTCTGCAGGCCCTTCACTCAGCACAGAGGCCACAACCTCCGACTGTAAGGGAGTGCACCACGCTCCCAAGCCTAATCATTATCTCACGAGTCACGTCCATCTGATTTTAGTGTGTGCTTCGGGCCCGTGGTGCACTCCGTCAATTATTCTGTGCTATTGAAACGAACTGAGCATCACATACTGAGCAGCCAACCAGTCTGATGTTACATTCTGCAAATTCTAAATCAATTAAGAGCTGCTGTGTGGCAAATCATGCCCCCCACCATTTGATGGGTGAAAGCCTAGAAGCCATAACCATAATAAAGAGGGATGCCTCGTCAGTGCACGCCGTCTATATGCCCATTAGATGGGCTGGCTTTCCTCACATGCCGCTCTGATCCCAGCTCACACTGGATTAAAGTGCTAGTGAAAACGAGGTCAGAGAGTGAGTGCAGTCAATTGTGTGATTAGCTTATCAAGAGCGTTTCCATTACAGCGCTACCTACCCTGGCTGCTCAATATTTGCCAGGAAGAGCAAGCAGTTTATGACTTGCTCCATAATTCTGGAGCATCCCCACAAACATTTAGTGTTATGGGTGAACCATTTTTTCTGCGGGTCTCTGCCTTCCACCCCAGAGCGAAGTGTATTGTAATTCCATTTATATAGCGCTTGTGCAACGTAAATGTGGCATTCATCAGTGGTAAAAGCAAGAGTGTGAGGGCTGCACTGGTTTCTCTTAGGCCTAACACTGAAGGATTGGAGTTCCTCATGTAATGCAACTGGTGCTATGTAAAGCGCTCTGATACTCTATATAAAACTCTATAAAAAAAGAAAAATACAGACCAAATAAATAAGAGATCCAGAATGGAAGACCCCTCAACAGACTCACACACAGTGTGAACCTAATCTGCTTCTGGGCACGCAGCACGGTGCCCACAGTAACACCATAAACTGGGGAGTGGCAAGAATAGCACGATGGATGCACATGGAGGAGTGGCTCTTGACTGTGGTATATTAATGTAAATTAAGTAAAATTTTACTTGAGAGAAGAAGCCGCAAAGCTGTCAGAAATAAATGAGCACGTGGGCGGGACAGCACATAAACCACAGACCCAAACTGACAGCGTAAATCAAATTTATTTGGACAACAAATCTGCAGCTTTAGTTCAAGAACATACAGTATGGCAGCCACGCCTCACTATTACAACAACATACCTTAACTAATAACTCCCCCTGCTTTGAGTCACCCCAGAGTGCGAACTGTGCCCATAAAATTAAAAAATACCCCAAGACATAATTTCTACATCGTCATCTTCCATCTCACAACCATGCTTCACTAACCCACCCCTCACGTGCCACAAACATCTCAAAATCATCTCCCCACCTGCACGTGTTCAAAATTCTCAACCCCTCACCAGTGCCCCCTCTCTGAGCTGTATAGCCTGGCTTACTTATCACCGTGAGGGTACCAGGCGCTGGGCTGCGGGTTTCAGTCGAAGAACCGCATCAGGCCATCACATCCCTGCTTTTGTGATACTGGGGCACGGGGCTTTGCTTGAACATGATACACACGGAGGGACTGCCAGGAGAGTGGACATTATAAGACATGCGGCACTGCTTGTGACTGCTCTTCCAGAGCCATTGACTTGAGCACATTTATGTGAAAATTGTGATTTAAAACGTACTATTTGCCCCATGTTTATTAAAAATGTCCTAGATGGGGAAACTTTACCCTCGCCTCAGAACAGAAATTGGGCTCCGCTGGAATTTGAGCCAGTAGGCTGCCTGGCGCCTCACCACTTTCAAAGCCCACCGGCAGCCACCACTGCATTCTGGGCCCTTTCCACTCACCTTCACACTTGCCGAACACCACTGAACATTCGAATGCATTGTAAACCATACTTAAAACACAGGTTTATATATCTATTCAGTACATACTCCACCCTGTTGCTGTCCTCCCGCCGTACTCATGACAGTTATTCATACTCGACTTCTCATAGTAGCGCTATCATAGCGCTACTATGAGAAGTCGGCCGCTATCCAAACATCCGCTAGCCCCAGCAGGCGTCCCTGCTCATCTCCGATAATTAGCAAACTAAGCACTTCCGAATTGCAGACTGCATAGGCACGCCTCGGTATGGTAACCTTATTTGCAAATTTCAAACCTGTTCAGTGTTAGTTATTATAGCCCTCATTTCAATAAACCCACTCTATGTTGTTGATGTTAATGAGTCAGCCTCAGGCCTGCTAAATATAGCCACTTACTTACTGCATTGGTCAAATCAGGCACGGCACCCCAGTATGATGCCACCAGGCCCAGCCACCACCCACACAACACGCAGTCACATCGGTCCGTCGGCGAATTTATTTTATTTATTATTTAATTTTATTAATGCATTTTTATATATCATGGACTTTACCCGAAGGCGTCAGAGCGCTTGCTTCACAATAGGAACAGAACTGATGTGAGGAGAACATAGCGAGAAAAAACAGATTACAAAAGCAGACGTTGAGTATTTCGTTGATGTTTTGTTAACTCAGGCCTGCTAAATATAGCCACTTCCTGCATTGCTCAAATCAGGCACGCCGGGCACGGTATGATGCCACCAGGCCCACCACCCACAACACGCAGTGACACCGGTCCGTCCGCGAATGGAGACTGAGTAAATGTGTGTGTCAGTAATGTCCATTTTTTTCCTAAGTGAGACAGTGAGTGTCTGACGGTGACCCGCACCCGTGACCTCCATCGATTCGTAAGTCGGACAGGCCAGCCATTAGAAAAAACTTAGCTTACCCGTTTCAGACAGACTAACTCTCAGTCTCACGTCGTCACTCGTCAGTCGAAGACAAGACAACTGTTGCACTGCACACTGGACTGCACACACAGGCACGAGGTCTGAGTCACTCTCCTCGTGACTCTGGTGGTGTTGTGCAGTCCTCGCCAGGGCGCAGTGACGTCCCCACAGCGGCGCCAATTACAAGTACATGGATCCAAATGGGCACATGTGATTGGGCATACAGCGCTGAGCACAGCCAGTCAGCGGCCCACCCACGCGCGGCAGCACCACCATCCTCGTACGTGTGAACTCAGCCAATCCTGGCGCAGGCATAACATCGCCACTGCGCCAGGATTGGCTAAAGAGCAGGGCTAATACTGCCCTTTATGCGACCCGGCTCCCCCGGGTCTCTGCCTGTGTCACGGCTAGGGGAGGAGGAGGAGGGAAGGGGCTATTGTGTGTGTGCGCATGCGTGGGCAAGTCATAAAAATGACTTGTCCTAAATGCGCACACAATGACTGCTGCCTGCCACGACGCTGCCAGCCTGCCACGTGCCACTCAGTGCTGCAGGCCCGCCCCCCACACCCTCTGCGATCGCACTGGATTATGTCACGATTTCTGACTCCGGTCCGGCCTCAACTGTTGCTTGCCGCCGAAAATGTTACTTTTTTTTACTGTGTCAGACAAATAAGTGATAGCAGTGACGGTTGTCCATGGATAGTGGGGCAACGCCCCAACGCCCCCAATGGACGAACCGCCACTGGCCACCATCAGTTTATCTGTATGGAACCACTCCTCGGTAATGTTAGCACATGCAGCGTTATTGCTCTGCTCAATAGTCCTGTTGTAAGAGATTTTGAAAGTCATTAAAAAAAGGCAAGATGGCGGTCGCGTCCGCGATCGTGTGAGCAGGCTGTGGACGCCCCTCGCCGTTGGCTCCCTGTCTACTCCCTAACAACTAATGTAGGGAGAAACGGCTGAGAATCGACTGCTGATCTTTTGGGCATACTGAGGTTGTGGAGCTACCTGTATTCTGAGGGGTCTCCGCGGTTCTCTCGATGGATGCGAGCTGTCCATCACGAGCACTGGGGATCTCTCGCATGTTGGTGGTGCTCCCGAGCGTTCTGCTTTCGGTGGTGCATGGCTCTTGCTCAGGCGGAGGGTCTGCTAGAAACCCAGGACCGGAGCACAGGGAGAGTGATGGTGCCCAAGAACGCCACCAAAGGTCCCAAGACTCGGGCGACAGTGGCAACGATTTTGACCCCTCCTGCGGGTAACTGACGTGGCAGCACTGTGGGTACACGGCAGGAAAAAATCAATTATCCTCCTGGAGCCTTACGTAATGAAGACAGCGCCGTCGGGAAAGCAGCAAAAATTCCTGGAAAATTTAAAAGAGTGCAACGGAAAGGTAAGAGCCCTCAAACTGTTTCACTAAGGGCTTCAGCAATAACCCAATCTGGTATCACAGTTGCAACATCACTAGCGCCATTAAATTCTATCTGTGAGCTGGGAACAAAGCAAAAGTCTCTGATGTCTCCAATTCAGCAAGGGACAATGGTGTTAACAGTGAATAGGGAGACTATATGCTTATCAGATTTAGCATGCAGGAATGCAGGTGCTGGATCGGATGAACCCCAGAACGAAGCAACCTCTGGTGGTGATAATGACATAAATGCGAATCTGAATGCAAATCTGGAGAAGGAATCAGGGGATGTCTTAGAGGTACCAGAAACATTGGTTCTTCCCCAAAACATATATCAGGGATAGCAGAATGCTCTGCTAATCCTCAGGAGGTGGCTCCACCCCCACCTACATCTTCGGGTTATGAGAACCTTCAAATGGTACTACAAGATATTGGTTACAGCATGAAGAATGTAGATAAAGATTTGACAAAAGATTTGGACTCTGGGGATTTGTGTGGAAAATTTTGTTCGATTTCAGATCCATCTAACTCTTCCGATAATGAGAGTATTGGAGGAGATTGGGCAGATGAGAGAAGCGAGGCCAGCTCGGTCTTGCAGGATGATGATGAAAGGAGCTTGGATGTTTCTGATGTTAAAGGAATTGTGCAGAAAGCAAGGGATCTCTCCAATTTAGCTTCTGAGGAAATAACTGATCAGACGGGGTCATTAGTGTGGGACTATTCATTCTCACCGCAGCTTGGGGAGAGCAATGTGGGTATGGGCAGTAGCACTGGCGCAACCGGAGAGATCATCTGTACTGGTGTTTTGGCAGAGAGCGAGATTACTTTGAGTACTGTTTACCAAGCCATAATGACATATCAGGAGGAGAAATTGTGTAAGTGCTTGCCAGAGTACTGGAAGATCATTTATGTGTAATCAACCAGGAATGTCTACCACCTAGGCTGAATTTGTTGTTATGTATCATGTTATTGATTGCAATCAATCAATCAATCAATCATAGCATTTGTATAACGCACTACTCACCCGGAGGGTCTCAAGGCGCTTGGGGAGGGGGGGTGTCCGCTACTGCTCGAACAGCCAGGTCTTGAGCTGCTTCCTGAAGGCGAGGTGGTCTTGGGTCAGGCGGAGGTGGGTCGTGAGGGAGACAACATCTTGTCAAAAGGGAGGACATGTGCAGCATTGTCAATAACCCGCTGCATTTTTCACACTTCGGAGACTCACCTCTGTCATACTGATAAAAGAAGTATAATGGGCCCACCCCAAAAGGGGATTTACCTTTGTCCCAGACAACAACCGTTTACCTCTACCTTACAAATCAAGTCTAGAAAGAAAGAGGTCCTCATTGGGGCCGAAGTTGCCAAAAAGCAAAGGTGCGACCTTGCTGAATGTGTGATTTAAATGTCAATGGCCAGACTGTTCCATGGATGAACTAATCCCATTTGGTTGCATAGCCTGCCCCAGCTTTCGACTAATATTCGCCACTCGTGGAGCGAACTCTTCTGCCACGGACCTTTCTGAAATCTCGTACCTGCTGTTTCCGCTACAGGAGTAGCACAGCCTAGAGCCCAAGTGCCGCTGAGTGCCTGAGACCTTCGCGAGGCCGGAGAGGAGGACGAGGCGCCGGCCCCGGGACTGCGAGGACCAGCATACACCATCTCCAGCTGGTCCTCTTCCCGTGAGAGCCGCGCCCCCTTCCAGTGCCCCGCCCCCAGCGAAGCGCTACAACTGCTTGCGGCACCCGCTTCGCGGGTGCCACTCGTGGAGCGAACTCTTCTGCCACGGACCTTTCTGAAATCTCGTACCTGCTGTTTCCGCTACAGGAGTAGCACAGCCTAGAGCCCAAGTGCCGCTGAGTGCCTGAGACCTTCGCGAGGCCGCAGAGGAGGACGAGGCGCCAGCCCCGGGACTGCGAGGACCAGCATACACCATCTCCAGCTGGTCCTCTTCCCGTGAGAGCCGCGCCCCCTTCCAGTGCCCCGCCCCCAGCGAAGCGCTACAACTGCTCGCGGCACCCGCTTCGCGGGTGCCACTCGTGGAGCGAACTCTTCTGCCACGGACCTTTCTGAAATCTCGTACCTGCTGTTTCCGCTACAGGAGTAGCACAGCCTAGAGCCCAAGTGCCGCTGAGTGCCTGAGACCTTCGCGAGGCCGCAGAGGAGGACGAGGCGCCGGCCCCGGGACTGCGAGGACCAGCATACACCATCTCCAGCTGGTCCTCTTCCTGTGAGAGCCACGCCCCTTTCCAGTGCCCCGCCCCTAAAAAACTTCTCACTCTATAAAAGCCCCTCCAGGACCGCGCATCGCGGGACGCGTGCGGGTCGAAGCCCGGGGCGAAGCCCGGGCCAAGGGCGGGCCCGTTGTTGCCCGATAGAGACCGGACCGGGCCACCCCCCTTCCATCACCGAACCCGCAACCAGATAACCAGATAACATCATGCCACCAAAAACAAGGAGCACCACAAAGACCAAATCCAAACACGCACAGGAGGTAGCTCAAATAACAGGTCCGATCGATTTATTCATTTCACGGACCCACGAGGTAATAAACCAGAGTATCGCCCTGATGGAAAAGAGAGTGTCATTAGACCTTATGAACGCTAATTTAAAACGTTCCTCTTTAGGAGCTATAGCAAACGCCACCTCTCCTATCCACCTCAACACACAAAACTGCTCCCTCCCTGTGATCCTGTCAGTACCAGACATAAATACAGTACCATCGGTAGTAAACCTTTCTGTTACACAGTCTGAGTCTGACATTTCTATAACATCTGACGACTTGGAATTAACCCCTGACCTAGCTATTTGTCAAACTCAGGAGGACGCCCAGTCAAACGTAAACCTGCTCCAGCAAGGCGAAAGAGAAGGAGCAATCCCAAAAAGACACCCACTAACCGCCGAAAAAACAGTAACCAAGGTTCCGTGTTCAGATAACGCGACAACCCATTCAAATTCTACAACGTCGCATAGTATATTATTTCCCCCAGAAATCAACCAACCTCACAAGGCAATATCAAATGAGCACTCTGACAACCAATGCAGAACATGCAGAGTCACCTCGCAAGTCCTCACTACAACAAAAGATCTGCTATTCCAATATTTGAAGCCCATCCAACTCAGTATCAGAAATCTAGAAGCTCAGTTAACTATAATCTCCGCCACCCTTCTCGACACTAACACTCGTATAGAAATAAAGGGTCAGTGGAACCCTTCGCAGCCACCCAAAAAACAACTCCAAGTACAATCACAGAAAATAGCTAAACATTCAAATCCAACGACCCTAGCTCAGAAAAGCCATAAACAAAACACCACACACCAAAAACCATCACCGAAAACGCCCCAACCACAGCGGAATAAACCTTCCGCTGTACCCAATCAGCGAACAGAAAACACAGACCCAGTCAGTGTAGATACCCCAGGTCCAGCGACAAAAACAGACACCGGCAGAGCCTTTTCAGAAACAAAACCTGTAACTCTCCCATCGAAACCACTGGCCTCTCAGCCGTCTCCCAAAAATACCACTAAAAAAACACCAGCAGCTAGACGCCCAGCCCACTTGCCCCCGGAAGCCACTCCCTACACGATAGTCCTCACAGGTGTACCAGAACTAACCGATGATACACCTGAAACTGCATGGTCACTCAAAAACAAGGTCATGCAGTGGTTAAGCATTAATAGACCTCTCAAATCCCATCTATCTGGAGGGATCACTATAGCCCGTAGGGTAGCCTGGGTAGGCAAAACAACAAAATCAATCCGCGGAGACTGTATCATCGTAACATGTAGAGACCCCTCCGCAGTGGACTACATCTGTGCCTGGCCCCTGCTCGAAAAAAAAGGGGGGATCGATGCTCGCCATCTCTCCTTTTTCTATCCCCCAGCAAAACATCATCGCAATCCTCCACCCTGGTCATGGCACCAGCTTCCTAAAGAACCATGGAACCAGGAGCCATGGAACCAAGTGCTATGGAATCAGATGGAATACACATATGACCATGCAGGTAGGAGTGGACCGAGAGAACGGCCAAGAGAACGCCCGAGGCATTATTGGCAAGAAAGACCCTATCAAACCTACGAAGGCTGGCAGGGCCTCTCAACCCAAAATCGTTTTGATTGTCTTGAGATGGTCGACTGACCACTCAGGGACGAACCTAGACATGTTAAACCTGGTATTACACCGCAATTAGTTAACACCATGCAGCATTCAGTACCCCTAGAGTTCCCATATGAGAAACACAAAAACTCGTCCCAGGAAGCACCTAACACTCTCTTTACGATTCCCAAAAAATCCACCCATACCACCCAGGAATCATCTAATGTGTTCTTTAACATTCCAAAAAAAGTCGCTTTCACTATTCCTTCAGCAGAAGTTGACACTACTTCTGGAATGTGCCACCAGCCAGTCGCAGCCTCTATAGCTCCAGTTGAACGCCCCTGTGTCAAACCACGACAACTACCAGTAATCAAGGCTGCTAACAATCTGACAAATCCATCACACACCGTGATGGAATCTCCAAATTTGAGATTTTCCATCGCGTATTGGAACATTGCAGGCTTAACCACAAAAATAACTTCCTCTTCGTGGCTCGACACAGCAAAGAGACATCAAATTCTGTGTCTGCAAGAAACCTGGTGTACAAGTCCACTCCATTTAGCGGGCTATAAAACCCTTTTTACTCAAGCAGTACCTGGAAACATGGGCAGACCAAAGGGGGGGCTGACGACCTACATTGCCAACACCCTCCCCCTCAGTGTGAAACTACTAAAGGAAACACCCATCTTTCAAATCATATTAATCACACAGCTAACAGCATCTAAAGGAAATCATTATATATTCATAAACTACTATAACAACTCAAGCACTTTGGAATGCTGCTCACACCTAGATGAAATAGTCACATTTATAACTGCACTCCAAAAAGACAGTAATAAATCCCCAATTTACCTCATCTGGGGCGGCGACTTCAACTCCTCATTGTGCCCAAAGCATAAAAACGGGAATTGCGGGCTCCAGAACGAACTTGGAAATCCCACCCCTCACTTCGCGCACACGCCAGGTGGCAACAAATTAAATGAAATCCTCTTCACCCTAGACCTTGACTTCGTCAACGAACTAGTCAATCCGGAGCAGGACTATCTACCCACCTTTCATGGGCGAGGCTGTTTTACAACCATCGACTACATTATAGCCTCAAACTCCTGCAAAGGGCCACTAAGTAATTACGAAATCGGGTCGAACCCAATAAGCGACCATTATCCGCTTAGCGTGGAAATCTATATGAAACAAGCAGGGACACACCCCGTAAAACTTAGTTCCCTTGACCAACAATCGATGTCCATGAAGAAACTGAACGGGTACACAATTAAATGGACAAAGATTGACCCGGAAGAGATGACACAGAGGATTCTCGGAAAAACACACCACTGGCTAGCCAACTGCTTGTCCCCGGAGACACCACCAGAATTAATTGTCACCTCCTTCCAAAACATCCAGGAAGTTATAAGGGACGAGCTATTTGTCAATTCAAAAAACAAGTCCAGTCTCCCTACCACGAGATGGTTTGATACCGCCTGCCGGAAGGCACTCACATCCCTCAAAGAAGCTCTATGCAAGCAACCGAAAGACCCCCAAAAAATCTCCCAATTGAGGAAAAACTATAACACTGCTCGGAAAAACCGTAAAAAACAGATCAAACGAGACCTCTGGCTGCGTCTACACGACAGTGCACATAGGAAAGATAGTACTGCTTTTTGGCAGACCATAAGATCACCCCTTTTGGCTAACAACAATGATCCTGACCATCTTGACGTGGCAATAACTGAGGAGGACTGGGTCTCCCATTTTTCAAAAATTTTCGGAACACCAACAGATGCCACACCAACCATCCACACACAGGCGCCTGAACTGGTGAAGAATAACATCTACCCGATTAAATTGCGTTTCACCCTAAACGAAGTCATAAAGGCAATCAGGGCCTCAAAAACTGGTAAGGCCCCTGGCCCAGATGGGGTTCCAATGGACCTGTTCCTACATGACGTCGACTACTGGTCAAAAATAATCACACGGGTCATGTCAGCCGTAGCTTTAACTGGTCTCTTTCATTCATGGTCAACCTTGACACTATTACCCATCTTCAAAAAAGGTGACCGCAACGACCCTGCTTGTTATAGACCGATCTCCCTTCTGGACTCCACGGGCAAGATTGCAGGTCGATTACTCCTGGACCGACTACAATCTTGGGCCCGGGAGAATAACATCATCACTGACCTGCAATATGGTTTCCAGAAGGGGCTCGGGACAGTGGAACAGGCCCTAAACCTCGTCCTTCTGGCTGGGAAATATGCTCGCGCTAAAGGAGGCAACATCTTCCTGTTCTATGTAGACTTAAGCGCGGCATTCGACTGTGTCCAGCATGCAAAGCTCTGGCAAATCCTAGCTGACCTTGGTGTGGACCCTCCTATATTAGCCTTTCTAAGAGAGCTCTACACTAACGCAGAAGGTCGAGTACGATTTGGCACCAGCGGTGAACTTTCACGACCTTTCAAAATCACGAGAGGAGTAAGGCAGGGATGTGTACTGGCTCCCTTCCTGTTCAACCTCTACACAAACGGGCTTGAACAGGCGATGCTGGAAGGGAGCCAGGACCTTCCCCAGATAGACCACCGCCTGATACCAATCCTCCTGTATGCCGACGACTCTGTAATCCTAGCACGGACCTCAAACCAACTTCAGCGGCAGCTTAATAAATATGTATCATTTATGGAGTCACTTGGCCTTAAAGTTAACATCAAAAAAACGTTCACAATGAACATTGGCCCAAGGACAAAAGTTTTCAAGCCCATAGTGATAAATAACAGCAGACTAGAAAAAACCCCGGTGTACCCATATTTGGGCATCCTAGTGGATGACGCAATGAACTGGCGCAAGGCAGTGGAAGCCAGAAATCTCTATTTCCGCCGTGCAACCTCCGCACTAATTGCTTTCTCGAGGAAACTGGGCAAACCAGCCCCACCGGAACTGTTAGCCATATATTATGCAAAATGCCACAGTGTGGCCACATACGGAGCTGGTATCTGGGGACATGGATGTATTGACCAGCTTCAGGTCACCGAAAACGCTTTTATTAAATACATCCTAGCTCTGCCCCAAAGTTCCCCGATTCTAGCCTCGCACCGGGAGCTTGGTATGGAATACATCATCGATACCATCCGATGCCAGCCCATCCTACTGTGGCATCGAATATGGTGTAATCCCGAAAGTCATATAACCCGCTCCCTTATCACTGACTGTCTTGGCTTAACAAATTGGCGGAAAATCCCGTGGCTTAATTACATACACAATCTCTTTAAAGATCTGGACTGTGAGCAGTACTTTCTCGAACCACCCTCAATCGAAGACATCTCAAGGAAACAGCTAAAGCAAATGTGTATGGGCCATCTAAGAGAACTCCGAAATCAAGCAGAGATTATCAAAACGCAAAATGAGAAAACTTGTTTATTGCAGTCAGGAAAACTCATCCAGCCCTATTTGACATATTTCTTATCGAACTATGAAAAGTTCTTAATCACAAGACTTCGTTTCGATCTTTTTTACCGTCTGGTTTCATTCCCGGAAATGAAGAACTGGTCCCGTAATTTGATGAGATGTCCCTGTGATAAAGTTTCCGTACAATCCACGATTCATGTTGTCCTCTTTTGCAAATATTACAGACTAGCAAGAAAAACATGGATCATCCCCATACTCCGATCCAGTGGACTCAGACAATCGTATCCAGCACTCTCCCACTTACAAACCCCGAAATCCCCGCATGAAGCCAAACTTATAGCAATCTTTCTTAAAACAGTAATATCAACACGTCGCAATATTTCAACCTAAATCAGTATTTTTTCCAATTTGTAGAAAACGTATCATCATTTCAAAAAGTTTTTTCTGTACAGTGCCTTAAATTTATTTCTTTCATTTTTTCTGATCCTACTGTTTATTGCTTTTTAACTTTTTTCTCTATGTTCAAAATGTTCTTTTATCAATTGTACTTTTTATGATTATATAATTTATAATCGAATAAAAGTTGATGAAACTGAAACTGACTAATATTCGCAATCAGCCACCATCAGTTTATCTGTTTAGAACCACTCCTTGGTAATGTTAGAAAATGCTGCCTTATTGCTCTGCTCAATAGTCCTGTTGTAAGAGATTTTCAAACTCATAAAAAAAAAGTACTGACAAAAAAAAAAATCATGCCTCTAACACTAGAAGTACAGCAGGCCACCCGGTCAAGGGTAAATACAAGTGGGTGTCAGTACAAATGTAATTTTCCTACTGCAGTGCAAAGGAAACTTGCTAGCTGCTTACCAGCAAAAGAAGCATTTTTTCAAAGCAATTCAGCGTTAAACAAAGAACAAAATCTGTCTCCAAATTTAGACTGAAAAAGGCGCAAATGGAACACATAAACAAGCATATTTCTTTTTGATCATTTGTTGTACTGAGCTGCTTTACAGACTTTCAAAAACCCATCTTGTTTTCACAGTGAATTATTGTCAACCCAAGTTTATTTGCTTGCCTTTGTATTGCTCTGTAGTCAGCTAAATATGTCCCTGGCTGAGCGAGAGTTTACAATGCATTTTAAAGAGGAATGTGACTGAATACAAAATGTAATCGTTATGGAAGACAGGGGAGAAGGCAGCATTTTGAGAAACAGACCCCTCGTGCTCGTGGTCAAGGTGAGCACTGCTTCCGTAAGGCAAGGTAAGGTAGCTCCTTAAAGTACCAACACTAGATGACACCAAGTTACCAGAACATTTCCAAAACACTCCTTTAGGTTAGCTAATAGTGAGACGATTCAAGGGCATTGGACTGGAGTGCAGAAGGTATTGTGCTGTTCCTTAATGTCAGTGATTCTAAAGAGGTTAGTAGTTCAGCAACCCACAACTGGCTAACCTTTCTTGAGCTGACATCTGGAAAGTAAATTATTACATAAAACAAACTCTGACACCTACATAGAGAAAAGACAGGCAGCAAGAAAACTAATAATTTACTTCTGTTTTCTCAAGATCCAGTAGAATTTGGGTTCTTTTTAAAAGTATGTTTAGTGTGCTTTTTCGAAATATAGTATAGGAAAATGTTCAACAGAGATGTGACTTCAATATCGTAAATCTAACGATTGTTCACTACGCCTGCCTAAATACATCGTTGCTGTTTCTCAAAGGCATTGATTCCTTCCTAATGGGTTTACACTCACTATAAATACATATGTAAAATATGCCCAAATCGGATCAGAGAAAGAGCTGCAAGTTATGGAGGACAGGGCACTGCTAATCAATAATATGCACGTGAGCTGGCAGGACTGCTGCCTGGAAGTGGGCTCAAGGTGCAACTGACAGCCTGTGTATCTCATGTGCCTGGAGGTGGTGTGTCCAGCCCACTCCTGATGGATGCTTTGTAGTCAAGAGATAGTGGTCATTGCAGAATGCTGGTGCTATGTGGGCCGAAGTGGCGCGTGTATGGAGGACATGCGACGCAGCAGCACTCCAGAGGTGAAATAAGATTCCCAGGAAGCTGAACTTGTGTATATTCTAGAGATATGGCTGCCTTTTTAGATTATTGGGTATACATTCCCTGGTGGATGATGGCATCCTTGAGAAGGAAATCTGCTACAATGTTGCTGTGGACAGAACATGGCTTGGATACATCATTCCCTTTTCAAGAGACTCCTTGCTTGTTGAGGATTCTTAGTATCAACTTTTGGATTATAGAGAAGTATCCTGGAAGTTTATTGTTGGCGAACATAAACTTTGAGCTAATTTGAAACAATTAAAACTGGAATGTCGTTGCCTAATTGAATACTGTAAAGTCATATCCTTGATGAACAGGAAGTTTGAACTTGAACTAATTCTGAATTTGGGAATAATCTACAGAGTATATAGAATATCTTAAATTTGTTTTGTTTGTGGAAATTACCTTGACCTATTCTTGAAAGCTTGCAGTGTGGCAGAATGTGTGGTTTCCAAATACCAAAACAAAGATAGAGCAAACTGTAACACACTAAACAAGTCTGAAACAACTAAAATACAATAAGTAGAACCAGGGTTATGCATTTTTAAAGAATAAAGTGAAAAATAGCACCTAAAATCACAAGGAGCCAATCCTGGCTATCTGGTTGGGCTGGACCGGGTCAAATTCAAAAGTTTAGGCCAACTGCGATGGTGCGCAGGCCAGACACAGTCCCAGGTTAGTCCCGCTGAAGGATTACCTTCTCAAAATTGTGCCAACTGTCCCGTTCGCATTGCAAACGAACACGAGGACCAGCGAGAGCGTTGCGGTTGCTGCAGGTGAAATGAGAAGAGGCGGCCAGCCGCTGCCGATGGGTGTTGCTAGAGCTTCAGAGTGGTGGTCCCCATGAGCAGTTGATACTGCAGTGTGAAGAGTCAGGCTGACTGAGCTTTGCACTGATTTCTGTGTGAGCGACGAGGTCTCCGTGTGAACGGGCCCTTTTGCAGTCGCAAATAGACCAAAAGCTTGATTTCAGCACCAGTGAGCCACACCAAAGGTCCAGGACCTGATAGGTACCTGTAGAAGGGCAGGAACTCACTTCGAACGGGTCCAAGGGCTGGTTCAAGATGTCAAGGAGCCTTTTGTGTCCCTGGGGCTCAGATCAGGAGGCCAGCAGACTAGTCTGTGGAACAGTGCATAATTTGTGCTGGTGCTTTCCGATGCGCAGCACCTACACTTATTTCCCTTCCTGGGCATTGTGCAGCCGTACCAAGTACCACCCATCAGGGATTAGACTGAATCATTTTAGTGCTGTGTCACCGCACTAAAATGCATTAGTTACGCACTTACATCTCCCCAAATTGAATGTGCAATGAAGCGCTGCGACCTGCACACAATTAAAAAAGAAAAGTGCTGCTATGCATCAATCAATTTGATTTAGCTGCATTGAAGCTCTAAGGTGATGGCCTCAGGGGATTTGAAGTGTGTCTTTGACACATTGTTTTGAAAATGGCTTGCACCGGATATAAAAAAACAAATCTGCCTTTTGAAGACTGACCGCAGCCTCTGTTACTGGTGGATGTGGTGCATTCTCACCAGGAGGCAGAATCTGCTCTGCGTGGGTCGTGCCAAGCTCAAGTGGATTCAATGCTGCCTCCTGTTTTCCTACACAAGGCGCCCACTCCTGTTGATTGAAGCAGGATGTTTTAATTACAGATTCATGGTGCAGCCAATCGGTGCCACCAGGAATTGCTACTGCCACCCAAGAAATCAAAGTACGAAACTTCCTTGACATTCTTGAAATGTGCTGCCCACCCCTGCTCTTGGAGCTTTGCTGGGGCTATGCCAGTCCCAGTCAGCGACTAAGCAGACTAAAGCCACATCAGCCATCCCAACGCAGCAGGCATTATTTACCCACCACTGTCAGTGACTCCTTGGTAAGTCAAAGATAACGCAGTGATTAATGTTACTGCTGGAGAGAGATCAGAGTTTTGTTTAGTGCAAGTTTTAACTCACCAGTTGCACAGGGGGTTTACATGCATGCTGCAAAGAATGGTGGCTGTGTCTCTCTGAGGTGTTGAGCCAAGTTATTGTAATAACATCGATTTCCAAGCGCTTAGAGACCTGCAGGTGATTGGGCGCGCTATAAATCCAAAATAAAAAAAAATAAAAAAATGTGTATTTTGCATACCATAAAACTGTATTTTGTGTGAATTGTTCAGTGTGTTACTACTTTTGTCACAGAGCTCATTTGGTTACTTGCAATTCATAAATTACAATCCTAACCCACAAAGTGGCCTAAAACCTGTCATTAGTTAGTTTGGGTAGAAATGCATTCTTATTAGTAAAGACAACACAACTACTGTGGCAGAATTTAAATCCTGAGTTTGTGCGCATCCAGACCACTTTTAAAATACACTGCTTACCAGTATGGATGACGTGATCCTACACCTTGTAATCCTCATTTTTTATTTAACATTTCCTAGGATGATTGTCTCTGTACAATGTGCCTGTGGTATAAAGTGCTCTGACACCCTGCACTGGTATGAGCAGCACTATAAAAACAAATGAAATGTTTGTGAGAGAGGAACTATGGAGAGATACGGGGCACATCCTGGAGAGAGGTAGTAAGGGAATCCATGGAGATGAGTGTCATTGGAGGGGGCACTAGAAAGGTTTGTTGCATTGGGCACCACCTTTAATAATACCAGCTCTGAAAGAATGAATCAGTTATGTCTGTCACTGCGTTGTTCGACATTGATAGTTTTGTCTGGTTGGGAAAGTGTTATACTTGGTAGGTCAGTGGAGAAAGTAGGTGTAGCTGGGGAAAGTGGGTGTGGCTTCCTCAAAAAAATTGACACCTGCACTTAATATTCTACAAATCAAGCACTGCCTTGGAATCACTCTGGGGTCCTGGGTTGACGATGAAGCTGCAGGACAAGTACATCTTCCTCTGGCCAGGGGGCAGCATGTCAGCACAGCAGAGCAGCAGTTCCTTAGAGCAACAGTTCAGCAGAGTGGCAGTCCTTGTAGAAGCACAGCAATCCTTCCGAGCCCTGGCTCCAGACTAACTACAAGGGGTATGCAGCCCAAGTACAAGTGGGACTGTGTTCAGCTCTTTCCACTTATCCTGCCAGTGATGACTAGGCATGGGCGGAAAATCCGTTCCGCTCGCGGATTTTGCGGATTTTCGGGAAATCCGCAATCCGCGAGATTTGCGAATTTCCTGCAAAATCCGCAAATCCGCGAGCAGCGGATTTTGCTCGCACTGCTCGCACTGTTCGCGTGAGTTCGCGCCCCGCGAATAAGTGCGAAATTGCAGAAATACGATCTAAGCAAAACTGAAAGTAACTACTTACCAGGTTCAAAAGTTCAGGCACATCATTAGTAGCCATTTCCTGTAGTGCTTCCTGAGGGGCCCCTCCAGAGTTCAGTTGCCAGTTGAAACTATTATGTGACCCTGCTCTGAACCTCAGAATAGTTACACATATGCCACAAAGGTCATGAATTACAGCTAAGGGAGACAAGCAGGAGCCAGGCTGGAAGTTAAAATCCATTAATCAGCCCCTAATTCATTATTGTCAGTTGGGGCAGGGCAGGTGTTGTAACTAATTTTGCAACAATGAAAGCACTTAGCAAGTGCAAAAGATCACTAATCAGGGCGCACTAAGGAAGCAGGTGCCAGCTAAAAAAATATTCTGTGACACATTAATCAGCCCCAAATTAATTCAGGTCACTTGAGGCAGGGAAGGTGTGCTTTGCTTTGCCGAAAATAATGTACACTGGACAACCAGAGGGTGTGGTGATGAAACAGAGGGTGGCATGGGTGGGCCAGAGGGTGGCATGAGTAGTCAGAGAGTGGCAGTGGTGACAGAGAGTGGCAGTGATGAAGAAGAGTGTCCCAAACAGGTTGGACACGTAGAAACAACAAGTTCGCAAAACTTGCGACCCGACAGGTAAGTTCGCAAATTGCGAAATTGTAAAAACCCTTGCGAACTGGCAGAAACACGGGCGAACACAAAAAAAAAAAAAATCCGCAAATTCGCGGGAATTCGCGGATTTTGCGGATTGCGAGTTCGCAAATCCGCAAATTCGCGGATTGCCAATCCGCAAAATCCGCTCATGCCTAGTGATGACCCATCCAGCCACATCTACGCTCACCACTTGTGTGGCTGTCTATGCTGAATACGTAAAACCCAACTGTCAGCTACACTCAGTCATGTGACAGAGAGGCAGACTGCAGGCACCAAATGGCTAAACCAAGAACATGCCACCTTTCTGAAAATTGAATTTTCAATTTGCATTTTAAAATCTGACTTCACCTTAAGTTAAGATTCTAAATTGTGGTTCCAGAGACACTAAACCTGAACTGGTTATCTTTTTCCATTTGTAAATGTCACTTATAAAATGTAATAAGACAACTCCAATGTTATCCTATGGTAGAGATAGGCCTTGTGGTAGTGAAAAATGAATGCAAGTGTTTTTCACTACTAACACATATAAAACTTAACAGTACATGTCCTGCTTTTTAAATACATTGCAGCCTGCCCTCTGGCCTGTCCAGGGTCTACCCTAGGGGTGACTTCCATGTATTGAAAAGGGAGGTTTAGTTTGTCTGGTCAAAAAAAGGCAGTTTTAACTGCACACACAAATCCTTCAATGGCCTGCTTGAGACATGTTTTAAGTGCTACTTAAGTGGATGACACAACCAGTGCTACAGGCCCACTTGTAGCATTTAATATACATGCTCTGGGGACATATAGTGTCACTTTACTAGGGTCTTACAAGTAAATTAAATATGCCAAATGGATATAAGTCACTGTTACTATGTTTTAGGAAAAGTGTAGAAGCACTTTAGCACTGGTTAGCCATGGTAAAGTAAGCAGCATCCTATGGCCAGCAAAAACAGGAGGCCAGATGTCAAAATGTTAGGGAAAAGCTATGCAAAGGATGACAGGTCTAACAATGTTCATTTTTGTTTCAATATATACTAAGAAGAAGAACAACAATGCTTTATAATCTAATATCACTGACAATGTGGTGCTTGGATTCACTACAGTAAAAAAACAAAAACAAATGGTGTTCTTATTTGTGTCAGATTGTAAACATATGCAGATATTTCTTTTGAGGCTTGATATCTGCTGGGAATCAAACTTCCTGCAGAGCACAGTAAATGACAAAACTAAGAGATTTGATCTGAAGGACTGCCTCAAGGTGTGAGATTGAGGTGTTTGTTGTTTACAGTGTATGTTTTGATTTACCCAAGAGAAGGAGGCCAGGAGCTCTGGCAGTCTGTGAATGTTGTTGCAGCTGTGTGGGGCTACTTACATATTCTCATATGAATATGTATTCTTGTGCTTTCACTGATAAATTAAGAAAGGTTTTATGCTTCCTCTCTTAGGCCTGGACGAAGAGTTTTTGTAAAGAGTCTGAAATTGTATAAATGTTTTTAAGTTTCCTAGTATTTCATCTTTTTCTTTAGGTTTCAATGAAACTCGGTGGTTTGGGGCCGTCATTATGCCGCCATAGTGTCAAATACTCACAGCAGAGGCTGTCGACTTGGACTGGACTTAAGAAACTATTTACTTATTACAGAGCTTGAAAAAAGGAGATGAGACTTGGCCAATTTGCAAAGTAGACTTTAATACTAAAGAGATGCTCCTCACAAGGCTTAAAGCCATACATGTTTCGTCATCATGGTCAGAAATGCGCAACTCTAGACACTAAACTACACAGCAAACTAAACTTCATTCCACATTTCACCACACTTGACACACCAAACTCCAGCATGCACCACCCTTCAGTCTGAAATGTATTGTGCTCCATTGCATACTTACTGCCAACAAATGCTCCATATGCAACCACAGTACAATGTGCTGCTTCTTTACTGTATTAAAACACACTCCAACACAATTCACGTCTCCCATTTCACCACAATCCTTATTCCACAAGTAACAAAAAAGTATTCACATTTTTTACTTTTTTACTGCATGCTTTCCAGCCTAAACATGCTACCACACTCCAAAAAGCACAACTGTCAATTACACTCAACATTCCAAAGCACTACATAGCCTGCATTCACCCATTCTCCAAATTGCAAGGACCAGAGTAGCATTTCACAAAAAAGATACAGGAGGAAGAGCACAAGAAGAGGGGACAGAAAAAAACAGACACCAATCAGGAAAAAAGGGTTCTCAGATCAGCATCACGGCCCCAAAAGTACTGAATGTACCAGTAGGGACAGAAGGCTGTGATATACAACATTTTAGTACATCCACTACCACTGCTATACAAGATGTTTCTATTGTGAACTTGCCCAAACATGAGTTACCTTGTGATAAGATCAATGTATTAAACAAAGGGTTGAGTTGTTGTCCCATGTTAAAGCCAAATTATACAAGATCTTGACTTTGAGACTAACTTAAATCTGGACAGTAGTCTTAGAACTAAATCGAAAATGTATACCTACACTACCATCGGAAAACATGATTGATTGCTTTTATAAAGCTGTAACACAGGTACTCTACAAACTAGGAGACAGGTACACACAGAAACAATATGGCTTCGAAGTCAATCTGAGCAAGGCAGAATGAGGAGCATTATTTAAATTAACCACCTATCCAGATGTGGCTGTAAAAGAAGCAGATAAGGGGGGAAAGATTGTCCTAATGGACAAGGAATACTATAGCAACGAAATTGATCATCAGCTGAAAGATACAGACTGATATATTATGATATCTAGTAATCCAATGAAGGAGGTTACTTCATTAATTGAAAAAACACTGACATTCTGGCTTCATGCATGTTTAATTACAGACATCGAGTTTAACTACATGTACAATCCAACACCGCGAGTGGCATGCTTTTTACATCTTGCCTAAGATACATAAGAGTCATACAGCCCCGCCCGGTAGACCAATAATATCGGGGATAGGGTCCCCTACAGAGAGAATCTCTGAATACATACATATCTAATTACAGCCAATAGTACGAAAGGTGACCTCTTTTATTGAAGATACCAAGGATCTGCTGAATAAATTAGAGGACCTTGTCTGGTCAAAAGATTTCACCCTGGTTACATTGGGTTTTTGGGCATTATATACCTGTATTCCACAAGAAAAAAGGTATGGAAGCTCTCATATATTATCTCTCCAAAAGAGATGCCAATCTATATGAGCATACCCAAATGCTTCTAGAGCTTACTCACTCTTAATAAAACTATTTCTTACATAATGGCAGATGTTTCAGACAATCAACTGGTGTGGCTATGGGTTCGAAATTTTCCCCATCGTTTGCCAATATATACATGGGCTTTTTCGAGGAACATCACATAAGGAGAAACTGTCCACAGAGCCTGACTGGGTCAATCATCTATTGGGGATGGTTTATAGATGACATTCAGTTAATATGGGGAGGGGAGAGTGATACCCTCTCAGACTTTGTTGAACATCTTAACTAGAATGCTTACAATTTGGCTTTTACATCCAAGTTCAGTAAAAATGAAATAGATTTTCTGGACATCACATTATACACAGAGGGAGAGAAACTTGAATGTAAACTTTTTTCTGATCTCTTCCTTAGCTTCTTCAGCTCTTTGGACACATGTTGGAGTCTTGACACATTCTGTCTAGTTTTAAAATAATTATGTATATTTTTTATAAACTGTTGTCTGGTGACAGATCTTGTTCACTGTTCACAATAGATGCACTGGTTAAATTGTGAAAAAGATCTATCTACACCACCATGTTTTTGTGACTGGTAATTTTATGATATACGAAAAATATTTTTACAAGTATAGAACAAAAAACAACAATGTTTTAAATATCATTGTTTCCAGCCTGGAAAAAGTCTACGGGCAGACGAAACATGTGTTGTCACAGGCATATTGGCACAGTTCCTGCTGGATCTTTGAAAAATAAAATTTCATCAGAATGAAGAAACCTTGACTCTTTTGGTACTCTGTATGCAGTTGGAATGTTCTGTTGATTAATAATTGTTTCGATACTAAATATTGGATACAGAGGGACTATATTTTTACTTTGTTTTATATATTACCCTTTTGGATTGCTTATACCAAAGGGTGTGCTCATTAGTGCTCTAGTAGTTCTGGTTTTCTGTACACATTTGATTTCCTTTTGTGTGATTAGCATCTCCGGTTAGTAGGTGCGTTGGTGCCAAGCTAGCACCCCAGAAAAAACAATTGTCTAAATAAATAGAATCACACTCTAATATGGTATATAAAATACAATTGCTCCATCTCTTTGATTGTGCGGTCTTCTCTCACCCAGTGGGAGCCATTACTACCAGTATAGTTACAAACATACTAAGATGACAAAAATAATGGATAAAGAAAATAAAAAAATAAAAAAGCACTGGCAATGTGAAACATTGGCCTTCCAGTCCTGACACTGAAGTGCACTTCTTTTAAGCAGCTGTGCACACGTGATCATGCAAAAAGCCTTCACTCAGTGCAAGAGAGCTCATAGCTGTTTGTGGATAAACTATTGCCCATGTCATATGCTCTTGTGGGCAGAAGCAAAATGTGAATGACAAGGGATTAAAAAGGGCTTACCCAAATTCCCTCTATGAATATATTGGCGTAATTTTCGTATAAATGTTTTGATTGTATGATTCTAGAGAGGCCTGCTCTAGATCAGAAATTAACACTGTCTTTATGTCAGGATAACACGTACAAACAGCAAGCATTTTAACAAACAAAGCCAAAAAAACAACAATAAAAAGACATTGTGTATGGAAAGTAAATTAATCAAAAGCACACACTGGCTCTAGGCTAACAAAAGGATTCCCTGATGCACCATAATCCAAACCTTATGGAACTCAAAAGGCCACGCCTTGATGGACAGCCCACACAAGCATTAGCAAAGCATGAAAAACACTTAAAGATTGAAGGCTAAGGAGGGCTGACCAAAAGCCACTCTCTCTGCCTACTTGTGAATTGTTTTGAATAATTAATCATACGATGTCTCCAAGGAAGCCAATGCGGCATATAGCCAAACGTGAAAACATGTTTTTATGGCTCAAAATAAATATACTCTGAGCCAAGAAATCAATCTCTCAGGCATCTCTGGTGTAGGCAAGATAACATGCTGATGCCAATAAAGGTATAGCGAGCTTTCTCTTTAGATTGTTCATCTCAAGTGTTTAATGCATCTCAGACACTTTGGTCCACAGTGTTTGCTCATGTGTAACTTGGTAGTTTGTCAACTTTGACAAACTGCAGAATCCTTTTTATTATACTTTTTTTTCATTAGATTATCAGCTAATATTTAGGCTATGCTAGTTTGGAAGGAAAGATATTCGAGGAACAAAGACCTGTACTTCAAACATAACTGCTCAGATGAACTGCTTACCCACGACTAAGATCGCATTTAAAACTGTTCCCCTTCAAAGTTTGTACAAAAAAAGTTATGAATTTAAGCACATAAAAAATCTGATTCATATTCGATTATTCACCTTTACCTTCAAAACTCTATTTAAACTATGGTTGCACACCCAAAAGACCTGGAAACTTTAATTAATATGCATAATACATTGGAAATCTTTGAAAAGACTGTTGTGTAGAAGAGATGGTCTCTATCCAATCGTAGGAGTAATTTATGCCAATCAGACTTTGAAATGTGTTTCACTCAACCACTTTTTGGCAGTATTCGAAAACTTACACACAGATATCTATTGGTAATAATTAGGGAGCAAAAAGTGCGTATAGAAAAAGTGTCAATGCAGCTGTCTCTAACTGGTAGTAATAAAGTTTGTAACAATGTAGTAATATTTTTAAGGAGTGCATTTAAAATAATATGGACAATGTAAGAAAGACATTTTTGTGCTATATATGCGATGGCGACTAGCTACTTTTTTTTGTTTTTGCACTAGAGAATTTACCACGTTTTTTCAAACCAACCATCACAGATTTAATTATAAACACCTATATCTCAGGCTATATTTCTACTTCCTTTTGAGACACTGTTATATTGATTCTCCTATCAATTCATATTGCATAGCTATTCAACGATATGCTTTAACAAATGTTTTTGCACGCTGGTCTACGACACTGGATCTATTTATCGTTTTTTTGTGATATGGGCTTGTTATTAAACATAAAAAACTTAGGGCTAGATGTAGGTAATTCCCATTTACAGACTCTTAGGGCCCGATGTATGTAAATCTACATTTACCACTTCATAAATACCGAATCATACCGAATCGGTATTTATGAAGTGGTAAATTAGAGGGGGGGAGATGTAGGTATTTCAGATTCGGTAAATACCGAATCTGTAAGATTCGGTATTTACTGATTCTGTAAATACCGATTCGGTATCCCCCATTGCTTCCTATGGGCCTTGAAGCCCATAGGAATCAATGGGCATTACCAAATCGGTAATTACCGATTCGGTAATTACCGATTTGTGCAAGGATGCAGGGGGTGTCACTTTGACACCCTCTAGCACCCCCAAAACAGGCATGTGAGCCATGTGGCACACAGACATGCCCTAAGGGCATGTCTGTCTGTCACATGGCATAGGTGTGCATGCACACATGTGCATGCACACCTGGATTCGGTATTTTAACACCCAATTGGATTGGGTGTTAAAATACCGAATCTGAAGGGCCTGTGGGACAGAAAGTAGTCCCACCTACATCCCAAATTTAAAAATCGGTAAAATTACCGATTCGGTATTTTTGCGATTCGGTAATTTTACCGAATCGGTAAAATACCGAATCGGACAAAAAAAGGTCCCCTACATCTCAGTAGGCCAAATACCGGTCGGAAACGGCCGAAATCGGCCGTTTCCGACCGGTATTTGATACCTACATCGGGCCCTTAAATACTGAATTTTACCGATTCGGTATTTAAGAGTCGGTAAATGGGAAGGGGGCAGATGTAGGTAATTTTAAAATCTGAATTACCGAATCTGTAAAATTCGGTATTCACCGATTCTGTAAATACAGAATCGGTATTTCCCATTGATTCCTATGGGCTTTGAAGCCCATAGGAATCAATGGGAAATACCGATTCTGTATTTACAGAATCGGTAAATACCGAATCCTGCATGGGTGCAGGGGGTGTCACTTTGACACCCTCTAGCACCCCAAGTACAGGCTTGTGTGCAATGTGGCACACATACATGCCCTAAGGGCATGTCTGTGTGTCACATTGCACAGGTGTGCATGCACAGATGTGCATGCACACCTGAATTCGGTATTTTACCACACAATAGGATTGTGTGGTAAAATACCGACTCTTAAGGGCCTGTGGCACTGTAAACTGTGCCACCTACATTTGTAATTACAGAATCGGTATGTTTACCTATTCGGTAATTTACCGAATCGGTAATTTTACCGAAACGGTAAATATACCGATTCTGTATTTTTCAGCCCCCTACATCTGAAAACCCTAATACCGGTCGGAAACGGCCGTTTCCGACCGGTATTAGGGCTCCTACATCTGGCCCTTCGAGACTTTGGGCCAGATGTAGGTAAGTAACATTTACCGATTCTTAATTACCGAAAATTACCGATTCGGTAATTAAGAATCGGTAAATGTGACGGGTGGGTATGTAGGGAATCCAGATGTTCCCTTTTGCCGAATCGGTAAAAGTCGGTATTTACCGATTCGGTAAATACCGAATCGGTAAAGCCTATTGATTCCTATGGGCTTCAAAGCCCATAGGAATCAATAGGCTTTACCGATTCGGTATTTACCGAATCGGTAAATACCGAATTTCACAAGGGTGCAGGGGGTGTCACTTTGACACCCCCTGGCACCCCCTAAACAGGATTGGGTGCCATGTGGCAGGCATACAAGCCCTAGGGGCAGGTCTGCCTGCCACATGGCATAGGTGTGCATGCACACATGTGCATGCACACCGGAATCGGTATTTTACCATGAAGTTGGATTTCATGGTAAAATACCGATTCGTTAAGGCCTTTGGGACTCAGAAGAGTCCCACCTACATATGGAATTTACAGAATCGGTAAAATTACAGATTCGGTATTTTACCGAATCGGTAATTTTACCGATTCTGTAAATGTAGAATTACCTACATGTGGCCTTGGATTTAGGCCCCTACATACCGATTGGCCATTTACCGGTCGGTAACGGCCGAAATCGGCCGTTACCGGTCGGTAAATGGCCTGAAACGGCCACCTACATCGGGCCCCTTGACTCTACTTTTTCGTTATGATCCAGCATTACAAACGTTCTCGACAAATATAAAGAGATTAGCAGATTATTAATTGCCAGGTAGAGCGTTCTTTTGCGCGCCCTTGCACTAAAACAAGAAATGTTCCTTCATATTTTGAAAATTCAAGGAGAATCGTGACCATCTTCCAAAACACTGCAGCCACAGACATGGTTTTGAAGTTCAGTCCTCATGAGACATCCTGTGCAACCTATAAAGAAGTCGTGTTGGCCTACAATCTAGAAAATGACCTTTTCCATAGTCTTTACAAATTTGCTTCAGAGACAGTAACAGGAAAGTTCACATTGCCTCTGCTGTATCGGCCTATATCGAGGTGGAATCCAAGATGTTTCTGCTTCAACCATCAGGGCCAGAATATACATCATGGGTTATCATAACTAAAGTATATTAATTGAGACAAATATAATGCTGCCAACTGAATGGCGATTGTTTATTGCATGCAAGCTGACAACTCATGCAAGGGGCAGTATAACACAAATTCGCCGGACGAAGTTTCCAGTGGTTGGAAGCCAGAAATAGGACCAAGCCGTAACTGGTTCTATTGTACAGTGCTCTGACACCTTCGGGTAAAGTCCGCGCTTTATAAGAATGCATTAAATAAAATTAAATAAATAAATACCAGTCTTTGATGATAGGCATACCTGCCTTCATCACTGACTGACGGGGGGAAAACCAGAGGCTTAAATAACACCCTCTTATGAATTGGGAGCTAGTGCAAGCCGAAAAGATGGGTTGGACCTGAAAGATGTTTCAGAAAATTCAATACAAGACCAGGCGCAGCATTCTGAACAGTCTGCATGTGCAGAATGGCATGTTTGGGTAAACCCATATAACGTGAAATACCATAGTCCAGTCTAGAAGTAGCCACTGCATGTATAATAGCTTTCTGAGTGGTGACTGATAAAAAGTTACAGATTTGTCTTCGTGACTTCACGAGGGCGAAGCCAGAGGAGGAAAAAACGTTATTTCACAACAGGCATTAGTTAACTACAATTCCCAAATTGTTAGCTTTGGATGTAGGGACACGTGTCTGACCCAGGTTGGAAACCATCACAATTAGGACCACATACAGTCAAGTAAGCCAAAGACTAATATTTCAATTTTTGGTGAATTGAACTGAAGGCAGCTTTTGTGCATCCATTTTGTACGGCTCGTAGGTTTGTGCAATTGGTGCTGGTACAGGCACCGTAAGCTCTGTATCTACACTGCAAGAAAGTATTTGGAAGCCTAAGTTGTTATGTAGTCAGTAAAAAGGGTGGGGCTTTGGGAGGAGCCCTGTGCAACTTTCTATATATGCCAAAAACATGTAACAACAAACAAATTAGATTAACTCATCATATTCCCTCATGGGGCTCACATATATTCCTTAAATCAAAACATTATATACATGTATATTACCCCATACATGTTGAAAACTTTTGGAAAAGTTACTTGCACATTGGTTTGCTTTTCAAAGTTAAAATTATAAATGGCTGAGGCTTCCTGAAATCGCAAGACAGACATCCAGCTTGGCATTACTCTTCCAAAATCGTGCAATGTCTAATGTGCAATCAAATTAGCTAAAGAAAAAAAAGAAACATAAAATGGTATTCATAATACCATTTTATGTTTCTGCTTCTCGCTCTGCGAGAAAGCATTGGGGCGACGCTCCTCCGCCCACGTGTAGGAGCCGCCCCTGTGGAGATAGGACAACCCACTAGAATATCATCTGCACATGTCATTAGTTTAATTTCTGATCCATTTTACTTGTTCAATGGATGGGTTCATTCAACATTTTGATAAATTGTTCATGTACAGTGCATGTACATGTACAGTGCATAGAGACATGGGGAGCGTTTGCCAGTATGGAAGGTTCGGTGGACGGGTTCTGATAGCCAGTACCAAGACTACAGGGTATAGCCATGTAAGTGCTCTGTGGTTAAGTCTCAGTGTCTCTTATATCTTCCGCTTTTAAATAAGGTATTGCAGTTTTTCATTGAAACACTTTCTGTGTCCCATAAATGGAAAATAACGTAAGTCTTCCGCCTCTACACTGCAATAGTACTTGTGATATTAACAAAAATGTTATGGGGGACCTTACAGATAGAATTGAAATATTGTCTGAATAATCATCATGAGGTAGAGGTTGAGGAACTAATTATGTTTATTTAATTGATTATTTCATTGCCCTTTTGAGAACAGAAAAGCTATACTAAATTAATGGGATGAAAGTCCTCTCCTTGGCTTGGAAATGCTATATTATCTTACGCTGTCAGTTATTCTGGCTGTCCTCGTGTTTCCCCAGGAGAATTGTAAAATCATTCATGTCCCCTGGAAATGCTCCTTACTTTTGCTTTTCTGTTTGGTGGTAATCTGTAGACTGGGGGACACCCAAACTGTAACCATGCTGAGTGAGATTAGCTGCTGGCCAACCAACTGAGGTTCTGCAGTAACAGGTCCTTTACGAGTAGATTAATATACTACATGGGCACAAGACTTAAGCTGTACCCTGTGGGAAGAAAACCACAGAACAAATGAGAGAGATTTTATTCATTGTATTTTTTACAAATAGTGTAGCAAATAATTCATTGTGAACAATCAGACTTTTTCTTACGTCCATTCTTGAATCCTATGGATCGATCATTTTATGATTCTACTTTTATACTTACTTTCCAGAAAGAGGATTTCAACCCACGGTTTAAGAATTCAGTAATCTTTTTTTTTTTTTTCATAGCATGGGATCTGATTGTGGGCAGATAGTTGGTGACCATAGCAACTCCTCCCACCTCTCGCACCTCGCTGGTGGGGAACGAGGAACCAGCCCTCGTCTGGGTTTCTCAGTTGAATGCTAGGGTAAAAATGGGAGAGGGGTCTAACTTCTATCGTTGTGCCTACGTTGGCTAGGTTCCAGTTGCATATGTAGTCTGTAATGTGTGGATTCTTAAAATTGACCAATACACAATCCCCGGTTGAAGTTTTGGGAGTGCGCCCTACCCATCCCACCCTTCTGACCATAGATATTTCAGTACTCATGTGTGGAGGGAGGGGTCTATGCGCATTAAGCCAGCAGATAACTTTGTTTGTTAAGGTTGAAAATGATTCAACATTCAACGTGCTGATTTCTGGGACCCCTGTAAGAATGATTAGATAGGGACTGACTTCCGGTGGTAAGTCCACTCGGGATTCTGTTTGAGTTCTCCTACTTATACCTGCATCCACAATACCCCGCCCATTTTGGGAAGTAATATCAGACTGTGCTCCTCTTGCACTACTGGGCACTGTCTGCTGTTCCGCCCTGGGCCCTCCACCCGCTTTATTTGGCAAAGCTTTTACTCCCCCATGGGATCTATAGAATTAACAGCAGTTTGCTAAAAGGGAATGGGAGGAAGAGCATTGGCAACAGTTGAAAGAAGCAGCTCGTGGTAAAAATACTGTCGCCTTTTGGAAATTAATTAACGCTCAAGATAGAAAGGGAGCAGGTCCCATCATTTTAAATCATATTACGGATCAGGAATGGTATTCTCATTTTTTTAAACTTTATTGTGAGGAGAGTGTGGATAGCTTGATACTATTATCAGCTAATATCCCCGAAAGAACTCCTGGTGTGAATTTTATTTACAACACAGATCCATTTTCCCAGAGAGAAGTACTAGATGCTATCTCTAAATTATTGCCCGGGAAGGCCCCAGGCCAAGATGGTCTTCCAGGGGACTTGTTAAAACACGAACCAAACGTGTGGGCTAAATACATATCAAGCCTGATGAATTTGATACAAGCTGGCCATCCTGTTCCCGACTCCTGGAAAGGGGCTGAGGTAATAACCATTTATAAAAAGGGCGATAGGGACGACCCTTCCAATTACAGACCGATAAGTCTGATAGACATTATTCAGAAGGTGGTTGGAAGGGTGATCATAAACTGTACAGAAGCATGGCTTGTGGATAAGGGTATTTTGTCCCATTTCCAGGCCGGGTTTAGAAGCAATATAGGTGCAATAGACTAGGTATTTAGATTCTGTGCAGTCTGTTGGAAGTCAGTGTTAATTACTAAGGGTAGTCTATACCTGGCTTTCATAGACTTGAAGACAGCATTTGATGTGATTCCACGGAATAAGCTCTGGTCGGTCCTATCCGATATGGGTTTTCCTAGTTACCTTCTACAATTCATTATTAAACTCCATGAGGGGAATTATGCCAGGATCCGTTGGGGATCCCAGGGCCAATTGACAGAGAAGATCCCGGTAAATAGGGGAGTGAGGCAAGGGTGTGTGATGGCCCCAACCTTGTTCTCCCTCTTTATTAATGGGGTTGTAGCCCATTTGAGGGAGGATCCTGCTGATGCCCCCGTCCTTGTAGGAGAGAAAACACCCACTCTCCTCTTTGCCGACGATACTCTTCTCATGTCAAAATCCCCAATGGGGTTGCAAAAACTACTCGATCGTTTTTGCAGTTTCTGTACAGACAGGGGGTTGTCAATAAACACTTCCAAAACAAAGCTGATGGTGTTAACTAATAAAAAGAAACATAGGAAGGTAAACCTCAGGCTGAATGACACCCCGCTGGAGGTGGTAGAGGAATTTGATTACCTTGGGGTAAGACTTTGTAATAACCTGAGCTGGTCTGCCCATATCGCCAAAATGGTTTTAAATCTCAAAAGGGTTGCAGGAGTAATTCTTAAGAACCAGCGCCGATCTTTCAGTAGACCCATAGCCCCCACCCTGGCAATTTATGAAGGGAAAGCATTAGCAGCGGCAGTTTATGGTTCAGAACTTTGGGGGGCGGAAAATACAAAAGCCTTAGCTGTGGCCGAAAATAAGTTTATTAGAGATTTGGTCTCGCTACCCTTATCGTCCCCACTGAAACCCCTTTTTCTTGACATGGGCAAAAAATCGGTTGTTGATCTAGTGCAAATTCGCCCCTTGCTATTCTGGGTTCGTCTTAGAAGGACCCCAGAACTTTTTAACTATGCTCAGGTTTTGGATGAGCTGATCAGTTTGAACGTAGCAAACAAAATTAAATGGCTCAACAATTTAAAGACGCTTGTAAAATCTATAGGTCTGGAGGAGAGTTGGATTTCGCAATTACCACCCCCAAAAGCAATTGTCAAAAAACTTTATTGGGATTGGGTTGTTGCTAAAGAACACAGGAATCCTAACTGGGGTCATCTAACTAGTACTTTCCTTGATCACAAGCCCCTTAGGAAGTTAGAGCCCTTCTTGGATTTTATCCAGGTCCCTCGCGATAGAACATTGTTTCTGAAACTCAGATATGGGATTCTACCCCTTAACACATTCAAAGTAGGTTGGAAGGGATACAGAGGAACAGAGTGCAAATGCCCAGGTTGTCCCTGTCCAAAAGAATCCTTGGGCCATTTCCTATTTGCATGTGTAGCCTACAAAATACCTAGAGGAAGGTGGTTGAAACCTGTCTGTAGGAACTTAGGGGTGAGGGATCATAGATTAGCTATGCGTATTTTTTTAACAGATGTCTCTTCAATGTACATGGTCTGTGGGGTGGCTAAATATGTAGCGAATGCTTGGCTCATTAGGTCAAAACTCGTACCCATTGTCTGAATTGTTTTATGTACAGTTTATTATGGATTTATTATGGTTATTGTATACGTACTTTTATGAAATTTTGTTTCGAATAAAGTATTTCTAATAGTGCAATTTGTTGTGTCACGGGGGTTGAAGAATTTTCGTGCCTCGCACCCCCTGCCACTTCAGTTGGCATGTGCTGGTTGCCCTGAACTAATGCATTGTTAACCAAACTATGTAAAGTAGCAACAGTTACTTGTTCAAAGTTAAATAGTTGGCTTTCAATACGAGCAAGTCTCTCTTCCAATGGACGTAATAAGGTACTCAGATGTGCAGTTATTGTCTTGCATTGGCTGGCCTCCCATGCCAATAGATCGATACTGGAAGAGCCTGGGCCTAGCACATTATTGCCGTCATGATTTTCCAACTGCATAGATGAATCGGGTGCAGGAGCTGGACTTTGCGTCCCCGCATCCTCTGGGCTTTAATGGAATTACCTGTTTTCTGCGGTTTTTAGCAGATTTTGCTCCGGTCTTTCTTTCGATGAGCTGCTTTTTCTTAGGAATTGCACCCGCGCGGTTGCTGTTGAACTGACGTGTAATTGGTCTCTCTGAAGTATTTCCCAGGGTAGATGTGTCCAATCGCACAGAAATATTGTGTTGCATCATTTGGGTGGGAGGGGGAGTTTGATCCAAATCCTGTCTGGGTGAGTGAATTTGGGCAGTGGTTAAAACATTGTCCATGTGTGCGTTATCCACATTTATATCCCTAAGAACCTCTGGCATTCGAGCGTTCGCAAAGGGCCCCAGTGAGGATCTTTTGGCCATAAGTAGGTCTTGCGACATCCTTCGTTCTAATTGCTTAATACCCTGGTCAATCGCTATGTTGGTTTTTGTTATAAAATCATCCAGTGTTCCTGTAAGTTTCTTGTTATGCCCTTTGCTATTGGGCTTCCGTGCAGCCATATTACACAATGCACTTTGGGAAGAGCAATACTCGTTCCCTCCACTAGAACTTGCAGGTAGCAGACTGTAATAATTCCAGCAAGGGCCGAAGAGCAAAGAGGGGTGGCCCGGTCCGGTCTCCACCGGGCTCGAACGGGCTGCAACGGGCCCGCCCTTGGCCCGGCACCCGCCCGCGCGCGTCCCGCATTCGCGTGTGTTTCTCAGCCTAAGTAGGAGGTGCTGGGGGGGCGGGGCGGGAAGAGGACCCAGGTGCGGCCGGTGTCTATGGCGCTGTGCAACCTGGTACTTGCCGTCCCGCAGCTGATTACAAGAAGTGCCCCAAGTTAGCAGAGTTCCGGGTATGGCTGGCGGCGTCCCACTGAAGCAGCAGAGTCCCAACGTTAATTCTTTAGAACTCGAGCGACTCCCTGGAAGCGGTGGCCGCGAGGCGCAATATAGTGCTGGGGGGCGGGGCGGGAAGAGGACCAAGGTGCGGTCGGTGTCTATGGCGCTGTGCAACCTGGTCCTCGCAATCAGTTTGGGCAGATTTCTCTCAAATGTCATTTTCTAGCTGTAGTTGAGATACATCCTTTCTTTAAGGTGATGTATCAATGGTGGTAGCTCCAAGCAGGATTAACCAAAGAAAGGTTACAATGAAGTGTGTGATCTCTGCACTAGGTTGTCAACAGCCTTCCTGAAGTAGCAATCAGGGACAGACAAAAGGCAAGACCTACTTAGAAACTTCTTCACCTTGAACAACAGAACCTGCAGACCAATCCACCACTCCTACAATCTACCAAATGGCAGTGCTTAGCGAGCAATAATTAGCAGTCCTTTTCTAGCAATTTAGCAGTCCTTTTCTAGCAATGATTCCATTGAATTTCTAAGGATAGACTCATCTCCACCCTTCCTCCCTTAAGCCACAGAAATAAATGCAATACACATCCACTGTCTGGGCAACCTTTATGCAGTCATCTTCAGCCAAGCTAGACAAGGGGGTTTCCACTGGTCTTATCACTCCGACTCTCACCACACATGGATTCTTAATTTTACATAAATATTACACATGTACGCCACATACATGAATGTCGGTGCAAGGGTCTGGGAGTCACCCTGAAGTAGAACTTTATGTGTGTAAGGTAAATACACTGCACTCTCTTTTGATACAGAAAAAAGGTTTGGTCATGACTAATCATTCACAAAACATGTACACTGACAACCCTTGCTGGATCTACAGCTTGCTGCTGGTCTATTTCCTTGCTGGTTCACAGTAGCCTTTAGAATCCTTCAGACCCTCTAATTTGCCAATTTCTCAAAGCTCATCTGACCCATGCATTTCTCTCTATAATAGATATGAGGGCTCTGCTGACCCTCAGAGACGGGCAGGCCATTCTGCAAGAACCCAATTCAGTTCTACCAGTCTCAATTCTAAGACCCCATATGCTACTATTTGCAAAAACTGGTTAGAGTTCTGTCAATATCAGAGCTCTCTCAGATTTCTCTGTTGGCAGCACAGCCTTCAGTTGACCCTCAAACTTTCAGACAACTTTTTGTAATCACGCAGTGCCTCCACACTACTGCTCAGGCCAGCTCCCATATCGTTACGTTTCAATCCCACTGCGTATGACCCTCTGAGCCCCTCAGCTTACTCTCTGAAACTATCTTTTTAGACACTCCTTATGAGACCCTCCCATTCCCTTGGCTAGCCCTTGATTTTCTTAACATATCTAGGCATTCAGACTTCCCTCTAGCACATTGACTGCCTTCACATTACTGTCCCATCCCTCAAGTACTCACTTTTGCCAGTTTTCCCTCTCCATTGTCCCTTAGGACCCCAAAGTTGCTGGCACTCCCGGTTCTATTCTCCCCTTTGCTAGCTCTCATGGACCACTGCACCTATCTATTACCCTTCAATGATTACAGAACCCCTATAATGGCTCTCAGCCTGCCAGTTTTGCATGATGAGGTCTATAATTGTAGCCCTTCCAACCCCTTTTCAGCCTGACAACACCACTATCTCAACCACCTAGATAGAGTTTCACATACCACGCTACCAGACTTGTCACTCAGGGCCTCCTTGCTTCTCTTCCAAATACCGTTGAGGTATTTGCACCTCCACCACCTTCAAGTCACTCTTAGAGCTTTGCAGACCACTCCCTGGTGTTAAAGCTGCCACAGCTGGCATCGGTTCTCAGTGCTAACACATCTGGCAATCAGAACCCTTTTTCACAAAGAGTCCATCAGCAGGCCATCTGAACCCATCTATCCATTGCTTACCTAACTCCATCCTCTGCTCATTAGTGTCTCTTTCTGATCCTTAGCTCTCCTTTGCGGATTGCCACACCTCTTTGCCCCCCCCCCCTTTGTTAGCTAAGGACTGCATTTGGTGACTTTAGCCATTGAATTTCTCAAACCCTTTCCCCTACCCTTCATAGACTACTAGAATTCTTTTCACCCACCCATCTTTGCCACATTTCAGTTCCTCTACCTCACAATACAGTATCAGACTACCATACTAGCATCAGACAGCATCTCCATGGGAACATTGCCCGCTGCATTCGAGCACTCCGAGGTTGCATGGACTTTTGGGCCACGCTGCCGCTTTCAGTGGCGGGACATATCGCCCTGCTCAAAATGGTGGTGCTTCCCCGGTTATTATATTACTTCCGGACTTTGCCGATCTGGGTCCCACCGGCCACGTTTCGTCGATTACGCTCTATGGTGGTCGGATTCCTCTGGGGAACGGGCCGGCGGCGGGTAGCCCTCAATACCTTGATGAGGCCGAAAGACGAGGGGGGGCTCGCTGTGCCGGACTTCGAAAAGTATTATCTGGCGGCGCAGCTCCAGACCTTCACTCAGGAGATCGCCAGGGAATTCCGGGGCCCGGAAGACGGAAGAGGGACGGGTATGGCCAGGCATGTTCTCTCCTTTATAGCGCTGCGACAACGATTAGTCCTGCGGGACTTGTCGATGGAGGAGCGGACTGTCCGCCTGTGTTGGAATCGGGCCCACGCCCGAGGCCAACTGAGAACACCATATGCGCCTGAAATACCATTGGGGATGCTGACGGCCCTCCCCCACGGAGGGGATTGGTCGCGTTTGGTGGCCTGGGAGGATTCCGGTTTGCAGCTCGTTGGTGATCTGTTCGGGGACGGAGCGCTCTTGTCCTTTCAGGATCTTATTGACCGCTTCGGGATCTCCCGGGGCGACTTTTTGCTGCACTCGGCCATTGTACGAGCGATCCAGGCACACTGGAAGAACGGGCAGGAGGAACCCCACTTATCTCAGGTGTGCCAGTACGTAATGATGTCGGCGGGCACGGTGAAGGCGGTCACTTGCCTCTACGGCAGGTTGATTACCGAGGGATTGGCTCCTCTCACCACTTTAAGGACCCGCTGGGAGGAGGACATTGGTAGGGAGATCCCGGAGACGACCTGGTCCCAGTTGGTGAGACGAGCCTGGAAGGGCACACGAAACGCCCGTTTCCAACTGGTCCACTATTATGTTCTCCATAGAGCGTACCTGACCCCGGTGAAAATCAGGCGTTATTTTGCCACGGCGTCGGCGGAATGCCCTAGATGCCCGGCTCAGGAGGCGGACCTCCTACACATGTTATGGGCCTGCCCAGGACTGACGTCCTACTGGCATGAGGTAGCGACGACCCTGGAGGAGGTGACAGGGAGACTCTTATCATTGGATGCGGCGGTAGGGCTACTGCACTGGTTCCCCCATACCCCCAGGAATAAAATTTCTAGTAAATTTATCGACCTGGGGCTCCTCCTTGCTAAACGAGAGGTGACCAGGAACTGGAAGGCACGAGCTGGTCCGGCAGGCAGCAGATGGCACAGTGAGCTTTTGAAGTGGGCGGCGGGAGAGAGCGCGCTGAGATATCAACTGGCTTGGAGGCAGGGTAATGAGAAGGCGCAGGGGGCCGCATTGGAGTGGGAAATGTTGGTGCAGGCCCTCAGGGATTATTGCGCCCCCAGCGACTCTGAAAGTGAAGAAGCAACTCACCCCGAGTCCCGGTGAACGTTAGTACTGACAGTCCTATTGCCTTCCCCGTGGGTCCAATAGCAGATCCTATGTTGATAGCTCCCTGGCACTGGTGGTGGGGGGGGGGGGGTTCTCTTAGTTAGTAGACATTTATGGGGAGGGGGGTTTATTTTGGGGGTTTTAGGCTTGTTTGGAAAAGCAGATGACGGACAGTGCATTATCCGGACCAGCTCCAGCATCCTACGGACCCCCATTGCATTTCGCCGCCCGACCCCAGGGTTGTGGGCTGATTGGCTGTGTGCGGACTTTACGGAGGGGGGCCAGAGGGCTTTATTCTGTTAATATTGCTTATGATACAATGCTGGTCGTTACTGTACTGATTTACTGATTCCTGCAATAAAAATATATTTCAAAAAAAAAAAAAAAAAAAATCAGACAGCATCTCCTTTTACTCACAACCCACAGTTACATGCTTTGATTTTTTTAGCCCATACTTACCATAAGTATTTTAGGTGGGCTGAAAAGGCTGAATGTTTAACAGTTGACAGCAGAGTGATATTCTAATACATGAGGCCTAGAAGTCTCCTCCTCCTGGCCCTCCTAGGTCTACTGGTCCATCTAGGCCTACTGGTCTTGGCTCTACTACTCGTCCGGGTCCAAGTCCTCCTTTACTGGGTTGTCTGGACCTCCTCCTGGCCCTGGTCCCCTTAGCCCTCGTCACTGATTTTTGGGATTTAGGGCTACGGGTTATAGTCCTTCCTGCTGCTGCTCCTTCCTGGCACTTCCTAGCCATGACCATTCCTTATAGTGGTCCTTCTGATCCTCCCTGCCCTGGTCCCCTCTGCTATGGTCCTACTGATCCCCCCAACCCTGGACCTGCTGGTCTTCTGGTTTCGGCTTCACCTGGTCCTTTTTGTCCTTATGCTCCTGGGTGTGACACACTCATGGGCATATTTACAAGCCCTTATTGCCATGGTAACGTCACTTTTTGCGACATTCCTGTAACGATAGGGGCCTCGCCTAATTTACAAGGCTAACTTAACGTGGCTCAACACTACCTCCTTGTAAATAAGCCCCCCTTTCATGCTATGCTTGCATGAAAGGGGAGGGCAATGGGTGTTGCTGTGGGCGTTCCACCACAACACCCATTATTTTGAATGCCCCCTATTTACAAGGGAGGCGTAAATAGGAGGCAGCACCAGAATTAAGACAAAGAAAAACTTGGTCTTACCCTGGCGCAACAAGGAGAAATGTTTCATTTCTCCTCATTTTTGCTGTTTTCATGTGTGCTGCGTTGTGCAGCTTACATAAAAACAGCAAAAGGCCAAAGATTGTTTATGTACAGGAAGATCCTCCTTCCTGCACATAAAAAATCATTTTTTTTAATGCTGTTTTGCAACTTCTTTGTGTGCTGCATTGAGCAGCACACATAGAAGTTACAAAATGGTATTCAAAGATTGTTTATGGGAGGGAAGGGGGGCCTTCCTGCACATAAACAATCTTCCCCTGCACGCAGACACCCTTGCACTAAGGTGCAAGGGTGCCTGCACTGGTGCTAGGCTGCTAAGTGTAGTGCCAGCACAGGGGGAAACACAGGGCTGCACCATATTCTTGTAAATATGGTGCTGCCCTGCGTTTCTGAAGTGGCAGAGTGAGGCGTTAAACCAGGAAGGCTAATGTCTCACTGCACTACTTCCCTTGTAAATATACCCCTTAACGCCCTCCAGGTCTGGGACATGCTAATCCACTGGCATCTCTCCCCTCACTGTCGACATGGCACTGTGTTCACTGGTCCTGGTCTTATGTATTGGGTCTTCTTAAGTATTGTCATTTTGGCTCTCGTCCAGTCCCTTTGGTTCCGCTCATTCTGGTTTTCCTAGTCCTCCTGATCCTCATCACCTGACACCCCATGTCCTGTTCCTTATAGTCCACTAAATACTCAAGGCACTTTGTGTCTGTTCCCTGGTCCTCCCAACCCTATTCGTGATCCTGTTTACCCTGATCCTTCTAGTCCTCCTAATCTTCTTCACTCTTGTCCCTGCTGCTGATAGCCCTGGTCTATCATCTCCAGACCACTGTAGCCCTTTTGGTCCTCCTCCATCTAGTCATGATACTCCTGAGTCTGGTCATCCTGTTTTTTGTCACCCTGATTCTGTGCTAAATCATTACCAAAGTCCTGCTTCTCTTTGTTCTAGTCATCTTCTTCCTGTTCGTGGCTCTAAACAACAAGCTTGTTCCTCCTGGCTTCTGTCATCCTGGTCCAACTTATCCTGGTCTTCCTTTTCCTTCTCACCCCAATCCTTCTTCTCCTGGTCCCTTTGGTTGTGGTGTCATTGAGCCTCCCTACTCCAGTCTTCTTGGCTCTTGTCCCTTTGGCTCTGGATTCCTGGGCCTCTGCGCCTTGTCTTCCATGTCATGTTCTCATAATCACTCATTCTGTTTCTGTTCTGCATAGCCTTGGTTTTGTTTTTGACACATGAAACACCTGGCATCTTAGGTGTGTTTTTCCCCTGCCTTTTTTGCTTCTTACCTCCAGTTTTTGACTGTGTGCTGCATTTTGCTTTTGCTGGTTTTAGGACTCTGAGCACTTTACCACTGGTGACCAGTGCAAAAGCGCCAATGCACCCCGTGTAAAATGTCTCTGTAATTAGTTTATCCTTGATTGGCATATCTGATTTACTAGTAAGTTCCTAGTAAAGTACACCAGGTGTACCTGGGCCTGTAAATAAAATTCCACTAGTGGGTCTGCACCACTGATTGTGGAACCCACAGTAGCTGTGAGATAATGGAGTTCTGTTTCAGTACAACACTCCCCAAATTTTTTTCCTGGCCTTTGATGCAACTTAGACAGTAGAGTACTGGGTCCCTAATGTAAAGGTTCCCAGTATCAGTGTTATTTCCCTGAAAACATGTCCACAATTGGTACTTTTGCCCCTGTAAGTCCCTAGGAAGTGGTACCCTGGACTCTTAGTTCCTGGCACTAGTACCCTGCCACAGCCCTTGCAGCTGGTATGCCCCTGTCGGGTGAAAGAAATGACCAAGTCGACATGCCACAACGCCTGTTTGCCATGCCAGCTAGCACTGCCTAAGATAAGATAAGTCACCACTCTGGCAGGTCTTATCAGCACTAAGGCAGGGTGGACTATATCCCAGGCATGGGCATATCTGCATGAGCAGATATGCTCCTACAGTATTAGGGTCTATTCCTTAATATTGTAAGTGCTAGGGAAGCCATAGAAAGTGCATGGGCTGGGAGCCTCACAACTTGAGTTCCACAGCACCATGATTGCTAGCACTGCCTAAGATAAGGTAAGTCACCACTCTGACAGGTCTTATCAGCACTAAGGCAGGGTGCACTATATCCCAGGCATGGGCATATCTGCATGAGCAGATATACCCCTACAGTATTAGGGTCTACTCCTTAATATTGTAAGTGCCAGGGAAGCCATAGAAAGTGCATGGGCTGGGAGCTTGATAACTTGACATCCACAGCACCATGATTGCCTCACCGAACCCAGGAGTGATTGGTACCAAACAGCTCCTTGTAATAAATCTGCACTTATGTCAGTGTGAGATTTATTAAAACATGTCACAGAGGGCACCTCAGAGGTGCCCCTGAAAACCTACCAACTCAGGTGTGGGCACTGACTGGCTTTAGGCAGACTGCCACACACAGACATGTTTCTGGACCCCTGGGTGGGGAACCTCTGCTCTCTGGGACCAGACAAAATGCAGATCCTGAGCAGAGGTGTCAAACCTCCTCCCCCAGGATCGGCCAATGCTCAAAGGGGAAGCTTCAAAGGACTGCCGCCTTCGTAATGTGACCCCCAGCCTCTGCTGCTAGCAGCAGATGGCAGCCCACAGTTTACACCCCTGCTTTGCGAAGGAAAACCAGCAGGAAAACTTGGAAGGGCTGGGAGGTGTGCCCACCTTTGCCAATTCCACCCTTCTGATGGCGGAGGCGAAGTGGAGGAGGCAAAGTTAAGCACACTTTTCTGTCCCCTCCATCTTGAAGATGAGGGGACCGCCTCAAATCAGGGCTACGTCTATGCTCCCTCCCAAAGGAGGTGGCACAATAGGGGTTGTAGTCACCCCAGGTAAGGTGCCCATTAGCCCTACCTACCAAACCCCTAAAAGGCCCCCTAAATTTTGTATTTCGGAGGCTCCCCAGACCTTGAAACTAGATCTGTGATGACCTAAAAAGAAAGACGACAATCCTTCAGAGAAGACTGAAGACAATGACTGCTTTGTCTCCAGCTTCTGAGAACCTGAAGCCTGTCTTGCAGCCAGCAACCTCTGAAACCTAGGGAGGAATGCTGCCTTTGAAAAAGACTCAGATCTCCCAAGGAGAACGGACCTGTCCAGAAGAAACCTACTCCAAGGACTCCAGATTCAAGTGGATCCGCATCTTCTGCCCACTCTGCACCTGATGCCCACGGCCCGAGTCAGAGTGGCTCACGTGTGCAGTGAAGTCTCCCCATCAATACAACCTCATGTCCAGCATTGGCTAACTACTCCAGACCTCAATAATAGCACCTGCAATGTGAATCAAGAGCATCCCCCTGACAGCGACCGGCTCCAGTAGGAAGACTCTGACGTTGAAAGACACTCCTGCACCTGATGCTCCGGAACTGATGGTGCCCCTATGACTCTCTACATCTCTACTTACCTCTGCTGTTGTTGGTCTTTCTCCTGCAACCTCCTGTACCACGCTTGCAGTTTCTTTGCTGAAAGAAGAATCCCCATTGAAAAGCATTGGGCGGCAGATGTCAAAATTGCACCCTGTACCCGGCCACCCCTGTGCCACTGGTGGTGAATGTTTGGTGCTGCTTTGAGCCCTCTCCACCTCTATGCATAACCTTTCCTCTAAGCTTGGCTCCTGCAATCAGTCTACTTACCTTCAAGCAGTATTGCTCCACGCCCCGTATCTCCTTTGGAAAGCATTGGCCCAAAATCCAACTCTGACCTCTGCACCCTGGTGCCCCTGTGCTGGTGATTTTATTTATTTTTATAAACCTTTTCATTGGATTTTGCATCTTTCATATAGAGTATACATCTCACAACATCAGTGATCATTATTTAACATACAGTGCTTGCATTACCATGACATAACAGCATCAACACAATAATTATGTGTTTTAGTGCGTGTGGTGTGCGGGTCTGTATGCCTGTTTAAAGAAAATGGGCTTTGTATTAGACTGTTTAGTTCTTGGGTTTGACTGATGCACCCTTATTACATGTGTGTGTCATTAGAGAGAAGAAATCCATTTATACAACTGAACTGGGGAGACATAACTTGGGAAAATCGGGCTAGGAATAAAGGCATTGATCTTCACTGATCTAATAACCCCAATAGTTGCTCTGTCACCGGGACAGGTGCGGCGTTCCATTTAGGGTAGGGCGATGAAGGACCCGCTCAGGAGATTCTTGTGTGGTATGGGGTATGACGGGGCTAAGCACCACATGGGTACCCGTTGGGGTTTCTGTGGGGGTATCTAGTACCTGCTTGAAGCTATGCAGGAGCATCGACCACTCCATGGATATGGGGCGCAGTCTCGTTCCGGTACCTCCTCCTGTCTGATTGTATCCTCTTCAGAAGCACCCCACTTCTTGAACGCCCCCCTCCACGCTGCTATCGGCGGACTATCCGGTGAACGCCAGTGCATTGTAATGCTTCGCTTTGTTAAACGTAAGGCTAGTATCGCGTATCGGGTTTCCACCTTTTTCTGTTTATTTCGCCTAAATTTCCCTTGGGCAACAGCCTCCCATGTAGTAAGCCCTGTCAGGCCTGTGGCTGTCAATATTGTGGTGTGTACTGCCACCCAAAAGGATTGTAGTGTGGGGCAAACTCATAACATATTGATGAATGTGGCATCAGGTGTGTGGCACAGCGGGTAGCCGAACTGTGATGCAGGGAAAAAATGCCTGAGCGGCTCTGGCGTGAGATATGCGCGGTGTAGTATGTTGCATTGGATATTTTTGAAACGTTGGTTCCGTGACACCTTCTTGTGGTGTTCCAGGGCAATGAGCCATTCTTTATTGTGTAGCGCTCGACCAAATTCCTCCTCCCACCTTAGCCAGAGCCGCGGTAGTGGCGTATGTGTAAGGTCCATGATAGATTTATATATCCAGGTGATAAGGTGTTTCCTCGCTCCCATATGTAACATCGTGTGCAGTACAGGGTGTGTCTTCGGTTCACCTTCCATCAGATTCCCCTGCTTCCTACAGTCAGCCACAAGTTGCCTGTGAATAAGGAACTGTCCGGCGGGGAGCCCACTCTCCTCCATCAGGCCTTCATTGAACAGGGCTTCCACCTTGGTCAGTGTATGTTCTAGCCACGTTAATAATTCTCTAGTTGTGTAGTGACCATGTCTTTTAGGGAGGCCCCCTTGTAGTAACAGTGGGGAGTATATTGGTACCTAGAGAGGAGGTGGATACTCAATATGCAGGATCTGGCAACCTTCACCAACAGGGGATATGCCGGATTAGGTTTGGTCCCTGGAAGGAGTATCCGAGTTATCTCTGGGGTCAACAGAGTCCCCACCTGTGTTTCCGTCTCCTCTAGGTGACATCCAGCTGTCTGAGATAAGGCATGCAATCGCTTCTCATACGTGCCAGTAATGATCACAGCCACACACTAAGAGGAAAGTACAGCACTCCTCATATACTGAAAATAAATAGAGGAGAACTCACCGTGCATTGAGTCTAGAGCATGGCCGGACTCAGAGTCCTACAGCCAGTTCTGGGCTGCCACTGGAATCCTCAGAGTGAGTAGAGAGGGGGCTGCTCACCAGTCCCTGGAGATCATGAGCAGAGCACCAGAGCAGAGAACAGGCAGCAGGCCAGCACAAAGAAGCGGTTTGCAAAGTTGCAGTCTCTCCCGCACCCTAGCAGGCAGGCAGGCCAGTACAGCAAAGCAAATAGTCCTAATTACGGTGCTTCCTGGAATACAGCAGTTCTCTGGCAATGTGCAGGTTGCAGTGTCTGGTTAAAAGTTCCACGCAGTGTCTCAAACTGGGTGTCAGAGCCCCTGTACTTATACTCAAAATTGTCTTTGTTCAAGGGGTGACTTCAATAGAACCCTTGAGAAATTTAGGCATAGTACGCACAAATTATGGGTTTAACACTTCAGAAATGGGCCAGGTTCAACGGTGGCTTTCCTGGTTCCCTAGTCATTTTTACTCTGTTCTTCCTGGTGCCTTTGATCCTGGTACCCCAAGTCTTCCCAGTACCTCTCCTTCCTATCTTGGTCTCCTGTTCTTACAGTCCATTGTCCCGATTCCAAACTTCATAGTCCTCTTAAATGTGGTCCTTGTACTCCTGACTGTAGTCCTGCCTCTTGCCTGCTTGACTCTGGAATAACATTCCAGGCCCACCACTGATTATCCTAGCCTTTCCTAGTTCTAACGGGCAAGGACATCCTCTTCATGCCAGCCTTATTCCTTCCACGTCCTCGACTTTCGAGTCCTGCCCCTACTGGTAATCATTCCCATGTACTCCAGGCCCTTGTCTTCTGTATCCTGTTACTCTGGGTTTCACAGGCTCTATGTATTAGCCCTTTTCAACCCCCCCACCCCCGGTAAAAATAAACCCAAAACAAGAACAAGGCCATCCATAAGAAGTCCAAAATGAGAACCGTCCTGAAAAATCATCCAGAGGATGATCATGAGCATTAAGCAACAGTGCATTCTCAGGAGTGATTTTTTTATGTATGTAAAATGCATTTGAAACCTACTATTCTTTGCAGACAATTCAAAAATTCAAACACAGACAAATAAATACTCCCATACTTCAGCGCAAAAATATCTGTGTGGCATAACCTGAAACTCCCAGAGCAGAAATCCGATTTCGACTTTGAATATTTTATTTTTTATACCATTCTTAACTTAATACACACACTTATTCTTAACATACTGCTGTGCATGTGTCTATGTATTTTTTCCAATGCTTCACACACTTTCCTACCCCCAATAGAAGATAGCCAACCCGCTGCCATTGCTTAGAGTCCCTTTTTTCTTCATATCCGCCTAAATAAAGGCATCCTTCTTACTATTTATTCATTCCTCAGTCAAATACGCACAATCTTTGCTATTTCGCCTTTAGCTGCATAGACATTGAAGTGGCAGATGCTTGGCCAGCTGCTGGCTAAATAGCAGAGATTATGTCCTGTTTTGCTGACTGCTAGGTAAATAGCAGAGATTATGTACCATCTGAATGGCAGCCAGATAAATAGGCACGTCCTTTCATTGCTGTGACAGTAGCGCTCCTGGTGATGTCGGAAAAGTTGTAGTTGATTGAATGATTGAATATAAAATGTATATAGCGCTCAAATGCCCAAGGGCGTCTAGGCGCTGCAGCGGAGGAGGATACCAGAAGTGATTAATAGGTTAGGTCAAGAAAAGCCAGGTTTTCTACGCTTTTCTAAAGGAAAGAAGTGTTGTGCTGTTCTTTATGGATATTGGAAGTGTGTTCCACAGTTTAACAGTGTAGAGGAGAAAACTACTTCCTCCCCAACGCACTCTCCTAAATTTGGGCATCTGAAGGAGTTTTCTTGTGGCTGAGCGGAGTGTTCTGTTTGGAAGGCAGCACGTGTTTGGACTGTGGCAAGGTAAACCATTTTGCAACCTTATGCAGAGGAGGATCCAGGGGAAGAGGTGCGAGGGGCAAATGAGCCCCTGCCAGGGCCATATGGAAACTGAGACTGGATGATCCCAAATCACAAGGCGCTGCCAAGTCATTGCAGCACCACTGACATCAACTGGAAGACTTGTCGCTGGACGACGATGATGAGGAAGTTTTCCTCATCTCATTCACCTATGGCCTGAAGTGGCATAGGTGGCCACAACCCACATGCATGGTCCAGATTCTGGGTTCGGAGGTCAAGGCCCTCATCGACACAGGAACCTCAGTGAATATGATGGGGATCAAACAATACTGATGCCTATGGCCAAGACCACCTCTCTCCCCTCAAGATCTTCACCTACAGCAGCCAGTGCCTGCTGCTACTAAAAGGGCGGATAACAGTCTGTGTGAAGTCAGAAGATCAAGAGATAATAACCGCATTCCACGTTGTCAACAAGGAGGCCGACACCCTCATTGGGAGCCAAACCGCTGAAGATCTGGGCCTCGTGTCCTTTGCAGGGATCATGAGGGCCTGCTGGGAACCAATTCCCAAAACTCTTTAAAAGGATGCCTGAAAGCACCACCAATCAAACTATATATCGATTAGTCCGTCAAGCCAGTCACCCTCCATCACCGACAAGTGCCTTTCATTTAATGCCACTGGTTGAAAAAGAGCTGTAAAACGTTGAGAGACAAGTGGTCATTAAAAAAGTGTCTGGGCCAACACTTTGGGTATCCTCCATGGTCATTGCAGAGAAGCCAAAACAATTGGGGAAAATACGCTTCTGCTTTGACATGCGTCTCCCCAATGAGGCCATTAGGCAGGAGAGACACATAACACCCACAATGGATGACATTATAGTTGAACTCAATGGATCAAGGTGGTTTTCCAAGTTGGACCTTTAAGCAGGATACCATCAATTGCTTCTTTTTAAGGAAAGTAGGTATATCACCACATTTTCAACACACCTGGGGCTGCGCCACTTCAAAGGACTGAACTTTGGAATCTCTTCTGCAGCAGAGATCTTCCAGGATGCCATCAGGAGATGCTGTCGGGCCTTTAGGGTGTCATGAACGGGAGTGATGGTATCCTGATATATTCCACAAAGGCGGAGGAGCATCACAACACTTGTGAGCCTTGTTGAAAAGCCTGTGGAAGCATGGCGTCACCCTGCACAAGGAAAAGGAAAATGCTGCTTCTTCCAGAACTATATCGAGTTTTTCGGCTACATGTTTATTCAGGATGGTGTGCAAGCCGATCCACGGACGTTGCAGATCATACAACAGGCCCTAGCCTGACAACCGTCTCGGAAGTCCACAGTTTCCTGTAGATAGCCACCTACTTTAGAATATGTATTCCAAATTTGGCCACCATTGCTGAATTTCTGGGAGCCTTAACCAAGTTGGACATCCCTTGGAGATGTGCCCCCACTGAAGACGATGCCTTTCAGAAAGTGAAGACAGCCTTGCTGTGCAAGGTCACCAATGCCTACTTTGATCCCAAAAAAAGAACAGATCTAGTGATTGATGCCAGCCCAGTAGGTTTGGGAGCTGTGCTCACCCAAGAAGTGGAGTCTGGGAGATTGGCCCCATTAATTTTTGCCAGCAAAGCTCGAACTCTGACATAGACACAGTACTCTTAAATTAAGAGAGAGGCACAAGCCATTAAATGGGCCTGTGGACATTTTCACCTGTACCTCTGTGGCAGATCAACCGGCAACCTCTTGTCCCTTTATTCTGTAGCTCTGCCCACTCCCTCTGTCACAAATAAAGAACCGGGTCATCCAACTACAACAATACCTCATAGAGGTCATAGAGGTCATCTATCGACAGGGGTCCAAGAACGCAGCGGGATTTCTCTCACGACATCCACCCCTACCAGCTGGAGAGAATGATTACAACACAGAAACCACCAAGGCGTACGTCAGCCTAGTTTCCAAGGAGCTTGCCCACAAGGACTTAATCTATGAGAGATCCAAGGCGCCACCGCAAAAGACCCTCTGCTGGAGAAAGTGAAGGGTGCTCTACAAAATGGATTGTGACACAACTTCTTTCAAGAAGACATTTGATGGCAAGGCCTAGAGAAAGAAAAACTCATGAAACTGTGGCGAGTGTACGAGGAGCTGAGTGCTGCAACAGATGCCTCCTTCTGAGAGGGCAGCGCCTGGTGATCCCAGAGGGGCTGCAGCAACGAGTGATGAACTGACTCATGGCCGATAACGGAGAACTGTGAAGATGAATTCTTGCATGAGAGGAACGGTCTGGTTCCCTAGTCTTGAAGCTGCAGTCAATGAGATGGTAAGGCAATGCCCCTCATGCCAGGTTACCAGCTCTCAAGACATGCCTGCACTGGTCATGATGAAAGAACCATGAACATCACAGTGGTCAACAGTGAGTCTTGACCTAGGAAGTTTCCCTGATGACCGTAGGTATTCAAAGTGCCCCCTCGTTGAGTTTGACGATTCCACAGCCTTCGCTAATGTATTCCTGGTGCTGGAGAGGGCCTGTGCACTCTTTGGCTTGCTAGGAGAAGTAAAGACAGACAACGGACCAACCTTCTAAGGGTCGGATGTTCAAGACCTGCTAAAATCGCCGAATCACACTTCAATGGCCACAAGCAAATGAAGAGGCTGAGTGGTTCATGCGGACATTGAATAAAGTCCTCATAATTTGCGTGGTAGAAGGGACCAACCTCGAAGTCTGCCTCCAGACGTTTTTGAGGGCATACTGAGGAACACCAAATTGCACCTCTCAATGCTCTCCGTGGTCTCTGATTCTCAATGGCCACTGGAGGGATACATTCCCAGCCTATCCAGAGTGGACTCCAACGCAGTATGACCCCATGGGTACGCAGACTCAGCACACCCAGACCAATGTGTGCGCAAGCCTCAAATGACGAGCCACTACCTGGGTGATCTTACCGGGTGACAAAGTGTTACTCAAGACCCCTGGCTGGGGTAGAAATTTCGGACACCCTTTCTAGTCTGTAGTATGAACTGTCACTCATGTGCACTGGACTATGAACACTTCTTGCTAAAGTTGATGAGTTAGGCACTAGAAACATACCATGGTACCGGAAGGTGGATTTCCTCAGTTTATCTGAACCAGAAGAGGAAAGCGGCGATGTGAAAAAACCCTCATGGACCTGTGAACCAATGAGAAGCCGGACCCAGTGACAATACCCTTGTCAAGGCAGTGCAGGGGCAAGTTCTGAGGCTGACTCCTGAGGCATTCAAGAGAGGACATTCCCATTATCAACTGTATCACCTCAGACCTAACCCACCACGAGCTAGAGGCTCAGAGACCTTGCATGCCAAGTACGACAGCAAAGTTCATCGCAAAGTTGGAAAGGGGTGTAATGGCCACCTAACCCCTCTCCTGTGGTGACTGCCCCTAAACCACACCATGTGCATCCTCTGGCCAGACGTGGCCAGAGGCTATATAATTAACGGATGGTGACCGCTCATGGTCTTCCGGCCCACATCAAGTATCCGGTGTGTGCATTATTTGTGCCCAGTACTCTTTTGGCCTCGCCTGTGTGGGCCCCGCATTCACATGTTGCGTCGACACGCTACACGCACAATGTGGTAGCATTTATGTTTCACTGAGAGATTTCTAAGCCCAGAACTCTAAATCTTCGTCCAGTAGCAAGCCCCGAAGAGATTCTTTTCTTTTATTTTTTATTATGGGATGTTTAAGTTGATTTTAGAATGTCATTAAGAGAAGTACAAGTCTCAGATGACCAAGAAATAAAAAAAAAGTGAATACGTTGAGCTAGCCTGGACCTGGGAAACTCCAGAGCATTCTGAAAGTCTAAATCAATCTTCAGAGAAATTGTCCATACATCAACAGACTTTGATTTAATACATCTTTGATCCTTAGAACAATGCTTGCCTTCTCAGGGCTCGATTGTGTGAGAGCTATTTTTACCAACCTCCCTTGGGCACTCTTCTTTCCACGCAGGCGGTCCAGCGAGTGCCTGCAATAGAACTGTGCGGGGGTGGACGGCATGCACTTGAACAGCTTGGTTCATCCATTTGGATGGCCTGCCTTTCAAGAGCTCGACTGCGGTTTCACTTCGCCTGCCTCAGACACAAGGGTCTTTATCAGCAGCAACCTGTCTCCTGTGCTTAGCGAGAAAGATCAGATGGTTGGGCACAGGATTTTAACCTAACAGATTCCTGTCAGAAACAATAAGTTCTGCTGAAACGAAGAGAGAAAGTCAAGTCTTTTCAGGTCACGCAGCTACACTGTGGACATATCTGCCAATGCAGCTTTATATCTGTAGTACAATATTTTGTTTAGGAAAGCTTTGAAATCTGCTCCTTTCATTGCTGCATGTATTAGTATTGTTGTTTCATAACATTGTTATTATGCGATTTAGTTTTCTGATTGTCTGTCTACAGTGCTCCATTGCTTTTTATGGCACACTTCAAGCTTATACAAATAAATGCAAGCATGTGTATCCCACTTCAGGACCAGCTTCAGTGCATAGAAAACCTAGGAGATATTCTATCGATACCCGAGCAGTGTACAGAAAAATACATCTGAAAACATACCCTTTGTCCGCTGCCAATACAAGCTGATGTTTAAGAAAGATATCACGAAAGAGTGCAGTGTGAGCCAATAGAAGACTGTGTGGGGAGCACTGGTTTCTCAGCTTTCTTTGGCAGGAAAGTGAGGTGCAGGGAAACAGCCAGCACAACTGTTGGGTTACAGGGATGTTACATTGCCCCGGATACGTATACATCTGTTTTTTCCACTTATTTGTTTTATTTTGGAAAACAAAGGAGGCATGTTGCAGACAATACTGTCATCATTGGTTAGAGGCGGCAGACCCGGGAGCAGAAGTCGGCCGGGACCAGGGTTCCATTCCCGACGCGGCAGGGTCGTGGACTTTGGTCAGCGGACTTGATAATTCTCGCTTCGGTGCCTACTCTAATTCAGGGGTCCCACTCTGCAACTCTGGACATCAGCTTGCCTAATCTCCACAACAGCCCCTCCAACGCCGGGATGCTTGGATCCACCTTGGGGACTCCCAGCAGGGACCATCCCACAGGGAAAGCCAGGGCGGGTTCCCCAGCGCTAAACAGCGCCAGGAAACCTCCGGGTAACAGTGTGCTTTACAAGCTCAAACATAATAATACAAAAGGCTTGTAGGGGAAAGTAAGTGAAGAGACAGCTCAATTAGCAAAATTGTTAAGCCTGTGTGAAATCCTCATTTTGCGGGCGTAATTTTACGTAATAATGCAGTATGCTTATTACACAAAAAATACACTATTCAGCCAGATCACATAATTATGCACCGTTCGTGTCAAAAATTATACGTGAGTACACAGGAACAATACAATGACCAGAACACAATGGCTGCTCTTTGCCGTAAATGTGTTTGTTTTGCGCTATATATATATTTTTTACTTTGAAATGCATTCTTGCATCCAAAATGGACACGTAGACACTTTGTGGAGTCAAATATACCACCAAATGTAAGGTTTCATTTGAAATAATTATGTGTAATTTCACATAATGTTTTCCGATATTTTGCATAATTATGCAAAAGCAACTCTGCCAATTTTCTCACCACTCTAACCATTATCATTATACATTTTAAGAGGAGGGCTATGCACAATTTCTTTCACATACTTGATGGTTAAAAAGTTCAATGTTCTGGCCAGTAAGCAGTGTTCGTACTTCCTTTGACTAGGCTATAAATGGTTTCTCCTGCCACCCCATGATCATTTCCAGCTACAGCATATCCCAGGGCAAATTATCATGGAACAGCAAATGTCAAAATAAAAAGCTACAGCCTACCATGAACACTAGTAGGTGGCGGAGAGGGCTGTCAGAGCAGTCACTGTAGGGATATAACAACATTACATTTTTACCATGCATCCCAACTGGGGGGCTGGAAAAAATCTTAAAAGCAAAGATTAAATTACCAGGTTCATTACCACCTTTAACAACTGCTTACCCCGTTATAGGGAAAGAGGTAGGACTGGGTCTCTCCATCACCTACAAGAAACCCAAATACACTAGAAACATGCTAGTACACAGTCCCCTCCATTCTAGCAAAACCCCTACATGGCTTAGCACACAAGAGGGTTTTAACAAATGCGGTTCCTGCTAAGCATGAAAACACAGTAGAAACCGCCAGATGTTCACACTCCCCACTGGGAAAGTTAGAACAATTATCAAGTTTATTAAATGCACCTACGACTTTGTCGTATATATCCTAGAATGCCCCTTTCAACTGCTATATATTGGCAGTACTGAGTTACAATTAAAAAAGAGGATACTTGAGCACCTGCGTGCTATGAAACAAAATTATCCAAACTACACAGTGGCAAGACATTTTTATCTCAAAAACAACAGAAATAACGAGGATTTGAGCTTTTTTGGTTTTGACAGAATTGCAAAACATGTCAGAGGAGTGGATCGTGAGAAACAATTGAGGGTGTTGGAATCTTGTTACATTATTCAGATGAATACTAAAACTCCAGACCAATTGAACAGTGATGAGGAATTGTCAATCCATATTAGGACATAAGTATAATTGGCTATCTGTTAATTTGCCGTTCATCACTCCCTTTTTGATTGTCTCAATTTTGCTCATATATACACTCTGTATCTTTGGCTTATTCTCCCAAGTAATTGGGGTTTCTCTTACTATTTGTGTCTCTGGCTATGACATTAATCCAAATTCACTCAATTATCTCATGTGGTTATTATATATAATTTTTTCTTATTGAATTTTTTGCTCATTCTTTTGGGTGATATTGGTTGATGGTACATGCCATGATATGTAGAGACAGGTCTCAGTATTGCTCCTGTCTTTTATCTTTATGAATACAATTTTCATGTTCTCTTGGAGACAAAAGGCACTGGCCGTTCGATAACACATAGCATATGTTATTCAATTTGCATCACACATTAGTGATGTTTTGTCTATTTTATGAAATTCCAATATATGCTTTCTCTGATTTTGCTATGGGATACAGGGCATTGGCCATGCCAGTATTGGAGAATCTCACACAAATAATTGATGTGCAGGAATGTATAGTTTATTCTTTTTTTTTGTACTGTCCACCTCTGAACATTGTGTTGTGCACAGATGCACTTTAATGCTTAGTGTGTTGTTTATATCTATCATCATTGTGATTTTAAATCTTGACCAGAATAGATTCAATCGATTGTGAAGTATGTTGTTAATTTCCATGATCACCATGTTTATTTCTATGGGCAGTGGAGCACAGTCTTGTAACTTAACAAAGGCTTTTTGAAAGCCAAAATGCTTTGTTCTTGATAACATAAATAAACTGGTGTAACTGCTTGGTGTGCCGCTTCCCTTTCCACATTTCTCATTGGTGAAGATTTTGATTTATTTTGGTACAGTAGACGAAGGCCGCAAGATGTCGCAGGTCCTGTTATCATTTGGTGAGATCAAGTACAACTTTGGCAACATGGGCAAAAAAAATATAATGCCACCCTGCTACTCTTATAAGCAGTATCCCATATGGGGAATTGTTTAGAATAAGAAGGAACAGCTCATGGACAAAAGACTACGATCGGGCAGCCAGCGAGATCATTAGACCCTTTAGATCAAGAGGCTACTCACAGAAAACACTGTATCTAGCAAAGGAAAAAGTGGAAACAATAGAAAGGCAGACACTACTTAGGGAGCCACAAACACACTCATCAGTAGAAGACAGAGGAAATCTGAGACTAATTACGGTCAGCAGCCAGTAAATTAAGAACACTACTGTGCAAAAATTGGAAGATTTTGAAGTCTGACAGGATAATAGGCAAGGAACTTCCGGATTATCCAAAGATAACATTTAGAAAATCGAGATCTTTAAAAGACTATTTGGTACAAAGTCATCTTACCAAACCACCACTAGTCTCAGGTCTGCAGAGCCTTCATGGCTTGTTCCTGTGTGGGAAATGCAAAGCATGCAGTAACAGTAAAAGAGTCTTAACATATCAAATCCCTGATACCAAGGCCCACACTAGAATTTCTAAATTCATGACATGTAGTACAACACATGTAGTGTACTGTCTGGAATGTCCATGTGGCTACCACTACGTGGGCAGTACAGTCAACACAGTCGAAATGCGGATACTGGAACACCAGAGAGCGATTACTAATAGGGAAAACGTTCCTCTTCAGCCAGGCCTTCCCCTCTTAAAACTCTCTTAATGTCTCCTCTTATCTTTTCTTCCGGTCTCTCTCCCTCAGTTGCTGATCCCCCTAGCGCCAAGAAACCGCAAGGTGTACGCTGCGCTTTAGAAATATTTTAAATTAGAAATTAGAAATTAGGGATGAGAACTACCCTGTAGCCCGTCACTTTGCTAGCCACCATAAAGGTAACAGAACACTCCTACAGTTTTTCTGTCTGGACTGCATTCCCAATGATGTCAGGGGAGGAAATAAGGAGAGAAGGTTATGACGCCTGGAGTCGAGATACATTATCGAACTCCAGACCAAGTCACCCAACGGGCTAAATGCAGGAGAAGAACTGATAACCCATCTGTAATGTATTTAATATAGAGCAGCATCCTTACGTATTAGGGTTAAAAATTAGAAGAACTGACAACTACCAAACTTGAGGAATAGAGAGGGATTACAGCTTAATGGATATAATCAAGGTTAGGGAATGATAATAAAATGTACAGTGATTAGGATATATGTATATATAGAAAATGCATTTTGACACACAGTGAAATGTGCCCATCCAGGGACTAATAACTTGAGTGAAAATTGCTTTAATGCAAATTTTTTGAATTTGGATTTAAGTTGATTATTATAATAATGTGACAGATAATGTGGAAACTCTTTAATTGTTTTAAACAATGAAATTACGATTCTATATATGTCAATCAAAGAAACATTCACTGTAAATGTAAATGTAAATGTAAATGTGTTTGTATTTATATAGCGCCTTCTACCCAGAGGTCTAGTAGCGCAGTATTCATACCGCTGTGGAACCCTTCCTGGCTTTCCTGTGAGATGTCCACTCCTGGGCACCCCCAAGGTGAAGCCAGGCATCCAAGCGCTGCAGGCCGTTGTAATAATAATTATAATGCACTGCACCGACACCATTTGCATATTTCAATACGGTGCATACAAACCATCGTGTATAATCCTCTGTTTGTTTTTATGAACTGGTAAATATTAACATCCGCCTCGCAGACGCAAGCCGACACTGACGAAAGTTACGGCTGAAACGCGTCTGTTTCTGAACTTTGCGCAATAAAATTCTATCGAGAATAAACTAACGGGAGTGCTGGTCCTTACTGTTTACCAACGCACACCATGACCGACCAATCACCCCTCACCACCACCCTCCACGCCTGGACCCCGATCAGCACCGAAGACACCATCCGCACGATGAACTCCATCCACTCCGGATCACCGACCGACCCCTGCCCTCACCACGTCTTCAACAAGGCCGACGCTGTCATCGCACCCCACCTGCGAGACATCATCAACACATCATTCGACACCGCCACCTTCCCTGAGAGCTGGAAACACGCCGAACTCAGCGCCCTACTCAAGAAACCAACAGCGGACCCCACCGAACTCAAGAACTACCGCCCCATCTCGCTCCTCCCGTTTCCAGCCAAAGTCATCGAGAAGACCGTCAACAAGCAGATGGCCGACTTCCTCGAAACGAACGGATCCCTCGACCCCTCACAGTCCGGCTTCCGAGCCAATCACAGCACCGAGACCGCCCTCATCGCCGCCACCGATGACATCCGAGCCCTGATGGACAATGGAGAAACAGCGGCCCTCATCCTCCTAGACCTCTGCGCGGCATTCGACACGGTCTGCCACCGCACCCTAGTACAGCGCCTCAGCAACATCGGAATCCAGGACAAGGCGCTGGAATGGATCATCTCCTTCCTCGACGGAAGAACACAGAGAGTCCGCCTACCACCGTACAAGTCAGAAGCCTCCGAAGTCATCTGCGGCGTCCCTCAAGGATCATCTCTGAGCCCCACCCTCTTCAACGTCTACATGAGCCCCCTCGCGGCCATCGTACGCAAACACAACCTCAGCATAATCTCCTACGCCGACGACACCCAGCTGATCCTCTCCCTGACCAACGACCCTGCCTCCGCCAGAGCCAACCTGCACGAAGGGATGAAAGAGGTAGCCGAGTGGATGACGACCAGCCGCCTGAAACTGAACTCTGACAAGACGGAGGTCCTCATCCTGGGCTCTTCCCCCTCCGCCTGGGACGACTCCTGGTGGCCCCCCGCCCTGGGCACCGCACCCAAACCGACAGACCATGCACGCAACCTGGGCTTCATCCTGGACTCCTCCCTCTCCATGACCAGGCAAGTCAACAACGTCTCCTCGGCGTGCTTCAACATCCTACGCATGCTACGGAAGATCTTCCGGTGGATCCCCACCGAGACCAGGAAGACCGTCACCCAGGCCCTCGTCACCAGCCGACTGGACTACGGCAACGCCCTCTACGCCGGTACCACCGCCAAGCTCCAGAAGAGACTCCAGCGGATCCAGAACGCCTCAGCCAGACTCATCCTCGACATCCCACGAACCAGCCACATCACCGGACATCTGAGAGACCTTCACTGGCTCCCCATCAACAAAAGAATCACCTTCCGCCTCCTCACCCACGCACACAAAGCCCTACACGACCAAGCCCCGAGCTACCTCAACAGCCGGATCAACTTCTACGCTCCCAAACGCCACCTCTGATCAACCAACCACGCCCTCGCCGCCGTCCCCCGCATCCGAAGAGCGACTACAGGAGGAAGGTCCTTCTCCTACCTGGCCGCCAAGACCTGGAACTCCCTCCCTCCCTCCCTGCGCCTGACCCAAGACCACCTCTCCTTCAGGAAGAAGCTGAAGACCTGGCTGTTCGAGCAGTAGCGGCACCCCCCCCCCCCCCCCCCAGCGCCTTGAGACCCTATGGGTATGTAGCGCGCTCTATAAGTGTCACTGATTGATTGATTGATTGACTGTTTAACAGCAGCGGAGCCTTATATATAGATCCATTACGGATCGGCATCTACAAGCGGATCCCCGTCTTCACCTACACATAAATCAAGCTGCTGCTCGTGTGCTACTCAAAGGTGGACAACCTTGGAGCGACAATTTTCACGTGGCCGTCCAGCCGCAGAGTATGCAACACCCCGTCATCCTTGGGGGTCACGGAAGGGAAACAGCAGCCGTACACGGGATCGAGGACGGGCCCACTTGCCGGGTCCATACAGGGCTTGATTATGTGCTTTCCGCACCACAATTCCCATAATACAGTCTCATTTGAGCCTCCCATTGGTGGGTGTGTCATATGGAAAATGGAGAAGTGGGTTAGCAGTTGTGCACACCGCTTCTGTTAAAGCCCCTGAAGAGAAACATATGGAGCTTCGAAACGCATCGGGCAGATCCATTACGGAGCGGCATCTACAAGCGGATCCCCGTCCTCACCTACACATAAATCAATCTGCTGCTCGTGTGCTACTCAAAGGTGGATAACCTTGGAGCGACAATATATATATATATGTCACTGGCGCTGACGAAGGCCACATCGGCCGAAATGCATTCGCCATAGTTATTAATAAACAGAGCTGCCTTCTTACCCCCGCTGTGGCTTCTGCTTCTTTCACTGGAGAGGAGGTGTTTTGTTTCATTAATCAACACGTGTCCCAGAAGCGCGTTTCAGAAGCCCCCTCATCGCGAGTGGCCTGGAGACTCTGGCCCATGCTGTTGCATTTCTGTTTCTTCCTTGTTGGAAATTCTCCAGGCTCGCCAGAAGTCCGCAAAGACATGGAGCGGTGCAGTTAGGTATTTCACCTTTAACTCAGACGGGATTCACTGTCCTCCCGCCTTCGCCTATTTCCAGATCGGACTGTTGGCAGATGAGGTTGGGGACCGGAGGCAGCCCTGCAACTTGGGGGGTCCAGAAGTCCGCAAAGACATGGTGCGGTGCAGTTAGGTATTTCACCTTTAACTCAGACGGGATTCACTGTCCTCCCGCCTTCGCCTATTTCCAGATCGGACTGTCGGCAGATGAGGTTGGGGACCGGAGGCAGCCCTGCCACTTGGGGGGTCCCGTTACGCTGTGCAAGTGTCTCACCCCCTGCTATTTTCCCGGATTTCACCGGGAACGTCCCTAGGCTTTACTCACCTGGGAGCCACTGCTGCAACCTGGGAAACTGAGTCCCGTGTTCGTCTGGACCAGCTGAACTGAGCTAATTCGAGCTTAGGGGCGGAGCTGACATTGCACCTATCGTAGTGGGGTGGACTAATTTAAACTGCACATCGTGGGATTTCCTTTGAACTTTCACTGGCGCTGACGAAGGCCACATCGGCCGAAATGCATTCGCCATAGTTATTAATAAACAGAGCTGCCTTCTTACCCCCGCTGTGGCTTCTGCTTCTTTCACTGGAGAGGAGGTGTTTTGTTTTAAATATATATATATATATATATATATATATATATATATATATATATATATATATATATATATATATATATATATATATATATATATATATATATACATATATATATATATATGTATATTTCAAAAACTCAGGTCCACTAGCCGTTGCACCACGTCGTCGCGGGTGCTGCTTTGCGCCCAGTGGAGTGCGCTATTGATTCCTTACACACAGTCCGTGATTCCGATGAACCACAATATAAAACGCACTCAGTCAAAGCAATACAAAGATCCCGGGAAAATTGAGTTTTAAAGTTCTGGATTTGTTCCATCACTCGCTGCAGAAACAAATCGACAAACGCGTTTCAGAGTCACTGCCTTCGTCAGTGTCAATTCATTATTTACAGTTTTTGTGTTTGAATAAAGTTGTGCTCAAAATATTCACAGAAGTAGATGAAACTCGTGGAACAGACAGTGAATTGGGCCTTTGCCCAGAGTATTACGAAACCCCGAAAAGGGGGGAAAAATCGGAAAGAGAATAGAGGATATGATTCTGCACAGGTAAATTGTTCCATTCCTCAACACACAACATTTAGGTTGTGTCAAGTCTTTGTATCACTTAAATTCAGTTTTCCACAGAAATACAAATACAATCTTCTGTTTACAAACGGATGACCCGTCTAACCCGGTTAGAGCTTTATTTGATATCCGCATTAAAGACCATCTCAGAAAATGCCAAATAGGAGGAGTGTACAGAGCTAGAAAAGTTGCAATTCTATTTGTGAATAAAAATGTGAAATGTTGTGATTCACACTGACACAAATACAATTAAATCCCAAAGGCCTTCTTTAGATGGTTGTATTATTGTTGAAAATGTAAACAAATTTAACAGCACGCGACAGATCATTTTTCACGTGCTATCCGCAAGGTTTACCCTGGACATCTTGGTTGCAAACTGAAACTGCAGGCTTACATTTGCCATATGCCCAGTGTGGCACGGTGCCACGTTCACAATCTAGATGCAATCTGTCTAAATAGGAAAGGATTTCAGTCTTTCACAGATGCAACCTGTCCAGTCCTGTTCCGACTTCCCCCAGGGACGCCTTCTTCTCAGTAGCTGATGGAGTTGAGAATTATCTGTTCATTCCTCTGGATGGGACTGTGAAGGCCCTAGGCAAATGAGAGCAAGGAAAAAGACAATTTTCTGGAACTTTAACATGTAACTTGAGTATATCAACTCCCTAGTTTATTGGAGAGTGTTGAAATAGGAGTGTCTTTTATAAAAGAATAACACTCTTTCGGAAAGGGTTGTGTGCATTTTATGCACACAAAAGTAAGGCTCACACCTTCCCAGGAGCCTTTCTGATAAAAGAAACAACATTAAAAGCAGAACATTTTGGGACGAGCCTCTTTCTTAACTGTGATCGTTTTTACAATATTTTTTTCCCAAATACACTGATTTTCTCCTCTCTATCATCCAACTTCTGAATTTAGATCCCAGTCATTTCTAAAAGTAATCATGGAGGCCAAAGTATGTGTTTTTACCAAAATAAATATGCGAACATTTCAAATACATATACTGGTCAGCATTTGCAAAAGATGCCTGGTGGAAAGCATCTATGTAGCTTTTGTCTTCTGCTGGTAAAACCTATTTCTCAGGTGGTATGTGTATGCCCGGCCTGCGAGCTGCCGGTCGTTACTATTCACTTCCAATGCTTCTTGTGGCTAACAAGAAAACTGGAGGAGAGGCAATTCAGCTTTTAATCCTAAATATATTAATCATTGTTGCATTTGTATCATTTGTAATCCTTTTTTGAGCGTATACTCCCTTATGCTTTCAACTGCATTGTCTTCTTGTGTTTTTATGACCCTAAAAGTGTGGTCTCTTCCTGTAAAAGCTTATGCCAGAAGTATAAATAAATAAACTTGAAACATGTGGCCAGCTTGGGTGTTCATAGATAGATTCAAGATAGGGTCATTGGCAAAATAAATCTGCGACTCTGCTCATGAAGCAGAACATTTCACAGAGGCTTTCTGTTTAGAGCAAATGTGGAAAGAAACTACACAATATCTGGAGACACAGGACCAATAAACGTCTTGGAAATGCACAGTGAACTCATCCGATTATGCCTTTTCTATTGCTTTTTATTTAAAATTGATCAGCAAACTTGTGGATAACTTAAATACATAACGTAACAGCAATCACGTTTCAAATGTGTGTTTGAATGAGGGAAATTGGAATGTGACAGAAGCCAAAAGTAAGAGGAGACTGTGGGCATGGCTTGCAAGATCAGATCCCTGTCAAAATATTCCCTTATGTCAATGTATGTCAATGCAGGGGCCTGTAAATATAGAGATACACCATTTTCAATGAACTCCCAGAATCACACCAGGACAAGCATGAGCAAGCAGGCGGAGAAAGACAAGATCTAAGACCTTAGCCTCCAATTCCCAGTACTCTAAGTACGCCAGCCATATAGAATCATAAGACTAGGAATTGTAGAAAAAAGTTTTTAGCACAATATGTCCTCCCACGCACTTTCTCTGCCCCCAGTATCTCCGACCACAAAACAAACATTTTTTTCCAACTGCACTCTAGTAGCTGCACAATTTTCATAACCTAGATGTTAAAGTCTCACAAACAAACCTGCACAATAGAATTAGTGCATAAACTGTTGAACACAAACAATAATTTAAGGCATGAAGGTTGGGAGACAACACATCTTCATTGTAGGGAAGGTCCTACTTCTAAGGAGGTACTTCAATGGCTATGCGGAAGATTTAAAATACTGTCAGACTCCTTTACGTTTCACACTGTTTTGCACTCAACAAGTTAAATCAGCTCAGATATGAAGCCTCATGCCCTGGACTGGGTTCTGAATGTATCCTAAAATATCAATATTTCACATCCTGGATTTCACAGATGACTGTTTTTCAGTTCCGGCAGCTGCACAGCTGACATCCACAAGACAGCATCACAACATCATCAGTCTCCGAAACAGATGACCTTCTGCAGCTTTCATCAACCTTCATTCTCTACAATATTTATTTAAATCTGCTCATAATGTAATGAGTGTGGTTTTATGCATGTTCTGCAAGTTGTGCCTAAAATGTCTGCATTTCAAACTGTTGTTGGCTACAATGGTAACTTGCATTGTTCTAAAATCTAACTGTGGGTGGACTTAAACTTGCCCAGTTTGAGTTGCAGAAAACCACAACTTTTTTCAATGAGTATCAACATGATTATTGTTTTTTAAATATGGGCTGTGTAGAACCTTCCCTCCTGCTCTCTGTCAATTATTCTTATCTTGGTTTCCCTCAACTTTTTGCCTTCCAGCCTCCTGTTTTTACTCACTTCGTTTTTGCTGAGATAAGGACTTTGCACACTTTGCCACTTCTAGGCAGTGCTTGTGGCCTCTCCTTTAAACATGGTAGGATTGGATACACCCAATTAGCATATTTAATTTGCTTGTAAGTCCCTAGTAAAGTGGTATTACATGTACCCAGGGCCTGTAAATTAAATGCTAATAGTGGGTCTGAAGCACTAATTGTGCCACCCACTGAAGTAGCCCTTTATATTTGTCTCAGGTGTGCCATTGTGGCCTGTGTGGGTAGTTTTAAACTGCCATTTCGACCTGGCAAAATAAACCTCATGTCAGACCCAAACCTTCCTTTTTAAATAAACATGTCACCCCCCAGGGGAGGCCCTGAGCAGCCCAGAGGGCAGGGTGTAGTTTATTTAAAAAATTGGGCATACACTTTTATGTTCTACATGTCCTGATAGTGAAAACTCCTAAATTAATTTTTCACTACTGTAAGGCCTACCTCTCCAATAGAATAACATTGGGTTACTGTATTACATCTAATGGTGATAACTTTCAATTAGGAGCAGGTAGGCAGGAGGAGTTTGGTGTCTAGAGAATTGAAATTAAAAGCCCTCTTTAATGGTAAAGTCAGATTTGTAATCACAATTCGATTCGGAAAATGCCACATTTAGAAAGTTACAAAGGATTATATGCAGCTGAGTTGTCCTCAGGATTCTAATTTAAACACAATACTAAATTCAACAAATTTTACAATCAAAATGTATGTATAAATCTTTGTGCACCAGGTGAGGGTCTCTGCGGGCCACCTGGTTTAAAAATGAAAAAGAAATTACCCAGATCTCTATCTGGGGATGCCCAATTCTAATTGCAATAGTCACCATGTCATTTATATGATGAAATGTCCTTGTGACTTGTATTACGTTGGAAAAACAGAGAGAATTCTTCGTACTCGTATAACTGAACACAAGAGTCGCATTAGGACAAGAACACTAAGCTCTTCACTAGCACAGCACTGGCATGCTGAAAAACACACTATTGCACAGCTGAGATTTAGGGTTTTAGAGGTGGTAGAAAGTCGTCCAGACAGAGAAATGTCCAAACTTTTGTCACAATGTGAGTCTCACTGGATTTGGTTTATGCAAATATTATCTCCAACCGGGTTGAATGACAAATTTGAATTGTCCTGCTTTTTAAAATGACTGAAATGTTATCTTATCTGTCCTCATTTGTTCTTCATGTACATTGATCTACTTCGAATTGGCTGATTATGTATATATCTGAGTACCATCATGCTCATTATTCTAAATTGTTATGTTCCTTTTTATATCATGCCTCATCATGTTTATATTCCATGGTGCTCCACGATGCCATTGTTTTGATTTGCACTATTATGGAATTTTACTCACACTTCACTGGCAGCGCTTCGTTTTTCCAGGAGAGTGTGCACTAATACTCTTCACTTTTATTCCTGCTTTCTTTATTTCTTTTTTTACATCGTCAATTTTGCACTTCGTTTTTTAATTATTAGAGGTTTTCTCCACTCGAGTTGGCAGTGGAACAATCCATCACTTACTAACACTTTCAACTATGGCCACTGAGTATAGCTGCGTAGATAGTCCTATTTCCATGTCTACGACTTTGCCTTAGTAATCCTTTTAACGCGAGAAGACGTTCGGGCGTCTTCGTTGAGCCGGCATCTTCATGACAGACTTTCAAGGCATCGCGTTTGTAATTTTGGGTGAGTTTAATCTACCAGCCACCGTTACTGAATTTGAGACGCCCTTACTCTTCGACTGCAATGTTTAATATTAGCTCCTGTTTTCAGGCTGCTCTGCTGAGTTAAGACATTTTACGAACCGCATGAAATCTTGACACGCATTTAGGTAAGCGCCTCAGTACTTTTCCACTTTGCAATTGCTGGTTTAGCTTTGAGATTCAAATTGTTTAGTTATGTATCCACTTCTCACTTCGTAGATGTCGGATACATTGTTGGCTGGCCTTGATATTTAGAGTTGACCCTCTAAAAACGCTGAAGGTATGCTGATATTTAATGAACAGGCATTATTGGGTGAGAGGCACCTGGCTAACAACACTTTTTAGCATTTTTCATTTTTTCACATTTCGGTTATCATTACACTATGGCACTGCACCCAAAAAAAAATGTTTTAATTGTTCCACCTAGCACCGCATATAGGCATGATGACACTAAATGTCGTTTTGTCCTGCTCTAGTATAAGCCATCAATTTTGAATTTAATTAATTGTACTTTTGTTACTGATTGAATGTATTAATACCTTGCAGATTCCCCTGATGAAGGACTTTTCTTAATAGCCCGAAATGAATTGGGACTTTTAAAATCACTGTTTAAGATGATGAAAAGCAATATCAGTTGTTGTGTTATGAATCGCATCTGCAACTATCAAGAATAAAAGCAGATTTACACCAACTTCATGATTTGAAGATTGGACAATCACATTTTTGGTACATTGAAAATTTTAATGAGAACTGTTTTTAAATAATTTGCAGCTATTATACACTTTCAAATATTGCTTGAAAATATTGCGTACACTATTTTGTCCCGCCCTTGTAGTGCACTGGGCATCCCTAGATAGAGATCTGGGTAATTTCTTTTTCACTTTTAGAAAGTTGGAATTTTCTTGTCCTATTTGGTGCCTGCAGTCTGATCCTGGAACACATGACTAGGTGTAGCTGGAAGTTGGACTTTGTGTAATGATCCCAGACTGAGTCAAAGGGAAGATAGGTGTTGGTAGGATGGGCCACTCTGAGCTGATGAGGGGGAGAAGCTATCACCTACCACACTTGCATAGCACAAAGTCTCTCTCTCACAAAGGGTTTGACACTGGTCTTTTGGGACCCCCAAACAAGCTAGGGACAGGGCAGGGAGGCAGGAAATTACAGACACCTCAGGGGTGGAACCCTCCAGAACCCTCTCCTACTTCAGAATGACACCTGAGAAAAATATTTGACCCTTACACCAAACTCATCAGTGCACATCTGGGGAAACTTAGAAGAAGGACTGCCTGAGTGAAGGACTGGACCTGCTTCTTAAACCCAGGTCTACCAGAGTGACTCCAAGGGCTAGTTGGCTGGCCTCTTGACCACAACCTCAGGTACAGAAAGCTTCAACCACCTTGAACCCAGCACCTGTACTCTGGCAGCTGTGAGTCTTACCTCTCCAAAGTGGTGCCACCCCAGTCCTTGCAAGTGGACCTGAAGGTGCTCTGGCAGTCTAACTGTGGTGCCAGCAGAACTGAACCATCGGAGCCACAGCGCGATGCATCGCCGGCCAAAAACTCCACATTAGAGCCGCTGCTAAGTGCACCGCTTCTCCAGACTCCTCATCTGGATAGCTGCGCGGTTAGTCTCCAATGCAGGACTTCACATCACCGCCCGCAGCCTTCCAGGAACCAACCGGTGCACAACGCATATTTACAGAATACTTCACATTGCAAGCCCATCATCGACGACGATGCAGGGCCTCGCATTGCAAGCCCCACAACTCCTAGGAATCGCCACTGTGTCATCAATATTTAACACAGGACTCCACAACTCTCTGAAGCCAGGATTTAGGGTATTTATGTTGAGCAGGCCTAACTGGGTCCCTGTAGACAGCCCACACTCCATTGTGGTTAGGATGAACTAGTGACTTTGTCAATGTCCAGTGCGTCCAGACATCCAAAGTTGGCGCTTCGTGCTTTTTGGCTCTATATTCACTTAAAACTCTAAAATTGCATATTTCAACTTCTACTAATTGGATTGTTGTTCTTTTGTGCTTACATTATTTACTAAATTGTACTCTATTTGTCTAAATTGGTGTGGGAAATTTCTCATGTTGTGTTTCACTTTCTTACTGTTTGAAGCGCTGCTTAAACACTTTACACATTACCTCTAAGTTAAGCCTCACTGCTCTTGTGCCAAGCTTCCAGAGGGATCAGCACAGGTTAATTTGGAGTTTTCTTGTGACTACACCCTGACAAGGATTGGGATTGCTGCTGGAGTAAAGGTTCACCCCACTCAACCAGTAACCCAATTTCTTACCAATACCTTTACCAACTAGTAATGCAGTTTCCAGTTCTACTTTGGCCAGGTTGAAGCCCTGTCGTGGCAATTCTGCACAGGACCATTTCCGTTTACTGGTGGTGTTCGCAGACCTAGCAAAACACTGTTGTGGGTGTAGCAGGAAACCACCACTAGACCTCTCAGACTCTCAATGTAACAACAGTGGACAGACTAGGAGAGTGAAGATAGTCCTAATACTCTTTTGTGATTCGAGGAACAGTGACAATCATTTTGGCATAACAAAAACACTAGGTTTAATGGATAAACCCATTTACACATTGCAGTGCAGTGCACTTTCGATGTGGAATGACATCAAACACAAAAAAGAGGGGCACAAATGAAAAGGCCAAAAAGGCCTCACCACTTTAGCACCCAGGGGCACATTCACAATGCGTTGCTGCTCACAGATTGTGTCATGTGTGAACAGTAATTTTCACCGCAACAGCATTTACTGTTATTCTTCTTGTGAGTATCATATTATCGCGCTTGGGCCTACAAGCTACTTGTGCCATTGAATAAATGGGGTCAACCCAACACAAGTCAAAGGACCTGGGTATTGATTAGTATGAAAAACAAATTGGTCCTAGACCTAACTTGGTCACAATCATAAGATGAATCACTTTAGTTAAATCACCTTTGTTATAGGAGTGAATCCTACATGGAGAGAGAACAGAACAAAAATATAGAATAGCCTAATGCAAATACAATTCTTCAGTGCCCAAAAGAATTTTTTTTATAAGAGATTAATTTATGATTATTCAATTTAAACAATTTATTTACAATATATATACATTTTCTGAACAATATTTGAAGAATATAGAAAAAGCAAGAAGTGTCCACCTTCTGATATTGCTGCTCTTAACATCACGCAAATAAGGTTGAGGAGCACCTCCGTCATTTGTGCCCAACAGATAAAGAGCGTATACGATAGAGTGGAAGGGCAGGGACAAGTAAGATGACAATTACACGAGGCCTGTTGGAGGGAAAAGACTGAGGATGATAACTATAACAACTTGTTTAAAAAAAAAATTATAACGCTTTTATTGAACAGCCTGATTTATATACAGTGCTTGATACCACATGTTTACCTGTTCAAGCACTCAAAATTACACATTTCTACTACCAGTTTTAATGATATTCATTTACCAATACCAACAACATGAGAGACTAAGTCAGCCATGGCGGAATTTGAATTTAGTATTTGCAGGTAACATCTCCATTTATAGATATGTACAGAGCACAAGCTGTGTTACAAAGCTACTGACACAAAATCAAGAGAGAATGAATGGCAGATGTGAAGGTGGCAGAAGGGTTTTTAGGAGTAGGGAGAAGGGCCAGCATAGGCTAAGTGGAACTAAAGGAGGGGAAAGGCCTCAGCGGAGGAGGATGGGAGATCCAGTCTCACCTCAAGGTATTTTTTCCATTCATGCAAGGTTCATCTCTTCTCCTTCTCGTTTTCTTGGGACCCAAGTGGCTACACCAATGTTCAGCGGATCAATGAGTGATGCTGAACAGCCCAACATATCATAGAAAACCGCCAGTGATGTATTTGCATACAAATGGCATTTGGAAGTGCTTAATTTTTAGAACAGTAAGATCCAGGTCCCAAAGTTTTGCTAAGAAAACCGCAGATGGTGCTACAGATATCAGGTTGCTAAATACCACATCTTGATAGTTTAGATTTCACCTCAGGCCTCTTTCCTCTACCATCAAATGCTAACTGCCCCTTTATCCCACGCTTGCAGGTTCTTTTTCATCACTGCTTTCTACCTTTGTTGTTGTTTTTCTGTCATTTCCATCCACTTTTGTTCCTCCTTTTGTGTTTGTTTCTCTCTTGTCCTGGGTGAAAGACTAACAAGGAAATGTAAGTGTCAATCCCCAAATATTCAGCTGGTGAGTCCCACCTGAAACTACTGGCTCACATTAGGCACTGGCTTTTGGGAAAGAAAGAGCTGAGAAGAGGAAGAGAGAATGGCTAATGGTATATAGGTGGTAACAAAAATAGACCTCTTTCTGCTTTACTAACTTTGTTCCTATGTTATTAAACTTGCATGTATTGAAAATATTTTTAGATCCTTAGTGTTATCAGTTCCTGTGATGCAATCAGAGTCAAAGGTTTTGTGACATCTCTTCCTGTGATGTCATTACACGTTAAAAAGCATGTGATGTTACTTCCGTTACCACTGAGATTTTGGTGAATTGACGTCCATGAAACCTGCTCACTTACCCTTACAAAGATGTATCTTTTACATGTCATACAAAATTGGCCGGGGAAGGTAAAAGCTACAACTTTTGCCACAAAAGGTGGACTGCAACCATTGAAGTGCTGTAGCAAAGAGTGCCAAATATATTACGTGAACAAAACTGAAGAAGACATTATGTTACTGTTCTATGCAGAGCTTTACAAAATGTAATAATGCCAGAGAAATTATAAAGTTTCATATGTTTACTTATAAATGAGATGAAGTGCCACAGGAAACAAATATTAAAAGTATATATCAAGCAGTGTAGTTAGGGCTTCCAATGGAACAGAGAAGTATCCTGGTATGATTTAGACATAACACTATCCAAAACAATGACAACAGCAGACACGTCAGAAACGTTTGTACTGTACTGTGCCAACCAAACTAAGGAACTCTTCACCATCCGGAGAGAGTTCACCTGCCCGTCAGCCACAAAAAACCTGATCCCATCTTCACAGAAACTCTGCAATTCCCTCGCCGATCACTTCCACAACAAAATAGCGACCATTTATAAAAAACTTCGATCCCCAACCCTCAGACCGCCTCAGTCACTGATTGACCACCACCGCCGACCACATTTTCTCTGCTTGGAAATAGCTCAGTACCCTGAACACAGCCATTCAGGGCACCCACCGACCCCTGCACCCACCGAATCTTCAACCTCAGAAGAGACAAGATCAGCTGCCAACTCACCCCCATACTGAGAGCATCATTAACCACTACCACCTTTCCCAACCCCTGGAAATATGCCAAGGTCAGGCCCCTCCTCAAGAAACCCTCGCAGACCCCAATGAACTCCACAACTACCATTCCATCTCACTTCTCCCGTTCTCCGCCAAAGTCCTGGAAAAGGCCATCAACCTCCAACTCACCGAACACCTGGAGAGCAATACCCTACTGGACCACTCCCAATCTGGCATACAAACCTACCACAGCACCGAGACAGCCCTACTCACTGCAACTGACGACATCCGCACTCTACTCGACAGAGAGGAATGATCTATCTCGATTCTGCTTGACCTCTCCACAACCTTCAATATGGTCTCCAACCAGGCCCTCATCAACCGCCTACACCAGATTAGTATAACAGATGACATGATCAGATGAATGCCATCCTTTCTCACAGGAAGCACTCAGGAAGCTCGACTACGTCCTTTCATGTTGCAAGCCAAGCACAATATCTGCGGTGTGCCCCAGTCCAGACTTCTTCAACTTCAACATGACACCACTTGCAGATATCGTCAGATCGCATGACATCAACATCATCTCCTACACCGACGACACTCAGCTCGTCCTATCGCTCTCAGCCAACTCCATCTCGACAAAGACAAATTCCACAACTGTATGAAGGACACCTCAGCCTGGATGAAGGACAACTTGTTGAAGCTCAACACAGACAAGATGGAAGTCCTCACCTTCAGCAAACAACTGCCTTCTGGAATGACTCCTGGTGACCCTCGGAACTCACACCCACCCCGAGCCAAAAAACCATGCCCATAACATCTGGGTCATCCTTTACAGCAAACACTCAATGAAATGTCAGGTCAAAGCCATCTCCTCAGCCAGCTTCCACACACTCCGCATGCTCTGCAAAATCTTCAAGTGGTTCCCTATCAACACCAGGAAGACGGTAACGCAGGCCCTCATCACCAGCAGACTGGACTGCAGCAATAAACTCTTTACAGGCACCACCACCAAAATCAGGCAGAGATGTAATATATAGTATAAAGAAAGTGGAGAAAGTAACATGCCAGATTATTAGTGAAGTACTATTGTGAAAATCATCCTTCAACACACGAATGAGCATACAACTATGCAAGAATAGTTTCAACAAGACTAGATAGATTTACCAACCCATTTCAGTACGTGAGTGCATTTACATGTGCTAATGCTTTAAATGTTTGGAAAACAAATGAATATTTAATTGTGTTACACAAAAATGGACTTACATGAAAAATAGCTATACTCCAACTCACTTTTGTGTGGGAACAGCTTATTTCTAAGAGGTAGGGAATAGGAATTCCAGAGAAGGAATCGCGTGGATAGTTTGGGAGTACCAACAAATGTATTTGTTTGTGGGTAGTCACAAATTTCTCAATGGACCATTCCAATCCTGGAAAGGTCAAACAGTACTCTAGCCAAGGGCAGTGTTAAAATGATTTAAAAATTAGGGAATAGAAATTAAGCTGTGCTATGTTAGTAGAAGTGGTGGGATAATGTTTCCCTATGTACAAAAAAATGTCAAAAAGTGCAGGTCCACTACTGCAATACATTTTCGGATAGTGAACACAAGAAGAAGTACCCTAACACTGTCATAAAAGTAATACACCTGGACACCTTTGACTCTTTTAGCTTCCTAGGTGTACACCTCAACATATTTGTGAATTCAAAGAAAGTCAGAAATGTACACCAAACAGAAACCTACAGGAATGCCTTTGTGAGACTTTTCTGATCTGGACCCTTTGTGATAGAAAGAAATAGCATCTAAGAAGTTACAAAATGGGAGATATATAGACATTGCTTTTCCTACCAGAGACTAAAGAGTGCGGCTATTGGGAAGCTCTAATCTGCGATCCAATGTGATGGCGATGATAACGCATATGACAATTCAGATGAATGAACAATCTATTTTGGTTGTTGCATATACAGGATGCATATCGATAAGCTGTCCCTACGTAGCCTATGCATTATCTGGGCATGAAGAGAAGAATACCTTCTCATTCATCACTTAACATGCTGGCAACGTTAATTAGACAAGGATCCCTAAAGAGACTGTGATAATTGCATTGGATTTGTGTGGGTTTTTTGTGACATCAGCAGAAGAGAAGCTGAACAAAGCACATTGGTTAAATAGTGGATCAATAAAGATTAGCCGGCTCATCTGCTTTCCCTGTTCTTACTAGGAAGATACTGTGTGATTGAGTTTCCGGGTACTTTTGAAAATGTTCATCGAGGTTTGTCTGTATACAATTTTTTCACACAGAAAAACAAATCATTACTGTCCGATTTTCATATCTCAGAACCCGAGCTTAATTCGTGTTGTAGATTAGTGGAGCATGGTTTCAATGAATGCTATGGGAATTATTGCTTGCATGCTGTGCCAATGCTTAAAACGTTTTCTACTACAAGAAGTGAGGCAAACATAAAGAATTATTTTGCAGTCTTTCAAGCACGTACAGGAGAATTCTAAGAAACTTAAATGTATATTATATATTGCCGCCTGCGTAATATATATATAAAGACAGATATATATATATATATTTTTTTTTTCAGCAATGCCCAGGACAGATATATATATATGTATGTATATATATATATATATATATATATATATATATATATATATATATATATATATATATATATATATATATATATATATATATATATACTAACAGAAAGTTAAATATGTTTAGGGTCTTCCAAATGCTGCACAGGCCCATGATGCACCATAACAAATATTAACAATTTAGAAATATTTTGATTAACTCAGTTTGCCCTGTTTGTCATATCTGCCTAACATCTTTAAGTTTTGCACTGTACTAAATTGGTTACAAATCTGCCAGAGATCATGTGATTCATTAACCAGACAAGGTTATTAGCAAATGAAAATGCTTTTGATCCATCAGTGATCTTATCAGCAAAATCATTAATGATGTCATTTGAGATGTCATCAGTGATAGTTTATAACTGATGGGAAGAGCTCCCCCATGCCTTTTTTGTGACTGATGATCAGCACACATGGTGTGCTGATGTCATCTCTATAGAAAGCGAAAGTAAAAGGAGCTGTTCAGCTTCTTTTACTTTCACTGTATTCAGTGCTTCAGGGCACAGCTCAACCCCTTCAAGCTCTGACCATCATTAGCGGCTGCTACCAAAAGGAGGTGGACGGGCAGAGGAGGAGCAGAGGAAGTTAAAAAAAATGTACCTGGATACAGTCAGCCGGCCGCCACCTCTCCTTCGTCCTCTTCTTTTTTCCCGGGCAGCAGGAGCCAGGAAGCTCAGAGCCTCCCAAACTCTCCTGACCAATCACAATGCTGCCGTACAGCAACGTTGTGATTGATTGTTCTGAGCGCTGTGGTTTGGCACTCAGACAGGGGCTGGGAGGCTATGCGTGTTCTCCACCCAGGCTGTAAGGCAGCCTGGTTGGAGAACATGGCAAGTGCACACAACTCTATGGATGGCCAAAATGTCATGCGCACTAAGGAAGTGCCTGCCACTCTTCCCCCAGCTCTAAACAGCCCAGCCCCGCCCCAACCAACTGAGCCAGTATGGTTCAATAAAATGATATTACTATTGCGTTATTATTATTTTATTTTTCTGTTTTGAATTGCTCACTGGGCATCCCTAAAAGTCACAACACTCTTTCTGCCCCACTTGAGGGTTGATTGAGGGGTTTACCTAAATCTGCCATCTCTAGGGTGGCAGAAGACCCAGCAGACAACAGTTATTGTAATATTTGTTAAAAATAAAATTAGAGTTTGTGCCCATCCATCCAGGCATCAGATCTTACGATCATCCCCAACTGCTCCAACAGACTTTCTGCTCCTCCAAGGGGAACAGGTTGGGCGTTTTACTGCCAATCTGCTGTTTCGGGGGGGATGCGAGGGGGAGGGCGGATTCCGACTAGACACAAATGTGCTGGGTCAATATCAACAGGATATTGAAGAGTCCTCAACACATGTAAGAAGAATATAAACTACTCATGAGGTGGTATGTGACCCCCAGTAAACGTATAACTTTGCATCTGGGTGCCTCTCAGAGGTGCTGGTGATGTAGGACTGCGACAGGCACATTCTCCAATATCATATGGGAATGTGACGCACAAGCCGTTCTGGAAAGAGATATTAAGTCACATAGTCTCCATGATTGGAGAAAAAAAAAACATCTGTGGTAGTAATACTAAATATGAAGGGTGACTGTGTGTATGGAGAGGGTCATACTAGTAACATACTGTGTAGCCATTTCTTCAGTGCATCAAAAAAACTGATCACACTTTATTTGGGGAAAAAGCCCCACCAATGTTAATATTGGTGAATGTGTTGCCAATGTACGCCATGATATATGCATGCATAACAACATTAATACCAGTAAATGCAATGTCAATGTTAACATAATTTATGCACACATAGCAATGTCAATGCCAGTAAAAACGATGTTGATGTATGCTATAACTAATGTATGCTTAATAATGAGAATGCCGGTAAATATATCAATGACCGCCATGTTCTATGTACAAGTAATAACGAACTTGCATCATTGCTGTCGAATTCACCTGAGATAACCTCCCCATGGAAGAGGTGTGGCGCAGCGGCCAGGACGTCTGACTCCGGAGCACGGGGGCTCATGGTTCGATCCCTGGCAACAGTGGCAGGTTAGCCCAGCACCATGTGACTCTAGGCAATAGCTTGATTAATCTTCCCGATGGCCACCAGCGACTTGACGCCCTTGGGCAATTATCACGCTCCGGTAACCTAAGATTCTGGTGAAGGAAGCCGTATCAGTTCCTTCTACCACAGGAAAATGTTGGTTCAAAAGTTGTGGACCTCAAAAGTTTCCTCTTCCGCACCACAGTAACGGCATGGATGGTCCCAAGGCCAGAATCTAAAGTACCGGAGCATGATACTTCGCCATTAAGGGATCCTACTAAATTACACTGTGAGGTTCTGCTAAGGTCCACGAACAATTTAAGGTGAAAATAGAATAATTGTATACAGCACTACTGAACCAACAGGAAGACTAGGAACTCTTACAAGCTTTTGAAAAAAACTTTTTTCACGACTCTGGAGGATCCACGTACGCGTTACCGGTTTAAATTCAACTCGCCCTGAAGAAACTCCCTTGTAGGGAGTGAAACGCGTTGGCTGACTTTGTTGCGAATTGCACTGTGACTGCTTTTAAAAGAATGAACAATATTAAATAAAGGACTTTTCTCATACACTTGAAATTGACAGTTTTCTTGGACTTCTTCCCTGTGCGCCCCCACACAAGCTAAACTAATATCCGAGCAACATTGACAATGCAATGAAGTTGCAATTTATGGCAAACATTGTCTCTGAAGGAAATACCTATTGAACTCCAACTTTAAAGGCTTAAGAATTGTCTTTGTCCTTAAAAACTCTTTTGGGAATTGTTGCCTCTCTGTTTATATATATACTAGTAGCCCGTCCCGACTTTGTCCAGGTATGAATTGCTGCCGGCCAGTGGTGTATTGTTTTATAGGATTTCCTTTTGATAGCATTTCTTATCTGTGACAGGCCTGTGAAACGCTCCGATTCACAGTGCACTGCTGATGCACTTAAGAGTGCTTGTTCAGTAGTGTGTGAACTCGAGTTTCCCTACTTTATTTTTCCTTGCAATATTATATAGCGCAAACTCGTCAACATGGCATGAGCACAATTTACATTTCAGAAAAACACATTCATTTGTGGTAGGCAAGGGGAGACAAAGCGATTTGCCTGGAATCACAGGATGTTGAGCTGATGCCGAGATTCGAACGTAGCTGCCCAGCTCTAAAGTTCGCAATTCTAGAACTTGTGGCGGGAGGTGTGTCTAAAAGTGTATGTCGGTGCTGGCCATCAATGAGAGAGACCTGTGCATTTTTCAAATGGGTGGTGAATAAATATGAGTATGTTGCTGGAGATGTGGGCTGCCGTGCCACCAATGTACTTATCGGGGGAGGGTAAACACCCATTATTCGGCAACTTTCTTTCCGCATACCATCACTCCGCATACTTTCATTACGAAAGTACCATGACTCCGCAATGCCATTATAACGCATGGCATTACATTTTATATGCTTTTACCACGCATACATTTACAACGAAATGCATGAATGGTAAAAGCATGTTTTTTTAAATGTTTGGATAAGGTAAGTATGGGTATAGGGGTATATGTTTTGGGGTACTGAGGTATATGTTTTGGGGTGTTTGGGTATTTTAAGGGTTCAGATATAGTTTGGGGTTTGGGGGTACAGGGGTATTTTTAGGGTTCATGGCTAGGTTTGGGTTTTGGGGTATAGGGGTATTTTTAGGGTCATGGGGTAGGTTTGGGTTTTGGAGTACAGGGGTATTTTAAGGGTTCAGGGCTAGGTTTGGGTTTTGGGGTACAGGGGTATTTTAGGGTTCAGGGGTAGGTTTGGGTGTTGGGGTACAGAGGTATTTTTAGGGTTCAGGGCTAGGTTTGGGTTTTGGGGCACGGGGGTACTTTTAGGGTTCAGGGGTAGGTTTGGGATTTGGGGTACATGGTATATTTATAGGGTTAAGATGGGTTAGTGTTTAAGGGTGTTTGGGTATTTTAAGGAGTAAGGGTGGGTTATGATTATGGGGTGCAGTGGTATTTAAAGGGAGCAGGGTGTGATTAGTTTTTAGGGTGTAAAGGGTAATAAAATAAAATAATAAATAAAAATAATATAAATAATGCAATTTCAAAGAATAAATGTTTTAATTAAATTAAAAACATGTGTGTGTATATATATATATATATATATATATATATATAAATACACATATATACAAACATATATTTGATGTTTTAATAATGTACTTTTACAATGTATATGACTTTACCACACATGCATTTGCGTTATAATGGGATGCGTGATAAAGTCATATGCGTTGTAAAAGTTTTAGAAATGATGTCTTTGCGGAGTAATAGTCCCGCGTTATAAAAATTGCGGAGTGATGGTATGCGGGATGTTGGTTTGCAGAATATCATCACATATTCCCGCGGGAGGGATAGTCCCTTTCTTGCTATTTCCGTGGAGGCGGGCCTTGTGTCCGGATGTGCGTGGCGCGGGGCCTGTGCGCAACAGAAGTGGAAAATCTCCAGTGTGCGCTTCAGGCGTCACCGGAAGTTAAGGCGAGATTACATTTTCTGCACAATGGCCCCTGTTTGCGCTCCTTCCGGCCCTTGGGAATAGCGTCATGCCTGACCTCCATTCAGTAAAGCAGGTGCACGTCACTTGGAGCGCGGGGCAAGCACACCCGGAGCTGGAATGTACAGAACCTGGGAAGAAAAATCAATGAAATATTGGGCACAACGCTCGCTTTTTTTCCGGAATCCCACACCCCGCAAACGCCCACGCCCCAGCACACACCCACAGCACACTACATGAGACATGGCATGAAGGGCGGAACGTACCACATGCCCCCAGGGTTTGTCACGCCCCCAGCACACGCCCACAGCACAACGCAGACACACCCACAAGGGACTACTTTGCTGGCACAGTTCTTTTACCTTTTAAATGTATATGGTGGGCGTCTGCATAGCCTATGTCCTTCTGCTGCAACTGCCCTTTCCAACGCTGCATTGGGTGTTGTGATTGGTGCTGTGGTTCCTGAGATTACCCGCCTCAAAGGTTTGGGCTCTCTCTTTATTATATTAGTATAGAATACAGCTACTTGATAGCAGCTCGTAGCTCACAAAGCTATACTATAAGAAGTGTTACATCACCTGTAGCTAACACAAGCATCTTAGTAACTAAAGCAGTAACCCACTGAGCTGTCTATATAAACTACAAATCAGTTGTATGCTGCTTTACTAGGAGCAGAAGATTTCTCCAGCAAGTGCATTAACCACAAGTGTTATTTTACCGCTATTATACCCTGGTGCTTGCTAGGGATGCATAGAGCTCCACAGCCGTTGCCTCAGCCAAGTAAGGTGTTTATACAATGTAGTCAGTCTTTGATAAATTAAATAAGACAGAACAGATTCACTTTAACATTTTTCCTCCTTGCTTATTTCGTTGGGGTGGAAGTTTAAAACTGTAGTAGTTGATTGTCATACTCTGACTATTGTGGCACCACACTCTTTCTGCTTCGACACGCTAGAGTATATTCTTTCCATCACTGGCAGTATACCTTTCAAAAACCGTTGAATACTTCAGAGTCCACTCATCTGCCCTGGGCCATGTCATAAGTAGGGTGACCAACCGCCGTAAATTTCACGACCGTCCATAAATTGGACCTCACGTCCTTTTACGGACGCCTTTTGTCTGTAATTTTGGGCCTTTCATGGAACAGAGATGTTCCCCTGCGACAGCCCTCTGCTCCCTGATGGAGCGCCTCGCACTCCTCTGTGGAAAGAGCAGTCCCACCCGCCCACTATCATTCTGTGTGGGGCTGATTGCCACCTTCAGTATGACAATGGGTCAGTCTTGGCTGGCACAGCATGGTGTGGCCTCCTCCAGCCTTGGTCCAGGGCAGGGCATTCTATCACGTGGAAGTGCAAGAACGCCCACGCTGCTGCTAGGTGAGAATCCAGTTCATCAAAGAAAGGTGGTGAAAGAAGTTCAAAGGAAAGGATCATAGTTATAGTATAGCAGCCATGGTTGCTGCTTTTTTATTTGTAATGCAGCTAACAACCTTTGACAAAGCCAATAGTTCTGGCTTGTTGTAGGTGTAAAGTTACTTGTTCTAAGTGTAACGTTACTTGTTGTATTATAAATCTGGATGCAATGACACAAGCAACAAAAATATCAGTCGGTCGTCACATTATATTAAGCACAGATTTTTAGCTTATGTGTTTTAAGCCACGCATTTTATTACATTGAACACCCTTTTGGAGGGACCCCCCTAGTTTTTTCATCCCACTTAAAGCTCTGGAAACAACACCATGTCACAGTCGCCCCACGTCCAGGCACTGTGCATCATGGATGACTCATGCCTTCCACTATTTCAGAACCCTGCCCCAACCCACCCCATGCTTTAGGAACTACAGCGAGGGTGGAGTTCTTGATGGGTCTAATAATTAATGTGAAAAGGTGAGTAAGTAAGTAAGTGAAGGGATGGGTGGATGGATGGCTGGATAGATGAGTGAAATGATGGCTGGATGGATGGATGAGTGAAAGGGTGGATGGATTGATGAATTGATAAGTGAAAGGGTGGCTTGATGAATTGATAAGTGAAAAGGTGAATGGATGGATGAGTGAAAGGGTGGAAGTAAGGCTGGATGAGTGAGCGAAAGGGCAGGTAGATGGACAAAAGGATGGATAGATGAGTGAAGGAGTGAAAGGGTTCATGTATGAGATAAATGATGGATGATTGAAAGGATGGATGAATGATAGGTTCAATGGATGGATTCATGAGTAGATGAGTAGATGGGTGGGTGGATTGAAGGATGGATGGCTAAGTGAAAGGAGAATTGAAAGAGAAAGGGGGATGGGTAAATGGATGACTGAATGGGTGAATGGGAGGAAGGATGAGTGACTGGATGGATGAGTAAGTGAAAGGATGGCTAGATAGGTAAATGGCTGGATGGATTAGTGAATGGATAGATGGCTAGAAGAGTGGATGGATGGGTGTATGGATAGATAGGGTGAAAGGGTGGATGGATGGATAATGGATGAGTATAAAGGTGAATTGAGGGAGGGATGAGTGAAATGATGGATGGAAGGATATGTGATGGGTAGGTTTGTAAATGGTTGAATATGGACATTGTTGGGCACACAGATGGAAGGACAGAATGAATGGTGAAAGACTGAATGATGGATGAAAGTATGATTACACATTGTAATCCCCATTATCTTAAGCAACATTTCCTAAACATTGACTTTCCCATTTATATGAGTGATTGTCTCTATATAATATGTGCGTGTTGTAACACACTCCAACCCTCTGCCCCACAAAAATGGGATGAGTAGCACTATAGAAGAAATTAAATACACATGAGAGAGGGTCTATGTGAAGATGAGGGGCGCCATTGGAGGGTGGTATCAAGGCCAGACTGGCCGGACCAGGCATCAGGTGTTTTCTCTGGAAGCTGGAAAGGTGCGGGTGGCTATGTTACCACAAAAAGACCTGCACATTTGCTTAAAGCTGCGCATATACTGACAAACCATGCAGTGCACAATTGTCTCAACCTAATATAAACTTATTTTCACTTGTATTATAGTGGTTGTCTATTTACTTACTTATATACTATTGCGCAACCTTCTCTGATGTGTCTGTAAAACTTACCTTTTGTCCTGAATTTTGACCTCCTGCCCTGAATTTATGTCCTGAATTTTGCCCCTTTGTCCTGAATTTTTACACTCCCTGTTCTGAATTTGCACCCATGCCTGTTGGTCACCCTAGTCATAAGCTCTGTCAGAAAGACCAAATATAACCCAAAGAACACACATTTCATCTTAATGGATGTGTTGAAAAAGCAGTGCAATTCTACTTTAATGCGAGCGTAGATACAGCTGTGCACCTTCATTAAAACATGCACAAATTCCTTTTCACATGCACTACTTTCCATGACACGGAAAATGAAGTGTACATCCGCGCCGCTGGAGAGCTGTCAGCCTCTTTTTTGGGGGAGGTGGTTATTTCCACTGCAGCACTTAAAGGAGCACGCTTCTTTCCAAGGTGGATCTAGTTTGTAGATTGCGAGCAGCCTTTGTCTTTAGTCTGTCCTCTTTTTTTTTGCTTCAGAGCACATCTCTTGACTTTTCGAATCTCACTAAGCTGCCTCTCTATTCAAAACAAAGTGCATGCAGCCGCATAGTGTTCCAAGGCAGACACCTCCTGATGTTACCTCTGTTAAAATCATCATTTTCAGTCAAAGCACGCAAGAGAAAAGGTAGTACTTTCATGGCAAATGCAAAGTGCCGTTCAGCCATTCCTCTCCGCAGGGCGTGAGTGAATTTACTAAATGGATTGCAGGATTGCCGCCGCACAGCTGAAACTCTACCCCGGATAATTGGGGACATTTGTTATTTGCTCTTTCTTTTCTGCAACAGTGTAACAGTAAGGCAAGATAAAAGCTTCTAAATGGAAAATATATATGCAGTGTTTAATTTGAGCTGGTGGATGCAGGTGGGGCCCAATCATTTTTGAAGGCCCGGCCGCCCAGCACTTATTTTTCTCAACAGACTCTGACAAAGAGCAAGAGAGAACCAGCATTGGTATAGCCAATAAGTCTCGCCTTTGGGACCATATAAGTAGATAGCTATGCAGCACACAAGCTGCGAGTTTACAAATGTTAGAAAGAAGACAGAGAAGTGCTGCACTTACTCAATGGGCCGGATGTGCTTGGAAGACTGGCTTTGTGACAAATCCTTTAAAAGATAGTGTTGCTACTCAACACGGATTGTGTGTGTGTGTTAACGTGCTTTACATATTTCCAGCGTGACACCGCACGGCCACTTCACGGCACTCGTGATGCTGTCAATACAAAAACTGTGGTACAAAAGGGGGTGGTGATGGACGGGTATGCTCAGACGTGAGACCCTTGCTCACTTTGCCACTGGATTCAAGCAAGCCGGGCTGAAGACGGCTGGAATGCCAGAAACCGGTCCTCGGAAGCTTGTTTCCGGTCCAGGGAAGACATGGCTTGGCAGTCCGGCCTGGACTGTTCCCATGAGGCACAGGGTCAGACTGATTTCCATACAGCCATGTCTGAACTGGGGTGGCAGAGTGGGCTAAAGAACGGTGATGGATTAAACCCAGATCTTTTGACTGGGTGTGAGTGTTTGATTGATTCAGATGCTCCGTCCATCACCACTCCCTTTTGTACCGCTGACCATCTTTAGCGGCTGCTACCAAAAGGAGGTGGATGGGCAGGGGAGGAGCAGAGGAAAAAAAATGCACCTGAATACAGTCAGCCGGCCGCCACCTCTCCTTCGTCCTCTTCTTTTTTCCCGGGCAGCAGGAGACAGGAAGCACAGAGCCTCCCAAACTCTCCTGACCAATCACAATGCTGCCTTACAGCAACATTGTGATTGTTCTGAGCGCTGTGGTTTGGCACTCAGACAGGGGCTAGGAGGCTATGCGTGTTCTCCACCCAGGCTGTAAGGCAGCCTGGTTGGAGAACATGGCAAGTGCACACAACTCTATGGATGGCCAAAATCTCATGTGCACTAAGGATGTGCCAGCCACTCCTCCCCCAGCTCTAAACAGCCCAGCCCCGCCCCAACCAACAGAGCTAGTTGGTTAAATAAAATGATAACACCATTGCTGTATTATTTTATTTTTCTGTTTTGAATTGCTCACTGGGCATCCCTAAAAGTCACAACACTCTTTCTGCCCCACTTGAGGGCTGATTGAGGGGTTTACCTAAATCTGCCCTCCCTAGGGTGGCAGAAGACCCAGCAGACAACAGTGACTATAATATTTGTTAAAAATAAAATTAGGGAGTGTTTGATTGATTAAGATGCTCCGTCCATCACCACCCCCTTTAATACAAAAACTGTAGCACCATTCACCAGGAGGTGCAGCTATCTTTAGTTAGAGCTTGCTTTCGGAGCGCTTATATTACACAGCTCGTCAGCGTCAACGAAGGTGAGCAGGGGGCGCAGAGAGCTGTAGAAAGTGCCCCAAACAAAGGAAGTTTGGAAACAGTACAGACAAAGAAGTGAGAACTAACAAGAGTGAAGCACGACAAAAACCTCAAGGCAGGTTCATGAGGTACGACTTGGTGTTAGTAGCAGGAAGTTGACACGCAGTGCCTTGAGGTCCTGTACCTCGGAAGACTGGAGCGCATCACCGTTTGAGACTATTAAGAAAGCGAGGCTTGGTAGTCCAGACGCTTGTGAAGCACTGGAAGGGGCTGTAGTAGTCCAGATGCTTGCGAAGGAAGGGGCTCTGGTAGTCCAGATGCTTGTGATGCACTAAAAGGGGCTGTAGTAATCCAGATGCTTGTGAAGGAAGGGGCTCTGGTAGTCCAGATACTTGTGAAGCACTGGAAGGGGCTGTTGTAGTCCAGATGCTTGCGAAGCACTGGAAAGGGCTGTAATTATCCAGATGCTTGTGAAGGAAGGGGCTCTGGTAGTCCAAACGCTTGTGAAGCACTGGAAGGGGCTTTAGTAGTCAGGATTCTTGGGAAGCACCATAAGGGGCTCTGGTTCTTCCGGAGTGGCAGAGGCCAACAGACTACGTGTACAATCCAGCACGATTCTTTATAAAGCCTAGCACCCTCAGCAATCAGGGGCGGTTGAACAAGGAAGGTAAAATAAGTTGCCACTGGTCATATGGATACTACGCTTCTAGATGGAGAGTCACATTGAGGATATTACATCTCTCAGGCTGTCAGAATGAGGTCCTAGCATTCGGAATGTCATAGGAGGATTACGTTTCTCTGTAAAATAGGATTGTATTTTCCTTTAAAATTCTAATTGTGTTTTGGATCTGTGATTCAAATACTTACACTAAGACAGAATCTTGTACACAGCAGGTAGACAGACAACCAAAAGACAGATCCAGAGCCAATAAGTGAACTTTCACCTTCAGACATGTGGACAGGGATGTGGCTTTACAAGGGTCTCCGTGGTGAAAGAGAGTGACAAAGTCAGGCTTGCCTAGTCTCCAAATTATTTATCTGTTCTAGCTGTTCAATTAGACTGCCGCACCAACCAAGAAATGTTACTCTCTCCTGGGTGGGACCCAGTCTTGGAGATCCCCACCCAAAATAACCCGGAAAGGCTCAAAGCATTTGCTCAGAGGATTGCTGGTCACTGTTTTAGCCTTCCTTTCACTGAATGCATCTGGTTGTCAGACAAATATAGGTGGGGTCCAATTTCTGCCACCCCAAATGCAGCTGGACTGGCAAAGTAAGAAATCGCTGCCTAGGTGGCTGCAATTTTCTTCCCCCAAAGCAGCTTTCATCTCCATAGCGAAAGCCTTTTCAGAAAAAAAAAACACAAACGCACAAAGATGGGTTGGGATAAAAAAAGAAAATACCTTAAGTACGCACTCTCACCCGCTGGCCTTTTTTATGTTTTTTGTATCAGGGAACAGCTTGGCCTGGTTATGATGATTAAAGCCTGTGCATACACAGTAATCTTTCCAACAAGTGCACTAACCATCTGAGCGGTTTTACCAGCTTTTACCTTGTGACTTGTTAGATCAGGGGCGTAACACAGGCCCCTGCCGCCCCCACAGTGCATGGGGCCCTCACCCTCCAGGGGGCCCGTCAGCACCGCACTTCTGCTGGGGATCCCTAGATTGAGTCCGGAGGGGGCCCCTTCACGTACCCTGCAGGTGGGCCCCCATCAAGGTTCATTACGCCACTGTGCTGGATGCACTGCGATCTCTGTAGCAGATTCTTTAACCTACCCCATCAAGCTACCTTGAAATGCTTGCGGTTTGTGGCCTATTCAATAAGGCAAAACAGTATTACCAACTGTTTCCTTGTAGTCAGTTTCTGCGAGGGGATAGCATGTGAAGATAATGCATACGGATTTGGAGTTTTATGGACAACAATTGGCCTCCCTTGAACCCAATGCTTTTCTGCAGCAACTCCATTCGCGGGTTGCCAGAGTAATTTTGTGCCATTGCAGCGCTCACTAAAATGTTTTTACCTTCGTTCCCTTCCTAGCATCACAGCAGATTCTAAATAAAAGGTAATGTGCCTACATCACAAGAAGGGAGATGTGTGTGCGTGTAAACACACAGCATGAAATCCAACCACAAAACGTGTAAGGAGAAAAATCCTACTGCCTCAGCTCACTACTTAAGAGTAGGTTACAACCCCTGCTGTCAGTGCCAGGATTAGCTGCATGCACTTTTTACTTACTTATAAACTAAACTCGAACCTCAAAGCCCGACGCTTAACATACACATACACCACCAGCACCTCCATGGATTGAAGTCGATGGCGTGGCCTGGCCACGAGTGAGTGAAAGCTCTTGCTAAAATCCTTCTGTACGTGGTTGCATGATGTCAGTCCCTCTGCCCCTGCCCGCGTCACCTGAGGACATCGTTTCCATACATGGGCAACTAGATAAAAAAAAACAACAACAAAAAAACTGCTTCAGTGTTGGGGGAGCAAGGGAGCTGCTGTGGAAAAGAGCAAGGGCCAGAAACCGATGATCCTTGTTCGGCGGCCCAAGGGCTGGGTTGTGTGATAGAAAGCCTCAGCCTGTCGGCACCGAGGCATGTCACTGCTACTTTCTGGGGATGTTCATTCCTCCAAGAAGTGGTTAACCCATTTCTTAAATACGCAATAAATTAATTAACTTACGCCTATCGAACGCTCCTTTCTGATTCTACGGACAAGAATAACCATCATATAAAAGCACTGGCACGACTAAAAAGGAGGTGTATCTTACAATATAGAATGTGATAGAAACCTATGCAAGGGTACAGAACCTGCTTGCTTGAGTCAGCCATAACATTGTCTTGAAGGAACTCTGCAGGGACCTCCAGTTTGACGAGAAAGCGTGCCAAAAACTGAGGTTTGCACTGATGAATTAGGTCAATGCTGTAATTTTAACCTGGAGCAGCCGGTGAATCCACCAGCTATCAAACAGCGCACTCTGCTGGCACGTATTGGACAAAGCATCAGTTCTTATATCTTATATTAAATAAGCACAGCGAAAAAGTAAACAAGGAATGCGCGTGAGAGAGAGGGGTGCAGGAGGTGAGCCAGGGAGTGTTGCTTGCGTGCGCGTGCAGTCTGCTCATTTTCAAGCACTGCACTCGTGCTTGTGGCGCACCCCTGCTCGCTCCCGCAAGGTGGATGACGCCATAAGAGCGAGTGCGTGCTTGAAAATGACAGAGCGACGGCTAAAGGCTCTCCTATGCAGCACATATGCTCTGCATAGGCGAGACCTAAAAACACACAAGGGGGAAGGGAGAGACTGAAAAACTGCGACAGAGGAAACAAGCATTGGTAATGCATTGGTTTTGCCTTTGTAAAGAATAAAGAGCTGTTTTCATCAATCATCGTCTGAGAGAAGGAAAGCGCTCCCTGGCGGATAACACAGGAGTGGAGAGGGTGTGGCACAGCAGCCAGATGACTCAAGAGCTGTGGATCCTGGTTCAAGTCTCAGCAGTACCACACAACATCCTGTGATTCTATGCAAGTCACTTAATCTCTCCGGGTGATACATTGTTATATACATATGCTGCAAGAGTAAAAGGCAAAACTTTATGAAAATATAATTCCACCAAAGCGGATGTTAACAGTATTTCAGCAGAAGCATACGAGAAACAAGCATTGGTACATGAAGGCAAATATGCTACAGCCAAATGAAATGGAGAAAAGATAAGTGGCACGTACAGGAAGCAATAAGAAGCCAGGAAAGAGAGGAGGCGGGATGTAAGTCCCATTTAAGTATATATTAAAAAGAATAGATTTCTCAAGCTCAGCACAAGCACTGTGCAGGCAAAACCTAAAAAGCAGGAACCTGCAGGAGTGAGATAAAAGGGCAGAGAGTGTTTGATAGTGAGTTAAAGAGGAATGATATGGAATCAAGACTAAGCAGCATTGTTATTTGGCTTGTCAACATTCACTAGCGCCAGCCAGAAGTACTGACCAAAATGTTGGGCACTGACACCTATTGTTTTACAAACTAAGCATTGCATATGGTCTTGAATTCCACAGACTTGTATGAAACCTTTTCTACTGCTAAAGTTGCGCACAGAAGCATCACTTTGGTCATCTCTGGATAGCAAATCAAAATAAATAAAAAATTATGTTTATTTAGTCCATAGGTCTTTAAACAACACACCAATTTACAATTATAACAAGATATTTTTATATATATATATATATATATATATATATATATATATATTCCAAAACGATCCACTCCAATTCGGCTAGAAGGATGACCAGCACACGATACCATAGGTTGTGATTTCCTTTAATTCAAGCCCCTACCCCCTAGGCAGCACGATCAAGCCTACAAAGATGTGAATCCTTGAACACATGCGGGCGATTGCGAATAAAGATAAGTCGTACCCTGTGGCACAACATTTTGCAGAATTCCACAATAGCGACAGGGACCTGCTCAGCTTCTATTGTATAGATCAAGTGGAACGTACCGAAAGGGGAGGAGACGGAAAGATTACTTCGTACTCTTGAGTCAAAATATATCATCGGTCTAAAGACAATGGTCCCCTGGGGATTAAATAATAATGAAGAAATGTGGGTACATTTGTAGACACAATTGTTTTTCAACTTAACAACTGTAGTGTAAACAACATCTTTGATCACCCCAATACTTCATGCAGGTACATGCCTCCAAAGTATACATCTGAGTAATGCCCGACTGTTCTCTATGACTTAGATTGCCCATCCAGGGCTCAATTAAGCTGTCCAAACTAAAAGTTTAGCTAGGCCCATCCAGGGCAGTATTTCTATCAGAAAGTCGAGGTCATGGTGACCAAATAGATATATGTTTATTAAATATACAGCTATTAATACCGTAGCCTTTTGAGAAATAGGCTCGATAAATATGTCTCAGTATGCACGCATTTTGTCATAAAATAGTAACTTGTTGCTAAATTGTTCTTAACATGCACTAGAGCCCTTTATTATACATAACGCCGTTTTGAGAAAATGAACTGGTCTGCGTATTTACACACTAAAAGATGGCCGCTGTAAAAGTTGTCTTATTACAATTGAACCGTCATTTATGTTGTTGATGTAAATAAGAAATGTGGCTTTAAATGGCGCCGTGTAACATTGCACAGGTGAACACTGACGAAGCCTTCTGGAGAAACGCGTCTGTTGTGGGGGTAGGGGCTTGAATTAAAGAAAATCACAACCTATGGTATCGTGGGCTGGTCATCCTTCTAGCCGAATTGGAGTGGATCGTTTTGGAATACAATAGCGGCTCACCACCGCTGACCAAGCACCCGGGACTGCGAGGAGCGACGGCGGTGAGGAACCTGTGCTGCAAAATATATATATATATATATATATATATATATATATATATATATACATATATATATATATATAAACATTCTCATTTTAACAAACACAATTTACCTTAATTACAATTCATCCAATAAAATCCATTAAAATCCAATCAAATTAAAAATGTGCTCACGAGTATGAATACCTATCCTTGTTATGGATATCTTTTTAACTTTACCTCAATGCAACTGACTACCACAGAGGGTCAAGAGGGCCACTATGTGACTACTAAGCTGAAAAAACTCAACCACTGAGTCTTCCCTATTAACCAGATTATGAGGTCCATCACCTCATTCATTTCCATCACCGTCTACCAAGTGCTGTAAGTAGAATGAGCAAGGTGCATGTGGAGGTGGGGGAAGGGAGTCACTAAAAGCGATGTGGCCTAAACTGGCATCTAATAAAACTGTGCAGGCGGCACGGAGGCGTGGCCTATATAGTGAAGGGTGTGGCTTAATATAACTTAAAGAAAATCCTGTGCTTCATAGATTTATTACGTTTTATCAGTCAATGAATACCCCCAAACTGCAGGAAAGCCATTTATTTAAAACTTGACATAAAACATAAATCCTGGATCATAAGCAACACAACAATTGCCGAGGTAAATTATAAATGAAGTGGCATCTTGAGTGCTTACTATTGTTAACACATGAAATAATTTGGGAATTCAATTGGAATGAAATAGAATCTCAGTGACTAGAACACAAGTGATCAACATTTGATTCATTCACGAGTCACAAATAGATTTCAGATTCCATGAATGCTGCATTGAAATGCTGGCGTGTGAGGCAGGTGACTGATTTTCTTCAGCGGATGAAGGACAAAAATAGAGAGCCCCATAGGCCCCGAACTGTATGTATAGTTTTACGGTCTGATATTAGCCATAACATTTTTGTTTTACTGAAAAATTTGTACTTTAAACATATTTACTTATGAGGGCTGTTAATCAACCTTATTCATCCATTTGTCCAGTGCATTGTGCAGTTTCATTCACGTTTTGCTTTTGCGTTTCACAGCGTTCAGCCTAGGGCGGTGGATTAGCCCATTTCAGACATTGGCTTACCTGATTGTGAGTGATTGCATTCTGCGCTTGCATAAAGTTACAATGTACACAACTGCACAATAATTAGTCATCTTCAGGGGCAGGGACATTTTGGCTTTAAACAATGCTTGTTTTCATACAATGTTTGCCTGCATGCAAATACCCCTGATTAACAAAATAAGCATTGCAACACTAAAAGGCCAGCAGCCAACACAGACCTGTTGGTTTTGCCAGTGCTTATTTTGCTTTGTCATAGCTCGGCCCTGGAGGCCCCTGGCCTATTTAAAGGAGTCTGTTTACCCATTACATCCCTAGAAATACATTTTAAAAGGGCACAAAAAGGAGCAAAGCTAAATTGATGAGCTCACTGGCAATGTTTATTGATTTGTGTATTTTAATGCAAAGTGCCAGGAGAAATGCAGCTGTGACTTGGGACCCCAAGTCTCTCCCTGTCATTGTCACTCATGTCTAAATTATACAGCGTGGCTAAAACGTTTTTCTCCCCTTGGACAATATGGCTTTCTCTGCAATGTATATGTACTTTCAACTAGATTGAATTTAAAGTTATATATAGCTTAGTATCCACTATGCATGATTGTACTGCACGGCATTGTGGGGCGTAGCTACCAGGAGAGCAAGAGCAGAGGCACTGGGACCCAGTGCTGGGAGGGGCTTGTTTCACCCCAATTACTGCTTGTTTTTTTTCTACCAAACCACAGTGTGGGGAGCAGGGAGGGCTGACCTATTTGCTTGCATTAGGGTTCTAGGCACCCTTGCTTTGTCAGAGACAGCAACTGTGCTTTGATGCTCATGCACTCCTGCTCTACAAAACACCAACATAAACATAATGTTTGTCCATCTACTTCATTTCCTGAATCTTTCAAAGGATATAGTATTTGGGGGGGGGGGGGACTAAATATGTCCATAAAGTATTAACATTGTTTGTTTTTCTTTAGAAATATTGGCATGCTCTTGACAGTAAGGACTTACCTGTTCGTTTCAGTGATGAAGCAGTCAAAGACTAGTGGGTACAAGCAATAAGGGTAGGAAGATGAGCATATTTCTGTTGTCAGATTGTATTGTGTTGCTAGGTTGTCCATGCTATCATGGCTCATACGGGGCTAGTAGTGTTTTCTCTTGAATTTAAGAAGCTTTTATGCAGCCATCCAGGTTAGAATATAAATGCAGGCAACGCTTTAGAATTCCCAAGCCTAGGCAGAAAACAAAAGTAGCAAGCTGCATGCGAAGAGCATGTGAGCAATACTAGTGGGAGTCTTTGGCTCCACCCAAAGATTGGGAGCCAGGAGGACATGTTTTGATTGGGCGGATGTTGTGTGCTTCCTTAAAATAAGTCCTTGCCCTCCACACAGCTGTGATCATTTTGTTTATTTTCCAGGTGCCTAAGCTTGAAATTTGAGGGTCACCCACATGACATTGTAATGCTATTAAAGTTTCTTAGATAGCTGTACAATGTATGTTGCTTTTCCCTGGCAGAAGCAAAGATGGGAGGAGGACAATGATGGAGCATGATTTTTGCAAAATTATCTTGCTTGATCAATTCCTACTTATAAGTGTGTTATTAACAAAAGAAGGACTAATGGTGGGACGTCTTAGCACATACGTACCCAGGGATATTGAAGGTACAACGTAAAATTGTGCAAAGATGGCTCAATAAGTTTGAATAAAATTGTTTATATGGTATGTTACTGTTACATCGCAACTTTTACATCGGAATGCTGTTACAACGCAACTTTTACAACACTGGTTCCATTACATCGTATGCCATTACAACGCAGTACATTACATAGCAGATGCTATTACAACGCATGCCATTACATCGTAAGTATTGGTAAGTATTTAATTTTATTTTTATTTTATTTGTTATTATTTAATTTATTTAATGAATATTTATTATAAATAAATATATTTATTTATGTTTTTTAATATTATCAATTAAATATATTAATTTAAGTAATTTTTAAATTAAGTATGAGTATAGGAGTATATGTTTTGGGGTACTGAGGTATATGTTTTGGGGTGTTTGGGTATTTTTAGGTTTATGGGCTGGGTTTGGGTTTTGGGGTACAGGGGTATTTTTAGGTTTTAGGGCTGGGTTTGGGTTTTGTGGTACAGGGGTATTTTTAGGTTTTAGGGCTGGGTTTGGGTTTTGGGGTACAGGGGTATTTGTAGGTTTTAGGGCTGGGTTTGGGTTTTGGGGTACAGTGGTATTTTTAGGTTTTAGGGCTGGGTTTGGGTTTTGAGGTACAGGGGTATTTTTAAGTTTTAGGGATGGGTTTGGGTTTTGGGGTACAGGGGTATTTTTAGGTTTTAGGGCTGGGTTTGGGTTTTGGGGTACAGGGGTATTTTTAGGTTTTAGGGCTGGGTTTGGGTTTTGGGGTACAGGGGTATTTTTAGGGTTTATTATTTTTAAAGTACGACTTTAATTAAATTAAATTAATTAAATAAATTGAATTTAATTAAATTTATTAAATTATATTAATTACAATTTTAAGTTTTATTCAATTATATTAATTAAATAAAATAAAATAAAATAAAATAATTACAATTATAAATTTAATTAAATTAAATTAATAAAATTATATAAAAATAATTAAATTACATTAACTCCATTTTTAAATTTAATTAAACTAAATTAAATAAATTAAATTAATTAAAATTTTAAAATTAATTTCATTATATTAGTTAAATTAAATTAATTAAATTAACTTAATTACATTTTTTTTAAAAAGATATACTTACCTATACTTACGATGTAATGGTATGCGTTGTAATAGCATCTGCTATGTAATGTCCTGGGTTGTAATGGCATCCGATGTAATGGAACCTGCGTTGTAAAAGTTGCGATGTTACAGCATGCGTTGTAAAATAACGCGTTGTAACATCATAGATCCGTTTATATAGCTGCAACGCATAGCGTGCTGAAAACTGAAAGCATGGAAAATCCATTAAGTGGTGTTACAAAAGTTATGGGGAAGAGACATGCATTTAGAATTATGCACGTAGAAGTATAAAATAGCAAACATGTGGAAAATGCAAATACAAAATGTTTATCCTATGTTCATAATAAGAGAAAAACACAAAGTCTATTAACAGTTTGATTAATGAAAATAAATTCTACTTTTAGATTTTATTTTTAATAAAGGAGTCCTTATTACTTATGAGTTGGGACTGTCTGCTGAAACATTAATGGCGTTGTTTTATTTTCCTATGTTTTCTCTAAGAAAGGCCTCAAACCCTGCTAGATTCTTTTCCTCATGGGGGCCACAGAAGAATATACTTTGTCCTTGATTATTTCTAAAAGCTGATTTATTTTGTTTAGCTGTGTGTAGCATATCACTGGGTTGCCCTTATCTTATGATTAAAGTATTTCTTGTGTCAATAAAATGTTGCAAGCTGTTGTGGAAGTGTGCGCAAGGACATGGACAAGGAATAACATTTTTCTTCCTGCTTCGGAAGGAGATGATTCAAAAACAACAGTTGATGGACAGAATGCAGAACAATGTCATACATTCACCCCAGTACAGAGATCTGGGTCTAAATCCATCGTTTTTTTGCACTCCACCCCAGACTCCACAGTTCAGACATGGCCATATGCAAATGAGCCTTGACCCTGTGCCTCATGGGAACAGTCCAGCCCGAACTGCCAAGCCATGTCTTCCCTGGACCGGAATCAAGCATCCTAGGACCGGTTTCTGGCTATCAGCCGTCATTAGCCAGGATAGCTTGACTCCAGTGATGTGGACAGCACGGGACTCACGTGTGAGCATTCCCGTCCCATTCAGGGTGACAAATGCAAAAACAACAGTTGATGGACAGAATGCAGAACAATGTCATACATTCACCCCAGTACAGAGATCTGGGCTTGGCAGTTCGGGCTGGACTGTTCCCATGAGGCACAGGGTCAGACTGATTTGCATATTCCCATGTCTGAACTGGCGTGGTAGAGTGAGCTAAAGAATGGTGATGGAATAAACCCAGATCAGCTGACTGGGGGTGAGTGTTTGATTTGCTCAAACACTCCGTCCATCATCCCCTTTGGTATCGGAAGGAGATGATGACATCTATCCTAACAAAGAACATTGACAATAAAATCGAGATGATCACCTCATCTTTAGGACAAATCCAATTGTGTGAAATATATGAAATTCTAACTTTAGATGGAAAAATAACTTTTTAGCATTTGGGTATAATTATTACTGTGAGCAATAAATTGGCAGTAGCTGTTTCAATGAGAAGAGCCTTGCTGCTGTTCTCTCTATGCTACTCTGGCTGGCTATATTTCTTGCAAATCCTGAGCGAGATATTTCTTGATTTATTTTGCACTTCATCCTTGCTACATTACTTACATGGTAGACCCGTATGGCGAGGAAGACTGACCAGGAGGTAATGTCCCGGTTACTTACCAATAATCTTCATTACTCTGAATCCAGTCTTCCTCAGCTCATGGGTTCACTATGTAAGTAATGCGGTGAGGAAGACTAACGATGAGGTAACAGTAATTTACCACAGTTGTCCATGAATGGAATGTGGGAGCAGCACCGTGTTCATATCATCTGTTTTTTGTGGTTTTACACGGATGCTTTAGTTACCAAGGTCTACGCACCTGTATTGGGGCAAGGAGTTGGCCTAATGGCTAAGGCGGTCGACCTCGAATCTGGGGAACCAGGTTTGAGTCTCGGCAATGACGTTGAACATCCTGTGACTATGGGGTAATCACTTCATCTCCGAGGGGCAGATTTATGTTAACTGGCGCATCCCCAAGGATGAGTCAGTTAACATGCGCCACAGTGCGCCACAGCTCCGCCACCCATGGTGCGCCGCATTTATAAGGTGGCGCACCATGGTGCAAAAACGGCACAGATGCGTGGCACATCTGTGCCGGAAATGTGGCGCATTGCTGGAGCTTCGTCGCAAGCGCGACGCAGCTCCAGCAAGGCTCGGGGGTACACCGTGTGCACAATGCTGCGTCAAGACCTACGCCTGCTTCAAGCAGGCGCAGGGTTTTGACGCAGCATTGCCCTGAAAGTGACTGAGTGAAATCTCATAGATTTCACTCAGCCACTTTCAGGAGGCGTTCCTGCGCAGGAACGCCTCCTTATGGCGCAGTGCTTTACAACGTGACGCATTTCCTAGATGCGTCACGTTGTAAATAGGGCGCATTGTTTGCGCCGCAGTTGATTCAAATAAAGTGACGCAATTGCGGCGCGAAGAGGCGCAACGGCCTCATGACTCTGCCCCCTAGTGCCTAACAAAAATAAATGTCTCCTCATGTAACGCAACTGGTGCTATGCAAAGCGCTCGGATACCCTACACCGGATCACGTTCATGCTATATAAAACTCTGTGGAAAAAAAATGATGTGTACCTTGGAATCTATGTGGAGAAAGTGCTTGTCCTTATTTATTTATTTATTTTTATTTATATTTGAATTTATAATGCGCAACAACTACCCGCAGTGGGTTTCCCGGCGCGAGGGATAGACTGAAGAAGAAAAAGAAACCTCTCAACAGCACCATGAATCAGCTAAAGCGGCATGAAGATCATTGGAAAAGTATAGTTTTCAGTTTTTTCCTAAAAGAGAAAAGTTTGGTTTCTGATTTCAGAGAGATGGGTAGCACGTTCTAGTATTTGGGGCCTAGTTGGGAGAAGGCCCGACCCCCCATCCTTACAAGCTTGAATCTTGGGACAACGAATTCGCAATTGGCAGAAGATCTTAATGTGCGACTAGGCTTGTAAGGTTGGACCAGACTCTGCAAGTATTTTGGGGCCGAACCCTGCTTGATTTTAAAAAGATAACTTAGGGCTTTGAATTTAATACGGCTGGAGACCCTGAGCCAGTGTAGATCGCGAAGAGCCTGTGAGGCCGATAATCTCCTCGGGATGTTACAAAGAAGTCGGGCCGACGAGTTTTGAACAACCTGGAGTTTGTTAATGGTAGCAGCATCGGCACCGAGATAGAGGACATTACCATAGTCCAGGCGAGATGTTACAAATGCCTGGACAACGATTCTCCTGGTAGCATGAGGCAGCATCCATAGAATTTTCTGGAGCCATCGCAAGGTGGCAAAGCAGATGGCGGCCACCTTAGTGGCCTGCTGTTTCATAGAGAGTTTGTCGTCTATGAGAAATCCGAGGTTGCGAACCACAGAAGTTGGCTGGGGAAGGGGGTCCCATGTCACTGGGCCAATGTTGGGGGCCCCACAGATCTTTATGCTTCCCTAAGATGAGAATCTCGGTTTTGTCACCGTTTAGTTTGAGGAGATGCCTCTGCATCCACTCAGCTATATGTGACAATCCGGTTTTCAGTATTGATACACTGTTGCGCTCGCTGATGGAAAGGGAGAAAACAATTTGGGTGTCATCGGCGTATGAAAAAATGGTCAGCCCAGCGTCCACCGCGATGGTGGCCAGGGGTCTCACATAGATGTTGAACAACAAAGGGCTGAGTATGGACCCCTGCGGAACGCCGTGCGCCGATGGACATGTGGCAGATGTGGCTTTAGTGGAGAAGACTTGGAAAGTGCGCTCACTTAGAAAGGAGGCAATCCAGGCCAACGCTGGATCATCCACTCCCAGGGACCGAAGAGAATTCAAAAGGATGGAATGGGACACAGTATTGAACGCCGCGCTCAGATCCAAAAGGATGAGTGCAGATGTTTCCCCGCGGTCGATACCGTGTCGTAAGCTCTCCGTCACCCCGAGTAGAGCGGTCTCTGTGGAATAATGCGCACGAAAGCCAGACTGGGAAGGATGTAAAAATCCCGAACTTTCCACAAGATGGTTTAACTGAGTGTTAACATGCCTTTCCAGCACTTTTGAAAGAACAGGCAACAAGGATATGGGTCTGAAATTGGCAAGATTAGACACATCGGCTCCTACTTTTTTTAGGAGAGGAACAACCATTGCGTGCTTCCAGTCCTGTAGCACATGAGACTCTATTAATGATGCATTTAAGAGTCTCATGAGAACCCGCTGAGGTTCAAGATCCAGTAGTTTAAGAATTTTCGCAGGTACAGGATCACGAGGTGAGCCAGATCTTACACTGCTTAGGCAGGAGAAGAACGAGGTATCATCGAACAGTTGCCAGTTTGTAACCTTCGCCGTTGGAAGTGGCTGTTCGATCCCTGCAACCTGTCTCGATTGGTGTTCATTTACTGTCAGGGGAGCGCTCATAGAGTCGTATATGCGCTCAACCTTGGCAATGAAAAATTTCGCAATAGAGTTACACTGGGCTTCCTCTAAAGCTGGGGGTGTCGGGATAGTGTCCGCTCCTGTCATTTTTTTGACAACGGAAAATAGAGTACGTGGGCAATTCTGACTGAGCTTGTGTCACTGTACTCACAGTGTAGGCAGCTCTCGCAATTTTACATTGTGAGTGGTATTCCTTTAGAGCCTCTTTATAAACAGTCTTCCGTGAGACCGAGTAAGAGTGCCTCCATTTCCTTTCTAGGGCCTTGCATTTGGTTCGTAAGGCCTTCAGGTCAGCAGAAAACCAAGGTGCCGGGAGACGGTGGGACCTAGAATGTTTCGGAGTGAGCGGAAGGAGGGTGGTTACGGCATTGGTAAGCCAGTGGGAGACAGCGGTTTCAATTCCATGACTGAAGCCTCACTGTCCTCAGAGTGGGAGTTCGAAAGGTGCTGGTTCAACTTAGTAATATCAAGTTTACCCCACCGGTGTATTGGTTCACCCTTATCGTGGCCACTGTTTACCAAGTTCTTAGTGTAGGGTAAAGAGAAGTGGACTGCGAAATGGTCGGACCACTCCAGTAGGCGCGCGCTCTGAGAACAATCAAAAGGAAGATTAGAAAGAATGGGGTCCAGTTGATGTCCAGCAGAGTGAGTGGATCCAGAATTAAGCAGCGAAAGGTTGAGAACCTCCAGATCAGATAAAAAGCACTTGCTGGTGGTACATAGTGGATCTTCTAAATGCAAATTGAGATCACCAAGAATGGTGAAATTTGCTGCCCTAAGAAGTAGGGGAGCTATGGTCTTGGCAAGTGAGGATATCCAAGTGAGAGCATTGCCAGGGGGGCAATAGACCAAAAGGCCCGATAAAGTAAGTTGGGGGTTAGTTGCTAGTTTAAAAAGAGTGGTTTCGCTTCTGGACAGGGGAAAGGCTTCAAGCTTACAAGTATAAGTAGACTTGAAAATGATGGCAATACCCCCTCCTTTTCCGGAGTCTCTGTCCAATCTCACCATTACATAGTTGTTAGGAACTGCAATGACGATATCAGGACCAGAGCTATCCTGAAGCCAAGTTTCAGTAAGAAACAACGCGTCGGGCTGCTTTTCGACAAGAAAGTCGTAGATGTGATGTTTGTGTTTCAGGAGTGTTTATTTTGGAAAGGACCTGCAATTAATACTCTAGAACTATCTCCAGAACTCCAGAACTCTATAGGCCAGATTCTCAGCTATTTGTGCACACCAGATTACAATTTATGAGCACAAAAATTGCTTTCTGTGGGTGTAATGGTGAATCCTTATTTGGAGATTCCGGGTCTCTCTACACTTAGACCTGTAGATGGGCATTTCAGATGGTGAACATTTTTAAGTAAAGCAGATTTCTTAGAGTGAATAATTTAGTGTCAGGAAAGGAACATGCGTGTTCCCAGCGGAGGACCGGTGGTTTAACAAGAAGACGGCCTGCAGCTGAAAAGTTTAATAACTTCTAACTTTGCGGAGTTTCTTTTAAACTTTGCAAGTTTTTCACAGTTTCTGAAGCTTAAATATGTTATTTCTAAAAAAGACTAGCCTTAGCGATCTTTTCTGGCAGTGGGAAACTTTAAGAATTATGGCAATTCCCGTTCTTCTTCTCTTGGTCTTTTCGGATAATGTAATCAGGAGGCATGACCGGGGGAAGATCTCTGTCTCCTGTGGAACAAGGTTTCCGCCAGGAAGACAACGTGCGGTTACTTCTCTTCTAGAAATAGGAAATCTTCCAACTTGAGTGATCTGCAATTGATCAAGAACATGTGACAGCGGGATTTGGAGGGACAATGGTCTTTGGGCCACAGGCCAAGGGAGGAGCTCAGAACAATGCTTGCATTGTATTTCCCCTTTAGATAAATCGAGTGAGTGCAAACAGCTGTCCTTGGGGGTACCTCAAAGAGTTAACAGTTGCATAGAAGACTAGTATACCTTACTATATTGCTTGGACCAGTGTTCCTGACCCCTAGTCCCATACGGACACGGATGGGCACAGAAGGTCTTGCCTTTGGCTTGAACCCACTGCACGCATCCATGCCCAAAGACCTCATTTTATGCTCAGCCAAGTAGAACAACTAGAGCACCGACCAAGATTGCATCTCCCAGTGCCCATTTTTCCACCATTCACCGCCTTCCTTTTTATTAGAATGCAACAGTGCAATTTCAATAGTGCCAGTGTGAACAGTAAAACGCTTTCAGTTAAAAGATTATAAACAGTCTTAAAATGACTTTTCTGCCAGTGGTTCCCAGCAGTAAAATCACTAGGCTTTCCCCAGAAGTGCTCGGCGGCAGCGCGATGCACTACACCCGTCTGAGCTCTGGGCTTCTTTTATTTATTTTTCGATTTTTATATAGCGGAAACTCAACCCAAGGGTACCTGAGCGTTTAAAAGAGTTTGCATAGCTGCATTTACAAGGATTACACATGCAAGGTAAAAATATACAGTAGATGGTGGAATAGATGGACAATAAAGTTCTGAAGTAGCAAAGGTAGGTTGTTTTAGAAGCTGGGGGAATAATTGCACAGATATTTAGTGATGTTCAGACTCGCTGATGTTTGGGGGAAGGTACATTTAGGCAAGTCAAATATTTTAGGAGGGAGGGTTCAGATATTTGTTGAGAAGAAGTAATTTTACGTTTTTTCTGAAGTGTGGGAATGAATGATTGTCACATAGATCCTGTGGCAGAGCATTCCAAATTCTAGGAGCATTCACAGAAGAGGAGTGGGTGAGTGGTTTTTCATTCTTAAATTTGGACGGAATCAGGAACACAGTGTTTGAGCTTCACAGAGGGCTCTTTCGAGCAGCTTTTGGCAGTTTGCTAGCGAGGTAGTTTTGTTTGGCAGTGTAGAGAGGCTTGTGGGTTATGCAGGCCATTTTGAATATACTTCTCACTTCCATTGGTAGCCAGTTGAGATTCTTAAGTGTGGGAGTTATGTGATCAAAGCAACTCTCCCCAATGATCAGGCCGAGTAGAACAAATAAAGCGCCAACCAAGATGGGGTCTCCCAGTATCCACCCATCCCCAACCTGCACTGGCCAGCTCCTTAAATAGCTTCAACATCTTTAGCTAAAAATAAATATAATGACCACATATTTTTTCCACTAAACACTAAAATTAGGGTTGGCCTGCAGTGGTTAATTGCTGCCAAGCAAAGGATAAAGGACTTTGCTTTTTGCTGTGTACCCTGCTTGAGAAAGTTCTCCAAGGGCTTGAAACTGAGCTTGCCTCCTCTTCTGAAGCGTCAGGGACACAAACACTTCCCACCAGCTCCCCTGAACTTCCTTGCTGGGAGTTCTGACCTGCTAAGAGTGGCCTGCTGTTGTTTTGGACCTCAGGAGGCTGTTTGCCGCTAGAAGCTGGGAAAAGTAACGCAACTTCGAGAAGCGTGACACATCTACAACTGCTTTCGATGCATCATTGAAGAAATCATCGTAATGCCTGCTCATGGCCCAAGAAATAGCTGCACCGCGCATCGAGTGCATACTCTCCAAAGTCTGAGATCACTGCACCGATTCTGACACAAGGCCCACTATGCGACTGCAAGATCCCACACATCATCACGGAGCGTCAAATCAAGGCTGCAGGCCTGTTGCATGGTTGGGGAACACAGTAAGAAACCGACGCATCACCTCCCCACGCAGTAAGAAACCGACGCATCACCTCCTCTCTGGTAAGGAACCAACGCATCACCTTCCCCGGAGCAAAGAACAGACGCATCACCTTCCCGGAGTGTAAGGAACCGACACATCACCTTCCCTGCAACCATTTTTGTTTGTGTGCACTACGCATCCAAGGAACTTTGTGTGCAAAGTGTTGCATCTGCAATTTGCTTTGAACTGAACTATTTCTACCATTTGAAAGTCATATTTTTATTACTGTAATGTGGATTTTTGTCATTTTGGTCTTGTTTGATTTAGATAAAGATTACTTATTTTTCTAAACTGGTGTGGTGTCCATTTGTAGTGTTTTCACTGTATGTGTTCACAAATGCTTTACACACTGACTCTGAGATAAGCCTGTCTGCTCGTGCCAAGCTACCATGGGGGTGAGTAGGGGTTATTTTAGAAGTGTATAGCCCTAACCCTGACTAGGATGAAGGGTCCCTACTTGGACAAAGGTGCAAAACATTGCCAACTAGGGACCCTAATTTCTAACATTGAGAGAACTCAAGGTGTCACTATGGCACCTTACTCCTTGGAAGTCCACAAGCTCATCTGCGGAGTCCATCAATATTCATCGCTATTATTCAACGTATAGTAATAATAATAATAGTTGCATTTGCAGAGCGCCTGGTTACACTGGGCCAGTGTGACCCCTCGCTATGATACCGGCCTCAATCAGCAACAACACATGGCCTAAGTCTAGAGCCTAGAATTATGCAGCAGGAAACAAGTGGGCCTTCAAACATTTCCCAAAAGTAGACTCAGAGCACTCCAACTGGAGGCTCTATGGAAGTGTGTTGCACAGCTGTGCAGCCAAAAAACAAAAGGAGCGGCAACCCATTCTGGCTCTCTTGATGTAGGGAACACACACCCTTCCTGTCCCACCAGATCTTGAGTGTCTGGTTGGTACATAGGGAGTTAAAAAATCATGCAGGTACGAGGGCCCCTTCCTTTGTAAAATCTGGTGACTAACGCAAAGGGCCTTGAATTGTACTCTCTCCCTAATTGGAAGCCAATGAAGGGAAGCCAGAGCTCTTGTTGATGAGGCTCTCTTTGGAAGCATAAGAACCAGTCTTGCTGCTGCATTCTGCTCCGCATACATTTGGCAGTAGCACCCAGATACAGGAGATTGCCGTAATCCAGGTGAGAAGTCACCAAAGCATGTACCATAGTCTTCATCAATTCAGTGGGCAGGGCGTATAGAGTCTTCCGTAGGCCCCATAAAATTCCAAAGCAGGCCCTTGCCACCCGCCTGGTATGGTAGTCAAAAGACAGCTTGTTGTGCACCCATACCCCCAGATTCTTAGCGTGTTCACAAGGTGTAGGAGTGGGGCCCAGAGACTGGGACCCCCATGACGATGACCACACAGAAGGCGCCCTCCCTATCACCAGCACCTCGGTCTTGCTGCCATTCAATTTCAGGCAATTGCTTGCCATCCACACAGCCAGTTCTTGAAGGCAGGATACAAAATTGGCGGCAGCCCGTGCTTGGGTGAGGGAGACCACCAGCTGGGTGTCGTCGGCATAGGACAGAATTTTAATCCCAAAACTATCCGAGATTTTAGCCAAGGGGACGACATAAAGATTTAACAATGTCAGGCTCAGAGTAGATCCCTGAGGCACCCCATGTGACAGCTTGATGTTCCTGGAGTAGTGCGTACCCTGCATAACTTGAAAGCTGCGCTCAGATAGAAAGGATTCCATCCACTTCAGGGCACCACCTATTACACCTCCTCTCTTGAGGTTTTGCAACAGGGTATGATGGGCAACAGTATCAAAGGCGGCACTTAAATCTAAAAGAATTAAGGCCACTGTCTGGCCTTCGTCCACATATTCACAAATGGTCTCGATCGAAAACAATAGGGCAGATTCGGTGGAATGCAGAGCCCTGAAGCCTGACTGAGTCGGATGGAGAAGGCTGTTTTTACAGATATGTTCTGTAAATTGTAAATTAACAACCTTCCCTGCAACTTTCGCAAAATAAGGGAGCAAGGAGATAGGTTGTAAGTTATCAAGCTGATCTGCACTAATGTGAGGTTTCTTTTGTAGAGGGAGAACAACTGCCTCTTTCCATGTTTTGTTTTTGGGACCACTCCTGAACTAAAAGACAGCGCTAAATGATGTCTCATAAAAGGCTTGAGTATGTCGATACTCCCTCTGAGCACCTTAGGGGTAGCTGGGTCCCTTGGTGAGCCCGATTTTATACTGATGGCTATCTGTTTAAGAGTGTTAGGGGAGGGCACAGAGAATTCGTTAAGATCCTGTATTTCCAAAACATTAGCAGGTATCACCTCCCCCCTATTGCCATCACGAGCGGATTCTGAAAAGGTGGAGTATATTTTCTCCACCTTAGCTGCAAAATATTCGGCTACTCGATTGCAGGATTCCTCAGAGCCTGCAATGGGTGCTGCAATGGATACCAGGGAAGATATTTCTTTAAAAACCTTAAACAGCTCTTTGGTTGAATTCTACGCTGTTTCGATCCTCTCCTTATAATAGGCTGCCTTCCCCTTTCTAATAAGTGCATGATAGTTCTTTAGGCAGATTTTATATTCCTTTTTCAGGTGTACTGAGAAAACTATCCACAAGCGCCTTTCTAGGCGTTTACATGCTGACTTAGCACTTCTTAACTCCTCACTAAACCAGGGAGCTGCTTTGAGTCTTTGGACTATACCATACCATTTCCTGCTAAAAGGCAATATTTTTCTCCATGTGTTCCCATACCTGGTATGACACGCAGTTTGGTGCTTACTTTCCCTCCATATTAAAGAACAGTAGATGTTTCAGCACCCAGGCTAATGTGCTGCATAGCTAAATACATATAAGATCCCAAAGGCGAGACCGATTGCATTGCAAATGCTTGTTTCTCATGTTTACCCCACAAAAACCGGATTTCTTTCAACAATAAATGAGGATGATAGGGAACCCGTTTTGGTGGATATGGTCCACTAGTAAAGAAAAAATATATATTTATTCGTAGAGATAAATTCAGAACAGTTTCTTTCGAGTGTAAGACAATATGACAAACAGATGCAAACTTACCTGAATTGGCTGCATGTGCCCACGATTTGAATAAGCTTTAACCATGTTGGCGTGGTGTGAAGATCATGGCTGAGAGTCGAACCGCAGGGTACGGAGGACTCACTGAGGTGCGTCTATTGGATGAAAGGGCAGAGGGAGGCTGCTGCAGAAATGAGCTCCTCTAAGCCGCTCTCCTCGTTATCAGTCTTCCTGAAAGGCAGCATCTGTCTCTTGACACAGCCCAGGCTTGTGTGCAGTCATCCCAGTACTGTTAGAAGTGCGCTTAGTGAATTACAGATTCACAGCTAAGAAAAGGAAGTATATTTGCAGCACTTCAGCAATTTCTGTAAGTTTCAGAATAGAGCAGCAGCTGTGGATCAATTCTACGCCTGAAAGGGGAAACCAAGCATAGCCTGCTTGTAAAGCCCTGCATAGACTCCTAAAAACAGAGAGAAGCACGTCAGAAATGATATACCTTTCATTCAAAGAATAATGATGCAAGAGTACCTTCAACCTGGAGAAATGTGCTCCATATCACAACCCCAGAAGGCCCAGAAGATTCCGTGAGCCTGCTCATGTTTCTGTGTGTCCATATAAATGAGCCTACATCAGTGGAAAATGATTCTAGTTCAAAGGGTCAAAGGTGTGGACTGCACTATAAGATGCACTAAAAGGGCTCACGCTGCTGCACCTCACTTAGAAAGCAAAACATGTATTAAACATGGACTGCTGTGCTGCCTTTCGTTTTGCCAAGTCACTGGAGTGAAAGTATATGCATTGGAAAAAACAAGGCTTAAAGTAAAATTTGAGTTAGGTGAGAATTTCAGTGACAACTTAACCCGTTAAACTTACAAAATTCACCAGTTATAGTTAGATCTGGTAACTATAAATAGTGCTCTAAGTTAACTATAACTTGCACCTCGCCATGCACTGTTTTGCTCATCAATAATTTCCTTGCAAATGTTGCAGTGATATTATCAATGATTATTACAAAGCTGCCCCAGCCAGGGGGGAAGGCTCCTCTGTGCACTGCTTTGGAGACTATGTAGTCTTGTTCACTTTTGTGAATTTGATAAAGTTTTCTGTATTCAAAATGGTGTGAGTTCAAAGTTTGTTATATCATCTTCCCTGTTCGCTATTCCCAATGCATTTCGGGCTTCGCCAAGCCACGAGCCATACGGAAACGCGGATACTCGGCGGAGTTCATTTGCACTCTAGTTTACCAGGACGAAGCCCGAAATGCATTGGGAATAGCGAACAGAGAAGATGATATAACGGCAATATTGACATTTTGATGGAATGCATAAGGATGATATGTCACAACCATGAAGATAATGAGTTGAATTAACAATAAAAAAACTTTTAACTCACACCATTTTGAATACAGAAAACTTTATCAAATTCACAAAAGTGAACAAGACTACATAGTCTCCAAAGCAGTGCACAGAGGAGCCTTCCCCCCTGGCTGGGGCAGCTTTGTAATAGTCTTTGGTATAACCTACGCTGTGTGGACCAGACAGCGATTTCACTGTAGCACGCCAAAGATAATTAATTATAGAATACAAGAGAACCAACCGAGCGGTGCAAATCCCACTCACCAATATTATCAATGATGTCATAGAAGATATCTCAAATGATGCAAATGTGGAGGAATTACAATGCATGGTTGGGGCACTTTTTTGTGTGAATTTTTTTTGTAATATGTAGTTGCCATATATATAGCCAAGTCCCTGCGGGGAAGAGGGGGAAGGGAGGTTGGCCACAGGCGTTGCTTGAGGCCAGGCCCTGTGTCCAACCCCCGGCAAGCAGCCAAACTCACGCTGCCCCTCCCCAAAAAGAAACATTTTGCGCTGCGCCAGGCCCTGGTCCACCCTGAGGGATTTTGAAAAAAGACATGCTGGCACACCCTGCCCCCTATGTCGTTTTGTTAGCTTTTGTTTTAGGATTCAGGACTGAGTTACCTACATAATATAACCGAACAGGTCATCTTGGCACTGAATACCAGATGTTTATTGTTATCCAACTAAATGGTACTCATTTTATCAACCGCAGATGGATGAAAGGCTGAGTGGACCTGCGGGATTTGAACCTGTGGCCATGAGGTCGAACACAGGTGCCTGCAGTGGATGCATTAGTCCACTGAGCCACAAGACCCGGCTTCTGAGTCCTAAGGTGGCTGCCGCCGCATCATTGCTGATGTGGTGGCAGCCAATCAGATCTCAGCGGGAAATCTCTCAGGTCTGCGCATCTCCCTTGGCGTGAAATATACAAAAAAGTTTAGCATTAACTGCTGAAAAACTAATGAACGAATGTACAGCAAATCATAAAATTCACTCTTTCTCGACTAAGATCCAGGTTTCTTTCAAATTTGATGTAAATCCATTTAGGGGTTTGGGCTGTAGCTGTGTCTAAAGTTCCTATGGAAAAATCAATGGGGAAAAATGCATTATGAGACTCTCCGCTTTTTCTCAGCTTCCGCTTGAAAGAACCCCCTCCAAAGCTTTCTAGGAAGGAGCTGAAAATAATTTGGAGGCAAAAGTTTTGAGAAGATTTTTCGAAAGTTGTCAAAGATAAGTAAAACATAAAAAGCACTTCCTGCGGAAACACAATCCAAACTATGACATCCAGTGGTGACTGCCACAGAGTAATACGCTTGTGAATGGGAACAAATATGACTAAGCAACCCAATGCTTGTTTTCATTTTAACCTACATTGGGCATGCACCTCAGCCGTCGATAATACTAAGCGTGTTAATGAGCGAGCTATGAGAAGGAAGGGAAACATTTATGCTTTTCTTCAGGTTCTTATCTCCATCAGGTTCTAATCTTAGCAGGGGTGAACCGCAGATAGATTGCCACTAAAATACCACTATAGACACTAGAAACTTGAAGGTTGCTCAGATGAGATATTGTTGTGACATTGCATATGGCCTGACAAACATGCTGCAAATCAATATTCACAAAATATTGACATTGAAAATTTGTGTTATGAGAGCTTAAAAATATGCATAATTGACCTATTTTCACTAAGACATTGTCTAGAAGAATCATTTCACCGTCCAAACCATAGTTCTCTTTGAATGAATATACTCAATGTATTCCCTTATAATGAATAGCAAGCACTAGACAGGACTCCAAAGCATAATACATCATACATCCAACAGAAGACAGCTCAAGTAGGAGGGGAAAGAACAGGCAGCCACAAAGGAGCAGAAGAAGGTAACACATCCCTTAAATTGTGGAGATCTTTGCTTAAATGCTATCAAGGCTTCATGTTAAGAGACTTACTGCAATAGTCTAAGACATACTATTTAGGTCTTGGAGAATCTGAATGATAAGCAACCATCTGAACAATTATTTGCACAATGACCACCATTGCCCTGTGGATCCTGTGTCCCTTAGCAGAAGCAATAGATAACCATGTAGAATGATGTATCCCCTCTGAATATGGACTCAAAACTATTGTCTGAGGATAACATTGTAGTCTAATATATCAAAAGGTAAGCATATATTTATTTACTGTTTTACTACAATGTTGAAGTTTAAAACATCATTTACTTGAATGCCGTTTTTATTAAGGTGTTCTATTGTATTTCTTTAATTTAATATGTATGTCATGAGATTTATTTTTACTTTTCTGAATTATTATAGGAATGGATATATTTTTTTCTGGTTATTGGATTATTGGGATTGGATGGGTAGTTTTGTTTATAATAAATTAATTGGGCACTCAACCTCACCCGCTTTAATATATACATTGAGCAACTGGCAAAACTTGTGGTGACCAGGGGCTTGTGAGTGGTCTCCTATGCTGATGACACACAGCTCTTCTTGGCCTTCCATGAAAACGCACCAGCATCCCTGAGATCCTTCAAGTTTTGCAGTGTTGGAATGGATAGAGGGAAGTTACCTTCATCTGAATTTAGCAAAAACTGAGATCCTCCTCTTCATACCAAATCTTTCCCGGAGGCTAGCCTATGGTGGCCACCTGATTGGGTGCTGCTTCCTCTCAGCACTCCTGGCTAAGGACGTAGGGTAGCTACAAATCAAATCTTTATCCGCATCTTGTTTTGCTACCTTTACATCTCTCAGATGGATGCTCCACCTTGTTCCTGAGGTATCACAGAAAACGGTTGTCCATTTCCTGGTTATAGCCAAACTGGATTATGCCAACAGTTTATACTTGTGTTTGCTGCTATTTAAATCCATCAGCTCCAAATTATCCAGAATTCCACTGCACACCTAATTTGGAAAATTCCCATGTGCTGGCCAGTGTCTCGTCATCTTTGGCATCTTCACGGGCTCCCTGTCATCAAGAGGATCCAATTTAAGGCACTCACTTTTGCCCTTAGAGCCTTCACTCAGAAAGGTCCTCTTTACCTGAGGAGAAGACTCAAGCTCTTTCCTTAATCCAGAGCTCTGAGATCTAATAATCTCAAACTGCTCCAAGTTCCACGGAATTCAGAAGAGGGAGGCGTTCCTTCACTAGCCTGCCCTCCAAGTTGTCGAATGTCCTGCCACTTAGTTTGAGTTGCAGTCCATCGGAATCTGTTTTTCAACATAGTCTCAAAACTCTTCGGTTTGATACTTGTTTTATGGGTGTAGTCTGCCAGCTTTCCATCTTCATTTATGAGCTATCCGCTAGCACAGGAATGAATCTCTGGAGGCAAATGTGCACTCTATAAGTGCCATGAACTGAATTGAATTGAATTAATTGATTAATGTTAAATATTTGATATCTTGTTGTTTCTCAGTTTAAGTTTTTTAAACAATAGATTATATTATAATTTTGGATTGTGAGGTTTATTGGTAAATTAAGTAGGAACTCCTAAATAAATCATATATAAATTGATATTAATCAATGAATGTACTACTTATGCACTTTTGTAATGGGACATTATTTGTGTTTAGTATTAATACTTATATTTAAAAATATTTATGTCATTTTTTTAAAATAAATTTAATCTTTTTTGATGGTATTTGGGTTATTTTGGGGGACTGTGTGGGCAGCTTTAATGTATAATTAATCACCAATGTAAATTTGTAAAATGTATAAAATAGAATGTTTTGTAAATAATTTTTTAATATACCAGATTTGTTTTGTTTTTACTTCAAGCAGCAAAGAGGATCAATTTCTATAAATTATAGACACTAGAAACTTGAAGGTTGCTCAGATGAGATATTGTTGTGACATTGCATATGGCCTGACAAACACGGTGCAAATCAATCTTCACAAAATATTGACATTGAAACTTTGTGTTATGAGAGCTTAAAAATATGCATAATTGGCCTATTTTCACTAAGACATTGTCTAGAAGAATCATTTCACCGTCCAAACCATAGTGCTCTTTGAATGAATATACTCAATGTATTCCCTTATAATGAATAGCAAGCACTAGACAGGACTCCAAAGCATAATACATCATACATCCAACAGAAGACAGCTCAAGCAAGAGGGGAAAGAACAGGCAGCCACAAAGGAGCAGAAGAAGGAAACACATCCCTTAAATTGTGGAGATCTTTGCTTAAATGCTATCATAGGCTTCATGTTAAGAGACTTACTGCAATAGCCTAAGACATACTATTTAGGTCTTGGAGAATCTGAATGATAAGCAACCATCTGATCAATTATTTGCACAATGACCACCATTGCCACCATTGCCCTGTGGATCGAATGCACTGCCACTTAGTTTGAGTTGCAGTCCATCGGAATCTGTTTTTCAACATAGTCTCAAAACTCTTCGGTATGATACTTGTTTTATGGGTGTAGTCTGCCAGCTTTCCAGCTTCATTTATGAGCTATCCGCTAGCACAGGGATGAATCTCTGGAGGCAAATGTGCACTCTATAATAATTTTTCAATATACCAGATTTGTTTTGTTTTTACTTCAAGCAGCAAAGAGGATCAATATAAGTGCCATGAACTGAATTGAATTGAATTAATTGATTAATGGTAAATATTTGATATCTTGCTGTTTCTCAGTTTAATTTTTTAAACAATGGATTATATTTTAATTTTGGATTGTGAGGTTTATCGCTAAATTAAGTAGGAAATCCTAAATAAATCATATATAAATTGATATTAATCAATGAATGTACTACTTATGCACTTTTGTAATGGGACATTATTTGTACTTAGTATTAATACTTATATTTAAAAATATTTATGTCATTTTTTTAAATAAATGTAGTATTTTTTTATGGTATTTGGGCTATTTTGGGGGACTGTGTGGGCAGCTTTAATGTATAATTAATTACCAATTTACATTTGTAAAATTTGTAAAATAGAATGTTTTGTAAATAATTTTTCAATATACCAGATTTGTTTTGTTTTTACTTCAAGCGGCAAAGAGGACCAATTTCTATAAATGTTAATATTCAGAAAATTATATACTATCAATAACTGCTTCTGTGTCAGTCTCTTAATCTTAAAACGCAAGCGACTTAGGTCTGTCTCTTCCCACCACTCACAATTTTTAAACAAGAATTAAAAATCTTTCTTTCTGAAATAATACCTTACAAAGAAAATCTAATTTTAATCCCTTAATCCTGCTTTGTAACTCATAAAACGTTGGTCTTTTCTCTAAAGCTAGACACACCTACAGGGTTGTGATCACTGATAGATCAAGGTGCTCCAGATGACGTCCACTTCCATTGATCTTTATCTCTGTGATTGATTAGATTTTTTCCCATAGTTTTAGGGCATACCAAGTGTTAGTCATTTGAAATTGAGGTTAGCCATATTTTGTTTGAATCCCATGATGGGCCTCTTGTTCCACTAAATAAGTAAACTTACATTAATCTTGCTCTAAACTGGTGATGTTATCATTATTTTGAGCCAAAATCATTCCCAGATATTCACAAAACAGGAGCAACTGGGATTGCCTGCAAATCGATGATTACTAATTTGACAAAACATTTTTGGATTTGCCTGAGCAGCAAGGTACTGCTCAGACAAAGCGAATTTAGTTATTCTGAATATCAACCAACTATTACAATAATACAGTGGGAACTTAAGAACACTTCAATGTAGGCAACTCTTTCCGGAAAGAACTTCAAATGACATGGCAAAGGAAACTACACCGCCATTATATATTTAATGAAACAAGATGTTACACTCAAAACTAATGTCACAAGTTAAAGTCTCAGATACAAAGTTTAATGTAAAAAGCAATGTTAAATTGTTACTTTGGAAAATAATGGAAGACCAAACGTAAAAACTTTCAGCATATCCTTATTACACTACCAGACCCTCCCTGGCCCTATATCTCACTCCTACAGGTTCCTGCTTCCTTCATTTATGAAGGTTTTTTCACCTTTCTCTTCCTCTGTCTTTCAGATCTGTGTGTTTTCCATTCTTTCGTTCTCCATAAATATCTCATGTGGAAAAATAAATGCTGGTGACCCCCACGAGCTCAAATCAAGCACTGGCACCCAGATGTATTGGTATTTACTGAGTGCAGAATTATCACCCCATATACCAACAAACACATTATGTGCTAATCTTCACATTTCCTCCATTTTGAGCTGTGTAACGCTGTGTGTAGCATTTTTCCTATAATAACTTATCAAGTTTTACATGGCTGAATTAGTGTGAAAAAAGGAGGAAGCACCACACCAGCTTGAATCCCGATTGAGATGGAAACTCCTGTATCATATTGATGTTACATGCACTAGGACCCTTTTGGTTCTGGGGTGGACCTTGAACAGGATCTACGTGATATGCGGGAGGTATTAGGTTGTGGTGATCGGAAATATGATGTAATACGCAGTGTGCGAGTGAATGCTAGAGAATAAAGTAATGCTTAACTGCAGATCTCGTGTGACCTAATCTATTTGCAAGCTCCAGGGCTTGTCGAAGACGCTACAACTAGCGATGCGTTGAGGATACATGCCCCAGAAAAACAAGACAGCTCTCCCTGCGAGTTTGCAGGCGTACAGCAAATTGCTTGTTCTTCCCATGTGTGCCCAGAATCGATGCAATGAAGTCTGCAACAGGCCCATGTGGAGTCAAGGCCCTGCTCCAGCTCATACATGGCCGAAGAAGAAATTGAAGGCCCTGCAGAGGATCATATTCAAACACCAGACCAAAAACTGCTGGTGAGGTGGTAAACAGAGACGCTGTGCTGTTCTCCCAATACAGTGCAATTAACCAGACGAAGCAAGAAATAATGATAATGTCAACAAGGTAAGTGAAACAGAGAAGTTACTCACCATCACAAGTGATCGAAGCATACTGTGAACCATTTTCAGTCACAAGGCTGGTGCTTTCACAATTTGACGGCGTCATCCTGCACCGTGATTACCTGAACGGCATGTGACAACACAATGGTGGCAGAAAGGTGTGTGAAATACAATGCAGCTGCATTCCTAAAACCACCAATGCCTTTTGACACTTCTAAGAGGAAACACATTAGTGCCAGGTGGGCTATGTGTATCCAAACATTTGATGACTTCATAGATGTGCTACAGGAAGAAGATGACAAGAATATCATCAAATATTTGAAAAACCTTGAAGGTTCTGGAGTAAAAGAAGTGCTAAAGATAGTTTCACAGACTGATGCAACATTGTACCAAAAAGTAAAAGAAGCACTTGAAGACAAGTTAAATCCAATGCCGAATGTTGATTATGAAAGGTATGTCTTCAACCAAACATGACAACAGGTTGGTGAAACAATGGATGAGTTTGTTGAAGACTTGATGCACTCATTAAACATCGCAAGTTCTGTGACTTCATTGACAAAGAAGCCATGTGCCTCAGAGTCATTGATGGCTGCCTTTCAGATTCTTTTAGAAGGTTCATCTTGAGAGAAACCTTGATGCAAAGACAACAATTGATGGACAGAATGCAGAACAATGTCATACATTCACCCCAGTACAGAGATCTGGGCCTAAATCATTTTTTTTGCTCACCATGCCATTCCAGTTTGAACCCAGTCATATGCAAATCAGGCTTGACCCTGTGCCCAATGGGAACAGTCCATCCGAACTGCCAGGCCAGGTCCCCCCTGGACTGGAAACAAGCATCCTAGGACCTGTTTCAGGGTTTCACCCCATATCAGCCAGAATAGCTTGACTCCAGTGGCATGGAGAGCACGGGACCCAGGTCTGGGCATACCCGTTCCACTCGGGTGACAAATGCAAAAACACCAATTGATGGACAGAATGCAAAACAATGTCGTACATTCACTCCAGTAGAGAGAAGCAGGAGCAGCATACAGTGAATTACCATTGATCATGAAAAGCAAGCTCAAATACAAACATAAGTCGACGTCTTTGAAGAAATCAAAGCTATGCTTCAGATGTGGGTTTTCCTTTCTGAAGGTAAATGTCCAACCCTAGGACAAGTCTGCAAAGTTTGTGGGACAGAGAACCATTTAATAACACTGTGCCGAGCTATGGAAAAATTGAGTGAGTCACAACAGAAAAAAAGATGGGCGCTAGATTGTTCCAGAAGCACTCTCATCGCGCCCACAAAATCAAAAAGCAACATCAGCTATGACAAATAGAAAGCAAGCAAAATCAATCGTTGTCAGGTTCTTCAATGTCACTATTGAGTACCATCAAAGAAGATTGGTTTTGCGCTGATGATATTTATCAAAGTACGATGAGTACATATGGGGTTATCTGCTTGTAAAGAAGATCACAGTTCAAGGGAAACTCACCAAACAAAGCAACAAACTTCATTTGGACAGCATCCCAAAATCACCTTGAAAGGGAATGGTCACCTGATAACCTTCATCATAGACAGTGGTGCGTCGATTAAAATTATTCCAGTGGAAAAGTTTACCAGCCTATTTCCTGTGCGCTGCCTCAATCTGTCAGGCATGAAGGTATATACCAGGGCCGCGTATAAACCACTACAAAGTCAAGGCTCGATCACAGCAACAATGCTAAACAAAAAGATGATAGTGCAGGCCATGATCTATGTTCTACAAGGGACCTCGTCTAGTGCATGCTCGCTCAATTTTGCTACGGCTAATTGCATGGGGTTGATATCCCTCAAGTACAACCTCTATGTACAGTCTGAGATCACAAGCCAATTACTGTCGCTATTCCGTAGGCTGGGAAAACTCAAGAAAATGAAAGTACAGCTTCATATCAATAATGATATTTGCTCTGTTGCTCAGTGGTACAGGAGAGTTGCTTTTTATCTACAAGAGGTTGTTGAGAAATATTTGGAAACAATTGTAAAACATGACATAACTGAAAGCTCCATAGGCCCCACGCCCTGGATTTCACTTCTGGTATCGTAAAAGGACAGTAACGGAGTGGTGCACATTTGTGTTGTTATGCACCAATCAAACAAAGCAATTGAAAGGAAGAGACACCCTGATTCAAACATAGTTGACATGATCATGCAATTGAATGAGCCTTTTCCCGTCTTGACCTGACTAAAGGATACTATTAATTTCAGCTGGAAAAGAATTGCAGGTGTATTACTACCGTTTTGACTCATGTTGGTTTGTTCTGATATAAGAGACTGAGTTTTGGAGCATCATGGGCTGCTGAGATTTTTCAGCATGTTATTTGATGGATAATCCAACCTGTTACATGTGCTTTGAATTACAGTGATGACATACTGTTTTTGGGAAAATACAGAAAGAACACAATAAAGCTCTTACCCAAGTGTGCCATTACTTGTTGATCAAGGTCTCATTCTAAGTGCTATTTACAACAAGGGGTGGTGAGGGACAGAGTCTCTGAATTAAACAGAATACTCTCACCCAGTCAAGAGATCAGGGCTAGATCCAACACCGTTTTTTAGCTCACTGCACCATCCCAGTTTCAGAACCTGACTGTATGCAAATTAGTCTGTTCCTGTCCCAGTGCATGATGGGAACAGGGCAAACCAAACTACACAAGCCAATTCTTACACTGGGAAGGAAACAAGCTACCGGGGACCGGTTTCTGGCATTTCAGCCTCTTCGGCCCGGCTTGCTTGAATCCTGATGGTGCAATGAGCAAGGGACTCACATCTGAGTATACCCTTCCACGCTTAGGGTGGACAAAAATATTTACAACAAGGGGTGGTGAGGGACAGAGTCTCTGAATTAAACAGAATACTCTCACCCAGTCAAGAGATCAGGGCTAGATCCAACACCGTTTTTTAGCTCACTGCACCATCCCAGTTTCAGAACCTGACTGTATGCAAATTAGTCTGTTCCTGTCCCAGTGCATGATGGGAACAGGGCAAACCAAACTACACAAGCCAATTCTTACACTGGGAAGGAAACAAGCTATCCCAGATTCTGAGCTGGGATGGGGCAGTGAGATAAATAACGGTGATGGTTCAAGCCCTGATCTTTGGACTGGGTAAGAGTGGTCTGCTCAATTCAGACACTCTGTTCATCACCACCCCCTTTTGTAAATCGATTTAGGCCACTATAGGTGTGGCAGGGCATACTCAGACATGAGTCCCTTTCTCACTGCTCCATCAGGATTCAAGCAAGCCGGGCCGAAGAGGCTGACATGCCAGAAACCGGTCCCCGGTAGCTTGTCTCCTTTCTGGTAAAGAATTGGCTTGGTAGTTTAGTCTGCCCTGTTCCCATGATGCACTGGGCCAGGGACAGACTGATTTGCATATAGCCAGATTCTGAGCTGGGATGGGGCAGTGAGATAAATAACGGTGATGGATCAAGCCCTGATCTTTGGACTGGGTAAGAGTGGTCTGCTCAATTCAGACACTCTGTTCATCACCACCCCCTTTTGTAAATCGATTTAGGCCACTATAGGTGTGGCAGGGCATACTCAGACATGAGTCCCTTTCTCACTGCTCCATCAGGATTCAAGCAAGCCGGGCCGAAGAGGCTGAAATGCCAGAAACCGGTCCCCGGTAGCTTGTCTCCTTTCTGGTAAAGAATTGGCTTGGTAGTTTAGTCTGCCCTGTTCCCATGATGCACTGGGCCAGGGACAGACTGATTTGCATATAGCCAGATTCTGAGCTGGGATGGGGCAGTGAGATAAATAACGGTGATGGATCAAGCCCTGATCTTTGGACTGGGTAAGAGTGGTCTGCTCAATTCAGACACTCTGTTCATCACCACCCCCTTTTGTAAATCGATTTAGGCCACTATAGGTGTGGCAGGGCATACTCAGACATGAGTCCCTTTCTCACTGCTCCATCAGGATTCAAGCAAGCCGGGCCGAAGAGGCTGAAATGCCAGAAACCGGTCCCCGGTAGCTTGTCTCCTTTCTGGTAAAGAATTGGCTTGGTAGTTTAGTCTGCCCTGTTCCCATGATGCACTGGGCCAGGGACAGACTGATTTGCATATAGCCAGATTCTGAGCTGGGATGGGGCAGTGAGATAAATAACGGTGATGGATCAAGCCCTGATCTTTGGACTGGGTAAGAGTGGTCTGCTCAATTCAGACACTCTGTTCATCACCACCCCCTTTTGTAAATCGATTTAGGCCACTATAGGTGTGGCAGGGCATACTCAGACATGAGTCCCTTTCTCACTGCTCCATCAGGATTCAAGCAAGCCGGGCCGAAGAGGCTGAAATGCCAGAAACCGGTCCCCGGTAGCTTGTCTCCTTTCTGGTAAAGAATTGGCTTGGTAGTTTAGTCTGCCCTGTTCCCATGATGCACTGGTCCAGGGACAGACTGATTTGCATATAGCCAGATTCTGAGCTGGGATGGGGCAGTGAGATAAATAACGGTGATGGATCAAGCCCTGATCTTTGGACTGGGTAAGAGTGGTCTGCTCAATTCAGACACTCTGTTCATCACCACCCCCTTTTGTAAATCATTCTAAGTGCAGCAAATTTGGAGCTTCACAAAACCAAACATATGTTTTTAGGGCTCATATTCTCTGATGTGGGAATAACTCCAGACCCCAACATGGTGCAAGCACCATTATCCATTTGTCCTCTCAGGATGTTACAATGCTGCGATCCTTTCTAGTCATGGTCAGCCATTGCTCAAGATACATTCACAACTTTGTTACAGTGAGTCTCCCTTTAAAAGACTCAACAAAGAAAAATGGCCTGTGCAAGTGGTCTCTTGAATGTGACTAGAGTGTCAAAGAAATAAAACATAAGATTGAGAATGCAACTGAAATGTCCTACTTCGACCCCAAGTTAATTACTAAAATAACAGTTGATGCGAGACTGGTGGGGCTGGGGACGAATCTTGCTCAACACAATGGCCACCCAAATGCTCAGAGACACATTGTGGCCCATACTAGTCAAAGCCTGTCTGAAAGGAGAGTTTGGCTGTGGTATGGGCCTGCGAAGATTTTCATGTATCCATCTATGGATAACGATTCACCGTCATCACCGATAACCAAGCATTGCTCACCATCTTTGGGAACACAAAGGTTAAGGTGCACCTTTGCATTGATTGGTGGGGGATAAGAATGAAAGAATGCCACTATGAGATTGTCCACAAACCCAGGAAGGATCAAAAGCCAGAAGATTACTTTTAACGAAATGAAATGAAATGTGGCATTTATAAAGCGCAAACTGTTCCTCCCAGAGGAGCCTCCTGGCGCTACAAGATAACAAGCTTCAGCAGTGAAGAGTTAGGATTTAGATGAGAGAAAAGCGAGATTCATCAGATGTTCCCTAGATCCATGTCTTTAGGACCGTCCTAAACTGCGCTTCAGATTCCATTGATCTTAATTTGTTTAATGAGTGCCACTACATCATCACAGTCTCGGTTGAGGAACATTGCAAATGTATTGTGAGGTCCAGCCCACCAACGGCTCTGTATGTGGAACAAATCATTGCTCCCATCAACACAAAGACAAATCCATCATCAAAAACTGATTACAACGCATGGAAAAATCATGGAGAAAAAGTACACAGCCCCTTGCCGATGATGTTGAATTTCACAAGTTCAAAAACGTACAGGAAGAGTTAGCAGTCACCCAAGAAGGCAAAATATTAAGAGGCTCAAGAATCGACAAACCGGAGAGCCTAAGGCAGGAGGTCCTCACACTGGCCCATGAAGTACATTGTGGTATTGTAGCCACGAAGAGAGCCTTAAGAGATCGAGTGTGGTTCCACCGATTAAATGAGCGAGTCAAGAAAGAGCTGAAAGCGTGTCACATTTGTAATTCTTTGTCCCACGAGGTGACACAGCATCCAATGACAATGTCTGACCTTCCTGCCCATGCATGGTAGAGATTTGCAGTTGACTTCTTCATGCCTTTAGGAAATGGACACCATATCATGGTAGTTATCAAAAGATCTTTGCATTTTCCTTTAGTGGAAACCTTGTCTTCAACATCCCATGACAAAGTCATAGAACGGCTTGATGACATCTTTGCAACCTGGGGTATCCCCAAGATCCTGAAATCCGATAACGGGCTGCACTTTAATAGCAAAAAGTTCAAATAATTTCTTGTCCGACTGAACACCAAACACAAAAAGAGTACATCCCTCTGCCCCCAAGCCAATGGTGTTGTTGAACAATTCATTGGCACCATGAAGAGGGTCATTTAACGAGTGTCCATGGAGGGAATCGATCTAAACCAAGCCATGTGCCAGGTCCTCTGAGTCTATTGATCATCTTCCTCACTCCACAACTGGTGAGAGTCCAGCCACCTTGCTATTTGAGAGACCCATCAGCAAGGCCGGGTGGTGTGATTGGTGCGAACGCACATGGCGCGGACATCGGGTGGGGGTGCCGTGTTTGCAAGTATATTAGGTTTTAAAAGCATCTGTTGCTGCATTCTGGCCACAAACAATGTTCAGGAAACCATAAAAACATCAAGATAAATCCAGGTGATTAATGTTCTTTTTGGATCGAGATTGAAGTTTTGTCTAGTGGAAGTTTTGACTAATTGTAAAGTAGCAGAGATGGTTAAAATGCCTACTGCAAAGAAAGTGTATTCTGCAGATCACAGAGTGCATATAATATAAATAGGTCAGTGGTTAGTGCTTTTGTTAGAGAGATCATTTTGTTACTTGCATTTTATAAGTTCCAATTCTAGACAGTGCAGTCAGCTATTAATATTAACTGTCATCAAAGAAGAGTTACATGCTAACTGCAAGGTATAGATTTTTTCATTATCCTAATGTTGCAAAAAGGGTTTATTTGAGTAGAAATGAATTCTTATTATTAAAAAGAACCTCCCTAGCCATGGCGTTAGGTTTTAAATACTTAGTTGATGCTTCTCCAAACCAAGCACACTTAAAGTGTACTGCCTACCAGTATGGGTGACAGGTGACTCTTGCACCTCATAATCCTGTGCTTTATGTAATTTAGGGACCACTGCCTGCCCTTAAAAAATGAAACTGAAAAGTTTAATTTTTATTTTTTAAATGCATCCTGTTTTCCTTTAAGGAAAATGGGCTGCATTTAAAAAAAAAAATCTGCTTTATTAAAAAGCAGTCCCACACACGGTGGTCTGCTGACCCCAACAGGCCATCCTCCCTGGGAGTGCCAGCCATTCCCAATGGGGTCGCAAATTGCACTCTGCATGCAATTTGCGACCCCATTGGGAACCACGAAAAGTGTCCCAGACACTGTTGTGCATTCAATTTGCGAGTAGCAAATACGACGCAATTTGCAACTCGCAAATTGGCGGGTCGTACATCTGGCTTTAGGACCCTTGTGGTCCTGGGATGGACCCTGAACAGGAAGTACGTGATATGCGGGACGGTGTTAGGGTGAGGTAATGGGAAGTATGATGTAATGCAGAGTGTGAAAGTGAATGCCAGAGAATATAGTAATGCTTACCTGCTGCTCCCGTGTGGTGTAATCTATTTGCATGCTCCAGGACTGGGGAAGGAAGGCACTATAACTCCCATCTGAGTTCAAATCCGAATCACCAGCAAATTTGTATTCGGGATCTTAATGGTTGAAAATATACTAGATTTCTTTAGAAAAGATATGCAACTCACAGGAGACATTTTGTGGAAGAGTTTGAAATTATAAAACTTTATTATAATTTTGATTTGACTTTTTTCTGAGCAGGAATTTCTATTGACAAAATTAGTGAATTCTTGCAATTGATTATCTGTATGTGTAATCATCTTAGTTTAATTGCAAATAATAAAGCCTCACACCAATACCTTTCAGGATGCAATGTGACTGGTGAATGTTACTAAACGGTACGTGTTCTATGCACTGTGGTGAAATATTAAACGTGCCAGATGTGTCATGGGAATATAGGCTAAAAATACATTTTTCAATCACGAACACTGATAAAAGCTGTAACAAGATTAGAGACACACGTGCACATTTGAAAATGAGTTTACTTTGCAATATACTGCTTTAACTGTTTTTATCCCGAGGCTGCAGCGCCCACGCATTGCTGAGTAATGCAAAAGAGCTATGCAACATTTACCCTTAAGATCGCTGTGAGGCAAGGAATTATATCTCTTTACTGGAGACTAGAAAAGAAGCGAAAAGAAGCAGGGGCTACACTCCACGGAGCTCCCGGCCCTTCAAGGGGCTCTGACTGAGCCCAAGGCCAGTTAATATCAAGGCCAATTAATATCTGTGAAATATGGGAGACTTATCACATTCTGCAGGGGGGCCATCATTTTGCATTATGCCACTGGAAAGAAGGTAGTTCAGGATCTAAGGGAATAAGGTAACAGCAAAATCGTGAAAGCTAACTGCAAAATGATGGCTCTGTTTACAAAACCTTTTCTATTTAACAATCTATAGTGGCACAGATTGGAAAAAATGCAATGTATGTATGGAATACGTATTCACAGATTGCCTTGTGCACATGTCTCCTGTCTGCATTGCAGCCTCTTTAGTCCAACATTTGAGAAATGCACAAGCAGTGCATTACATATTCATATCCTGCGCATAACTCATAACTGTAAGTGGAAATTACTGCATTTGTGTGCCATTTACGGCCCTGGGTGATAGGGCATGGGGGTGGAAGTTTAGTGCACGAACATGTTCTTTCACCATGCACATGTGGATCCTGAGAGCCAACACATACAGAACAAATCCGCCCTTAGGTGTGAATCAGCCACGCGGGCACAGAACCAGTGGGCACACAATGACAAGGTTGGTTGGGCTGGGGTAGAACAGCCAGTAAGGACGTGTGAGAAAGCAGCATTGATTGGACATCCACATTGAAAGTGGTAAGTAAGGGGCAGTCTGTTGGAAAAGTGAGTGAGTGATGAATGGGTGTGTCTATGGTAGAAGCGAGGTGTACGCATGCTTATGTTAGGCTCTTATGTGTCTCCCCACACTGGTAATGAAATCATAGACCATCTCAGTCAACTTTCAAGCATAGTCAGTATACTTGTGTTGTAGGATCTTTGGTAGAGAATGTACATGTTTGCCTGTCTCTAGAAGGACACTGTATCTGCCTGAAAGGAGTAGTCAGGACATCATATGTTGGGGTGGAGTGTAGGTGAATACTGGCTTCTAAAGTGATCTGTCACCCAGGGCCTTTACCACCTTTCCCAACTTCTGCTTAGTACTCAAAAATAATTGTATTTCTTGATGCTAAGAGAGGAGTGTCTACAAGTTGGACATTGAAATTGAGAGGGGTTTTTTCAAACATTTTGAGATAGGTGGGCAGAACTCTGAATTGAACTATCAGTGGTGGCTGTCATCAGATTCAACTAATTGAAGAATATTTTTCTGAGGCCATGATGCGGCCATAAGGTCATAGCAGATCATCTGTCCAGTTCTTCCCAGGGTCTGGGTCCAAGTACCTTGAACAGGTAGTCAGGTGGCCTCTGGGTAACCTCTGCCATTTTCTTTGTCTCTCCTTCATGACAACTTCTTGGTTTCCTTTGTCTCTCCTTCATGACAACTTCTTCGGCCCTTCATAGGAACTCTGGTGAATAGAGACTATTCTTTTTTGGCCTTTCTATTCAGGTATTACCTCCTTTCCTGGGGTGGTCCACATTTTCTGACTCCCTATTACTGTACATGACCTCTTTTTCATGTGACTCCTTTATATGGGAGACCACACACTTTCCAATTGTTTGTGGAATGGTATGCCCATTGGAAGCCGGACTTCTTTTATGCTCAACTGAGAGATGTTTCTCTTGCATGTGCTTGATGAGAATTAAGTGGAAAAGGAGAGATGGAGTACCTGATATAGGGGAAATAATTCTAAAATTTGCAAGAGACATTCCATTATGAAAACAAAAAGCGATGGCTAAGCAGTGCTGGAACAGTGTCTGCGGGAGAGCAGCAACAACTTCCAATACAGAGGCAACATATAAGCAGAATAATCGAATGTAGAGAGCTTTTTGGTCAAAGATTTAGGCATTTGTCTATTCCTGATCTTCTTGGATTTGCTATGTTTCCAGGAGCTCCTTTAATAAACTCTTCATTATTCATTACTAACTAAAAAAGCACTTCACTGCTTCCACGGGCACAAGGTACTGTTTTCCTAGAAGGTGAGTATGCAATACCAGAGACAAAAAAAAGGAAAATGGCGACAGGGGAGTGGTCTGTTGGGACACTGCGCTCCCTGGCTTCCTTATACGAGAAGGCGCATTGAGAGTAAGCTTTAATGACTTACTTTTAGAGAATATCTTGAGAGGACACATTTCTCCTGAGATTATTGCATCACACAATCAAGGAAAAGGAGGTGGAGATGCTCCGTGGCTGGCCTAGAGTTACAAATGTGTTGCACGGGGACTAGGAAGAAGTATGCCAGGTCTCTTTCCAGGGCCTCATTTTCAGTTTCAGCACTGTGCATTTCACAACTAAAGCATCACAAGGCCTGAAGTTCAGGGAGCAGACCTCTTGTGTTGGAATAGGAGAGGAAGCAATGAATGTCGAGAGGGCAGAGTGATTTTTCCAGTACAAGCGGGCAACCATATAAGCAAGTGGAGAAAGCCATCTGGAAGCCAACAAAGTGAATAGTAAGTGCCTGGTCATCCCCCAAGGAATAGCAAAAAGATGGCAATGCTGCTGACATCATCAATAGCATACTTTATAACAAGATTTGGTGGGGTAATCCAAGAACCCTATAGGTAGATATGCAATTCGGGCAGCAAAAACTAATTTAGCAATCTCAACTAAGGATTGCCTAAAAAGAAATAAGAAGCTATGCAGACAGAAAGACAAGGGGCACAAAATCGTTACAATGAAAAGCAAAGCCTAGAGTAAGACTATTAAGCAAACTGCACCTAAAAAGTTTTAAAAGAGTTGTGAGATGAAGAAAACAAAAACAGAAAACCCACATCTTCCTGAAGGTCCTTTAAAAAAAAGAATTGCTAATGATCAACCTTTTAGAAAAGCACCTTATTAGGATATTAGGAGAAGAGGTGGTAGGTGAAACAGATCTTTTTATTAAGCCCTTTGCTCTCTTAGTGCCATGATGCCTTTTGGAGAACATTATGCTTTATAAGTCCCTCAATTCATTCATTCATTTCATCCAAGAATGGAATTTAATTCTCTCAAGAGAAGCAAGACAAAGCCAATATGCTTTCTTTTCAATGGCATGCCTCAGGGACACTACATGCAGGGGCCGCCTTAGGCATGTGAAAGTTGTGCACCTGCACAGGGCCTCCAAACCCCAGGGGCAGCCACGCCAATATATATCCTTAATATAATAAACCTCTGAGGATGGATACATATTTGCGTGGGGGCCCCTGGCAGGGATTTGGCGGCCTCCGGCTCTGTTCCACTTCCAAACACCCTGACCCCCCTCTTCCGGAGCCCCCTACCTACGCTCCCTGCCCAGGGCTGCCATGAGCCTAGAGCCGCCCCTGCTACATGCCTTTCTTGCTGTAGCAAAAAATGTGTAGCCATCGGCATAGGATTGCACCTCTTTGCTTTTGCAATCCCTTCTTTGAAGTCTTATTGTAAGATCTGATTTGTATGTAGTGCAAAACTGTAAATGGGTTAGTTCTGTGATGCAAGTACATCATGACATATGTGTAAGTGCACCTCATCAGAATTCTACAACTGTTATACACATGTATAAAAATTCGTCCTATTTTTTTAGATGACACGTACCTCAAAAGTTTTTAGTTTTTTTTACCAATAGCACCTCTTGGTGGGGGAGTTTCCTGAAGCTCAGGTAATTTCAGAGGTTTTAATCGCTATCTACTCTGTTCTTGTCTGCACTTTGAGGGCAGTGCATTATGTTTTATTCCTTGGTGGGGTTTGTGCCTTATCTACCCTTCATAAGGATTCACTATAGAATATCGATTTCAAAAACATTGAGTAGACAAAATAATATGTCCAAAATATCAAGGACCACAATATCAAGAAGTTAAGTGCAAATAGGTAAGTATATATTTACTATTCTCAAGTGAAATCTGAGCCTAACTATAACGTCCCTTTACCTTCGTTTTTTCAGTCAAGATCCATATATGTGTAATTAAGTATAGTAAGTATCATAAAACTTTACTTATATATTGGAACTTACCATCACAATATTTTGGTTCTACATATTGTGGAGCCTATGTTTTGTCTACACAATATTCTATTCTCAATATTTTGTCCAAAGATCCTTCAGGAGGAGCCCGAAGGCACAGCAATGATTAATGAAAATACAATTGTTGCAGATCTACATTTTGTATGTTGACCACTGAAAATTGCTTAATTCCTAAAAGAGACCTGAGATTGCAGACAGAAATACCTGTTATATTGTCAGTGTTTCAGTCTGTTTTTCAAATGTCCAATGACAGCATCCAAGATACTACACTAAAATGAAATAAATTAACATAGGTGGTTTTCAAAATGTGTAAAGTGAAGAACTATTTATTAGTTTAACATTTGTGGTTTCAATATCAAGGTACAGGAAAACACAGAACTGTTGTATTAGCTAAATAGCTGTTCCTTGCTACCTTTGCCAGCCTTATCCCTCTTCTTTTTCTACCGTTCACCTTGGTATCAGCAGAGCAGCACTGACAGATGTTTTTGCTCAATCGCACGTCTCTTTTATCCTCAGCATTATGATTCCCCCTAACTATTATCTGAGATATCTATTTAGCCCCACACCATTAAACACTTTCCACAGCAGCACAGAATGGGTACCATATTGGCAGGGCACCTCTTAATGCATTAAATACCACTGAATTATGTAATAGTGACACATGGTAAAGTGCCTAAGATGTCCAAAGTGCAGTAGGAATAGCAATAAAAGGAAATTAAATGATAGCATAGTCTAAAGATCAAAGATGTGTCACAGTGAGTAGTAGAGATAATTCCACTCAAATTGAGCAATAATTGAAGCTGTGCTCAGCAAGGATGTGTCAAGTTAAAGATGGGCAAGTGTGAATAACGGATGTTTTTACAAAAGGATACCGAAAAACTTACATGTCACTTCAGCTACTCAGTATTTTGATGAGTCGATAGAGAGCAATTAACCACTTGCAGTGAAAGCTCCTTTGAGGTCTCGTAAAATAAATCGAATCTGCACAAAGCAAGACTATGCCACCTCCAACATTATTTGAGCTACTGGAATATAGGCCACACTATTGCGCTGCACTGTCACGACCCTTCATCCACAAATTTATTACAAGGAGCAGTAAAGTGTCAACCAACCACAGGAAGCCACAATAGAATTAGAATTAGCACAGGAAGCACTAATAAGAGTTAACAACATTTGTGGACTTAAGTGAGCACTTGAGTCTTTAGTCATAGACCTTGGTGAAGGCCTGGTGTAATCAGTCTCCAGCTGAAACATTGATCTATGGGCCCAACAATGTATACCCACTTTGTGCCACATTGCCAGAGGTCCAAAATTCCATCTGCGAAGTTTGTGACATTTCTTCACCACAGTGTGTCCGGCCACTGTGGATACACCGATTTTAGTTAAGAAGCATCTCACACCTTGGTGGAGAATTCTGAATATGGAGCCAGAGGAAAAGCCACCACCCAAACTCTAAATTAGGATCTTCTCGGAATTTACCTTTTCCCACTGTTCTGCATCACTGACAATGGTAATATGCATGACAGGCTTTAATGTGTGCGACCGTGACCTATATTTATGCATGGAATGTTGTATCAAGTGTGTTCACTGTTTATGCCTGCACCAGCCTATAATGTAGGCCTTGAACTACATGATAGTTGTCTTGCTTTACTTTCATGCAAGCTGATCGAAACTGTTGTGTGCAAAATTGCCTCATCTTTTGTGCTGCACTGCTTTAGCTAAAGGAAAATGTCCCATCTAGCTGAGTACTAGGTGTGTATTTCAAGGGGATAAATCTTGTCTACAAAATTACCCCGTGTCTGAGTATAATTCTTATTATGTAAACTTTGAACTGATGCGTTTTGTAAAATATGATTGAATGCCATGATATTTGTGAGATACCACTGGTGGATGTATTGTACTTTTAAGATCTTATTTTAAGACCAAATAAAGTTATTGGACTGACCCTGTGCTTCAGCTTCTGAGCTACCGGGGTGCAACATGAAATATTCCTGTACTATCCAAGATGCTTAACTGAAAGCATGGTTGTCAGCTTGGTGTTGCACACGTTTGTTTCAAAAACATAAAAATCCACCCTTAGATAGATTTCAGAATAATGTACGCACAGGTCACTTGTGTTTCCTACAGTCCCGCAGCAGGGTGGGAAGACCCCCATGATGAAGCATGACACCAAGGGCCCTTTTGGTGTGTGAGGGGTATTTACATGTGTGCTTCCAACCACTGTAGGAAACACATGTGACATGTGAGTACATTATTCTGAAATCTATCAAAAGATGGAACTTTATGTTTTTGAAACAATTCAAGAGGAGGACGTATCCACCTCCACTGCTCCTTTTGGACACTACCTCTTCACTCCCCTTTTGTTTTTGTGGTTGCACACGTTTGTCCTGAGCGAGTAAAAAGCAAGGAGGCAAAGGTACAAAGTGCCCTTAATTCGAGAGTGGTAGAGAGAGAAATTCATGGCTGCAAGACACTCTGGCTGATGGGGCATTTGCTCAAGTACTCTAGAGTACAGGTACGATGGGGTATTACATGACTCAGAAACAACTAGAATAGTATTGAATAGTATTGAATATATGACACCGTGGCAAATATGGAATTTTTGTCAGATTGTTTAGGGTTGTGTAATGAGGCATGATTGTATGATATATTTTATTCACACTAATATTATTTGTTATCTCTGAGGTGGTCATGGTTATGATGATAATTCATACTCATATAATATGCAGAGGGTTTGCACCCAATAATATATAATAATTATGAAATAGTAATATTAATGTGCGTACTGATTCTGGAAGTTGAGGTCAAGACCCTCTCTATTCCTCAATAACCACTGATTCTCTGACAGGTTTATCCGATACTGAACACCCCTTCTTTCCTCTAAGTGCAACTCATTTAAGGGAATGGGAAATACCTTTCGGTTTTTCTTTGATCCCCCTAAGCACATGTTGCCTTTTAGGGAGTAGGGGAGGAGCTCATGAGATCTACCAGAGGTGATCCCACAAACAATTGTGGTTCTCAGGACACCGTAGCGTAACCTTAACCTGTACAACTCTTTTGAATACAGCCAGAATGAGGCTTTCCACTTAAAAAAAATAATTGTGGTAACTATTTTATGTACTTACATTCCTTGTCTTGAATCATTAAGCTCATTGGGCCCGATTTAGGTAGCCAAATACCGGTCGAAATTACCGAATTTCGGCCGTTACCGACCGGTATTGGGCTTTCCAGATGTAGGTGGCATTTTTTACGGATTCCGTATTTTACCGAATCTGTAATTTAAGGAATCGGTAAAATACTGAATTCTTAAATACCGATTCTGTAAATTACCGAATCCTGATATGTAGAGAGCACTCATATGAGTGATTTTCCCATCTTAGGATTCGTTATTTACCACCAACTACAAGTTGGTGGTAAATAATGAAAACCTCTCAAAAAGCATTTTTTTTTGCTTTTCCAGCAGTGACATTTTGCAGGCATACATGCCCTTAGGGCATGCATGTCTGCAACATGTGCACCCATACACCATTGAGGGGTGCAACAGGGTGTCAAAGTGACACCCTGCCACCCTTCAATGTTTCCCAATTTTACCAAATCGGTATTTACCGATTTGGTAATTGACATTCATTCCTATGGGCCTCCAGGCCCATAGGAATGAATTGCAATTACCGAATCGGTAAATACCGATTCAGTAATTACCGAAACTTACCGATTCGGTAATTTTTTACCTACATCCCAATTGCCTGTTCTTAAATACCGAATCGGTATGATTCGGTATTTAAGAATCGGTAATTTGGGATTACCTACATCGGGCCCTTAATCTCTTAACTTCATCATCATGTGGGATGTTGCACCACACCCTTGATAAGGATGGCAAGCTTGTAAACTGGTAGCCCCTAAGCCATAGACGCAAGAGTAGGGATGCAGTGTTAAGCACTTTGTATGTGCTTGTTGTACCTGTCAGCCTTAGGGTGGTCTTCCCCTAAATGTTTGCCCTTTTGCCTCCCATTTTCACCGTACCTTTTTGTTGGACTTAGGACTCTGAACGCCTCACCACTGCTAAACAATGCTGAGGTGCAGGTGCTCTCCCCTAAAACATTGTGATGCTGGCCTATCTGCCACAGGCCCCAGCTACCGCAGTGAGGCCTAACACTCCGTAGGTTAACATTGGGGACTCCCCCTTTATGCAATAACTTCTGACTGGGACCTAATAAGTCTGTCATGTTTGGTCTTGTTGGACTCGGATCGGGAACCCTTTCCAATGATATATGGGGTTTGGGCACTACTACTTTAGAGATCCCACTTTTAGAAAGTGGACCCTTTCCTGCCTACACTTAGCCAGGGCACTGTAGGCTCCCCCCCCCTCTGCATACTGACAGTCTGCCTGGGTTGGGAGGTGGGAGTGATGATTCACACCTTCTCCCCTCGAATGGGCTGTGACCAGCTGCCCACTGCAGCCTTAACGTCCCTGTCTTTCATCATCGTGACAGCCTGGTCAGGGAAGCAAGGGAACATCCCAGAACTCCCTGGACTCTTCTAGAAATCCCTGCCCCAGACCCTTCCAGAGACTTCTACTACCATCTAGCAACTAGATTGTAGGATAGATAAGAAAGGGTCCTGGCCTCACCTCTTTGTTACACTGCCAGACCTGGAAGAATCTCTGCTGCAGTGAAGACTGCTTCGCCAAGGAGGATTGCCATCTGGAAGGAGGCTGACTGCTCTAAGGAACTGCTGCCCCTACCTGCTGAGCTGCCCTACTGCCTGCTGATCCTGTCCTGCTAGAGAGACCTAAAGAAACATCTCCAGAGTGTCTCAACAACCTCTGAAAGACTGTATTTTCCAACCACAACATTGTAGAAACTTGCCCCTGCAACGCTGTGCCTGAGTGCAGCCTCACTGGCCCTGGGACCTTTAAAAACTGCCTCTATTGCCCGGGGTGTGGGGAATCATTTTATTTATCACCCCCAAAGTCACCGCCGCTGCCCAGGACCAAACTGTGCTACATAGCACTGTGAGAGGAACTGAAGCGCTGTGATCCTGAAAATCACCACCGCCACCCGGGGCCCCTGAGGCACCGTGAAGCGCTGTGGAAGTGAAGCGCTGTGCCCCCTGAAAACACCACCGTTGGCCAGAGGCAAGACGCTGCTGAAATTACCCCCAAAGTCACCGCCGCTGGCTCAGACTGAGTGCATTATTTAAATTGCCCCCGGGGTGCTGAAAGCGAGTGCCTGCCCTCCACTGAGAATTGGACTTAACCAGCAACTGCCATTGTGAGGGATTGTCCCCAAGCGACAGCGCAATAAAAACGCTTCCAAAAATCCCCGGGAATCACCCCTGCAACCCCGGGAGCCTCAGGAATCCCGTGCGCAGCTCCTCTGATGTCAGAGAGGAGCCGCGCTGGGATTGGTGCCAGCGGGGATCGTTGCCCGGCAATGAGGGGCTCGTCCCAGAGCGAGGCCACGCTCTAAGCATGAAATGGCTGCCCCGCACGCAACTAGGTGACGCCAGCAAGAGCCTTGGACTGGTGCCGGTATCATCTCCCAAGGTAACGCTTGTGGCTGTGCGAACTGGGAGGCTGGGGACGGACTCACCGTAAGTGGGACTGCACGGACTGTACTATCTGGCCCAGGGACTGCCTTATTCTATTCGCGGGAGCACTGCATTCTTGCCAGCCAACTGCGGGGGCTGTAATCGAGAGACTGCGGGCCGGAGGATGTGTGGGAAATAGTGGGACGGCCCTAATTGAATATTGGCCTACCGGGTACTGCGTAGATTCGCACCCGGAGTGCGGGGGGTGGCTGCTCAGACAGAGCTTGTTGTGCCTGGAGCAGTAGCCGAGTTGTAATCACAGGGGCTGGCCCGCACAAGGCCGTTTTCCTATTCTGTGGAAACGCACCTATTTCTTTTTGCAACCGTGCTGCTCAAAGTGACCCACACTTTCCTGCAATACAAAGGCTACAGGGCATAATTCCCTTGGGGCACATCATCGGAGTGGACAGTGACTGCGAGAGAAGCGGAGAGGCCCCTGGGGCACTGTCCAGCAGGGTGAAAGGGTCACATGTTTACAAAGGCTGCATCACCGTCACTCGGAGAGCTGTTCTACCCTGACCACCAAGTGCCTCATGCTCATAACTCCTGGGGACAGTGTTTACTCTATGGCCTTTGGAAACTGTGTGCCTTAAAGGGATCAGAGACTGGCATTTAACTGCGGGTGACTGAGTAAGTGTTTTGCTGGCCGTATTGTTCTCCTACTATAAGATAGTAACAGCCATCACCAGACATTTGACTGAGACCTGTGATATTCTATATGGGGAATTTGTACTATTATTGAACCTTGCGCAATTTCCAGATAAGGATAACTTTACCTTCATTATTTGCAACTGGATTTGTCTGATTAATGATCTGCCTGGAACTGAGATAAAGATATTTATATTTTTATAATTCATTGGTGCAGTGTCTTTTTCTTTTGTGCGTGTTTTACTGTGGACTGTTGGTGTGTTGCACAAATACTTTACACATTGCCTCTGAAGTTAAGCCTTCCTGCTCTGCGCCAGGCTACCCTGTCAGAAACGGTGATCCCTACTTGGACTAGGGTGCCTACCCCTGCCAACTAGAGTGCTATTGTTCTGGACATAGATATCAGAACTACCACCACATTGGGCATACTAAAAACATGTCCATCCATGACCGAGGTGCATAAAAAGACAAACATATCCTTATTTCATCGTGTATCTTTGATTGATGCACCAGAAATCTGTTAAACACCATTTCAACTTGACTTCACCCTATGATCTTAATTAAATGTTGACAATTTTACTCGTTGCCTAGGAAACAGATTTACTGTCCTTATTTCGCTCTTTTAATATTCGATGTTGTGAATGAGAATTCAACTTATTGCAGCTTCCCACTAATGCTTTTCGGTAATTCAATTTAGTCAATAATCATTTAAAATACGATCCAATTTATTTGAACTTTTATAACATCTGGTTTCAGAGGTCTATGTGTACTAGATGCTGATGTTTTTTTTGTTGCTTTTACTGTGCAAAAATAAATTTTAAAATGTCTGTATTTAGCATCTTTTATGGCTCATGGCCGAATAAAGAATATTTGACGGACTCATTCACTCCCGGACAAAAAACGTACAAACTTTTTATGTGTGAACAGTTAATTATTTCCTTTCCCTAGTTTCTCTGCTCTTTGATAAGGTTTTGGCTGGGGTTATTTTGCCCTACCCTCTTGACTTCCTCCCATTCTCTGTATTGGATGCCAGTATGGTTTGCTTCGCACAAGGTCCCACCTCATTTTGTCATTGATATGAAACTTCAGCATGGGGCTTTACACACACACACCCTATTCTCAAGGGATTATTATGTCCTACCAGTTAAAAAAAAAAGGTGAACAGCAGCTGCTTCCATGTCATCTACTGCTCCCATTTGTTTTTTGCATCCTTGGGCTTCCTGTCAATCTATGACTCGGATCCAGATTGCCTTTTCTTGTGATCTTGTTAATTGCTGCTTTTTTAACCTTTATCAATCCTCAACGGATGATACCCCCTGGCAAAATGCTATTTTATAGTTAGGCACAACCTTTCCTCTAGCAACATTGTATTTTCTAGGCCTTTTATTACAATCTGGTGACCTATTTGGGACACTTGTGGTGGTTCTTTATGTAGCAGAAGGCCATGCATAACTTCATATACAAATGCCCAAAATGGGTGTGTCTGAATTACTGATCTTGTTACTTCACCTTGTCATTCCTTACACAATTAGATCCAATGGTCACTCCAAAAGAAAATGCCAAAACGCATAAAAAGAAACCTAATCTCAAGGAAAGCTCTTTTATTTGTATTCGGGTTGTGTTCATAGCTGTGCTTGAAGAAATGCTAAAAAGATAATGCTAGAGTTTAGAAAAAAATCATTAGTCTTCTTCGCGAACACAAATCCCCCTAGACTGCACTTTTGAAAGCAAGGCACCTTACTCCACGTCACTGAGGTATGGGACCCATTTTTAAGTCAGGCTGCACACAGTTTTAAGTGCATGGCTGGACCTTATGACAGCCCAACACACGCTAGCATTTCAGAAAGTGGCTGAGGACCCACCCTCTCCAAACATTGGCTTGTTTGGGTGAGCCCACTCCAAGCATTGACTCGGTGGGCTGTCTACCATGATTTAAATCTTCTCAGACCGTTTTACACATGTACATTAAAAGAATTGATTATAAGTAAAAATTAGCTTTTAATGAAAACATTTTTATGTGGTCTGATTTGAATAAAAACTATGTCAGCATTCAGTCTATAAGCCACTCTTTTCCCACACTATTAAATTTGGTTGTTTTACCACATAAAAAAAACTTTCACATAGAAATGGCAACACAGATGTGGCCCACAGAGGACCGAGGCAAAGCCAGGTTCTATACTACAACTTTGGCGAGATTTCCAACATGGGCTCCAGGCTTGAACACTGCCTACCATATTGGCTGAATCTCCAGTGAGCTATTTTCATTCCAGAAATTCTAACCAGCATGTGTTGCAGAATATTGTAATTGTTTTAATGTCAAGAGGTTTGCGACAGGATGGGAGAGTGTAAAGAGCTTCCAAACCATCTCCTACAACTTGATGGCATAGACTCTTTCAGAGGCCTCATGCTTGCCTGCATTCACCCCTGATGATATGCGAGATGTAGCTTTTTTCTCATTGTTATTTGATATAGCAAGAACTGGAGCCCCCAGCTTGATCACCCCTGTTCCCTAGATGATGGCTTTAGAGTTCTCTTGCAGGTGAAAGCAGGCGATGATGGTGATGGCATTCCAGATGTGCTGTTATCCTCTCCAACAGTGGAAATTAAATGCACCCTGTGATTAATGAAACGGATGATTCGGGAATGTGGGCCAATTTTTGGGGGGAGTGCCCAGGCCAAATTGTGTTCGAATCCGACCCAGCTTATGAATCTTACTGAGAGACTGGGGTCTCGGGGGCCCTTCACCACATTCTACACAGGGGCCCCATTACTTGCATCAGGCCAGTAGTTAAACCGTGGCCTCACTGTGACAGTGACTTCCCTGTGGAGTTTGCATTTAAGAGCTGGCTGCACACACTATCACCTGGGAATGCGGACCTGGATGCTTTCGGTTTCCTCTCTCCACCTTACACCATTTTAGGTGAATTACAAGGCCAGAAATGTCACTGCACTGCAGCCTCTATGTGCCCAATACAATGACTGACATCCATCCGGACCGGGCCAGGCATGACACCCACCACTGCGCCGTGACACTGGTCTCATCGCGAGCCGCCATTATTATCCAACAGCCAATAGCTGAAACTAACCACAGTTTGACATTGACCCCGAGCGAGGCCAGGAGACCTGAAATATTTCTGCATCGGGCGAGTTTCAGCCTGCCGCCATTTTGCTCAAAAGCACAGTGTTAACAAAACAGCAGGTCTGTGCTTCAAAAGAAAAGTTAAATTATTGCTCATGCGTTCACATTTTTAATATATCTGTAAAACGAATGCAGTATTGTTTCTGACAAAACTTGTGTCTTTTTTTTATAGCACCGGGACTGTTTCGTATTAATGTGTGTTAAAATTCTGCAGAACTCCACAGTCTGGCTACGTTCACTGAAGGGGCAAGTGCCTGCCGTACTTTAGACTCCAGTGCCAATGCACAGGTGGGCCAAAACTGAGGATGGGAGTGAAGGTAGTAAGTGATCCTTGAGCGCTTAAGGCGTTACTCAGAGAGTAAAGGAACACAATCATATTTTCCTGGGCTGCGTTTTTTCCTGCCGTGGGAAACTTCAGCTCTCCAAGCACCTTTCTTTCTTTTTTTTTTTTTTATTTCAAAGTATTTTATTGAAAATAAAATTTTTGCATATACAATACAATACAGTTTGAATCATTTACTTGGCTGAATTTCTGAACAGGTCACTGCTTCCTAAATGCGAAGAGGAGTTTAACTGGCACGTAACAAACTGTCTCAGTCCTAATCTCGCATCCTGTAATGGTAACGTTCATGCAAACCACCACGCTCAAGAAAATCAACTGTTGATTACTTACTGGTTCAAAGCTGCTGCACGACACGCAGCTTCAAATGATAGTGCTGAACTGTCTGTGCATCATGCTTGTGTCTTGATAATAAGGCAGGCGGCGGCGAGCAATTTTAAAAGGCTATGCACTCTGCCTCACGCAGCCCCACATGACCAAAGCCAGCCCAATCAGTGGCCTGCCTACCGGCAACACTGACTGAAGGCATGGACTTATTACTGGCACAGCTCTTCACGGAGCCTCCGAGACAGAGTGAAAATGTGAGCACATTAGTTTATTATGTGACACACGTTATGCAGTCAAACGCAGGTCTAGACCTGGCCCTGATAAATAAGTGCCGGTGCTAAGCACCGGAAAGCAGTGGCACAAATTAAGCACTGGGGTTTCTAGTTGTAGTTGGTCTGGAGGTACTCAGCAGCAGCTGCAATATTTGCTGCTGTTATAGCCAAACTGAGTAGCAAACATGTTGCATTAGCAGCCCTTTACACCTCACACTTCTCCTTTTTTAAGGGAGTCCTGTGCGTTAACTGTGCTGTATAAACACCAGCAAAGTCAATAGGTATGGCTACATTTTGCTTTTTAAGACATACAAATTGGCTTTGTCAGTGTTTAACATGGGCAGATTCTCCATTAGGGCTCTGGAGCTGTGTCCCCTGAAATTATTTCCTTCAAATTCCAGTGCAAATAATAATTAGATCGATTTATTTAGAGATATGATTGGTAGTCTAAACAAATCGATGTATTTAAGTCTGGGCTGTCTGTCCCAGGCTGCCTGCCTCACCCTGAATCAGGTGACGGAAGCCAGGCAGTAAATCAACTTTCTGAACTATGAAGCACAAGACAGGGCTTACTGTTCTAAAGCCCTTTATACTGAATAATTGCCATTGTAGTCTGTGGCAGTGTTCTCTATACACCAGTGACGCAGTCAGCATCATGGCTTAGGGCGTTAGAGACTCCCTTCCTGCGTGAGAGCAGTCATCTATCATTCACAGGCATAGATCCCACCCTTACATATTTGTCACATTTGGAGTGGGTGCAAGCACTGTGCACGTCTGATCTGGTGCCTTGTTCTCGGTAATGGCAAGTGTTAGAATGCTAATCTTCTGTTATACATATTGTGCTAAGATCCCTCACCATAATATCCTTCACCACTATGACACCCCAAACCATGGATGCACGCCCCTGTCCCAGTAAGAAGTGGAGCGACGAGCAGGCCAGTGTTCTTGTTCCCTTGTGAAGTTGATACAAATATTTGAGTCAAGGGCAAAGACAAGATATGTGATTACAATAGACAGTTATCTGCTGTATGACATTAAAACTGACCCGATCTTCATGCCCATAACAACATTAATGCCAAAAACATCGATTGATTTATGAGCAATGAGCGCTAAAAATGTTAAGGCACTGCATCTCAGCGATTTAGTTCTAATCTTAGCTCCCTCAAGAGTTAGCTATTTAATCATGTTGTGTTTCTTTCTGCATTTTCTTCCCTTCACTCTTTGAGCTGTGCAGGTGTTTATGAGGGGCTTTGATTGAGAGTCCTGATGCTGAAGCCAAAGCGAAGTGCCTGCCAGTGGGCTGGCCTCTCTGCAGAGCACACAGAACAATGGTCATGTGTTCCAGTTGTTATTGCAATTTTGTGAAAATGTGTGAAGGGGTACACAGATGGCAAAATATTTACAGGGCAAAAACAAAAGTAAAATAAATGCCTAAATGTGAGTGAGTGAGTGCAGTGTATGTTTGGACGTGGTGTAGTGAGGGAGATGCAAGGAAGAGCATTCCAGGAAGAGGAAAAAGGTGGTTGAAGATGTGCAAATCTTTTTTCCACTTTTTTTCTTCTGGAGGAGGATTCAACCTGAACCAAACGTTTTCCCATTAAGCTTGCCTACGTCTCTCACTACAAAAAAGTCATACCAAACTTTACGCCTCACCACTTTCAAATGTCACCAACTGCCACTGTTAGCTAATGCAATTAACCATCGCAAAATTGATCCAAACGTCTTACTTATTACCAATTGAACACTAGGTAAAATACAAATGCTCCCAATAGTCCAAGCACAGGTGTGGTCCAAAGGTGTGATTTCAAAGATCACAAGAAGGCGGAACAGTAATCCCACTAAAGGATGAGTGCCCTCAGCAGCCCCCAGAAGGATTAAGTCCATTGCAGATTCTTAGTAGAACCACTGATTATGCAAATTATTTCCATTTAGATTCATTGTATGAAAATGTCTTTTTTGTGGATTTCCTAAAAATATGGCATTGTACCAGCCCTCCCACATTGGACATCCATGCTTTTTAGAGGGGGATAAAAGCTAACCAGAGGACATGTTGCACAGTGTTCTGAGTGCAGCACACGCTAAACGACCAGGGCAACTGGACATATTGAACACTTCCAATGACACAAAATCAGACTGGTTGCTCCTCGCAGTACAGTGTGCATTTCCCGTGTGCATGACACAGTCTGGCGAGTGCGCACACCCCTGCTGCCATAGGATGCCGTCATTTGTCTAGTCAGACATAAAGACGTGGAGAGACTTAGATGAGAGGAATGCTTTCTCTGAGGTGAGGAGGGCATTATTTATGGGAGATTCCTCCCTGCCCCTCGCTTAGACCCTATGGGAGTCAATGAAATGTAGACCTTCTATTGCATGATTTAAAAAGTACTTCCCATGGATTGTGTATTAAATGTAATGTAAAATTTATAAGAGACAGGATTAAACTCATTTTCAGGAGACTGTGCCAACTAGAAATGAAGACAGCCCTTTGCAAAAATATCTCTTCATAAATTAGTGTATTAAACATTTGATTTTTAAATAACTTCAGGCCGTTCTATGATTCATCCGCAATAAATTAACAGTATCAGCTCATTACATGATTTGCAAAATACCAGAGGTGTTTCGAAGACATATTCAAAACAAAAGTGTGCTAATAATTTCAGTACCTTATATCATTATTCAAAAAAGTTCTTAAACTTCCTAGATGCCTAATCGAGATAACCAATATGGGTTATTACAATATGCTTTTTTTAGCACTGAAGCTGGGCTGGAAAATAAAGAATTCAGTTTCATGTGTCACGTAAATTTCAGTTTATGTTTATAAAGATAAAATTAGTATGAATAACCTAATAATTTTCAGCCAACGGGTATTTTAGTGAAGACAAGCAGGCTTGTCTGAAGTATGTGTGTGGCCTGCATCAAAAGAAACACATGAGTGCCCTGCTTCTTCTATGTAAGCTAGGTGGTGCCAGATTGAAAGAAAAGTACCAAAGCATATTTTTTTACAAACCATTGAGAGACAGCTAATGTCTTTTCTGAGTTAGCTGCCTCATCATTAGTTTAAAAAAAAGACAAACTTAAAAAAAATAATAATCTAGAAATAGATTTGAAGCAGCATAGAAAGGGGCCTGCTACAACATGGCTAATGGTGGAACGTTCCCCTTGTGACAGCCCTCAATACAGGTGAAAACAAGCATTGGTAAACGCAATAGTTTTCGCCTATGTAATTGATAGTACAATAAAATGTGTTGTACGTTGTAGCTTGGTGAGCAGTTGTGCAATTAAAAACAAAAGCATAAAAAGCATTGCCAATGCCAATAGGTCTTACCTATGGGAAATGTATTGGCTTTGCTAATGTTTATAGCTATGTTGTAAATGGCTGAAAGTAATGTAAAAAAAAGCTGTTTGACACACTAGTATTGTCTGTGTTATAGTACTTTTTGTATTGTCAGTTATGCTGCACTGAAGCTAGTTGTACTGTATCAAATGGCTAACAAAACTTTGACAAAACCGATAGATCTCTCATAAGTGAGACCTTTTGGCTTTGCCAATACTTGGTGTGGAATGTCAAATGGTAATTTATAAGTATTTTTATAGTGTTTACAATGGCTGCTCAGTGGGTTTCCTACAGCATTTTGCCAGTGTGCCACTGTGCCACTGCACCTGCTGCACCATTGAGCTCATGGCCCTGGTGCCTGCAAGGTAACTGCGCTTTAGGCTGCTTGTTTAGTGGTAAAAAATAGTAATAATCGGTGTTCATGGTTTCCAGGAGCTTTTGGCCCCTGTGCCACTGCACCTCATGCGCCATCTAAATCGGGTCCCTAGTGCTTGAAAGGTATCTGCGCTTGTGATTGCTTACTTAGAAGCAACATATACATATAATTGGTGTTCACTGGGTTTCCTGGAGCTTTTGTCTTCAAACAACAAAAACTACATCAAGTTTGAATTGTATATTCTTTTGTTGATTTTAGAAGACCAATAACTATTTTCTGCTCAATTCACTTGATTTATCATCGATAAACATATGCCTCGAATAGTCTGATAATTTAATACCACAGCTCCAAAACCAATTTGTCCTTGCATCATAGTTCTAATTTCATAAAGAAAAGCCAAGTAGAAATACAATTGACCTAGCTCTAATAAATGGCTTCCTTAATTGTGGAGATCCAGTTTCATGATCATACCACTCCACGGCTAACCTTATTTTTTTAATGCTGCGCAAATCTTATCCGGACGGAATAATAGTTTGCTGTCACGGAGGCATATTCCAGAAAGAGCATCTGGCAAGAGTTGTGACCAGTGCGGGGTGTCCTTTGCACCAAGCATAGACTTCTGCTGCGTGCTACATTGTAAAATATGTTCTCTGGTCAATATATTATTTAATTGTGGTCCCTAGTGATTGCTACAATTTGAGAGGTGATCTCGTCAGATACAAAATCCTAGATGTCCCCTTCCCCGTCTTTGCAGGGGAAGTCATGAAACCCCTCCCTTGCGGCAGTTGTGTATTCCGAAACTGTTCCCCCAGACCACAAACAAGGCCTCTTAATAAACCAGTTTAAATGTGTTCCTACTGGTTTCAGATAAGGTGCCCTTTCCTGTGTTGCTTCATATCTTACAAACCTCTTCTGTCTTAGGCGGAGAGCCAAACTGCATAGGGTGAGCAATTTCTACCAGCTCATTTTATGGGGGGGCAGGGGTTCAATGGATTGGCCTCTTGGTGTAGTACCTGTTCCTACTTGCCTACTATGCATTCCGGTTCATTGAACTATGCACCTCCGCTCCCGGTCTCTCCCTCATTTGCACAGCAAGTGCCTCGCAGGAATCCCAGCCAAACACCTACGACGACTACAACGCATCCAAAACGCCTCCGCCCGACTGATTGTCAACGTCCCCCGCTGCAGCCACATCACCCCCCACCAGAGAGACCTACACTGGCTCTCCGTTGACAAGAGGATCACCTTCAAGCTCCTCACCCACGCACACAAAGCATTCCACAATGCCGGACCAGCCTACCTGAACAGCAGACTCAGCTTCTACACCCCCACCCGCTAGCTCCGCTCCGCCAGCCTCGCCCTCGCCTCTGTCCCCTGCATCCAACGAACGACCTCCGGCGGCAGATCCTTCTCCTACCTCGCCGCCAAGACCTGGAACATCCTCCCTACCCACATACGGCAGACCCAAGACCTACTCGCCTTCAGAAGACTCAAGACCTGGCTTTTCGAGCAGTAGCAGCACCCCCCTCCCCATAGCGCCTTGAGACCCTCACGGGTAAGTAGCGCGCTTTACAAGTACTCTGATTGATTGATTGATTGATTGATTGATTGATTATGACCATGCATTTCATGGCACTACCGTCAAAACCTCTCTGAGCAAACCTTTGTGCGAAATTCTATCATTTCATGGCATAAATGTATCTTGCATGCTTTTCTTAGCCATACCTATAATTATATATATATTATTTTTATTCCCAAAAAGTAAATTCCAGGGAGATAAGGACTTCTTGCTAGAATCATTCTTCTATAAATATCTTTCCTAGTCACGGCAGTTGATTCATTTTGCGCAAAATACAATCCGGCAAACAACGCAACCACCCCTGTACATCAGCACTGGGAAAAGGAAGGAATGTGCTGTACAATGTTAATCCGCATTCCTGCCCTTTCCCTATCATGCAGTGTAGCACCCCAAGGTGACTTGCTGCGCTGTGCTGCATGATATCATGGTAAATATGCCCCCTTGCTTTTGCCATAGGCAGGTAAAGACCTACAGGAATGACAAGAAGCAGGGAGTGAAGTCTGCAAACTGATTGCAAACTCATTTAGTCCATTTGATCACCATCCCATTATAATCACACGTACAAAATACAGTATAATGACTCAAAAAGATGAGGACTTGAAAAAGGTGCCCCTGATAAAGAGAAAAGAAAGCAGAGAGCAATGATGGGGGGAAAGGGCTGCATTCAAGGAGAAAGTGCCCTGCACTGGGCAAGACCCTGAAGGTATTACCTCCATTCACCTGTAAATAAAGGATGGTGTCAAAGCAGCATACTAGGCTGCGGCACGACAAGGTCTTTCCCTGGCAGACTATCCTCTAACAGTGAATAAGCATATCTCTGTGTTTGATTAACATTAAAAACACATTAAAAATAGTACAAAGTAAACCTGTTAATTCAATAGTGCAGCAAAGTCACTGCTTACTTCTACAGAACTCATTCACACAGTGGATCCCGACTGCTCCATTGTGATTCCTCGGTATCTTCGTAGAATACATACTTTGTCAGCTGCATACATAGTACCCATGTAGATTCCGTGTGCAATATAAGGTTTACAACATTGCCAAGTGTGGTAAAGTCCATTACTGAAGAGAAGTAGATATTTAAGTGTGTTATGATACCTCTGCCCTCCATCAACAATTGTAATAAATAGCATTTCACTTCAGTGGTTCTACTTGTATCGTTTATGCCTTGCTAATTTTCCATTTGGAGAACTTATAAATACATTGATTGATACAGAACAAGAGGAGGGTTAAAATAAGTACAAATCTCATTCTATAGGCCTTGCATGCAATCTGTGAGACATAAAGCAGGTATTTCTCAATGTTTTCAATCTTTACTCACTTTAAAAATTAACCTGTATTTAACCCACCTCTGATTAGAAGAGAAAACGGATGCCAACAGCAACTTCACATGAATGGAACACATTGTATCATTGAAGAGTGAGAGCTGCCTCCTTTTGAATGGGGACTACATTAGTTTCTAGCTGTCGGGGACAAATGAGCTGAACACAACCCCTGAACTTCTCACATAATTGCCCATTTCACTTTGCTAGCCACCAATTGCATCCATTAAGGTAAAAAACGTAGGTTTCATTTTCGAAGGGAAATGTTATTTGTCCATCAAATTAACAACAGTCAAAAGCACCGAGTTCCAAGTAGCCATGGTAAACATGGTGCACGCACTGCTGTAGTCCAATCATTTCATGGAACTCACGAGAGCATCAGTCAGTGGAATAACAAAGACCCACCCAGTGCATCCCAGCTCCAGTCTGCCCCGTCAGCGGAGTACCCCCAATTGAGAGCTCCTGAATAAGTCCTGAAGGGGGCACCTCCATGTACTTTATAGGGGGGGGGAGAGGGCTCAAGTTTCCTTACACCACTGGCATCAGTACTATCAATCTGGATTGCTTCACATCTGTCAATATAGGTTTACAAAAATCACCAACTCGTAGACTACAAAGGATCCAGACACAGGCTGCCAGGCTATTCCCGTATACGAAAAGCAGGATCTTGTCACTCTAGTGGCTCTCTGCAAGTACTTGCTATGCATTATGTATAAAGCCTCTCACAGCAAAGACCATCCTTGCCTGGAAAAGCTAATGTGACACTACCAGTCCACGAGAGGGTTATGATCAAAAACTCATGGCCGTATCTGTCTTAACAAAGCAATACCTGAAACATGGAGGAAATTGTCAAGGTCATTCAATGAGCGACGCCCTTGGAATGAGATTGTCTTTACTCTGCAAAATGCGCATAAGCATAACTATCTTAAATTCTAAAATAAAACGTGAAAACCTACCTCTTAACCATGCCTTTACTTATCCTGCTCAAGTACCCCCTCCAAGACCCCTCCAAGAGCCGCCATCAGACAGAGCTGGCAAGATGGGTATGAAGTCGCCTGTCTACCTGGAACTCTTGCGCTGAACTAGGCTAATCATTCCTACAGCATGGCATCACATAGCACTCTGAAGAGGCCTGACAAAAAACTTAAATAACATAAATTAAGCTTGAACATGACTTTTGCACTCCAGTAATGTGCTATTGTGCATTTCATAGTCCATACATATGTTTCCTCGGCTCACATTTATTTTCACACAAACATTTCCCTCAACCTCGCTCGGCCAATCCTTCTTTGGACACGAGAATCTAGAAATTCGTGTTTTCGGCGAGAAGGCAAGCGACCGTACATAGTACAGGAACAGTGCTGGTGAATGCTAAAAGAATTATGCTCACATGATAAACTCTGTCAGGTTGCACCACTTGGTTGAATCCAGTTTCTTCATCATGTCTTCAAATTTCTTCCCACAAATGGGCAGCCTTTCCAACATGAGGGTTTCGTTGCAATTACGCTTCCCAGGCTGTCCAAAGCCTAGAAGGAAATAAACAGCACATTTTAAAGAATTAAAGACAGAAAAGATTACGACAAATTGAGAGCCAGCTTGAATTCAAAACTATACAGATACTTCTCTGCCTGCAAATGGTTTCCGAAGAGGTAAGCACAAAATGTGGTTGACTTTGATAATGCACATTTTTTAAGCCCTGTTATAGGACAGCTCCCACCTTCGGTATTCTTGTTTATTAACATTTACCCTGGTTCTTATGTTAGTGGCGGAAGCAGACTTACTTCCTGGGAAAGGCTTTGGTTTTATCTTTTGGTGTCTGGCTGGTACTATAGGAAAAGCTTTGCTTTTTAGGTCTCGTCTCATACGCAGCGCGCATGCGTTGCGTAGGAGAGAGACCTGTAGCCATCGGCACAGCTTTCCCTGCAAAGACGTTCACACGTTGCATTGCTTGCAATGCAATGCGTGCACATCTTGGTGAGTTCCTTGCGGGTGCGCGCAGCACCAAATGGTTGCACGCTCCTGCAAGGGAATCACACAGGCCCCTCCCCCTGCTGCCGCGTGAGGCGCATGCTCAGATGATCGCTTTTTAGGCCACGCGGCTTTACTGCCGCGCGGCCAATGCTTGTTTTTTTTGTTTATGTAGCGGAACTCGACCTGGAGAGCTTTACATAGCACCAGTTACTTACATTAGTTATTGAAAGCACAGGGAGATAAACTGATTTGCCCAGAGTCACAGGATGTTGGGCCGACATGGAGAATCAAATGCAGCTCCAAAGTCGTCAGCTCCGGCATTTAGGCCACACCCACCCTACTGTGACGCCTGTAGGCTCTTTGTGCAGTTAAAGCCATGCGCCCCTGGAGTACCTAAACCGGTGACTGTCGAGAAATCGGGTGTGCCGCCTAAATGGATATATTATGCCTATATTTGCATTTGTGCAGCGATGGGCACAGAATCAGGTGCGCAGGTAATTATACACTTGCGTACCTCATGTACCCTATGGCGGCGGGGGCAGAAGTGTGCAGTCTAGCGGCCTGTACCATGTGCGTATCCATGCACGTGTGCAACACCGGCGATGGCCGGGGGTCAGGTTTGCATGTTAATGACCACGCGCACGTCCTAGATCTTAACCCTTTTGCTTACGTGTGCCCCTACTGACATGTAAAATGTGGGCATGCATGCGCACGCACATTACTGGTGATGGCAGCTGATTCAGATGTGCAGATAATGTCCTTTCGCATCTCTTAGACCCTAAATCTTTTGGGGCCATGGGCAGAGGTGTACCAACTAACGGTATATAGCATGTGCGCATGTGTTAACATGTGCAACACCAAGGATGGTCCGGGTTCAGATGTACATACTAATGCTACGCCCACCTAGCGTTCCTGAAATCTCTGGCTCAGGTGTGCCGCCTAACGGCGGGTGCCTATGCGAGCACATATCATGTGCATCACTGGTGATGCCCACCGGTGCAGGTGTGCAGACACTGTCCTGGTGCATCTCATATACATTAAACCTACGGTGCCGGTGGCTGAGTTGTACCAACTAACAGCATATACCATTTACATATAAACACCACCCATGGCTGCCGGGTCAGACTTGCATATTAATAGCACTCCCAGCGGGCATGTCTTAATCCTGTGGCTCAGGTGTGCCGCCTCAGGCGCGTGCCAATGCAATCCCATGTGCATCACTGGTGATGGCCGTGGGTGCAGGTGTGCAAACCATGTCCTGGTGCCAGCGACGGCTCGTGGAGGGAGTTACGGTGGGGCAGGAGGGCGGGGAGGGGGAGGGGCAGGGCGGAGGTTGCTAAAAACCGGCATATGGATAATTGCAGGTAAGTAAACAATTTAATTAATAAAACGAATTTCGTAGCTCGCACTGCATTGCATTTTGCGATGCAAGGCGCACTACGAAATTCGTTTTATTAATTAAATTGTTTACTTACCTGCAATTATCCATATGCCGGTTTTTAGCAACCTCCGCCCTGCCCCTCCCCCTCCCTGCCCTCCTGCCCCACCGTAACTCCCTCCACGAGCCGTCGCTGCCTGGCGCATCTCATGTACCTCCCTAAATCTATAGCGGACACAGGCTGAGGTGTGAGACAGTATATCCGGAGCTGTCAGGGTGGAGGTGAGATTGTGGTCAGCGTGGTCCCCTATCTCACCAGCTGCCCGTTCTGGGAATTTACCACAATGACTGGGGCACCGGGCTGCCGCCAGGCCCCTCGGTGAGCTTTCATGGGCGAACCTGAAGCAATCCAGTAGTATTCCGGGTGGCACCGCTGTGCCCACGGCACTCAAGTTCCACCTTCGATCCCTGCGCCTGCCCGAGGCCACGCAGTGGCCATTAGGAGGGCGGGCTCCTAGTCATGGAGGGCTGTCCCGCCCCCACATGACATAGCAGTTCCTCACCCATGGCAGTCTCCCCTGGTTGGTGGAGACTGTGTAGGTGATGCACGTCCGGGGCGGCTGGGAGGAGCCGGCGAGAGTATTTCTGACCTCTGCCCCGCTGGGGAGGCCTCTTTGCCGCTCCGGACGTTGTAGTTCCTTGTTGGGACACTCTTTTGTCTCGCCTCTGGTCGCGTCCAGAGGCCCGGTCTTGCGTCGAGACGATGTACTGCGAGGTTTTGGCTCGCGTTGCCTGCGGTGAGTGGGGTGGATTTGGGTGGGTCACGTTCCCATGGGGAAGCGGTGTAAGCGTTCCCGATGTCCGGGGGCATCAGGGCCACTAGTGCGGCCTTGGCGGGTTGCCTCCCGGCACCCAGCTTCCTCTTCCCCACCCCCCCCACCTTATCGCCTCGTCTGTCCCCCATCCTCGTCGGCTTATTTTCACGCAGTCTCCCGGGGTGCGGACAGGTCCGGGGAGCCCCACGTGGTGGGACTGTCGGTGGGGTAATGGTTGTCCGGCAGCCTGATGCCGATCCTCCCCGGTTTTCTCGGCTGTGGCCGAAGGGTAGGGTTAGCGGGTTTCCCTTGGGCACGCTTAGTTATGCTATTGTGCATCTAGCGCTTCTGATTGCTTCTACCCGGGGCCGGAGCTGGATGTTGATTCCGTGACCTCGCGCGTACTGGTGCGCTGTGCCTTCAGGTACTACGCGGTGTGTGGTATCCCAACGTGTAAATTCTCTACAGGTGGGCGCGTGGCCGAGCGGTCAGAGGCACTGTTTCTAGGCACTAGTCTCTTCGGAGTCGGAGGTTCGGATCCTCGTGCTGCTGAGATTGTTTTCGCGAGGAATATGGCAAAGGGTTAGTGCATGCTTTGGTGCGCGGTCTTTCAGGCGAATACTCAGACTATTTTTAGCTCGTACCGTCAATAAGCACGTACTGTGTATTTTGCTTCTACAAAAAGAAATGCTATCCTATGCTCAGTGCGGAACGTGGATCAGTTTTGCTATCGCTGAATATATTGTTTGTAGTAGTCTACGGGGCGGACATGCTCAGTGCGGAGCGTGCATTAGTTTTGCCACCGCTGAATTGAATTGTTTAAGTCGTTCACGGGGCGGACATGTCTCTTATGTGGCATTACGTTGAGGACTTACAGCAGAGGTTCAGGGCACGATTTATTTGCATAATACACACGGCTGTGCGAAGCGCTCCATGTCGGCTGGGCAGTCTTAGTGTGCGGGGCCCGCATGTCATTGTGGCCTGTTGTCCTGGTCCTGTCTCGCTTTGGGGATGCAATGTCGTGTAGATAGCTCCACGCGGCCGGCGGCAATTGTGCTCAGATCCGATCCGATTGCTTCGTTTGCTTACTCTTGCCTTGTCAGGGTTTTGTCGTGGTGGCTCGCCCGCAGCGCACAACCATAGCAGGGAGAGGGGCGGACCTACCTGGCAAGGCCTTTCTTCCTCCTACATGTATTGGGAGGAGTGTGACTATTTCCCGTGTGCAATGGTTGTGATGGCGCCCATAGTTGCAAAGGGAGTATATACTCTTTGTGCCTTGGTATCTCGTCGCCTATTGCGTGCTGTGTTATACTTATTGTGGTACCTCATACTGCAGTACGATCGATAAGCCGTAGGTGCACAATTTTGATTCACAATTATGATTCATTTTCCTGTAGTTATCGGTGATGTATAGTGTCATTGGGCTGTAATTACACAAAACACAATTGTGTGACTGATCGTTTTACACGTAGCATTGGGTATATGAGCGCGAGGTTTCTGCACATTCTGCGCGTACATTGTTGTGTGACCGTATTTACAATGCGAGTATAGTATCGTGGGGCCATGGTACTTCCAGGCCCATTCGTGTGACATATTTATGTACGTGTTGCATTGGTAATTTCTCTGCGAGGGTAGGCCTATTCCATGCGCAGTTTAGTTTATGGTGGTCGGTTTTACTAGGGTGCTTTGAGGCCATCGCACCTCGAGGCCCAATCGCGTAACGGATTTTAATTTGCGCGCGGCATCTTTTAAATTATGTTATTTCCTCCCGCTGCAGGTCCGGCTGGCACACCAAGCACCCCCCCCCCTCCCCCTCTTCCTCGCACCCCTCGGGCTGCGCGGTGGACCACTGTTTCAGCCTTTGTTGCAAGGTATGTATCAACCATGCATTAGGGGTCGGCTCAAGATGGAGTCGAGTGTGCGTGAGGGATTTTGCGTATTGTACTAGGCCTTACGTAGGCCGGGGTGGGGGTCTGGGTTGCATGCAACGGTATTCCTATTCCCGGAAGTATTTGGCCCTCTGCATACCTGTGGCGGCCCAACCGGGTGTTATGACGATGTGGACGCTTCAGCCTGCTAGTCCTCAGCGAATCAATTTAGCTATGCATTTCTTCCGTGCCAAATTGTACGCGGCATGTAATTCAAATTGGAACTAGGTATTGCACCGTGTTGTCTTACCCGCACCTCGCTCGGGCCATAAAATACCGGAAAATAATTTCGATTCTGGCTACTGGGATAAGCTCAGTGGTTTCCGCTTTTGTAACAGATACTTTTGTCCTTCTTTGATAAGTTTCAATCCTAATATAGTACTGTGAGCCATTAACGGTCATCTAAGAGTTGCCTGCGAACTGCAAGTTACAGGATTGGAGCCTCAGTCTCATGACCCTAATGCGACAAAAAAAAAAAAAGGTTTTGTTTGGTTAGAAATGCACTACTATTAGTAATGCCAATCCCAATCATGGTACAGAGTCTGGAGTTTGTGCTTTCCATAAACACTTGTATAATATATTGTTTACTGCTATGGATGCATTGCATTACCACACCTCCTTCCTGTTTGTCTTCTGTAACTTAGATAAGTGCAGGTCTGTTACCCTTGGCACTTTTTGCCACTGAATTCATGGTTTCTACGTTTCTGAGCTATCCTGCCAATGGAATAGGTATGACGCTGCTTACATAGGACCTGTCTTTGCTGTGATGTTTCTGGGGTTTATGCACTTCGATGGTCCTTGATTGGACCCCTGCAAATTCACGCAGGGGTCTCCTTCACTGCAGTCTTGCAATCAAACCACCTGTAATTCTAGTGACTAAACGAAAAGGATTTCGTAAATTTATTAACTGATAGGATAGTAACTTCTTACTGTGGTGCGCTGATGATTCAAGATGCATCTAGAAACGGGTGCCCCCCTCCCCCCCCCCACCCAGATTGGGAATTCTATGCTGTGAATTCCCCCTAAGCGCGAGGGGATACTCTGAAGTATAATTATACAGTGGTTTGTTCTTGCATTACCAAGTTGGGGGGAACCCAGTTCTTGAGTAACTCATCATTCCAAAGTAGGGCATTGTATCAAGACTCCATCTCTGGAGGGGCAAGATTTTGAGGATGCATCGTCGGTCTTCAGAAGACCTAAATTAGTCATTTGTTTCTAGCAGTAACTGCGGTGTCCACATGTTGGGTAATAACGTTAATGCAGATTGCCTGGCTCTGTCTGCTGCCCGGTAGCTATATCTGTGTACACATTGCGTCTTTCTTGTAGGTCTTTATCCTAGGTAAATGTAATGGTTTGGCATAAACCTTTTTTCGTGTGATTAGTAAGTGTCGCGCAGGCATGTAGCATGGTAACTATTCCCCCCCCCCCCCCTTACACGAAGGCTCCGTGCCGTCCGCTGCAATGAAGAGCACGGTAATTTATGTGGGTAGCTGGTGCCCTGCCTCATCCAACATTTCTGCCTTGGGATTAGCTAAATTGAAGCTTGGCTTCTTGCAGATCATAACAGTTGGTCATACTTAGCTTTATTCATGCAGGGTGCAGGCCTTAGGTCTCCCGTGGGCAGCACTTGTGCTGTATCGTCGAGGCATGATGCAGGCACGATGCCCTGCCCGCTTTTTGTTCATCTTTATCGGATCTTCCCTTATCAAGCTATAGTTCAGCTTTGCAGGTAGTTATCTACAATGGTAAGAGTGGGAGTATGTCACCGGCATAGCTTGTGATAGAACTAGTCGGATAGGGTATAGCTGGATGCGGGGCAGGATTTGGGAGTACCCCCACTCCTGTTTCTCATATGAATTAACTCCCTCTGAGACAGGCATTAACAAGGGCGTGGCGGCAGTGGGTGCTGTGGCACCTAGGACGCCTTTATCCTCCTTATTGTCTGTATTTGATCATGGCGGTCAATTTTATCATTCTTCACTATCCTGGGGCCCATATCTTCCTGGTAACAGTGCCGATGACACACCTACTACTCGATTAGGCATGCTCCCCGCACCCAAACCCTGCGATTCCTGCTCAAAGAAAAACAAAGCAATTGCGGCTATAGATATGCTGCACTGGGCCATGTTACGGGAAGTGACCTGACGTCGTGGCAATGCACGACTACCTTAATTCGATAGTTCTGCCTTGCATCTGACACGCGGGTTCTTTGAACATTCCTAGTATCCTCTGATGTTATTATTATTTTCGATACACTTCGTAAAAGACTGGTTATGCCACTCATATTTAGTCTCAAAACTCGGTCAGCTATCTATAGGTCCCCGCATTCACCCCAGTAAGTTAACAGGAGGCTTGCTATTATGCGAAATACTGGGGGGTTTATTGTTTCCATTTACAATAAATATTGTGGGTGTGCGAAGGAGGTGTGTATATACAGGCCTGCAAACAGTGTATGCGCTGGGGCTCTAGTCATATGTGCCGAGAATGACGAGCCCTTGTGGAGCAACTGCTTTCCCCTCCCCTTCACGAGAAAGCGTTACTCAAGCTATTGAATTGTCACACATATTTACCTCACAGTATAAAATGTCTCGCATAGCATCCTGCACGTGGTAGTATGCGGATTGGAGTAATCTCCCCCGTGTCAGAGTTAAGTTTTATGTTACACAAGTGAGCGTTCATGTTAAGTAAGCCAATGCCATAGGGATCTGCCTTGGCGGGCCCGGTAGTCTCCTCCTGGGATGACCCAGCTACCCAGACTATACTTAGCACATATTGGGTGGGTACGAAGTTTCCTCCTCACTCTTTTCATCTGCGGTAACATTCACCAGGCTTAGTGCTGCGGTACACCAGAGGTTTCTGTATGGATCTACATTAGGACTCTTCCCCCTATGATAACTCATTGAGAATAAACCTTTTCCCAACTAATTCGTCCCTGTTAGACATGTTCAAGTAGGCCAGGTGATGTTGATTGGCGTGGCTATTCATGGGCTTCTTCTGGGCAGAAGCTGAATGCGAATTGCTTAGGGTTGCATCCTAACTAGGGTATTCATACATAAGAACATACGGGAAGTTGGCAATGTTAGCGCTGGTGTAAGTGCAAGATTAGCACGGGAGAAAGTAAGTGCAAAGATAAACACGTGAGAAATAGCAAACAGTGCGTTCAGAGAAGTGGCGTGGCTGGCAACAAAGAGTACCACACACAGGTACATAGAGAGCACTGCAATAATGGCAAACACGTAAAATTGAGAAATACTACCTGTACACTCCTGATATCAGCACATGTGTTGCTCTACCATGAATAGGGAAGGTTGTATGTCATTAGTCATTTCCCTCCTTCCATTGGTCCTGCTGTCTATCTTTCTTCTTAGGCTCGGGTACCTGTTGGCAGCCCACCCGCGGTCTGCAGCCTCAGTGTAACAATCAATTCAGGTATAAGGAGAACATCTGTGGCTCCACAGCCTGAGCCCGGACTGTCAATAATCATTGAGGTGGGTCCTTAGAAGTCCTTTAGAGAATGTTCTATCTGGTATCTTCCCGGTGCCCCCCCGGTGTCAGTTCTCTATCCCTATGGGGGGGGTCCTAGTTAACTTAAGGACAAGCTATCCCTGTGGTAGGATAGACTGGCAGCCGGCAGGCCGGACTGGGGGGCATGTGTTGTCGGCTGTCCCCGTGGTTTTTTCTGTTTTTCACTTGTAAGACCACGTCGCTAGTTATTCCAATATATGCATTTGCATACTGCAATAGACTTCTGTATCCTGTAGGGGATTAGTTGCTCTAGCGCAATCTTGCAGTTTAGTGGAATTTTGTGCAGCGCTTGCATATTGGGAGGGATGCTCTGCACGGGGGGCCCTCCATCTCTGGGTCTCTTGCCTGGGATAGTCTTCACTATGGCGGTAGAGGGTTTGCACCCGGAGGGTTATGCCAATGGGTGCCTGAGTGGCTTTCATTTCTCCAGGCATGTCCCTGCGCAGGTCAGGAGCTTAGGGGGCTCTCCGTTGCAGGCGCAGTTCTCCCCGGGAGGTGGTCGTAAGGTGGCTTACAGACTAGTTAATTTAATGGTATCATGGCCGAAGCTGCTTACCAGCCCAAAACCCAAGTCGGCCTTCAGTCTAGCTAACTTAACGGTATGTCTGAAGCTTCCAGCCTAAAACCTAGAGGGCAGGGGATGCCGGCTGTTTGGCCTGTGGACCCGGATTATCGCTTAACTGGGACTCGTCCAAGTTCTATAGTATGTCTGGTGCCCTCCTATTCCCTAGTGTCAGGGAGCACAATTACTCTCCCTGCTGGATTATGAAGACAGTAATTCAGATGTATCCGTGACTCCATGGCGCAGTTTCGCTCTGTGGGAAGGGATATGGTGGTGTCCCAGCGGCTCGCGCTGGACAGCCTATTTCATGTTACTGAGGGCCTCTGTAGTAGGGGCCCCTTCCTATCCCTTTAGTTTCCCTGAGGGGTTGTAGGACAGGTTTATTGGTGCCTGATGGTAGCACCCCACGCCTATGGGCGTTGCCCTGTTCCTCCTCTGCCTGGAGGTAGCAATTCTAGGTGTAGGTTGCAGGTAAAGAGCAGTAATAATGGTGGGGGGGCCCGTGCGGCAGCGGGAACCACCGCACTGGGCTGTGGCGGAGTTACTGGGCGATCCGGAAGAAGAGAGGTGCAAACGCTGGACGTCAGCGGGCACATAGGGGTGCCAGAGCATAACCTCAGAGCCTAACCTGTAACCTCATGGGAGGTGCAGGAATCCGTGTCGGCGCCCCAGTAGTCCTTCGGGCGGTTGTTGGCCTGTGCAACCGGGGGTTTGCCTAGTCACGCCCAGCAAATGGGCGTGTCAGTATAATTATGGTATTTGTACAACAGTTGGGTGGTTCGCCACTGTGTTGTTTGGCTCAACAGGCGGGCAGGTGGCGAGAATGCGGCCTGCCCTAGGATCGCCCGTAAGTTAACCCACCGTCATTACATATGTTGTATGTAATAAACCTGCAGCAATTTTTCCCAAACCTAATACTTGTGTCTTTGTGTTATTTGCGGGTTTGGGCATGTGGGGCGGGTGTTCATGTGGCCCTGATGTGACTATGCGCCTGCCCGAGGCCACGCAGTGGCCATTAGGAGGGCGGGCTCCTAGTCATGGAGGGCTGTCCCGCCCCCACATGACATAGCAGTTCCTCACCCATGGCAGTCTCCCCTGGTTGGTGGAGACTGTGTAGGTGATGCACGTCCGGGGCGGCTGGGAGGAGCCGGCGAGAGTATTTCTGACCTCTGCCCCGCTGGGGAGGCCTCTTTGCCGCTCCGGACGTTGTAGTTCCTTGTTGGGACACTCTTTTCCCGCCCTTCCTCTAACCCAGAGTGTCTGCTTGAGGGGGCGCAGGGGGGAGCATTTAATGTGTTCCTTTTTCGTTGCAGGCGGAGTTACTGGGCGATCCGGAAGAAGAGAGGTGCAAACGCTGGACGTCAGCGGGCACATAGGGGTGCCAGAGCATAACCTCAGAGCCTAACCTGTAACCTCATGGGAGGTGCAGGAATCCGTGTCGGCGCCCCAGTAGTCCTTCGGGCGGTTGTTGGCCTGTGCAACCGGGGGTTTGCCTAGTCACGCCCAGCAAATGGGCGTGTCAGTATAATTATGGTATTTGTACAACAGTTGGGTGGTTCGCCACTGTGTTGTTTGGCTCTACAGGCGGGCAGGTGGCGAGAATGCGGCCTGCCCTAGGATCGCCCGTAAGTTAACCCACCGTCATTACATATGTTGTATGTAATAAACCTGCAGCAATTTTTCCCAAACCTAATACTTGTGTCTTTGTGTTATTTGCGGGTTTGGGCATGTGGGGCGGGTGTTCATGTGGCCCTGATGTGACTATGACTTTTGCCAGCAAAACAAGCCCCTCCCCCCGCTCTTCATGAATACTCTGAATCCCGAGACACCCTTTTAACGTGAAGCTCTCCAAGGCATGTAGATTCGCGATGTGCAAAGGATATGAAAGGGAACGGCTACTCACTCGGATCAGACCTGTGCAATGAACCCTCGATGTGCAGTGGGGGTGTTGTTTGTGTATGTTTGTATATCTTTAAGCGTCTCACTGTATATTCATCGTATTGAAATATATGTTGTATACCTTGGGGCAGGTGTGTGTGTGCACTCTTTAATTGCGTGAGTATCCACCCAGTGTATAGACGCAGTGTCCATGTTTGTCTATGAGCGTGTGTCTGGGGTCCCGTGCCTGTGGCGCTCCGAGGGTCGAGGTCCTGTGCGCACTGCGCAGGCTTTAACCAGTGATTAGGAAGCCGAGCGGTCTCAGGACCCCAGACACAGCTCTCGCTCCTCCCTCTTCCTCCAGACATCCTCCTCACAGCTCTTACCCTCAGTCCCCCCACGCATTCCTTCCCTGCTATTAGCGCAGTCACTCCCCCACCCTTCTACCCTCCAATTCTGCAATCCTGGATCTTGAATCTCCCGCCCCCTACTCCCTCCCACCTCGAGACAGAGCACAAATGCACGGGTTGCACGAGAAGCAGCAGCGGTGTATTGAGCACAGCGTAGCGCTCTGGCAGCACCACAGCTCTTGGGCAGAACCGTAGAGCAGGACAGCAGAAAGGAAACCGAGCTGTAGGGGGCGCCCTTCATGCTGTGCCGTGGATGTTATGAGAAGTAGAAGAGGGAGTCCGGACCAGCACTGATTATAGTAAAGCACTGCTCTTGGTCCTGGCAGTGCATTGGATGCAGGGGAAGCTGACACTGCACTAATAGTGCCTCAAGCACTTCTCAACCTTGCACAAAATGTGGTAAGCAGCAGTGTCAGGATGACTCCAGCCCTGTACCCTTTCCAGTGAATCCTTTTAAGAACTTCCAGCAACACTGCTCCTGGTGCAGTTCCCAGGATAACACAGGAGTTGAACTGGAGCGAGAAAAAGTGCCTTCTTTGCAGCAGTGATTCCAGTGTAGCGCTTTGCAGCACTTCTCCAGTCCTGGCGCTACGAGGGAGACTGATTCTCTGTAGCAGGGAGATCAGTCATTCCAGACTCACCGCTGTCCCAGGTGTGCAGTGAAGAACAGCGGACTCCACTCGCCAGCAGCAGGGACAAGTGATCGCGGTGCTCTCTACTCGCTGCTGTGGCGCTCTAGAGGCCGCCAGAGGCAGCGGAGAAGCAATGTGTCACAACGGTCCCAAAGGCGAGATCTATTAGCTATGCCAATGCTTGTTTATGTATTCTGTGACCGGCTCAGAGTATGCAAAAGTAGGCCCTTTTAGCATTTGCGTTTTACTGGCAAACCTTCCAGTGCAATACTCTTGTTATGCAAAATTCCTGAAGTTACACTATCACGCCAGTGTGAGTAAATAAATGCAGTTTGCAATATAGTATTAGGGCGAGAGTCAGGGCCGTCTTAACAGCTTTATATGCCCCCAGGCAAAGCAGCAACTCACAGAAATAACAAGCATTAAAAATGAAATAGGTCTCGCCTTTGATTAAGTTGAAGCCATTTGCTTTGTTATACAATTTCTTTAGCAAAGCAAACGGCTTTAATTTAATCAAAGGTGAGACCTATTGCATTTTCAATGCTTGTTTCTTTTATGTTTTAGTCAACAAAGAAATATAGGAAACGCAGCATTTTCAGTCAAAAAGGGACCAAGGAAATGATGTTTTGCATAAGTTTACATTATAGATTGCCATTAAGGATACACATGTGCACAAGAAGCAAACTGCACAAAAATATACAGGAAGCAGTAGCATAATTTTTTTAAGAGGACTACACCGTTATAGAACTCTTTCCATCTACCTCTTTATCACTGAAAAAATCTCAACCTTTTTTTTCAGTTTTAAATAGTGAGAACATGACCCGAAGGTATCAGAGCGCTTTACATGAGCACCGGTTGCATTACAGATGAGTAGGTGCCTTCCAAAGGGCGCTTTGCTCATTTTTCCGATTTTTCTGAGGTCGAGAAAATGAAGGTCACTTGATAAGCAGCAAGAGACAACCTCTCCGCACTTATGTACAAATAGTGATATTTGTTGCTATTAGAAATATAAAACGGAGGAAGGCTGGCTTCTTAGATTATCTGATGAAAATAAAATGTGGGTCCACCCTAGCTGGGTAAGTGCAGCAAATACATACATAACAATGCAAAAAGGTGCAACAATGTAGAAAGACTGCAACGTTTAATAAAAAGTAATACTACTGTTCAGTGAGGTTAACCCTGAGTAACCTGTCTTTTAAACGTCATAATCCCAGCATTCCGACTAAACATTTCATCCTTCGAGGGAGATTAAAATCGGATCACCACCGCTTAGACAAGAGCATGGCATCTGAAGGCTAATTAGGGAGGGAGGCATGTGGGGCAGTCTGCTTTAGTATCAAATTCTAGCTAACCACTGCTTGTATGATAAACAGTATACTAAAGTGTAAAAACATGAAACATTACGGGAAGCCATATACATGTTAGACAATTGCTTTAACGCCCCAACCCGCCTGTCAAATGCCACCACACGAAAGCGAGGGAATTCGTAAGGAGCAGAATTCTTTATACCCAGTACACAAAGGCAGAGTTAGGGAAACACAGGCAGAGTTAGGGAAAGCACATGTTAAATCCATTCAGCTGTTTATCCCCTGAGGTCGATTAAATGAATAGCCACCACATAATAAATATTAACACGGCAAATAGTCTGCAGTACTGTGACAGCAAGCGCTTGGCTGCTTTCACTCTAAGTGTTTTTATTTTATTCTTGGTAGTAAATCAAAGAATCTCCTCCTCACGCCCCTGGTGCTGAGGATGCAGACACTACAGTACAGCATTGGCACGATCGGACTCCTATCAAGGGACTGTATGGCTCACCTTCCTCCAGTATCAATAGCTACTCTGAGCTCGGCAGGAGCTCCCGGCTCAGACCTGTCTGCCAACATCAGCCTCCAGCCCCCGCGATGCACAGGCGTATCTCTGTGATGGTGCAGAGGAGGGGAAAAGGGGCAAAAATGGGATGGCACAGGAGTAAAACAGCCGGAGAAGACATAGAAATGAGACAGAGCATGCTGAACAGCAGACTGCTGTTAGACTGTAATTTGTCTACAAAATATTGGCCATCTTGGAATATGTACGCTCCTTGTCCTGCACTGAAATGAGATAATGGTGTTGTATAATAATCGCTATCCTGTTGGAGGAAAAAACTACTTTTTATCCCGCTGCTCATCCTCTCTTAGGCGCTCTTTCTTATTGACTGCCCTTCAACAACAAGCTGTTGTCGTTGTATGGAAAACATAGTGCGTCCCAGTTAATGAAGCAGAGTGTGTCACACCGCAAGTGAGAGATCGAATCCCAGTGGACGGGGCCAAAAGGAGAAAAGGCAGCAACAAGGAGGGACTAAGAAGCCTCCTTTACAATCAGAAGCCAGCGTTTTGCATAGAAGATAACACCAGCGAATGAGGAAGATGGGCGGGCTTCAACTCCGCCTCCGAGAGCTTTGGAATCTATATTGATTTCAAGAAGCTCTCGTATGACGAGAGCAGAGCATGCGCGCTGCTTTCGCCAGCCGAGACCTAAAAATGTTTAACAAAAAACTAGTGTAAAATTCTGGTGTGCATGGGACAATTAGGCTCGTGGGACTCCCGAGAGTGCCCATGCGTTAAGACGGCACTGGCGAAAGCACAGGAATAACGTCAGTGACAATGCGAACTGCTGTTGCTCTTGGTGCTTTTGTTTTTAAATTTATGTATTTCTTTATTGGGAAATGTATTGTCATGCCTAAAACGGACACAGGGATGCATTTTGTGCTACAGTATATTGCCAAATGCCCGCTTTGCATTTAATTTAATTAGGCTTAATTTCGTATCATTTTACTGACATTTCATATATTTGCACAAATATCGCAAATTAAGCATGCCCCTAGGGAAAAGTTCTGCTTTTATCTTTAGGAGGCCACCTGACAGTTGGGTGAAAGCTCTGCCTGTATCCACAGTTATTGCCAACCTGGATTGAAAGGAGACAGTTAGATCAAAAAGACCTGATTCACCCTGAAGCCTTCAGCTACGGTCGCTCCACACGCAGCTCCCCGCACTGTCTGCCGTGGTATCGTAGCGCTCACCCGCATTGCTCCTTCTTTATTTAGTACTGTGCTTGCCTGTCTGCTTGCGCTCACCCGCATTGCTCCTTCATTATTTGTACTGTGCTTGCCTGTCTGCTGCTAATTAATTGTACCGTAGCACTGTAGCATTTGTGGAATCGTAGCGCGCTATTGCTGTTGTGACATCGCAGCGCTTACTAGCATTATTCCCACTTACAGCTGCCCGTCTGCGTTAATTTACTGATCGTAGCGCTTGAGCTTGTTAAGGCGCATTGAAGCCTGTCTGCTGCTTAGCCAATTAATTATCGTCGCGCTACACTCAGAAAGCGCGCAGCCAATAGGATTGCATTGTGCTTGGCTACATTTGGTCATATTGGTGCAATAGTGCAATTGTGCATAGCGTCCATTTCAGGTTGTGCCTCCAATCCAGTTTCGTTTTTGACCTGCTGCCATTTTGTGCTTTGTTGTTGTCCCTCCCTGCCCGGACCTCCGCCCCGCCCCCGCCTCCCAGCTGACCCTCCCTCGCCCCTCCCCCCATCACTATCCATATATGACAGATGCATTTGCGTGCAGCGTTCACGCGCAGCGATTGTGCCCTATGCGCGCCGAAGGTGCGCCAAAGGTAAGCCCGTCTACGCCCGTCCGCGCCTGGACCACGCCCAGCGCCAGTCCCCCTGGTCCCCGCAAACCCCTCTCCACCCGCATAACGTACGCTGCCGATACCCTCCTTGCCCTCAACCCCGGACGTACACCACAATGCTGTAAAGCTACCCCAGGACACACCCAGGGACCATTCGCCTGCCACTCCTGCAAGTTTTCCTGCATCAAGACACACACCAAATCCTCTTCCTCTGAACACACCTCCGACTCTAACCACCTGAAGTGCATCCTGCTGAACACCCGCTCGATCCGCAGACACACCACCGAACTCTGGGACCTACTCGACACCACATCACCGGACATCGCCTTCCTTACTGAAACATGGATGAACGCCTCATCAGCACCCGACATCGCCATAGCCATCCCGGACAATTACAAGATTATACGAAAAGACCGCACCATTCAAACGGGAGGATGTATCGCCATCGTCCATAAGAACACCATCCGAATCACGACCAGCTCCAATGTTAACCTCGCGGCCGCCGAACACCTTCACTTCCAAATCCACACCGACCCCAGGACCACACTTAGAGGCACCCTCATCTACAGACCACCAGGAACCCGCACAAAATTCAACGAAGACATCACTGACTTCATCAGCCCACATGCCCTCTCATCCGAGAACTACATCCTACTGGGAGACCTCAACTTCCACCTGGGAAAGAAAAACGACAGCAACACAACCACCCTTCTGGACAACTTGGCCAATCTCGGACTCAAACAACTTATAAACACCCCCACTCACCTAGCCGGACACACGCTCGACCCTATCTTCACCTCCAGCAAACACATCTCCTTCGATCACACCACAGCTCTCCACTGGACGGACCACAGCTGCGTCCACTTCAGCTACAAAAAGACCTCGACCCACAACCCCCCACAACCTATTCCTCGAAGAAACTGGAACAAAATCACCACCGACCAACTCTTCACATCACTTAACCAAAACCCTCCTGCCATATCATCGGACCCAAACCAAGCTGCCACAATACTCACACAATGGATCTCCCACAGTGCTGACGAATTAGCACCCTTGAAAAACCACCAGATCAAACACAGTAGCAAAAATGCCCCCCTGGTTCAACGGTGACCTTAAGAAATCCAAAAAGTCATGCCGTACCCTCGAGAGAACCTGGAGAAAAAACCCAACCACCGACAACCTGACTACCTTCAAAGACGCCACCCGCAAACACCACCAATTGATCCGATCCACTAAGAAATCCGCATTCAAGGTTCGACTCGACAACAACGCCCACAACAGCAAGGAACTATTCAACATCGTCAAAGATTTTACCAACCCCACCGCCGGCTCCAACGACATCACTCCCTCCCAAGAACTCTGCGACTCTTTATCCTCTTTCTTCCACAACAAAATCGCCAACATACATAACCGCTTCAAAAACCAGACCGACCAACAAACCACTCCACCCACCTCCGAACCAAAACAGCACTCTCACAACCTTTACGCCTGGAACCCAATCACTACAGAAGACACCATCCGCCTGATGAACTCCATCCACTCAGGCTCACCAACTGACCCATGTCCCCAGCACATCTTCAACAAAGCAGACTCCATCATCGCACCCCATCTCCGCGATGTCATCAACTGCTCCCCCAACTCCGCAACCTTCCCGGAAAGCTGGAAACATGCCAAACTCAGCGCCCTCCTGAAGAAACCCACAGCAGACCCCTCGGAACTTAAGAACTACCGCCCAATCTCACTCCTCCCTTTCCCGGCCAAAGTCATTGAAAAAGCCATCCATAATCAGCTCGCCGCCTTCCTCGAATCCAACAAATCACTCGACCCATCACAATCCGGCTTCCGAGCCAAACACAGCACTGAAACCGCACTTATCGCAGCTACAGACGACATCCGAACACTACTGGACAACGGAGAAACAGTTGCCCTCATCTTACTTGACCTCTCAGCAGCCTTCGACACAGTCTGTCATAGCACCCTCATACAACGCCTCAGCAACGCCGGAATACAAGGAAAAGCTCTGGACTGGATCATCTCGTTCCTCGCAGGAAGAACCCAGAGAGTCCGCCTCCCCCCATTCAAATCAGAGGCCACCGAAGTTATCTGCGGCGTACCTCAAGGATCATCGCTCAGTCCCACTCTCTTCAACATATAAATGAGCCCCCTCGCATCCATCGCATGACAACACAACCTCAACATCATCTCCTACGCAGACGACACCCAGCTGATACTCTCCCTCACCAAAGACCCTAACACCGCCAAAACCAATCTACACGAAGGAATGAAAGAAGTAGCCGAGTGGATGAAGAACAGCCGTTTAAAACTAAACTCTGACAAAACGGAAGTCCTCATTTTAGGATCATCCCCCTCTGCCTGGGACGACTCATGGTGGCCTCCAGCCCTGGGAACCGCACCCATACCTACTGATCACGCACGTAACCTGGGCGTCATCCTGGACTCCTCCCTCTCTATGACCAGACAAGTCAACGCTGTCTCATCCTCATGCTTCAACATCCTACGCATGCTCAAAAAAATATTCTGTTGGATCCCCACCGAAACAAGAAAAACAGTCACCCACGCACTGGTCACTAGCCGACTGGACTATGGAAATACCCTTTATGCCGGAACCACAGCCAAACTACAGAAAAAACTCCAACGCATCCAAAACACCTCAGCCAGACTCATACGAGACATCCCCCGTCATACCCACATTTCCGGTCACCTGAAAGACCTCCATTGGCTTCCCGTAAACAAGAGAATCACATTCCGTCTCCTCACCCACGCACACAAAGCCCTCTGCGACCTAGGTCCAGAATGCCTCAACAAACGACTATCCTTCTACACACCCACCCGCCAACTACGATCATCCAATCAAGCCCTCGCCGCAATTCCGCGCATCCATAGATCCACCATGGGAGGAAGATCCTTCTCCTACTTAGCGGCCAAGACTTGGAATTCTCTCCCCACTCACCTCCGTGCTACACAGAACCACCTCTCTTTTAGAAAACAGCTAAAAACCTGGCTTTTTGATAAATAATGCACCGCTCATCCCCTCAAGCGCCTTGAGACCCTCTGGGTGAGTAGTGCGCTATACAAATTCTTGAACTTGAACTTGAACATTCACAAAAGTTTGTCAAGGTAAGTTGATTTTAGAAGCCGAAAAACAGCACATTCAGTACATAATTCACAATGGAGTTCGGAAATCTTAACATACAAAAGGTACTCTCGGAGTTGGAAATGACTTTCAGACTCACAAAATACACTTTATGACTCTTTTCAGATTGGAAGGTGAAGGGGGTGACAAATGGAATCCCTAATTCGCATTCCAATTTGCAATGCAACCTGTCATAGCAGTTGATACTGATTCACAGAGTGACCGCTTTCACTCTGTAAATCACACCTGGAACCATCGGTGGGAAGAGACAGTGGGATGCTATTTGTTGGGACAAAGGTGGGAATAAATAGAAATAATATTTTTTGCCACAGACATACTGATAATTTCTCAGTCACTCAGACCGATTCCCTATTAACTTTTTCTAGACTTAGTCTAAATAACTGGTGAATCGCTTCCAAAAAGCCCAAGGCCTGTGCGCCACAAGGAGCGAAACAGGTGTTGGTGGGTCCTAAATTGCATTGCTATGTTGACATTGTCTGAAGAGGATTAAGGATTAAATAATAAAAATCTAAAATAAGACAAAAAAAGTCACTTTGCTTTTTACCTAATATAAATAGAATAACCAGAATACTATCTTTGAAATTCGGATGTATACATTGGCTTTGACTAACTTATACTCTCATTCACATGGTGCCAAATGACACTTGTGAAAGGAAAGCAGACAAGAATGTAGACATGGAAATCAGTGGGAGTATGCACCATATTACAGAATTCATAGAAGAAAATGAACTACTCTCAGTCTACAAACAGGAGTACGCGTACGAAAACGGACTGAACCTGCACTTATCACAATTTGGAATGACACAAATAACATAGTTAACAAAAAATTGTGTAACTGCACTACTTCTCCTGGACCATTCAGCAGCTAGTGGCACAGTACACAATGACGCATTACTTCATAGACTGAAAGAAGTCGAGATAGGTTGCATTTCTCTCAAATTGATTTCCTCTCATCTAAATATCATCACAGCAGATTTAAACACTGCTTTTTTCCCCTCAAATGCTTATGCCATAAAAACAGGAGTTCCACAAGTATCTATGATCTTACGTCTACTTTTTAACATGTACATGAAACCACTACTAAATATTATCAACCATTTCAAACTCCCATGCATACAGGCCTGGCTCCTCCGCTATGGCAAAGGGGGATCGCCCCTCTGCTTTCTTGCAGTGTGAGAAGTAAAAACATAAAATGGTAATAACTTTTCGTTACCATCGACTTTGTTAAAGTTAGAGCTATTGGCATTGCAAATGGCATTTTATTCATTTTTTGGTTTTTTTAAAACATAAATAAATGTCATTTACAATGGCAATAGGTGAGCATTAGAGAGTAGTAGAGAGTATTAGCGGACACCGAGACACACACACAGAAAGCCACACACACACACACACACACAGAGAGCCACACATACACACAGAGCCACAAACACACACACACACAGAGCCACAAACACACACACACAGAGCCACACACACACACAGACATCCCTCAGTCTAGGTCAGCCACATGCCCATCTCTGCCCAGTAACGCCCCAGGGAACAGAGGCAAGAAAAAAATTTATCAGAAGCAGGGACAGAGGTAAGAAAAACAAGAATGGAACCTGATTCCCCAGTCCCTTAATTGCCAGCTTTGACCACTATGCCACATCTTCTCCCAACACAGGAAGCCTCGCGACCAAACATGCTGTCCATGCCTCGAGGCTAAAGTAACAGCCCTTTGATTGTGAAAATAATGCCCGGATGCTGGTGGGAGAACTCGGAGTCGGGAGGAGGCAATTATAAGAAGCAATATACAACCGGTTTTAACTGCTCAACAGAAATAGAAGAATATATTCCTGGAAGGAAAGCAGGAAAGACTGCACACAGGGGCTGGGGCAGGTTACCTAAGGTAGATGAGTTTCCCAAAATTGAATGTGTGGCAGGCTAACCTGCAGCAACACGGAGAGGAGCAGAGGCACATTTCAACAAGCAGGGCACAGAGGCACAAAAACCGGACCACAAGCTGGGCACAGAGGCACAAAAACCGGATCACAAGCAGGGTACAGAGGCACAACAAGCAACGAGGGGGGCAGGACAGCAAGCACAACCAACAAGGGGCAGGGGCAGGAGAGCAACACAAAAACCGGATCACAAGCAGGGCACAAAAAACGGATCACAAGCAGGACACAGAGGCACAAAAACCGGATCACAAGCAGGGCGCAGAGGCACAAAAACCGGATCACAAGCAGGGAACAGAGGCACAAAAACTGGATCACAAGCAGGGAACAGAGGCACAATCAGGGAACAGAGGCACAAGCAGGGAACAGAGGTACAAGCAGGGAGCAGAGGCACAAGCAGGGAGCAGAGGCACAAGCAGGGAACAGAGGCACAAAAACCGGATCACAAGCAGGACACAACCAATGAGGCGGGGGCAGGACAGCAAGCACAACCAACAGGGGGCAGGACAGCAAGCACAATCAACAATGGGGGGCAGGACAGCAATGAGGGGGGGCGGCAGGACAGCAAGCACAACCAACGAGGGGGGGCGGTCAGGAGAGCAAGCACAATTAACGAGGAGGCAGGGGGGGACAGAGGCACAAAAAACGGGCATAGAGGCACAAAAACCGGATCACAAGCAGGGCACAGAGGCACAAAAACCGGATCACAAGCAGGGCACAGAGGTACAACAAGCAACGAGGGAGCAGGGGTGCACAGAGGCACAACAAGCAACGAGGGGACAGGGGGCACAGAGGCACAACAAGCAACGAGGGGAAACAGCACAATCAGGGGGGGTGCACGGAGCTCGGATCACGGGCGGGGAGGGGGCAGGAGAGCTGCTGTCCTGAACCCGGCAAAGCTGCAGTATGGACTCTGGGGTTAATCATGCGGGGTTAGGTTATTTAAATGCTTGTAATTTACCCCAAGTTCAGGAGTAAAAGGTCCTGGTATCAGATGCTGGGCACATACGGGACGAGATTGTTACAAGGGAAGGGGGGAGAGACCCCGCGATCAGGTGAGTGTCCCCACAGGTCCCGCTATCAAAATAATTCAGTCCCCGGCGGCCCGGCCTCAGAATTGCTGCCTGGGCAACCTCCGACCCGCAGCCCGTTCCCCGCCCAATGCAGCACTGTGCTAAGTATTACCTGGGGGGATTGAAGCGGTCTCTAGGTTAGGTGACTTTGAGGGCACTGCACGGGAGAACAGGATGGCTCCTCCTGAGTGGATCGCAACTCTTCTTCGGTGTGACGCTGACATCCTGCTGGGCAACTCGTTCATCACGGCTCGTGGGCAATTTGAATCTGGTTGTTTACTCAGGACCGGCGGTGGTGATTTCAAGGGCAATCTTAGAAATGCTTCACCCGAGCAAGCAGCGGTGATGGTGGTTTCCGGTGCAATTCTTACAAAATGTTTCACTCGCGCTAGTAGCGGTGACGGTGATTTCGGGGGCAATTCTTAAAAATGTTTCACCCACACCAGCAGGGCCTCTCAGCTGCCAGCACGCCGGTCTCCCCGAGGAGCGCTCCACACCACCATGTTTCTCCGAGGCAAATCAGAAATGCCTCGGAGAAACGCGCCGCCATTTTGTGACTGGGGGGGCGTGTTTTTTGTTGAGTAACGGATGACGTCACAGAGCCAAAGAAATGAAAAAACATGCCCCCCAATCAGAAACGGACGGGGCTTAAACATAGTGACGCCCCTCTGCTCCAATGGCTGGCCTCCGTTTAGGAAGCCAGCCAATGGAGAAGAGGGGCGGGTTTAAACCCCCTACTCCAAAATATAAAATCTCGGCTGGGCAAACACTGCTGTGCAGTGTACGCTAGGCCGAGACCTAAAAAACATGAGTGGCACTAGTTTCTCTGATCAAGCTGGAAAACCATGAGATTTCCTAACTGATAAGATCAGAGCCACTGAAAATCACTTCAAATTCAAGACCTGGTTATTCCCTATGTAATTCAACCAAATATTTCACACTTTCTCTTTTTCTGCCTACAGACATACCCACCAATAATCTCTAATTTAATGAAGTGCTAATTCAACAAAATCCATTTACAAACAAACCCATAATATCAGGAAGAACCACATCCCCTAGAATCTTACCACCCACGCAAATGTCTCAAACAAACACAAGAATCGATGGTGAATTCATGCCACAGGCATTTTCCATTTATTAAAATCACACCAAACATATCTAAATGGTACACTATCTGGATATACAATGCAACTCAGCATCCAATATTTAAAAAACAAGTAAACAGTGAAGCAATTTCAATCATGCGCAATATCTAAGTAAAGAATTTGAAAAACTATATCAGCACCCACATGGAACACCCTAAAACACAAAAACATATATTGAAAGCTCATAGGTAACCAACTTTCAACATTTTATTTCTATTCCTTATAGTTTTCCAGATTGCATCTCATCACAATATTTCAAAACACCTGCATGGAAACTAACCTGATATGTAGCTAGGTATTATCTTCTTTCATACGTTTCTTTTTTAATGATATTCTCCCTCCGCTTGCGTTAGTGCCGCTGAATGTGCCTTGCTCTATAACATACCTGCTGCCTCACTCTAGTACTGGTATACTTCAGTAAGCTAGCCATACCCCTTTTTAAAAAATAAATCATAAACTCTCCTTAGCAACCATTCCAGCAATACCTAATACTTTTAATCACATTTCTACTCATCTCACTCCCCTTGATAACAATTTCCTCTTTTGTCTTTTGAACAATCTCACAAGATCTAACCTACTTCACCCTAATTACATATGCCATTTTTTCATCTTGAACAAACTCACCGTAATGCTGATGCGAAATGTCTATTATCTTAATTTACCACTAGAAACTGGAGGAAATACTTCATTATCCTCATAGTAAAAGACTAGCCAGATAGCCTACACATTTACATCAATTATTAATAACTAGTGAATTAAGTTCCAACTTTCGGCTAAGGAATAGCATGCTACCTGCCATAAATAACTTCAACAACTTGTAGGGGTAGTAAGTGCTATATAAATGCAATAACAATATTACACTCAAGAGATGACAATGGATTCTCTTATGTCACCTTCATGTCCATCTTTCTTTGGCCAACACCTGGACGAGGCAGTCTCTTAAATGTACTTGTAACATCACTCAATATCACCAATGAGCATTACAAATTATTGGTTGGCATAGGATGCAATCTAACAACTCCTTTACAAAACTCAGGACATTTCTTCAGTACTATTTGATTTGGGTAAGATGACACTGGGATTTAAGATGAAGTGTTGTTACAGAAATGCTAAGATTTGATTCAAGAACTTCTTGAGGTTGGCCTTGAAGGAATTCGACCTTATAATGGCCAATAATGCCCTATGGAATCTTTGCTTATTCTGTGTTGTAATTCTCTGATAATCTGTTTGTCCAATATACAGAAAAACAAATAGCTGCAAACAAATATGGTTGATTGCAATTTTTGAGTTTGCTATTACTGCAGGCTTATGTTCAGGATTCATTCTTAAAATTGCATCCCAATGACTCAATGACAAGCAATTTGTTTATAACTTTATATTGACTCGACTAGACAATACACTCTATATCAGCCTGCTAACAAATCATGCATACCACTGCTAAGACAATTGACTTGATGTGATGATCGATATTGGTCTGTGTTAATTCGTTTCTGAATATCTGTTACACTACCATGTTGAGTGGTCCAAACAACGGCCCCAGTATCAAAGACTTTTTCTGTTAGTTTGTCACACATTCAGAAATTAAGGAGTAAATCACACCTTAGACAAGAAGGAAAGTGAACTACTCACATCAAAAATGTGTGGAATCCCAACTTAAATGCTTGCCTGATGCCACCACCTCCGTATGCTCATGCAGGATTTCTATCAATCTAGAACTGAGACGTTGCCTGTGTCATGATTGTTGCACCTTGTTGCACTCTCACACTTGTTATTTAGCTTTTAACATTCTATGTATTGACTCAAAAGGGGAAGGGGCTGTATTTTGCTATGAGCCAGGATAGTGACACCTTACATGGATTCCGCTGCTAAGCAGAGGTGCTTTGGCATTGTTGATCCATCAACCACTGTTTTGACATACGTGAAGGGCAGTGAGCACAGCTGAGAACAATTATGCTTCTAGGGCATAAAGGTTTTTGTTGTAAATGTAATCTTCCATTAGTTGGCAATATTATCTAGCCCTTTCTGTATGTTGTTTCCTTTCTGCTCTTCTAGAATACATGCATAGTTCTAATGTCTTACCTCAGCCAAGCTGCATTCCATGCTTGCCAGTTGAAGTCTGGTCAGCTGGCGAGGTGTACGTTTTGTCCAGGCTCTGTAATTAAACTACATACTTAATCTGAAGAGACTCCAGATGCATGTCATTTCTACTTACTTCAAATTAGCGACGATCTTCAGTGCTGACCGTGCTGTGGGTGAGCTCATGCAGAACAGAGTCTTCTTTTCAAAGAAGTGGACAGGCGGCACCTCCCAAAAGAATCCACGTTGCGCAGCGCAATCGTGGTTCAGAAGAAGTTATCACTTCGGCTTGCGGAAATATACATTTTGAGAACTGGAGGAGATTTGGTCAAAATCTCGACGTCATCACATCAACTGTGAGTTACTTATGCGCTTCATTTGTATGCAAGTTTCTGTGAGGTGGTGGACGTTGCTAAGTAGCAGCGTGTAACTGCTTGCCTAGCCGTTGCTAAGCAGAAGTGCCTTCCCACAGATCGTGTGATGCAGGGTGACAAGAGTTGCTAGGCTGCAGCGTCTTTTACCCAAGCGCGTATTGACTTTGTGGACGTCCTCCACGTATGACATGTTGAAGTCATTCCGCTAGCGGCCATTTTGAAATGAAAAAACTGCATTGTAGAGTTGTTCACTGCAATCATAGCAATGAGCGTAACCATTCACTGTGATGCGCTCACTATTTCAGTCAATTTGAAACGCATTATAGTTTGCGGATGCCCTCAGATGCATGACGTGATATTATTATCACGCAAACATTTGCACTGAAATCAAACAAGAGTCGGATGATCACTACAACGGGCGTAACTATCGACGGTGATACGCTCACCAAAATAGCACCGAGAGCAAAGTGTCTGTAGTCACGCTCATCTCCTTATTTGAACATCTTCCATCTTAGTGAGTATTGGACATTTACACTAACTCTCACAGAGTTTACATGCTTTATGTCTTATTTTATTATCCTCTTTCCATAGCAACTTATAAAGGGTACACTTAGGAGAACAAACATTAATTTTTTGTAATTAATATTAATATGGATCAACAAGTTAATGTAGCTTTACCTCCACAATTCCTTAGTGAACCAGGTACAACATCAATTTCCTGGGAAGATTGGATTGTCATGTTTGATAATTACATTGAAGCACTGGATGGACAAGACTTTTCTCCTAAACGAAAAAAAGCATTGCTGTTGACTGCTTTAGGAAAAGAAGGTCAACGTGTCTTCAAGTATCTTCCCCATGTGTAACAATCTAGAGGTCGATCCTCACTTGATGAGTACAAAGAAGCAGTGTCGAGACTTGAAGTGAGGTTTGCTAAAGAGGAAAACTTAGTCATGAACAGATATAAATTCTATACGCACAAACAAAGCAATGAGGAGTCAATAGATGATTTTGTGGCACGTTTACGTGAACTCTCAGTCAAATGTAACTTTGGCCAAATGGCAGATGAGCTGATCCGTGACTAACTTGTAGTGCAATGTAATAATATACTTGAGAGAATGTGGGCAGCTAAAAATCCGTCTTTAAAATTAGCAATAGATTTAGCTAAGGTTGTGGAAGAATCTGAAAAATGTATGAAAGAATTACAAAGATGTAGCTCACAGCAGCAAATTTCAGAAGTGTCTGAAAAATTTGGGAATGAGGGTGAACCTAGCGAGGAAGAAGAGTTATTCCAGTCAATTTCCTATTAAGTTTTGTTCAAGATGTGGAAGCAATACTCATACGTCTGATGCAAAATTTTGTTATGCAAATAACGAGGAATTTCTCAAATGTGGTAAGTTGGGTCATTTTACTAGAATGTGTAGGAACAAAGTTAAGGCAAAAGTGGCTGTCATTGAAGACAATGAAATTGAAATGAAGAGAGACATAATTAAAATGTTAGTGGTAGACGACCCAGATATCATCACATGTAATGAAAAGAGAGGGCCAAGACCAAAAGCAGAGTTCAATATTGATGGTCATATGGTAACCCTTATGGTAGATACTGGATCAAGAAACACCATAATCCCCGAGTCCATGTTCAAGAGTGAGTGGGGTGATATGTCACTTATGGATAGCGACATATGCCCTACAGGGTACCAAGGTGAAAACATAGAACAATTAGGTTACTTTGAATCTGAAATCTGCTTTATGCACAGGTCTACCAATTGTAAGGTTTATGTTTCAGTGGATAGGCCACCTATTTTGGGATGGATCCACCAATATGACTTGCACATAATAGTCAACCCAAGAGCGCCTGTTCAAGTCACAGTGGTGGATGATTATACAATCAATGATATTCTACTTGAAGAAAAGAACGTTTTCAGGAATGAATTAAAAGGTTATGTGCACAAACTTCAGTTAAAAAATGATATCATCCCTGTTCAACACAAATTGAGAAGAGTGCCACTGGCAGTAAGGGAAGAGGTTAAAAATGTGATTGATGACTTTTTACAAGGAGGTATAATTGAGCCAGTAGAAGCCTCCACCTGGGTATCTCCAGTTGTGATCACTCAAAAGGCTGATAAAAAAATTAGATTCTGTGTGGACCTAAGATCCCTGAATAAAAATGTAGTGGCGGATGTTTTTCCTCTTCCCAATATTGGAAAATTAGTTTACACCTTGCAAGGTACCAAGTTCTTCACGAAGTTGGATTTGAAGAGCCCGTACCACCAGATACGTCTTCATGATGATTCAAAACACTTAACAGCATTCATAACAAGTGAGAGTACTTTTCAGTTCACCAGGCTACCCTTCGGGCTTATCTCTGCTGCTAGTGTCTTTCAGTGAATGGTAACAGAAATTTTCAAGGTCATCAAGAAAGCAGTGTTCTTCCAAGACAATATACTTGTCTTTGGAGACACTATTTCTGAGCACAATGAGATTTTAAAGTCTATTCTACGTAGAATAGGTGAAGCAGGTTTACATTTTTGTGAGGAAAAATGCTCATTTCTAGTTCAACAGATAGAATACTTAGGATATGAGATATCAGCTGAAGGGGTAAAGCCAAGACAAATCTATTAGAAGCCATACAATCAGCTCCTTGCCCTTCTGACAAAGATCAGCTTCGATCTTTCATGGGTCTAATAGAGTTCTATGCTAAATTTGTAAAAAAAAGATTCAGACAAGACAACCATTCTGAGAATTCTATTAAAGAAAGGAGTGAAAATTACATGGAATGCTGAACACACTACATGTTTCAATGCTATTAAGAAAGAATTGTGTGAGGCAAAGGTTTTAGCTCCTTTCGACATCAAACGGACTTCTATATTGATGGTGGATGGAAGTAGTACTGGTTTGGGTGCTGTATTGTTACAGAAACATTCGGAAGGAGAGAAAACAATTTCTTTTGCTTCTCGACCCTTAACCCTCTCAGAACATAACTATTCTGTTATAGAAAAAGAGGCCCTAGCTGCTGCTTGGGATGTACACTATTTCAGAACATACTTGTGGGGTACCAAGTTTCAAATTAAAACAGATCACAAGCCATTAGTTAATGTTTTGTCTCCTGGTGGTGCTGGTAAAGCTTCTCCTAGATTAGCAAGACTTGCGTCTAGATTACAAGAATATCAATATGAGATAACTTACATTCAAGTTTGGCGTAATGTACGGGCTGACTGCCTTTCTAGGCTTCCAGTAAAAAGTACAGATTCATGTAATGATTTCTATGAAGATCAGGAGGAAGGAGAAGTAGCTTTTATTCAGGATATGGTAGCTTTAGGTGAAGGTACTTTCTCTAAAGAGGAATGGTGTTCCACTATGGAAAAAGACATGGTTCTCACCAAAGCAATAGCTCTTATCAAATTGGGTACCAGGCGTGAAAGTTGTGTTATACCTCCTGTACGGCCTTTTATTAAAATCTTAGATGAACTTTCTGTGTATAGTGACAACATTTTAATGAGAGGTGACAGATTTATTCCACTATTTGCTTTAAGACCAAAATTATTAAAACTTGCTCAAGATAGACATCTGGGGTAGACCGTCACTCAGCGAAGAAATAAAGCAGATTTTGGGTGGCCTTCCATTGATGCACATACGGCATCCTGGGTTAAGAATTGTTCGTGCTGTAAGGAAGATGAGAAAAGGCTTAACATTGCTTCTGGTTCAAGCATGGGTCATATTGTCCCTATGAACCAACCTTGGCATAGTGTATGTCTAGATTTCATTGGACCAATGGATGAACTACCAGTTAGTCATCGTTTTGCCATTGTTGTAGTTGATGTATTTTCAAAGTGGCTTACAGTTAATTTTGTTAAAAATTTTACTACTGATTGCACCATACACTTTCTAAAAAATGTATTTCATGATGAAGGTTTTCCCGCTGTACTCAATAAAGATAATGGTACACAGCTTACATCCAATAAAATACGTTTGTTTTTGTCTAGTTGTGGTAACACACCATCGCACAACTCTCTATAATCCTTAAGGAAATGGTTTATGTGAGAGAACTAACAGAGTTGTAAAAGGTATTTTTCAAAGGACGTGCTCTTCTTTTTTTTCAAATGAGGTTGTTCAGGAGATGGTATGGGCTTATCGTACCACTGTCCACAAACAAGACGGTAAGTCTCCGTTAAAACTCATGCGAGGTAGACGTGCTGGTACTAAACTTGCACCCTCGTGGTTAAAAAATTGCAAGATCAAAAATGTACATCAAAATTGTCATAATAGTTTCTCTAGTTCTATATCTGTAGGTGATTTGGTAAAAGTCAAACCGGGAAGAGTGACTAAGGAACTTTCTAGATTTAAGATGTCCGTATTTAGTTAAACAGGTTTTTCCACATTGTGTGGAATCTTCGCAGAGTGACTTGTATCACAAAAATACATCTTCTAAAAACTTCACTCAGAAATCTCAAGATTTTATGTAAAATAGTGGTTACGTGCTTTCTACTCCAGAGGAAGCTATTACATCTCCAGCAGCTAGATGTAGGAGGGAGGAAGGTGGTGGTGATGCTTCCCATCATGTTAGTGTACAGGAGCAGATCAACCATAGGAATATTTCACCTACTCAAAATGAACTTTCATAAGCTGTTTCAGTTTCTGATAATATTAGAAGTTCAAGATCTCGTAGACTACCTGCTTATTTGAATGATTATATATGCGAATATGTTATGGTAATTTTTCCCATTGTGTTTCACATTATTCCAAGGGGTGAAGATGTGTTGTAAATGTAATCTTTCATTAGTTGGCAATATTATCTAGCCCTTTCTCCATGTTGTTTCCTTTCTGCTCTTCTAGAATGCATGCATAGTTCTAATGTCTTACCTTAGCCAAGCTGCATTCAAGACTTGCCAGTTGGAGTCTGGTCAGCTGGCGAGGTGCACGTTTTGCCCAGCCTGTGTAATTACACTATATACTTAATCTGAAGAGGCTCAATACGCGTGTCATTTCTACTTACTTCAGTGTTCATGGCTCCCTGAGAACATAATCTACTGCTGGCAGTGTCTAAGGCAGAGTAGCCACTACTGGGTACTTTTACAGAGCCTGATTAGCTCACTGAAAAGCCCCATCTCCATCGATTAGTGGATGACTGAATTTATGGCGCAGGTAAATAACTCCTGGAGTAATCTTAGCCAGCTTGTGCTGGTGAGGTAGTGTTAATGGCTCTTTGTCTCCCACTTCTTGATTCATGAGACACTGCTGGTACTGAGCCAAAGATTTGGAGTTGTTTTTTTATTCCCCTGGGTCTTTACCATGAGGTGGTGGTTCAACTGCACCTACTTCCAAAACAATGGCTCCGGGCACAGGGTGGAAATGAGATGGAAGTGCAAAGCCACATACCATCAGTTCTGGAATTTCGGGAGGAGACATGCCTGCCAATACCCAATATTAGTGTAGTGTCTTGGCAGCCACCATATAGTCAGGCAACTGGAATTTCACATATGTGGAGCAGTCAAGGTTTCTTTCTCAATAGGCTGGGGTGCATAAGCACACGTAGATTCGGGATAAGCCTCAGTGTATTTGCAGGAAAGTCATCCGTTTTGCCCTGATCACCCCTTTTTTGGACTGATGCTAGTGGTTACTGACTCTGGGAGTGCCCTGGGCTCTGCTAACTAGACCCAGGCCCAGTGCTCGATCCTCTATAAGATACATGTTAATTGGTATAATTCTAATTGGCAAAGAGAACCTACCTGTAAACCCCTAGTATATGGTAGGGCAGGTAGGTTTAGAGACCCCAGTGGACTTAATACACTGAGTATGAATTTATGTGGTGTATAATGTCCTATTAAAGCCAGGCCCGCCTTCCAGGCTGATTTTAAAATAAAACTGGGTTGACATTTGACTTTGGAATTAAAATCACTTCTGAAGACCAACAATACCTTATTATTACATATAAGTCATTTTGGAGGTCTGCCCTAGATGCCCCAAGGGCAGGGTGCATAGTTATAGAAAGCAGAGACAACATAAAAACTGTTTTGTATACCCTGGTAAGGAAAAACAGCCCAATATCATTTTCCCTATTGTAGTGCTGCTAGTCCCACAGGCTTTATTAAATTTAATAAAGTCTAACTTTGGATTAAAGCTAGCTAGCCATGTCATTCAAAATATCAAATTAATAATTACATTAAACTTAACAACTTGCCAAGGTCATATTTAATATAAGTAATGCAAACAGCAAACCTCCCCTTTCCAGCAGTTTCAAAGCAGCATGGGTACAATTAACAGATGGATGAGGGCACATTGCCCCAAACCTAATTCCGAATAAATGGAGGTTTGGATCTTTGGCAATATGCAGCCAACATGTGGCAGTCTGTGGTGGCCGGCAGAGATTGCAATACCACCTAAACCCACAGCCAAAGTCAAGAACCTGGGTGTGTGAATCGATAATAAACTTGCACTTAGTCAGCAGACCAACAACATTGTTTCCGCCTCAAAATTTCTTATAAAACAAATAAGAAAGATCCTTCTGTACATTCCGGAGTAGACCAGAAAAACGGTCGTTACATCTCTCATCATGTCCAAATTAGACTACTGCAATGGGCTATATCTGAACATTCAGAAGCAGTGTCTAAAGAAGCTTCAGATGGTCCAAAACTCAGCCGCATGTCTTTTGCTCAATATCCCCAGGCACAAATCAGTATCCAAAGAAATTAGCAATTTACACTGGCTCCCTGTGCCTCAGCGCATTAAATTCAAGGCATTGTGTCTTGCCTATTAGGCTCTGAATCACTCAGGCCCCTCGTTTCTCCAGAACCTTTTTGTATGGTACCAACCGACTAGGCTTCTTCGGTCTGCAGGGGCCAGACTTCTTATGGTTCTCAGAATCCGTACTACTCATTTGGGTGGCCGTAGCTTTCACTACAGTACCTCTAAGCTTTGGAATTTACTTGCAATGGAACTCAGAAATGCTAGCTCCCTAGTTAGTTTTAGGAGAAAGTTGGAGATCTGGCTGTTTCAGAACTAGACGCGGCGCATGTTTGCTGTGTCCTCAAAGCCAAGACACCTCTGGGTATTCGTGCGCTTTTATCAATCTCATTAACATTAACATTAACATGCAGGAATTCGTTTTAGGACGTAGTATCTTGAAGTTACCTAAAGCAGCACTGCAGCAGCCTCTACTGATGGGTTAGCCTTTGAAAGTCTGAGCCAAGCTACTCCCTGAGTCAGTGTGAAGAGGCCTGGGGCTGCAACAATACAGCCATTGGGTGGGAGGAGATCTCCTTCCTGGAGAAGACAGTGAGAGGAAGGAGGCTGGGTAGATAAGCTGGACCTCAAGGTCAGGGGCCTCTGCAGAAAACAGACGTCACATGACCCAAACCACCCCTGCTTCCTTGATCTCTAGACAGATGGGAGCCCCCTAGTTAGATTAGGAGAGGGGCTGGAAGGGGAGTGTTGTTACTTGTTAGCCACACCTTTGGGGTGGGTTATGCAGACACACCATGAAAATATTTTTTCCATTTTTAATTTAATGAAAATGATTTATTCTGGGCTAGAAATATGCCACACTTCACAGCAAGTGGTCATTGCAGAGAGGTTGCTTTGCCCCTATTGGTTAGGGTACCCCCCTCCTACCAGTCCATAATGGAGGATAAATATCAAAGAGTTGCAGGAGCGCCTCAGGGCACTGCCTGGAAAAGAAGAAGGACTGCCCTGCTGGACTACACCAAAGAGAGAACTGCACTCTGAAGGACTGCACCTGCTACACTCACAAGGCTTCACAAAGAAAGGACTGTGGTTGACTTCAAAGGACAGGAGTGGACTCTCTGACTACTAACAGATACAAAAGATGAACAAATTTACCTACAAAGCCAGAGAGAGGACCCCCAGCTTACCAGGTGCAACTGGGCTTCTCCTGGACTGCACAAGTGCATTGTGAGAGGTTGAATCCTAGCCCTCAAGTGGCAAGCCAGAGCCTCTGAACTTTTGGCTAGTGCTAGAGGACACTTATCTCCCTAAAGAAACAGAAGCAGAATGATGCGAAGCCTCGCAAAGGCTTACCGCTCAGCTGCCAGGTTGAACACAGCTTGCACATGTCAGCGTGAAGCAGCACAAAGTCTTGCTGCGCAGCTTTAACAGAACCAACGCAAGTTGAAGCAAAACCTTGCAAAGCCTTGCCGCACAGTTTCCTCTGAACTGACGCAGCACAACACGACTCATGACCTCACATCGCAGCCCGCACAGCTCCTCAAAACCAATGCTGGATGACATAAACCTAGCAAAGCAACGCCGCACTGACCGCGCACAGAAGACATAAGGTACAATCAGTGGCGACTCCTCCTCTATGGCAGACGAGAGTCGTTATCCTGCCTCAAAACAGCAGGAAAGGAAAATAAAATGATAAAAAACTTTTTTAATTTTGCCTTACCTGATGAGTTTTGGGGATAGGGCCAGGGGGATGGCAGGCACACGGGGAGTGGTAGTGAACTGTTGTCAGTGCGCATGATGGTTTGGCAGCCTGTCTTAGGCCTGCCAGACCGTCATGTTCACTGAAACTCTCTCCAACCTCAGCTGCATTGCTGGGTTGGAGAGAGCAGGCACAGGATCCCAGTCTCCCTGGGAGCGCAAATTCAGGGTTCTCAGGCCAATTCTGATGCTGCTCTCATGACATGACAGCAGCGTCAAGATTGGCCGCAGGAGAGGCTTGGAGCCGGCGCCTGTGAGGAGCGGTGGGAAGAGCACGACTCGCCCGGCTGCAGGTAAATGTTTGTGAAAATATTTTTCTTTTTTTATTTTGTCCCATGACCTAGTCCCCACTACCCTTCCACCCCAACACTCCTGAACAATACCGTCCCCTACTGGGTACAATACCCTGCGGACCTAACTTGGTCCTGTGCCCAGCTTGGCTCCATCGTGGCTGGCCCTAACTTCTGACTTGCTTCGATTCAGAGCAACCAGATAACCTTTACGCCTTTTGGTGCTATTTTTATCCGAAATATTTATACATTCATATATCTCCGGTTCCCAACATTGCACTTTTGTCATATTGGTGTTGTTTTGAAGATAAGAGTATTCTCTATTTTTATAAATTAGTGTTGGATCTTTATGTGTTGTGTCTGTTACTTATTTGTAGTTTGGTGGTATTAAATGCTTTACACATACTGGTCTCCTAATTTAAGCCTGAGTGCTCGTTTGCTAAGCTAGCAAGAGTTGAAGAAGGATTCATTTACTCTGATTTGACTGGACCGATTAGTGTTTGTGGTATTATTAATAGCTGAGGATGCATATCCCCACCTACTAATAACCCACTTTTCTACAGTAGGTGCACTGGAAGAATGTAAATATACACCAGGGTTGGTGACTTTGGAATGTGGCTGGTAAAGGCATTGAAAGGAGAAACCACAAGTACATTGTCTAGGATCTTGAAAAGTTGAGGTAATTTTTACAGCTGTCCTGGGGCAGAGGAAATACTGGGCATTAGGTGCAATCTTTATTAAATATTAAAATATGAGCCCTCAACCTCATCTGGCAGGCAAGACCGGTGGAGGGGAGGTAGTCGACAGATGTCGGGATAGGTAAAAAAAAAAAAAAAAATTTAAATTAAACCACTTACCTTGCACTCACAGCATCGTCGCCGATGCGGCGAGTGCAACATAAGTGGTTTTATTATTTTTTTATTTTATTTTGCCTATCCCATTGTCTGTCAACTTCACCTCCCCCTGCCCCGCACTGACCCCACCCTGCCCCACCACCCCACCGCTCTTACCTGTGCCGGCAGCACCTGCCTTCTGATGAGCCAGGTGGGAGCACACTCAGGGTAAATCCAATACTTGTCGATTGGAAGCTAGTTTTCAGACAAAAGCCAATCATAACCAACTAGTCCACATTACTAACAGTATGTGTGCTAACACATTTAGGTGCTTCATTAAGGGACACCAAGTATTTTTCTCAAGACGGTCTGAGCCCCAAAGATATTTGAGTAGGTATTTGACTAAAGGCAGCGTTGGAAGAAGAGTGAATAGATGAAGAGAGAAACTTGAAGTGATGCATCTTAATGACATGTTAGTTATCGTTATGGAAGTATTTTTTCTATTATCTTTGACAGAATTAAATAAAAACTATATTATTAAAAAGGATGAATGAATGAATTGTATCTTGTACCGCGCTAACTTAGCCCAATGGGCGTCAAGGATAAGCTAAAGAAAGTGAAATAGTTCCCCCAGTATATGCAATAAGCTGAGCATACCTCATAAAGCCTCTAAATCGCATTCAGGTCTGCTCTCGAGGTTCACCATGGGCTTCAGCCTTCATGCACATTCATCACTGGCCCTCGGCTGGGACTCGCTGGCCCTCGGCTGGGACTGCAGAGGAGGACACCACTGACTGAAGCTTAGGAAGGAGTTTTTGTCTAATGGGCACCTTCTCAATTGTAAGTGCTTTAAGATCACAAAAATCATGTTGCATTCAGTAATCAGAAAACACTATGGTTTAAATTTGTATTTATGCATCTAAACTTTCACCGCAGTGCGCACATATCTTAGGCCACAAACGTAAATCTATTTTGCTAATTTACAGATTGTTAGATTGCACGTGTAAATAATTTTTCTGACACTTCTATGGTGGAATTTTACAAAGGGGCATATCTGCTTACTGGGGTGGATTATTTGTGAGTGTTCCAAAGTCAAGACACCTGCAAAACTTGTGAAGGCTCATAAACCTTCAAGTTTGTGAGTATTCGGAAGCCTTTTTAAGTAATTGCCCATCCCGGAAACAGTTTTTGGCAGGAGTAAATCCAGTTTCACAGTGGACATTAGAAGAGAAATCCCTGTAAATTGGTGGAGGTGCAGTTTTCGATACAGAGAAAACAAAATTACGTCATGAGAAACAAATAAACAATTGAAAAATGAAGTTAGTACGAATTAAATTCAGCAGGACATTTTCTCATACAGAAATGTAAACTTTCCCCAGGCACAAAATATGTTTGGCATTGCAGCTTTCTGAGAGCTTACCTGGGCTTATAGTCCAACCATTGCTTACCATTGGTCGGTTTTACTGCCACTCTGATTTGCTTGCCCCTTATTCAATGGCTTTCCGTGTTTGCAGCAGGCCAGTCTTTTGTTTGTCTCGCGACTGAAACATAGCCTCTTTACCATCTCTCTTACCATCTATCTTACTGGATGGCTTTTATAGCTATTGCTGGCTGTTATATCATCCAATGATGACTTTTTGTAATCAGAGCTAGGACTAACACTCACAACCATGGACCATGCAAGAAATATAGGGATCATCCCAGACAAAACGGAAAACATAACGGCTCAAGTCAACACAGTGTGCACTTCTTGCTTCCACATACTACACATGCTGCAAAAGATCTTCAAATGTTTGCCTCAGAACACCAGATGGACTGTTACATAGGCACTCATCACCAGTAGGCTGGACTATGGCAGCACTGTTTACACTGGAATCTCCAAACCACTCCTACACAGACTCCAGACCATCCAGAACACCATCAAAAGACTCATACTCAACCTCCCACATCACACAAAACCTCATAAAACTTCACTGGCTCCTCATTTACAAGCACAGCCAATTCATACTTTTCACATACATAAACAAAATCCCACACAACACAGGACCAGAGTACCTGAACAGCTGAATAGACTTTCACAAACCCACCAGACACCTACGCTATGCCTCACTCTCACTAGCACACATTTTCAGCATCCGCAAAAGCAAAACTGTATGTCACTCATCCTCCTACATCACACCTAAGACTTCAAACAACCTCTCTCAACATATCAGAGTATCCTCCTCACTTCTTGAGTTGTGCAAGAAGCTGAAGCCCTGGCACTTCATATAAGCACCTTGGGGACCACACACCTACACACCTACCCAAGTGCCTGGATACCCTCTGAGCTATTAATGTGCAATAAAAACCATTACAACATAATGTTACCTGCAGTGGCTGCACCAATGCGCCTTTTTATTTAATTGTTTTAGTTATGCTGTACAGCAGGCATGACCTACTGGCTTGGCCAATGCGTGTTACTTATTGATCTGGGCTCAGGAAAATGTGGCTTGGCGAGAGAATAAAACTTTTACTAATACGATTAGACAAAGCATTCAAAGATATAGTCAGGGACAGATTATAGCATACTTAGAAGTGATTTTATAGGATTAGGTGGATCAGGGGTATCAAGTAGAGAGAATGGGGTGATGAAAATATGTGGTAGTGGAGATTAAATTATTGGCGGAAGGAGGAAAGAAGAGAGATGGTGAGAGGACAGAACAAAAAGGTTGGGTAGGAACAAAATTAAGTAGAGAAGTACTTTATTGAAAGGGGTTATTGTGTGTTTTTGTTTGTTGCTGAGTCGGTGTGTGAAATAGAGTGATGAGTTGAAGCAGTTAGATTTACATAAGAAGGATAGACATTCTAGAATAGAGGTAAAAAGCAGGTTTTAAAGTAGGGGTATTGATTCTAGGATGTTGTTAAAGATTGTTTTATACAGGCTGCTTAGCTTGGATTGATGAGTATGACACTGGAGTTTGGAAAGGAGTGTTGAAAGTGAGAATATTAGGAGCAGGTGGAGGTTCGTAGGTAGTGACAGATTGAAAAGTGTGAGAATGTTATGGTCAGAGTTGAGAGTGGGGTAGGGTGCGGCATTAGATTTGTCATGCTGTGAAAAGAAAGGTAGCATAATGAGCAGTAGATGTAAAGTGTAATGAAGTAAAGGGTGATTTCATTTTCTATTGGTATGTGTTAGCAGCCACACTCTTTTTGATTGTTGATGATTCTGTCCTAATGAGGATTGGTCACTGTAGGGTGTTTTCAAACTGAGAGAAATGTTAAAGGATTGTTAGCGATTGCTCATAAGATGTGTATTTCAGAGTGGGCAGCCTGTAGATTTGTGTGAGAGAAATTGGAGTAGAGAAAGCTGGCTGTGAGAGTTCAAGCAGAGGTATTGGAGGGGTATGCTAGCAGGAGCTAAACCAAACTCCAGTTCAGGTGTGGCTGGAATGGTTAGGTTAGTGTGGTGGGAGTGGCAATATTGGTGGACAGAAACATTGGTGAGAAGATTTCTGACAATGTGCCCAGCAAAATTTCACTTAGCAGGAGACTGGTGGTGGCATCCATACAGATAGTGAGAGACTGGATCAGGTAGGAATCAGGTAAGCACATAAATGGTGTGAGGGCCCAGAGGAAACAAATTAGAAAGACCCATATCATAGGTCAATAGGATTCCAATAAACAAAGGCATTGAAATCCTAAAGTCACAACAGTATTCTCAGTAGCGGGTCTGTGCGGACTACCCAGAAAATGAGTTGATATTATCTTGTAGATGAACTACTAATTCCACAGTATTACAATAGTGGATCGGTGGGGCCTACATAGAAGTTGAGTTGGTACTAGCCTTTTTAAACTACACAACTATAATAGATGGTCTGTAGGATCTACCAAGAAGTGAAGCTGATGCTATATTTTAGAAACTACAGAACCTTTAGTAGCGGGATTGTGGTGTCTACCCAGAAGTGGTGTTCGTGTGAGCTTCTAGAAACTATAGAACCCACTGAGAGATAAGATTAACCTTTCCACCCTTTACCTGAAACCGCAGCTGGGTGCCTTCAATGGCAAGGTTCAATACAACTCAAGGCAGGGAGGACTAGGGGCAGAGTAAAGCTTGAGAAGAGGGAAAAGAGGGGAGTGGTATTTGCAGAAAAGAAAGGGAACTCCTGAAGGAGGAAACCGAGAACAAATGCAATACACTAGCACAATGTAGCAAAAGAAAATGAAGCTGCATCTCCTAAAAATGAGCTCTCTTCTAACGGCTTTAATAGAAAGCATTCCAACATTGATCCGAATAGCAGTCTACTCCAACTTTTCCAAGTGGCCTTGAGATCAGCAGAAAGCACAGACATTGGCAAGGAAAGGGGAGGAAAAAGAGGAGAGTCGAACCAGCAGCACAGAAGAGGAGAGAGAACAGCTGAAGAAGTAAAACAGCACAGGTTCAGTAAATACACACCAAAGCCCCCATATGACGCTAGACTTACACTCCACAGGGGAAATTTATGGGCCAACCACAATGCTCTGACTTGAAAGTTAAATAATCCAATTAGGTGAAACAAATTTTACAGAACCATTTTATGGATAAAGCCCACACTCTAGCACTGAATGGCAGTGCCAAAGATGAATAGGAGCAAAACCAGGGCCCATAGAAAGGCAAGAATTCTGAGGTGACAGAATTCTGTACAATAAAACAACAGAAAATGGAGCCGCATCTACTAAAAACCAGTTTCTAGCAACTTTAATTCAAGCACTATACCCAAGGAGCAGTCTGCTCTAACTTTTTCAACTTGCCTCCAGTTCAGCCACAGGGATAGACCACACGGACAAATGTTTTCTGTGTGGTGCTACAAGCTAAAGAGGGTATGCTCTGGAGGTGGCAGAAGCGAGCAAGGCAGGGAGAAAATGCAGGGGGCACAGTGGAGCCTGGAGAGAGGGAAAAGATCGGAATGAAACCTGCATCCGAAAAGGTTGAGATGTGGCTTAAGGGACAGAGTTGCAGACTTTGGGACTGGAGAACCAAGTATGAGCCATGGCTTTGACTCAACATCATTTGATTTTTGGCAAATCAATTGATCTCCTGGTGCCTTAAAAATCTGACATTGCGAAATGTAATCTGGTGCTCATATAAAGTGATTTAATGCCTATGGGCCAAATTCACACTATATAAAGCTGCAAAAAAAAAAAAAGGTTAAAGGGCACACCAGAACGAGGAAATCAATTGCAAAAGTCACTCTGATTCGCTGAAAAAGCCTGGGCAACTACGATGGGCAAGCATGATGCCCAAAGAGGAGTGGAAGCATAGGGTGGAGGAGGGGCAGGACCCAACATACATATATATATTTATGTGCAGATTGGGAAGGACACTCATAGGGAACAGGATTTATAAGACACTATGGACACGTTTTGGATGGCACAAGAAGGGGACTAAAGAGGTAGAGCACAGAGGGATGTTGGAAGGGTTGAATGAAGCCAGAGGTATACTGTGTGGACCTGGGGAGCCCCTTAAATCTTACGCCCAAAATAAGACAACTCAGCACCCAAGGATAGATGGTTCGGGGATGGTGTTAGGGTCGGATAGGATAGGATATATGTTTATAAAGCGCTCGAATGCCAAAGGGTCTTGGCGCTGAGGTAAGTATAAATGGTGCGTCCAGCATTAAAGAAACTATGTTGAGGCAAACAGCCAGGTCTTCAGGTCTTTCCTGAAGGATTGTCTGCTTGACTGAAGTCGCACGTCTGTGGGCATTTTGTTCCAAAGCTTTGCTGCACAGTGAGAACAGGTTCTACCACCCCATCTCACTCTCCTAATCCTATCAGTGTGGAGAAGACCCCAGTTACTGGAACTTAACTCACGTGCCAGAGAATAGAGCTTGAAAATGTTCTGAGTGCTTTATGGACAAGGCATAACGCCTTGAATTCAACCCATTGTTGCATGGGAAGCCAATGGAGTGCTCTAATGCCAGCAGAGGTTGGTTGTCCTCTAGGTATACTTAGCAGTAGCCTCGCAGCGGCATTCTGCAGTGACTGCAGCCTACTCATCTGGGTTTTATTAATCCCCAGCAGCAGGCAGTTGCAGTAATCTAATTTTGATAGTAGTAAAGCAACCACTACCGTCTTTCGCAATTCCAGGGCGATAAAAGGAAATATTTTTCTCAGCGCTTTTATTAAGAAAAAACAGGAAGAGGTAAGACTATTTACCTGAGCAGTAAAATTAAGCTGACTGTCAAAGATCACACCCAGGTTTCTGACTTTAGAGACAGGGCTTGGGCATTCTCCTGCACTGACTGGCCACCAGGAGTCATTCCACAGGGATCGCCCCTGGCCAAACTCAATAACCTCAGTTGAACTTCAGTTTTATGGGACTTTGTGTCCTAACATAATGCACAACACTAAATGCTAAAAATTCAGCCAATGAAGTAAGGGCAGACTCAATACGTGAGTTCTTGGGCAGAATTTTAAACTGGAGTTGCATAAAGTCTTTGCAATGGAGCCTCTTAGCACCAGGGCAACACAGAATTATGGGCAAAGTGAGAAATATTCAAAATCCCAATTAGCAGCAAAAAAAGTAAAAAAAATTCAGACAGCATCCCTCACGGCATCCAAAATCATCTGGCTCACCACCAAATCTGAGGGTTTATGTAGGGAATCTTCTCATAGACGAACATTAAAAGTGTAGATTAATCATGGTGTGAGCAAAATAATACATTTTCACCAAGTCAGAGCACAGTAAATTAAAGCGTAATACTACCTCACCACCTAAGTACTATCCCACTACATGAATGTTGATTAAATCCACTCTATACAAATGTCATCAAGAGAGGGCAAAACAAAATAGTTGCAAAACAACAGCAAACGACTATGATGAGTGTAATACAGCAAGCATGCAGAATAAACCTTGAATGCTGTAACATTACTAAGCCCATGTTTGAAAAACTTTTTTGAGAACAACATCATTTGAAAATAAACAAACATAACTTTGCTTGGCTGTGTGCAGCAACATTAATAAACCGTGAACGTGCTGTGTGAAACATTCATTTTTTGATAAAATGGCGACAAGGCCCAACTAAGGAGTCGTAGCCTTGGAAGAATGAATCTTCGAGTTTGCTGAATCCAGACAAGGCAGTGCATATTCCCATCATGTGCGTCACTCATGGCACAAATGGTTCTCATTCTCAGAAATCTTATACTAGTTCTTGAACCAAGAAACCCCATGAGTGCACGTCGCATTCTCCAAATGCTGAGCATTAACATTTCCAACACCTTTGGCATGATTCATCTTTATATTAGGAGGGTGAATTAATCCTGCCCAGTGCATAATACAGGTTCTGGAATGTGTACTAATGCAGATTTTTACATAGAGGCAACAGTGATTTTCACCAGATCAATCAAATTTGGTAAAGAGAGGAAATTGTATTTGGAACTTAAAGGGTAGGGCATGATTTACTACTGTCTGTGAATTATATTTTGATATGGTTAAACAAAGCAACTTTAATGCACTGTTTCAGGGAATTACATTTACCTTTGTATTAATGATGTGTGAACTGGCGTGCACAATGCACTAGAAAGAATTTTAATAGCATTAAATAAAGAACAAAATAAAAAGGGTAACTAAATTCATGTGAACTACTTATTACTTTTATTTTAGTTACTAGTATGTATTATTGAGCACCTTATATCTGAATCACCTATATTTGTACTTCACTAGGCTTATACTTGTTTCCAACATCTGACATGTACAGCGCTCTGATACCCGTAAGGGTCTTGTTTTCGCAATATAAAACCTTCAAATAAATGAATAAACAATAATGAATTGTTTATGGCTATTACGGTATATTTTATACATTACATACCCAAAAAAAAACATTTTGATTGTTTTTTTGATGTGAAGCTTGCCTTCATCATCACCAAATCGTTAACCACAAATAAATTGATCAGAGAATGTGATGCTGCACGTACATCTTTGTCGAATATGAAATTGAACACCAACTTTTTTAAGCCAGTTTATGTACTCTTAGGTTGATTCACAAAATCATCATTCACATGGTTCGCAGAACAACCTGCCTTATGAGTTTTAATCAAGCAGGTTGTAACTTGTGACACCTTGCAATTGGCTACAAATACAGCGAGGGTGGCCTGCAACGGACAGCAGATCACCATCTCTGTGATTTCATTTCCAAAGCGGCCCATGTTTTTTAAAGGTATCAATGCCGATTTAAAACGTCAACGTTTTCCATTTGGATAAACATCAGGCGAGCAGGCAGTGGTCCCGTGGACTACTGGCTATTCCTCTCAGGCTGCCACCACGATGTCCCAGGGGGAAGAGGGCCTTTGAGGTGTCAGCAACTGTTCAATGGTCTATGACTCGAATGATGGTTGCAAACCATTGAGACGGTGCATACCAAATCACAATACGAAGGGCAACTTTCAATACGGTTTAGTTAACAAGCAATACAATTTACATTAATGTTATTTATTTGGAGGGGCGGAGGACCCTACCAATCAATGAGCAATGTGTTTTGGGACGTGCTGTATTGCATTTGCTGTGAGTATGCGAGTGATAAGTAGCATTGAGGAGAAATAATGAACTTACTATGTGTTTGGCGTGTCTGGTGAAGAGAGGTTCTGTTAGAAATGGGGGTCTCTAGTTGGCAATGCTTTGCACCTTTTTTCCAAATAGGGAACCTTCTTCCTAGTCAGGGTAAGGGGGATACACTTCTAAAATAATCCCTGCTTACCCCCTTGGTAGCTTGGCACGAGTAGACAGGCTTATCTCAGAGACTGTGTGTAACGCATTTGTGAAAAAATACAGTAATCCAGTGAAAACACTACAAATGGACACCACATCAGTTTAGTAATCTTTATCTGGACCAAAGCGAAAAAAATCCACAATACAGTAATAACAATATGACTTTTGAAAGGTAAAAATAGTTCTGTTCAAAGTGAATTGCAGATGCAACACTTTTCACACAAAGTACCTTGGAAGCGTCGCGCACACAAAAAAACTGTGATGCTTTGGTTCATTATTTCAGGGAAGGTGATGCGTTGGTGCCTTACTACCAGTCAGGGGCGGTGATGCATCAGTTCCTTACTGTGCGGGGAGGTGATGAGTCAGTTTCTTACTGTGCAGGGAGGTGATGCGTCTTGTTTCTTACTGCGACTGTGGTGTTCTAGCCAGCGTGGCACCCAGATGCGATGCATGAGGATCGGGGAAGCGTTGGTTCTCGATGTACCGGCGGCGATGACATTGCACGGTTCTCTCCAGCCGCGGTCCCACGATGCATTGTTTCTTACAGTCGCACAGCAAGGGCTGCATCGGAATCGGTCCGGTGATTTGGGACTTCGGAGATCGGTGCACGGGATTTGCCGTGCAGTGATTTCTCCAGCCGCTGTAGGGACTGCAGAGATTTCTTTGGCGATGCATTGGAAACAGGTGCAGATGCATTGCGCTTCTTGAAGTTGCATTACTTTTCTAGCTCCCAGTGGCAAACAGACTCCAGAGGTCCAAATCAGGAGCAGGCACCTCATAGCAGGTCAGAACTACCAGAAAGGAAGTTCAGGGGAGCTGGTGGTGAAGACTTTGTGTGCCTGAGACTTCTGAACAGGAGACAAGCTCTATTTCAAGCCCTTGAAGAGCTTCCTCAAGCAGGGGACACAGCACACAGAAATGTCCTTGTCCTTTCCGAGGCAGAAAAAAAACACTGCAGGCCAACCCCAGACAGCAAACAGCACAGGGACAGTACTCCTCAGTTTCTCCAGCTATTCTCCTTGACAAAGGTTCCTCTTGATTCCCAGAAGTGATCTAAAAGTCTGGGGTCTTGGCCCTTCTTTTTATAACGAAAATCCTTTGTTCTCTGGAGGCAGAGAGTGTCTTATCCCAGCCACAACCAGTTCTGTCCTCTCCGATGTAGCCTTTTGGCAGGTGGTGGAGACAATATTGTCCAAGGCAGACCAGGCCCATTCAGATGTGAAAGAAATCTCCTCCCCCTACTCTGAATGCAGCACAGGTCTATTCAGCCCAACCTGACTCACCCTGGAAAGGCAGGGCGCACCTAACGCCCCCAAGTGTTAAGGCAACAACTGGACTCAGGCACGCCGCACTTATGGTGGTTATGCCAGTCCTCCCCACTTTCTGGAGGGGCGGGCTGGTTGCAGCTGATGGTGTTGAGGCCGGCACCAGCCCCGATTGTGCACCTTAGGGGTTAAACGGAGTGGGAGCATGACCTGGAAGCACTCAAGTGCTTTTGGGGCATCGGGAGGCAGGTCCAAATCTGGATCCTGTCGGTTTTACTTGAAGCCCACGTTGCCGCAAGTGAAGCCATCTACCGACGGAGATCGACTTTTTGCCCACCCACCATCCCCTGTGGCAGCAGTTTTGGTAATGGATGCATTTCTTGTGTTTTTTTAAAGGTTCTCAACATTTTACTTTCAAGTGTCAATCTGTTTTCTGAATTGTTTCTCTTTCAGGAACAACATGTACTTGAAATTTGTTGGTCATATAACAAAGATGTTTTCTCTCGTGGGGCATCATTGTCGTATTTTATGTAGTTGTATCTTTGGCCTGCGGTAAGGTCATGATTGGTGGGGCATTTTACAGTCCTTAGTAGGCATCACCACTGTCAATGGGGGGAGACAGTGTTCTCTCATAGAACTACAGGGGGCGTTTACGGCTGGTAGGCTGAAGGGTGCGGGGGTAGAGAAGTTCCGATTCCGATAGGCCTTTGAGCCAAATCCCGCACAGGCGCAGGGGCGCCAAAATTGGCATAACAGCACAGCCCCTGGGAGGTAGTATTGGGGGTGTAGGCTGGAGGGTGCTGGGGTAGAGAAATTCCACTTCCAGCAGGCCTTTGGACTAATGCCCACACAGGCGCATGGGTGCCAAGTTGGCTTAACAGCACAGGCCCTGGGAGGTAGTATTGAGGGCTTAGGATGTGCCCGAAGGAGGTAACCTTCTGGGCAACCGGGCCTCCTGCGCAAGGTTATTCCGGTAGGAGGGGGGGACCTAGAACATAGTTGGACCAGTCATGACCTTGCCCGTAGGCTCAATTTTGGATACGTAGAAAATGATAATATAATAATTCAGTTAGGTTAAAAATGGCTATGTATTAGACATGTTAAGGTTAGCCATTACGATACAAAATAATGTATATACATTGGATAAAAATTTGTATATGAACACTCTGGACTGATGGTCGGGTTTTCTGCGTATTGTAAATATGTGAAGTCTTTAATATGTTGTTTTGTCTTAAGAAAATACGGCATGGCTTATTCCGACCCCTAATCAAAGACAATTGCGTGGATATTAGTCTATGCTTCGGGGGAGAGTGGAGGATGAATTGTGGTACCCATGGGCTCATGGTTGGGACTGGAGGGGACATTTACATTTGGGGAGGGGGCTCGGCAATACCTGGCTATATGGCTATCAGAACAGAAAGCACATCCCAGCCCTTGTCACTCCAAAGCCAGACAGTCAATACACAACCTAGCTGAGGCACACTGGATGGTTAGGCAAGAAAATACCTGCTTTCTAAAAGTGGTATTTTCAAACACAGAATGTAAAAATCACCCAAACTAAAAGAAGCATCTTAACATTCTGAGTTCACGCATATCAAACTTATTTTTCCTATCTTGTTCCCATGGGTAGTAATACCCTTAAGATGTTATGAGCAAACTCCCCATTCAATCCTATGGGACAGATAGCCTTACACTAGTGAAAAACTAAATTGGCAGTATTTCACTATAAGGACATGCCACACACATCAGGACATGCCCTACCTTTCAAATACACTGCACCTTGCCCACAGGGTCTGGGGCCTACCTTAGTATTCACCCACATGCAAGAAAAGGAAGGTTTGGGCATGGCAAGGGGATGCACTTACCGAGTTGACATGGCAGTACTAGACTGCACACAGGCACCGTAATGGCAGGCCTGAGGCTCAGTTGCTAAGTGGCTTGTGTGGGAGGCACAATCAGTGCTGCGAGCCCACTAGTAGCATTAGTTTACAGGCTTTGGGTGCCCACACAGTGCACTGTACTAAGGACTTAACAGTTAACCAAATAAACCAATCATGGAAACGCCAATCCATAATAGCAATTCCCAAAAGGAGCACTTTCATTTTGGCACTGATCAGCAGTGGCAAATTGCCCAAGGGATCTAGACCAGCAAAATGAAATCCATCCCACAGTAAAAATACAGGAGGCAAAGGCACAAAATGCAGGGGAAATCAATGCCAAGGCTGTCAGGTCTAATAGGTAACTAACACACACAAACCTCTCATTCATCCCTCAACCACACCCTGGTAATATAAGGCAGTAAATGTGTATGTTAAACTGTAGTTGGAGAATGGAAATATGGAAATATAAAAGTGTGGGTCCACACTCTATAAGAGAATGTGTTTCCAACTAAGATGTGCTGGTACATTTCTAGCTAAATAATTGCACCTTTTCTGAGAAGTGCGGATACTCTCAGTCCCACATTAAAGAAGAACTGCTAGCCAACACTGGTTATATGAATGTTGAAGATGTGTGCAGTAATGCACAGGATAGTCAGATGAAGCTGCACCTGAAAAAATTACAGCTTATTAATAGGGCTTATGGTTTTCAGTTAAAATCGAGAATAACTGATAAAGCACTACAGAAGGAATATTGACTTCACTGTTGATACTGGCAGACACCAGACTTTGCTGCACGTTTACCAATTTGGTTCCTTCAGATGTCAAAACAGTACAACTGCAGCCCCTACCTCTTAGTACTTTACTACGATGGACGCTCTTTCTATGACCCAAGTGGATCATGGTAAGTCACTTAATATTTCTTTGCGACCACCCACATGGACCTTGGAACCTCTGGATCTACTTCCAAACCCCCTTTGTGGTTGCAGCTCACTTCATATGCCTTCGCATCACGGTACAGTGGATGTTGCTATGTAGTGATCAGCAGGTTCACAGCTCAACTCTGATCAACACACAGCAGCAGAGTTTGCTCTCTCATAAGGACCTGAAGCTAACAGTGTGTGTATTAATTACTTAGTAGGCTTCTCACCTATGACAAACTAAAGCAGGTATAGGCCTAGTATATACGTAATGATACATTTCTAAGCCCAGTCTCAATGCAAAGAAAAGTACAGGGAGACAGTACAACACAAAATATATATCATGACAAAGTAGAAAATCTTCTTTCAACTAATCTTTGTCATTTGTTTGAAAAGTAGAATAGCAGAAAGGTGTGTTAAATCCCCGCCATCAACGTTTTATCTAGTGCAATTAAATCTTAATAAGGTGAAAGGATATTTCACATCCTTCACATGGGATCAGACTGTACTGGTGGAAAGAGGAGTTTTGGTGCTGCTAAATGAGACTGGCATAAGGTGGAAGAGTTAAAGAAATTTTAGGTGAAAGGGCAAATTCAAATAAAGTATAGGATGAAAGGAGTTTGGAGAAGGCCAAAATAAGGTAGATTTAACAATAGGAATGAATGAAGGAAGGAAGGAATTATTAACATAATTCTTTATAAAGACTGGATAAACACCGGCCCTATTATTTTTTTATGGAGCAATTTAAAAAAACGGACACTGATAACTGCTGATTTTTGCATTTTCTGATACCATGGAAAACAATGAAAGAAATCCACTGGAATTCACAACAAATAGAAATTAAAAACAGGAACGCCTACTTATGAAATGATCACAAGGAAGTCACTTTAGCAAGCACGGCAAACGTGAGAAGAGGGTGACTTAAAGGTCCAAGAGCGCGAAGTCCGGGATGCGCGACACAGGCTCCCCAAAGCTTGTCAGCGTGAGCAAACACCCAGGAGAGAGAGACCTCTTCATAGAGAAGCACTGCTGAACGCAGGAAAGAGAGCATTTGCATCTCCATCGCACCAGCAAAGCCCTGCAGCGGGCCAAAGGCAACACAGAGTGTCCTCCCTCACACTGCCTCAAGAAGGAGTCGGCAGTGACCACCGGCAGGCAAGAGAGGAGTCACACACTTCATGTGGCAAGCTGCCACAGCGACAGATGCTCCGACAGCATGGCAACACGTGACCAGAAGTCACAACGCACAGCAGACAAGGAGCCCATCACCCAAAGGAACCAGTCTGGACAAGCGCACTGGAAGAAAGGAAGAAGCAGCTGCCTCGACGACACAGCCCCGAGGCACAAGCACAATGCCCTTGAGCGAGGAGACCCAGATCACCACCCAACCCCTGAGGAGGGGATGGTGCCAACGGAAGTCCCCAAGAAGCACATGCAAGTCCTACTGACAGGACCGGCCTGCAACAGGCCCGCAAAAGGAAGGAAAGACCATGCCAAGAACCGGACGCGACCAGTGAGATGTCCATGTGGTGCGAACATGAGATGGGTGGCAGGATGAAAACCTGGTCGGAAGAAGGAGAAGAGCATGGCACAACGCCACCCCGCAAAGGAAGAAAGAACAGTGGCTCAACGCCACAGGGTGGACAACCACCACTGGCGCGCAAAATAGAAGAGAAGAGTGACAGGACAAAGGACTCGCATCAGCACTGAGGAGGGGGGTCATCACCACAAGCCATCCACCGGAGTGCAGAGACGTCACTGGAGACAGCTTTGAGGGAGGACCAACTGTAAGCAGCTAGCAAGCGCGATCTGCATCCTGGCCCCACGCTTTGCAGTTCGACCGTCCTGTCACCGGTTGTTTGGTATCGATAGCACCGTGCCTCGCAGTGCACCTGCTGGAAGACAACAGAGAGGTGCCACAAAGTCCCTCAAGTCCTTCTCACTCCCTAAGGTCACCCCAACTGTTTGCCCACTGAAGAAAACCAACATTCTGTTATCACTATCCAGGTGCATCATCGCCAGGGAACATCGCACCACTCGAGTGAATCCACACATGCCCCAGACAACCAGAGGCCAATGAGGCAAATCACCCAGGAACCTTCTGTGCACCCCCGTCAACCTACAAGTTGCCGAAGTCGAGCACACCCGGCCATTGGAAGATCCGCCCTTGGGGACTACACAAGACATGACCGTGGCCCTGTTGGGAGTTCCGCAGTGACCCCTTTGTGCGGCCTACGCAAAGGCCCGCACAGCCCATGCGGTTACGTGGCAGTCCAGGGGACCCGGGCCTCAATGGAGTTCCAGTGCGAAGGGAGCCCGAGTAGGAGAGATGTGTCAGCCGCAGCTCCACAACAGGCGCGGGAAGCATGGAGGCTACGGTTGAAGACTGGTCACCCGCAAGATTGCCAGAGGAAGGTGCAGAACCCGAGTCCAGATGGTGCCGCCGCCCAGGCAACGACACCACCCTCGGAGGCTATATGAGCAACTTGGCTGTGAATCAGTTGGCAGTTCCTCAGCGACGCCTTTGCGCGGCTCACGCGAAGCCTCGCACTGTCCATGCGGTCCCATGACAGCCAGCAAGGAAGGCCATCCTAGAGGCTCCAATGGCAGAGGAGTCCAGGCGAGAGAGGCAAGTCGGGCGTCGCTCAGCAGTCCGGAGTAAGGGAGGTCACCGAGCACGTCACTGCACAGGAAAGTCTCACTCACAGAGATCGTCCCCGAATCCAAAGTGGATTTTCACCACAGCTCCAGATGCATCAACACTGAACTTTTATACATAGACTTTCTATACCGCGAGAACAGGCTGGTCTAAAGAACATTGCCAAGGCAGATGAAAGCATCCTGGCCATGCGGTCCCAAGCTCCAGAGCTGCCTGGATGACGGCCGGAAGAGACTCATTCGGTGCTGTATATTGTTTATTTGTTTTCTTACAGGTTGGACTTTTGTTTGTTTTGTTTTCATTAAAGTTTGGGAGGGAGGTAGTATCCAGCTGGATGCATTCTAGTGTTCCACTGCGGATGTAAGACACTGTACACCCACCCACCACAGGCATCACCAGTCAGGTGACCCTGTTAATAAAAGAGGCCGGGTGCATGTGCCCTGGGCCGGTTCTACTAGCATACTCCCTGTGTGTGCGTGATCACTTGTCTAGCATGTGGGCCCCGGGCCCACAACACCCCACTTGCCTTGTTCCCATAATGCACTGTGCTGGAGGAGACCGGTGCAATCTCTAAAACCATGACCTGCTGGAAAACCCAATGTATTCTACTGAGTCAGGCCCTAAAGGAAAAGGAACTAGCAAGGAAAAAGAAGTAAAGATGGGGTTATCCTTCTCGTTTTTCTGTGGACAGGAGGTATCCTCCATCTTGCACTCACCATTCTTTATTAAAACGTTTATTTTTTTTTAAGTTTGATTTATTGAAGAAAAAAATAGAGGAAGGGGAGGGGAGGGGGAGAGAGAAGGAAGAGTTACAATAAATAGATATACAAAATAAGCAATACATTAATGATTTCCATGCAGGGTATGCACAACAAGCATGAGGAATTATGAACAATAGTACTTAAGTTTAGATAAAAGGCAAAATTAATACCATGAAACTTAATAATTACAGTAGTCAAAGAACAAGAAAACCAAGGTGGTTTACGGACTTCAACTGTGTTAGGGTCAGGGGAGGGATGTATAGGAGCAGAGGAGGAAAGGTATGTTACTAAAGGAAGCCAGATCAAGTCCCGTTTAATAGATAGGGATATAGGTGAAACATAATTGGTATCCAAACGATGATGAAAACAAACCGCATTCCACCAAGATTGGTAGGAAATAGTTGCAGCCTGTTTCCAGTTCGAAGTGAAAAGCTATAGCTAAAACGTTTTTTGAGACCTGAAAATAGTTACCTAACGACAGGCACACTGAGAGGGATTGCAATCAATCCTCTATTTGCATTTATATGAACATTTGTCAATGCTGTTGCAAAATATCATAGCATGTAAGTAATGCCTCTATCATCAACATTCATTAAATACTACGGGAATCAGCTTGTCTCCGGTCTCAATATGCATATGGGTCAGTAGACATCCCACAAGGACAAGTATTCGACCCTACATAACTACTCATTGCTCGTATCCTTCTAGACTTCGAAAAAGCTGTTTAGGGGGAACAGAGTGTGGGGAGAAATCTTTGGGCTCGCCAATGCTCTCCCTTAAGAGCTCTACAGCTGCAATTTGGTAGTCTCTTGAGATTAAATATCCCTCAAACTAAGCAAAAAAGAGGTTAAGACAAGGGATCCTTAGTTATTACAACTCTTCAGTATTACTTTTAAGTTCTGCATTGTGCTCTAAGGGTTCCTAAGGTCGGAGACTTTCAGAGTCTCTTCCTAATTTGGCCCTAATACTGTGCTATTATTTCTTAAAACAATTTTCCTATGACACATAAAAGTGTGTTTTCCTGACTCTTGTTAACTAGGCTTCGATCTAGACCTGACAGTCATGTTTTCTAAAATGGATATATTTCTGTCTTCCCCCTGCACATTTCACTTTTGTTAGTTCTGCAGCACACTGTCAAGCAGAATCAAGTTTGCGTATTTTCACTTGCATTGTACCTGTTGTTATTTAAAGCAATCTTTCAAGCTTGGTCACAACAAGTGTAACTTATGTCAAGGTCCTTCGGTAAGCTCACTGTGTGCTATTCTTTCATAATTGCCTGCTGTTTTTCTTGAATCAAGTTTGTTCTAACATCTGCGGATGGCATTAGAATAGGGTGTGCAGAATCAATATTCATGCAGTGAGATAGTGCTTAGGTGCTAAGACAAAATACCTCTAAATAAAACTGTGTTCCGATTCGCTAATGAAATGTAACCTTTGCTCCCATCATAATCAATTTGCATTTTGTATGCTGTTCTATGAGAAGATTTTGCATATAAACCATCAGTTTTGGGGGTGAACAAGAATACTTTCTAATTCGAATAGGGTTGCTGTCAGTTTATCTATTGATTTTGTTGTCCACCTGCGGCTTAGGATAATTTTTGATTGAGCATTCCTCTGTAATGCTCTAATTTATTGAGAACCTTCAAGGCCTTTGGCATGTACCACCCCTTTTTAGGTCTCGCCTGAGCTAGCGCATGCGTTGCTCTGGCGAGACTTTTAGTAAGGGCTTCATGAAATGCTACCAATGTGGCCTAGAGCTTGCGGTTACGCGCGCGTGTGCGCGCTTATGAGCAGAGGCGCCATATGGCTTTCCTCGTCATGCTCATTAAGCACATAGCTTGCCGCGCTTTATCGCGATCACTTTCACTTTCGTGGCCGCACGGTCGTGTCACCTTCACGGCCGCGCGGCCAATGCTTGTTGCACCTGTAATGTTTGGCAACGTGACAAACGTGTGTTTGCTTTAAGTAAACTTACAGGAATAGTTTAGAGTGCTTCCTTTATATTCCATTTCAAGTTGGAGAAAGTACTGGCATTTGTGGATTTTTTTTTTCTTCATTTATTTTACTGGCTTTGACATGAAAGCGTTGGCTGTATTGATAACATGCTGGCCGGGTCGGCATAATAATGGCCATGTGGCAACCCTATCTGAGTGCCAGAGGACCAACCTTCTTACTATGTCAGCATTAGCAGAACTTTGCACCCAGGAAAAAATCCCCTTAAATACAAAAGCCAGCCGACCCACAGATGCGCCTGACAAGCTTACTGTATTAAGCAATATGTATATTCTTTGTATTCTGGTACATGGAGTTTCAGTTTTCCGTTATTTGTATGACTGTACAATCTCAAAATGCAACTACATTGTTGCAAGTTTCACAGTTGGCTAGCGGTCCGTTTAGTATCCTGCCATGTTTACAGGGTTCTGTTATTACCCAGTTTCCTGTAGTTGACAATGTCTGGAAACAGAATTCATGTGGATGCAACTGGGGGGTCTGTTAAGTGCAAAGATGCACGTGATCTTATGTCGTATGTGAGAAGCTAACCTACTCCAGGCTTATTATCCAAATTAATGTTTGATTGGTGGACTTGTAATTTTGCATCTAACAAAGCCCACTTTGCCAATAAGAGCGGTCTTTTAGCATAATAAGCTAACTTTAATATAATATATATTTTTTTTAAACCTACTCTCAAAACCTCAGAAGTTAAGCAATCAAAAACAAAAATATGCCTTCTTCACCACCTAAAACTTGGAACTCTGTTCCTTCCTGTGTTTAGGATTTATACACACTTTCAACCTGAACCATCAGTACTGCTTTCAACAGATAATTGATACTAGTTCTGCTGCAAGGCTACCACAAACCTCAAACTTGTATAAAAAGGAAAAAAGGAAAGAAAAAAAAAGCAATCAATGTGCACTATTCAAAATGACAAAACGTAATTGAATGTTTGGAATGGGACCAAACAAGACAAGCATTGGCATAGCCAATAGGTATCGCCTTTGGGACATTATAAGTGTTTAGCCATGCAACAGTTAATGTTGTTGCACCAAGGATGTTGTGCTGCATAACTAAATACTTAAAAGGTCCCAAAAGCGAGACCTATTGACTATGCCAATGCTTGTTGAATTTGTAAAAAAACCCTTACATCTAAAAAAAAAAAAAAAAAGGGTACCATTACACGTTCCATGTTAAACCTACGGGGAGATACTAACGCCAGAATTAATGCTGGCTGGTATCTCAACCCAACTGGTGAATTATATGCAGACGGACTGCATTGACAGCAGGCACAAAATGGAGCCCGTTGCGAGGCCTCCTTAAAAAAACTGCATCCTTAAAAAAAACTGCCGGTGCTCAGACCCGGTGACCCGGCCCACTTAAAGCTCTGGCAAAAGAAAAGAAAGTTCCTTTTTGCTTCGGCCGAAGGGAGCTTCTTCAGATCCCTCGAGGCTGAAAGAGGCAGACAAGTGCCGCAGCTCTGCAGAAGTTACCATGCCTGGAATTATTGGTTTCCTAGTTAGTGGACCTGATTATGCTGGAAAGCAATTGCCCCGACTATTATTTCTCTGGAGGGATACTGCTCTCTGCAACTTATAAGAGAGCCCCCCCCCCCCCTTCTTAAGATGCCAAAATGATCTCAACAGATCACACGCAGCACAAGCTCATGATAGAATTTCCTAGAGTATTCCTATCAAGTGTCCTAGACCTCATTGCCAGAAGCATGTCACACTCGCAGGGACAATACTGAAAATATCTAAATCATACTTGAGTGATACTTCTTTTTCAAACCATATCTTGTATTGTATAGCACACTACTAGGTAAGTTACATCGTTTTAAGGCACTGGGTGTTATACAAACATAATACTTCCAAATGCAGTGACCATATATGGGTAGAAGGCTCAATCTCCTCTCCTGGGTTTTGGACCTTTGACCTAGACATTAATGCCACCGGAGAATGCCTATGTAACCGAGATACCTCACTGGCTCTTTTATAGCTGCTCTATATATGCATGTGGAAAAAACACATGATGCTCAGTCCGACCTCTGGTTAAAATGTTGGCATTATAACAAACAGGGAAAAGAAATCAAGGCAACTGAACTATTGCCTGTTGTAATGTTTTTTTTTACATGAAATTGAGTATGCCTCCCCTGAGGGCTGCTGGCGGATTTTAAAGTGCGGTCCTCCGGGCGCGGGTTATTTGCCGCAGTGTTGTGAGAAAGCTGGCATCGGGGCAAGTAAAGAGAGCCTTTGCTTTGTGCGTGGTTTAAAACGCCTGTCTTTTAAAACCAGACGCAACACCGAGATAACACACTAATGATTAAAATCAGCGAGAAGTTATGCAAGCGCATTCCTTCAGAGGTTAAGGGAAGGGAGCTAAGTTACAAATAATACATGAGACGGAGGCGCCAAGCGACAAGTCAGACGGCAAGTTTATTGCGCCTGTTTTTAAAACAGCGCCTAGCATGAGTACGTGGACAGCGCTATCAATTGTTAGCATTTTGCGATCAGTGTAGAGCAAAGCCTTCAAAACATGCGCACAGCGAGTTTACCTTCAAACACGCACGTAATAAACACGGTACATTTGTATATAGCGTTTGCCACTGCAGTTGTGTCGTTTTGTGGCGCAAGAAATGAGTACTAAATGTGATGACACAGTTACTCACACCGCTATTTCGGCGGCTTCATAAGAGCCACACCCACTCATACAACTATACAACAATGCCCGCCTTCTTGCCCATTCTCCATGCTGGCACTACACAGAAAATGGAGCTATTAATACAGAAAGTCACACCTATTGTCCTTGCCAGTGCTTCTTATCAGAGGAAGGCATGCGTCTCCGGAGCCCGCTGGCAGGATGCTGCCTGGCCACTGTGGTCCCTCGAGGCACAGATTCTTTGCCGTGTTTTTATGAAAGGCTGGCATCTGGGTACGCAAGGACGACCTTTGCATTGTCCATGGCTTTGAAAGCCTCTATTTTAATAAGCAGGCGGTGCAAAGCGATAAGATGGCAGCGATTGGAACCAGCCAGTAGAAATTCCGCACAGGAAAATTAAAGTTTGTTCAATAACTTTCGAACTGTTACTGCCTAATAATTATCAGCTACACAAAACACTCACAATTTCACACTTAGCTGCGATTGCCTGATATTTTCTTGGCTTTTTCGAACTCACTCACCCTTTCATGTATTATCTATGATCCATAACCCTATGCACTGAGACAACCACATGTGGTGCACGTGTGGTGCACGTACTTGACGGCCTGCTCCCCATTTAACTCCAAATGACAACCAAACCATCAAGAATGCAGTTATCTAAACGCAAACTATTGCATCAATAACCACTGGGCCCGATGTTCCGGCACACCTGAGAACCATTAGTGTCTTCGGAGGCAGCCTTGCGCTTCATTCATTTTATTGTATTGTATTGTACTAAAACGGCATGCAGCTAATCTACCGACTCTAGTAGTGTGACTTAATATATGACGCGCCAAAAACACTTACAACAAGGACCAGAAACTACCTCCGGGCTCCAAGGAGCAGTGTCCTACCCGTCCGCAAAGAGCCTTCACGCCCTATCAGAGGTACTAAGTGGGGTACTAAGCGCTATATAAGTTACAATGTACTGGAAAACACGATCAAATGAAGTACGCGAAACACTATGGGGCACATTACGATGGCGGTCAGACAAGGGTTCGACCGACATCGCCATGGAGTGGGACTGGCCAACAAGTAATCGGCGGTCCCACCCGCCATATTTTGATTAGACCGCTGTGCAGGCGGTCGGAATATGCCTTTTTCTACTGCGGCTTGTGCTGCGCCGCGGAAAAGGGCTGCAGCACAAGCCACAGTAGAAAAAGGTATTTTTCAAACATCCATGTACCAGGTTCAAGTTACCATGTGGCACCTGGCGCATGGATGTGTGAGGGGGGCATCACATGTCCCCTCCTGGCCACTTACCAGTGGCTCACAGGGACAGGGGCCCTCCTTGGGGCCCTCAAAGTCCGTTTCTGTATGCCTATTCCTAGAGCTGGGACCACCATGGAAAGGCAATCTGAAATGAATCCTGATAGTGGTGCCTGAGCAGGCAACGCCTCCATTCAGAATCATGATTCCTGCCGCCTCCCTGACGGGATCAGTAGATCCTGTCGGAGGCGGTGGTCCATTCCCAAAGTTTTAGGGTCCAACCGCCTGCCTCGTAATGCGGCGGTCAGCCCATAGAGCTGTATATCGGTGGGACCTCTGCCGACGGGCATCGTAATGTGCCCCGTAATATTATTACCAATATATGTCGATCTGTTTTTTTTATTGTAATACGTTTATTAGCTTTTTTATTGGTTTTATAACAAATTAGGGAGATCCAGAAAAAAATTGTATGAATCAAGAAGAAGAAAGACAAAAACAAGTAGATAGAGTGGGATAGCGTTTACATGAGGTTAGGGCTGAGGAGGTAAATGAGATGGATGTGTGTGTGTATATATATATATATATATATATATATATATATATATATATATATATATATATATATATATATATATATATATATATATATATATATATATATATATATATATATATATATATATATATATATATATATATATGATAAACAAAGGCTCTGCAATTGAAGAATCACTCCGCAGCAGGTAGGCTTCAAAACCTTACTTTATTTTCCATTTCAGAGGTGAAGTTCCATCTGTAAATCAAGTTCTGCAATTGAAGAATCACTCCGCAGCATTGAAGGTCTTTAAAGACTGTGAGACTTGTGCACACCTGCAAGCTTTCATCCCCCTGAAGAAAGAGCGCACAGCTCAGAAACGCGTCGGGGAAAGAAACTGATTTACAGATGGGACCTCACCTCTTAAATGGAAAATAAAGTAAGGTTTTGAAGCCTACCTGCTGCGGAGTGATTCTTCAATTGCAGACCCTTTGTTTATCACAAATCAACACGACAGCTTCGTCATGGAAGGAGCACCACCCGGCTAATGAGGAAGGAGCCGTTGGAGTAAGGGGCCGGCTGCACACGAACTTTCCAGTGCATGATGGCGCAGCAGCACAAGAAAACTACAGAGGTGATGTCTTCATACTGGGGCCCACCGGGGGCTTTAATATCATGGTGAGGTCGAGATAAATCATTGTGAACTTCAAAATGTGTTGAAAGCTACGTTGCAGAACCCACTGTGGGTCATTTGAAAATACAAGTCCCACAATGCATGCTACCTAGCAGGCTGAATTGAAGGGCTTTAAAGACTGTGAGACTTGTGCACACCTGCAAGCTTTCATCCCCCTGAGGAAAGAGCGCACAGCTCAGAAACGCGTCGGGGAAAGAAACTGATTTACAGATGGGACTTCACCTCTGAAATGGAAAATAAAGTAAGGTTTTGAAGCCTACCTGCTGCGGAGTGATTCTTCAATTGCAGAGCCTTTGTTTATCATATATATATATATATATATATAGATATATTTATATATATTCACTGAAAAAACCAGAGGTTTCACACCAGTTATAGTTAGCTGGAAATTTTACTGACATAAAACCATTGAAATTCCCACGTTATAGTTAGTTGGACTCACTATAACTTGCGCGCCTGCAATGCACTGCAGATGATGTCACATATTACATCAATCATGACATGGTCAGTGACATCACTCATGACATCACTGATGACACCATCCAGTGAATGTGTCTCTTTCTGTTAAATAAATATGTTTTATATATGTATTTGTGAAGGTCGATGGAAGAATACATTTTTAAATAAGTGTCTAAATGGATTTTTTAAATATTAAAATTGATTGGTTAACTGGCTAATTATGTGTATCTTAGTGAATACATAAATTAGTGAGTAATGTTTAAATATTTAAAAACATGTATCAGTGTTTCACTTTGTGTATAAGTGGCTGCTTGGGTTGGTGACTGACTCACTGTTTGTATGTGTTTTGAAGACAGCATATGTGCAAGACTGTATGGGTGGAGGAGTGTGTATATGTGTGTGTTAGTGAGGGAATGCCTGCTTCACTAGTGTCTTTATGAGTAACTACATATGTTTTTATGTAGTATATGTGAGTATTGATGTATATAAGTGAGTATATGTGAGAGTGAGAGATTGCAAGATTTCCTGTTTAAATAAGTATGTATTTCTATAAGTGATTGTTTAACAGAGTAAGTATGTGTAAGTTTCCTTAAAAGTAAGTTGGTAGTGTGTGTATAGCTGTATATGCAAATAAATGGAAGTTCAGTAGTTTATTTGCATGTGTGAGTATGTGTGAGAGTAACTTTTGGATGAGTGTCGGTGTGTAACAGGATGTATATGTGTATCACTACATATAATGAGTGAGTATATGTATGAGTGACTATATAGAACTGTTTTGCTGAATGAGTGGATGTGTATATAGATGGTGGAATTACTGAATTGTTTTTTGTATCAGGTATGGGTATCTCCATTTTTTTGAAATTGTTAGTTTTTTTTAAATATGTGTTTCAAGGGTTACATTACACTGAAAGGAGGTCTGTCAGTGTGTCACAAGGATGGTGTCATCAGTGATGTCATGAGTGATGTCACTGATCATGTCATGATTGATGTAATCATAATCATAATCATAAACTTTTATTCGATTATCAAAAATTTACATAATCATAAAAAGTACAGTTTAAAAAGAACCATCATTTTTGTACTGGGGTTTACATTTTAGAATTTACATCTTATAAAACAATTTTCGGTCGGATTCTTATTACTGTTTTTAAAAAAGTCGCTATCATTTTGGCTTCATGCGGGTTTGCCGGTGACTGTAGATAGGCAAGCGCTGGATATGTGTTTCTATGGCCACTTAGTCGCAGAAGGGGAAGGATCCATTTTTTTCTGGCCACACTGTAGTATTTACAGAATAGTGTGACATGGACCGTTGACTGCTTGGAGACTCCATCGCAAGGACAGCAATTCATGATCCGTGACCAGTTGTTCTGTTCTGGAAATGAGACCAGGCGAAAAAAGAGATCAAACCGGAGTCTAGTCAATAAGAACTTTTCGTGATTCGAGAGAAAGAACGTGAGGTAAGGCTGTATCAGCTTCTCTGATTGCAATTTGGAGATTTTTTCATTTTGATTGATTTGATTGATGTAATATGTGACGTCATCTGCAGTGCATTGCAGGCGCGCAAGTTATAGTGAGTCCAACTAACTATAACGTGGGAATTTCAATGGTTTTATGTCAGTAAAATTTCCAGCTAACTATAACTGGTGTGAAACCTCTGTTTTTTTCAGTGAATTTAATAGGTTTTTTTAAATGCTAATTCCTAACTATAACTGGTCTGAAACCTATGGTTTTTTCAGTGAATTTCATAGGTTTTTTAAATGCTAATTCCTACCTATAACTGGTGTCAAACCTATGGTTTTTTCTTTGAATTTCAAAGGTTTTTAAAATGCTAATTCCTAACTATATATAAGGCCCCAAACCTTTTTTTTTCAGTGAATTTCAATTTTTTTAATAGCAAATGTCTATAGCTATGAAATGAATATTTTTGAAAACTAAATCCTATATTATATATTTATGTAAAACAATTATTTTTATGTATATTGTTTTTTTTTTGGGGTTTTTTTGCCCTGGAGCGCTACCGGTGCGCGCTCTGGTGAGCGCCCCGGAAAGTGCAGTCTTTTGAAGCACCCCGGAGCGCGTACCGGGGAGCGTCCCGTTAGCGCCAATGCCGCGGCCGAAAACATCTTGTGACGTACCGCGTAGCCGCGTCCGCGTGATACGCACTGCGTAAACGCACCCGGAAGCACTTGAGCGCATACGATCGCGCTACGTAAGCATCCGGCGCGCTTACGCGACGCGCCCCGGGGTGCGTAGCGTAAGCGCGTCGGGTCATGTGACCTGAAAATAACACTTTTCATTGGTTCATAACAGTTTTGGTTTCATAATGATGAAACCGCTGGTCTTGTGACCTGAAAATAACACTTTTCATTGGTTCAGGACATTTTTTTTTCTCCAAATGATGAAAGCCCCCACCTTTTTTCCTTATTCTGACTTTGTCCTTTGACTGAGGAAGACCTGTTTTGATTTCTTTGAGGTGTATTTTGCACTTTGAAATGGCTACAGTAGCAGCATCAACTGGAGCACCTGCACCACCACCACCACCACCACCACCAAGAGGACCAGCAGAACCTCACATTGGTGGTCAAGAAGAAGAGGAGGAGGAGGAGGAGGAAGAGGAGGAGGTGGCTGGCAGAAGACAATACCCCATACCAACCCAAGCCACACATTGTATGGGAGTTTTTTTCCATCCCTGAGGGAAAGAAAAAAGTGAATGCGGCAAAGTTGACTTGCCTTATCTGTGACATGGGCTTTTCAAGGGGTAACCCTAATAAAAAATATTCATTTGGGAATAATACTATGATTAGGCACATGCAGCACATGCAGCGCAAGCATCCAAACAACTATGCTGCCACAGAGATGAGAGAACTGGCCAGCAACCCTCCCCAATCTACACCCAGCACCTCCAAACGAAAACAACCCACTCCATCGGGACCAGAGACAAGGGAGACAATCCCTTGCATCCAACCACGGATTGGAGAATTCAGGATTACGTGTGTTTATTGTGGTAAGACCATCTCCTATGGTGAGCAGAGCATAAAGCTTATCCTCCTTGCTGGTGACAACCACAATTGCCCCAAAAAACCCTAATTTTTTCCTGATTTTTTTTGCTCCAGTTGAGCCATTTTCAATTCCCTGTTTTTTGTTTCTCCCCATGAAAATAACAAAAAAATTGCAAAATAGTTCATAAAAGCCAAAAAAATAAAAAATGTTCAAAAAAACATTTAAAAAATATAAAACAACAAAAAGAAGAAAAAAAGCAGTTCTTTTTAGAACTACCTCCAATTTACAAAAAAAGTCTTCATTTAAAAAAAAAAAGTCTGTCATTCTTTTTTCCCCATGGTACGCTCCCCGGTCCGCTCCCCGGTGCGCGTACCGGGCGCTCCCCTCGTGCAAACCAAAAAAATATATATATATTTTATTGCCCTGCGGGGCCCTTTTATAGCCCCCACATCAAACCTAGGGGGTCAGGGGGGGTCTACTCTGCCCCGTTATGGTCATTTCCCCCTTTGATTTTTCCACCTCTTGTGTCTCGATTTTACCAAGACACAAGATGGCGGCCGCTCCGGACTGTTTCGAATGTTTACAGACACCCGAGAGCCAATCAGCTTTCCGTGCGCAAGTCCCGTGGCGCGCCCGGAGCGCTCCCCGATGCGCGTACCGGGGCACAGGTATAGATATATATATATATATATTTTTGAACCTAAATTACTCACAATTCACTGGAGCACATATCTTGAGACATAGCAAAGGCACATCGGGCTACCAGTCCCTACAATTTTGCCAAGTTTGGTGGAAATCCATTCAGCCGTTCGGGCTAAAAGTGAGGTCGACCGCCCTATGGAAATTAACATGGGAAAAACATGTTTTGAGACCCCCCCTTTTATCTCGGCCCCCGCTTGACAAATCCCCCCAAGGACCGGAGCGCGGCAGGGCAAATTTGAGGAAATTTTCAGGCAGATTCGTCAACCGGCGCCAAACTTATTCAAAATAGAATGTTGAGATTTTGCATTGAAAAAAATCCTAACTATAACTACCGCCAGTAGGTAATATATATATATATATATATATATATATATATATATATATATATATATATATATATATTCGCTCCACAACACATCAAAGATATTGATGAAAACGGGACACCCAGAGCTGCAGTGTACAAAAAGATTTATTCGGCAGATGAAAAAAGTTCTTTTTTCATCTACCGAATAAATCTTTTTGTACACTGCAGCTCTGGGTGTCCCGTTTTCATCAATATCTTTGATGCGTTGTGGAGCGAATTGACTCAGCCAGCTGGTGGCTGCAACGGGACCGCCCACGCCAGCTCCTCTCCTAACCAGCGGTGGTGGGGAGAAATATATATATATATATATATATATATACATATATAATCCATACCAGGAATCACGCTGCCTTCGCAACACAAATTCAAGCCCATCCATTTGAAAAAGTCACGTTGATTTTATTCAAGCAAACAGGCAGCTCAGTAGCAATAGCATGACGCGTTCCAGCTGTCCTCGTTGTAAATCATATGCACGTGTGAGGAACAACTAGCTCTGAGTTTAAATACACTGCAGTCAAAAACAATGAGGAAGGACAATCATATGCAGTCCACTGGTTTTAAAGGGGCACCGGTCACAATGTATTTTCATTCTATCTGGGGCTGTACCATAGCTTCCCTACACAATACTCTTTTTTATTTGAATGGCAGTGCATTATTTTTAATGTCAAAATTCAAATTCCCTTTGGATTTACAGCTTTCTATAGAATTCACCATTCACACACTTCTATTATTTAAAATATATTCAAGCTAGGAACACCCTCATAGGAATACACAACCACAAATAAAAAAAAAAATACAAAATCTATTTAATATGACAACAAGAAATAAGTGCATTTAGAAATACATCATATGGTTAAAAACAATTCACATAATAAAAAACATTACATAAAAATCAATCTGACAATGAAAACATCACCAAGTATTAAAAAAACACAACTGAAATCGTGTATGGAAGGAAAAACCAGAACAGAGCAACTCTAAGCCTTTTGTTGCGTTAATTCATAGTAATGGTGAACAAGGTGAAGGGCATATAGACTTATTGCCTCAATACATCCTGTCCCAAAAATTAATTTAACTGAAGTCTTATGCCCAAAAGGTATATTATCTCGTTGCGCCCGAGGATGGTAGCTTCTAACATGTAAATATTGTCAGATAAAAGTAAAATGATATGGATGTGTGTTTAACTCTGCTGTGTGATGACAGGAAGTACTCGTGTTTGACTTCATACAAGGGTTGTGGAGCACCTCTATAGGAATCATTCATTAGCATTTTTGTGATAAAGGCTTTTTTATAAAACAAAATAGGTGACAATAGGATAAACAATGTTACTTTATTATTATGAATTATTGTTGTATTGAAAATAACTGTTTGAGCTGTTTTGGCTTTTAAAAAAGAGGTGCTAACATGTATGTGATTAGACTATCTGCATAGTAGGTAAATATGTATGAGACTAAACTAATTGCATTAGTATGTATAGGAAAACTTGAGATAGCAATGCGTGATAACCATGAATTGTTTATGTTTTGTTAGATATACATAGATATTGAATTGAAGGAAAGAACAGTATCTACCAGTGTCCTGAGGAAGGTGGCTTTTTATATGTGACACCACCGAAACGTGTTGACGCATAAGACTTCAGTTAAATTCATTTTTGGGACAGGATGTATTGAGGCAATAAGTCTATATGCCCTTCACTTTGTTCACCATTACTATGAATTAACGCAACAAAAGGCTTAGAGTTGCTTTGTTCTGGTTTTTCCTTCCATACACGATTTGTTGTGTTTTTTTAATACTTGGTGATCTTTTCATTGTCAGATTGATTTTTATATAATGTTTTTTATTATGTGAATTGTTTATAACAATATGATGTTTTTCTAAATGCACTTATTTCTTGTTGTCATTAAATAGGTTTGTATTTTTTTTTAAATTTGTGGTTGTGTATTCCTATGAGGGTGTTCCTAGCTTGAATATATTTTGAATAATAGAAGTGTGTGAATGGTGAGTTCTATAGAAAGCTGTAAATCCAAAGGGAATTTGAATTTTGACGTTGTCAGTATAGGTGCTCTGTCCCTTTGGATACACTGAGCCCCTCTCCTTGATTTCGAGGTGCATTATTTTTAACAGTGTCCGAGTTTGCGTGGTTAAAGTCTGTGTTTTGCTGATTCTCACACTAGAGCAGAGGTCTTCAATCTGTGGGGCGGGACCCCCAGGGGGGCCGTGGTGTCATAGATAGGGGGTCGCGCATTCCCAGTTGCATTTCTGCCTGGAATCCAAAACACTTCTTTATTTTCACGCCCGCCTTTCCCCAATGCTGTCTTTAAAGTCCTCTGCTGTGCCCTCGCTGTAATCTGTTGCTGAACTCTGACCTCCGTTTTGGCTTGAGGAAAGCTCACATAGGCTGTCCCGGGCTCTGGGGTGGGGTGGAGTTGCAGGGGGAGAAAGGGGGGAGGCAGTCAGACTTGCACCTGCGCCACCGGAAAGACCAATCTTTTGAAATAAAAAAGGTTTTTTCAAAGACAAAATGTGCTAATCTTAAAAAAAGCTAAGGACCAGACCCCAGAGGTAAATGCACTATGTGTGAACGGAAACACTTCTCTGTGTACTTGCTTCCCTGTTGGTGCTTATGCAGGGCCAGAGACGCAACTAGAGTCAAATTTCAGGAGGGGGGGGAGCTAATAAAACCTTCGAGGGGGGTAATTCTTTTAGCAATTGGTAGATTGAAGATGCAGGGGCTCTAGAAGGGGTGAAAGAAGTGAAAAACAAAGCCTCGTTAACATGTAAATGGTCTTTTAAAGACCTGTGAAGTACTCGGGTGAGGCTGCAGTGAGACGGCAAAAACTGTGTGTGTGTGTGTGTCTGGGAAGCTGTCCCAGTCCGGGCTGACACACACGAGGGTGAAGGCGAGCTGAAGCCCTTTGAGCCAAATGGGTGTTGCGACCTGTGCAGAGAACTTACTGTTGTCAATAACCATAATCAGCTCAGTTCTCCCTGACAACTGCTTACACACCTTGAAACCCAACTGTGCACTGTCGTTGCATCTACCAAGCCAGTTACATTTGGTAAATAGCATGAGTTTCATTTACTGATGTCTGTTATTCAACTTATATTGCAATGTTATCCCACATGCTTTTCAATCTGACACTTCCATCTGAGCTTTATAGTTCCCAGGATAGGCAATCACACTCCCACCTGTGCCACCGGAAAGAACAATCTTTTCAAACAAAAAAGGTTTTTTGAACACAAAACTAGCCATTCTTAACAAAACTCAGTCATGTGTTATCATTGAGTATTCAACATATGAAAAAGCGGGGAATCCAACCAGAGGCGTCACATGTTGTGTGCTATGGGTGTGCCTTTTACTTTCTTCCCAAGGCAGGTTTGGGCCAGTGCGGCTGTGGTAAAGGCTGCAGGTGCTCTTTCCCCTTTAGAAACGGCACTGCCATCATGCAGCTGACAGAAGGGCAGTGTGCTTGGTTGGGCCAGAGGAGGGATGAAGGAGAGGAGCCTGGACTGACAAGGCACAGTCTGTGTGTGATTATTAGGTATTGAAAGGCAGGGCCAGACATACTTTAACTGACAGGAGATGGGGGTATGTGAGGCCGATTGGGAGCCAAGGAGAGAGGTGTGGCGCTAGAGGTGAGAGGCGTGATGCAGGTGTGAGCGGGGACTGGAGAGAAGGGGTGGACGATGTGAGAGAAATGAGGAGAGGCAAGGTGAGAGACGTGGGTGGGGTGAGAGGGGAAGATGTGAGAGGTGAGGAGAGATGAGGGTGAGAGGAGACGGAATGGGAGAAGACAGAGGAGAGAAGTGAGGAGGGCAGCAAGTCAGTCAGAGAATTCAATATGAGAGGTCATGGATGAAGAGAAATGTGAAGTGGCAAAGGAATTGCGGAAACACAAGAGGAGAGATGAGTGTCAGAGAAAAGTGAAGGCAGAGGGGAGAGCTACCATTAAAGGTGAGAAAAGATAGCTGAGAGGTGATCCATGAGGTATAAAGAGAATTTGTTGCGATGTGGGTGAGGGAGAGCAGCAAAAGGGGAATAGAGGGAGTACTGGGGTGGGTGCTGAGGTAACAGGAGAGAGGAACATCAGTTCAAGAAGGTGTGGAAGAACAAAGGACAGATGGAAATGATGAATGGCAAGATTGGAGAAGTGTAAGATACAAATAGATAGGATACAAATTTGAAGGGAGAGACTTGAGGTGAATGAAAAGTGATGAGTGTTGAGAGAGGAGACTGGGCCAGGGAGGCCATGAGATAAATAGGAGAGACTGTTAGAGAAGAGGTGATTGAAAAAACAGAACAGCGAGAGATGGTTAAAGGTGCAGTGAGAGGTTGAATGGGGAGAGTTCAGAAGTTGTAAAAAGGGGTGAAAGAAAATGGCCTTCAAAGGGAGAGAGGGATAAAGGGGATGGGGTGGGAGGAAAGATGTGTTTGTGAACTGCTTAACTCTGCACAAGACCGCCAGGGTGTTAAGGGACCCGTGCTGCTCCCGGCCAGGGTCAGGTGAGCTTCTAATGTGGCAACACTGTATAGTGGAAAGCCCTTCACAAAGGATGACTAGACATCTTTCTGTTGTTTATTGCTATACTTTAGTTATAAACTGGTACTGATGAGGTGAAATCTTTGCTTAGTGTTACCCTTTTTAAAAAATGTCAAAATAGTGAAGCAATACTATCCCAAAATATGCTGCATCACATAGCATTATTAACATTTTCTTACCACACAACTCAATCAACCCTCCTGCATAATTTGGCCCTCCCCTGTCTCATAATTCCAGTAGCCCTGCCTTTAGGGCTTAGTCGCCTGTTGTATGGCCTGGTGAACTGTTTTTACTGTTTATTTCTGTGCTATGACCACAAATATTGTCTGCAGCAAGCACAAATGCATGCAGTTTCCCATTCCTTGCAAAACACTTATACAGCTCGCCCTATACAAGTTTAAAACTGCCACATACTTTGGTCCTCCCTTGCCTTATATTTCCATTATCCCTGCCTACAGGACTGTCTGACAGTGCCCAAAAGGGTGGCCAGGCAGGTCAGTGTGTGGGCTTTTTGTGGTTTCTTGCTGGCCTGTTTTATGGTCTGGTGGACCCCTTCTTACTGTTGATTTGTCACCCACAAACCTTTGACATGCTAATAACTGTTAAATAATATTTCCCCACTGTAAAAATGATTTTCTGTGTGAACTGGGGGCATGTATGGTTATCGATAATGAGGAGTACCAAGTTCTAGAAATGTTTGTCAGGAGGGGGTCCTTACGTTAAAAAATGTTGACAGGGGGGTCTCGGCATCCAAAAGTTTGAAGACCTCTGCACTAGAGTGACCAGCATGCATTGTAAAGATGATCAGAAAAATGAGGCATCACATCCTTCCTTAGTTAAAGTCAAGTGCTATTTTTTTCCATGATGTTCAATAGTGAGGTTGTATATATATTTTACCTACTGGGGTCCGCCAGTAGGAAGTTGAAGTTAGGGCCTAGTTTCCATTGGAAAAGCATTTTTTGACTTGCCTATTAGTTTGGCGTTGTTTGACCAATGTACATGAAATTTTTCAGTAAAAGTGTCAATGTATGTTCTGTGTGTCATGGAAAGTGTAGGGGTGATCTGTGCAGTGGGGACCAAGTAATAGGGTTGTGAAAAAGGGGTGAGTTTGTAATGTTAATTCACATAGGAGCGCGTTGTCGAACCTATAGCCCGAATGGCTGGACAGAATTACACCAAATTTGACAGAAATGTAGATGTTGTTACACAGATTGTGCTTTTTGTTATTTGGTGCAAGTATGTCCAGTAGCTTTTGAGAAATTTAAGCTGAAGCTTATAGGTATATCTCTGGCCGTGAATATTTTGCTAAGAATTGCGAATGCACATCCCAACGGGAATGCTTTGATTGGCTGGACCCAAAATTAACAGAAAGTTGCGGCCACCATTTTATCATCCGGAAACAGTTCCAGGGATGAAAATTTGTGTGAAAGCCCAAAGAAGGGGTCAGAATGGAGATACTCTGAGCTCATATTTGAGAAATGGGTGTGTTGGTGTCAAAAAAAGAATTTCTTAATCGGGAGCGATATTCGCAATGACAATGCAGTCACCAGCGTAGCCCCTGTGTCCCATGGCAGGGACATCATGAATATCGCAACGCCAAAGTGAATATTGGTTGTAATATGTAAAAAAAAACAAATATTTGTATACACTCACCAGTCACAGTCACAAACTCATGTATGTGCCCACTAACTCACTCAGACACTTATATACCCATTCACATACCCACTCACATACTTATACATTCAGTCACATATCCACTCAGATACTCATGCACCTACTTACATACCCATTCAGTTACTAATGCACTCTCTTGAAGAGTGATGCACCCATGTACAGACCCACTCAAAGACTCATGCATCTTCTGAGAGACTGATTCATAGACTCTTGCATACAGTCTCATACCCACTTAGAGACTCTTACACCCACTCACAGACCCATCTGGGCACTCATGCACCCACTCACAGACCCACTCAGATACTCATGCACCCACATACAGACTCACTCAGAGACTCATACATCCACTTACAGACCCACTCAAACACTTGAGTATGTCCTCACTGACCCGCAGCGACATTCATACACCCACTCACAGATACACTCAGACAGTCATACACCCATTCACACACCCATACACACACTCAGTCACAGATCCTCTAAGAGACATATGGACTCAGTTACACATACACTCAGAAACTCACACACACATCCACTCACAAAAAGTCAGTCAGATATACATGCACCCACTCACTCATCCAGTTAAGGCTTATGCATCTACTCACAGAGCCACCCAGACACTACCCCTCCCAGTCAGAGACCCACTCAGACACTCATCCATGCACCCATTCACTCACCCACTCAGAGGGTTATGCTCTCACTCACAGACCCATTGAGACAGGCATACACCCACTCACAGATCCACTCAGACACTCATACATCCACTCATGGACCCAAGCACACACCCTAATCGTCACTCACACAGCCACTTATATACCCATCAGAGACTTATGCACCCAGTCAGTTATACACTGAGGGACTCATGAACCCACTCAGTCACACTCAGAGACCCACACGCCCACTGACAAAACCACTCAGACACTCACACTCCCTGTCATAGACCCACTGAGAGACTCACTCATCCACTCAAACACCCACTTAGACAGTCGTGTATTCACTCACAGATCCATTTAGACAGTGATATACTTACTTACAAATGCACAAAGGCACTCATGCACCTACTCACAGATTGAGTGAGAGGCTTACACAACCAATCACAGACCAATTGTGACACCGATACACCCACTCTTAGATGTACCGAGGCAGTCAGGCATTTTGTTACAGAAATATTGAAAGACTGATGCACCGTCTCATAGATCCCCTCAAATACTTATACAGTGAATGAGAGACTTAGTGATACAGTGATGCATGCATTCATAGATTGCACGGAAAAAGTTATGTACTGTGTTATAGAGATATTAAGGGAGTTGTACATGCTATTATGCAGTTTTTAGATAGTAATGTGTTTAGTGTGTTGGTTACAATCCATTTGCAGGTATACGGTTTGCATATGGTGGTGGATATTGAATGTCCGCATTTTGTTTTGTCATTTCGTGACATATTCGTGGTGACTGCGGTTACCAATACTATTGTGCTGCCCTGTGTCATCGCAAAAATGAAAAATGGTCTATGAAGATGAGTTTTCTGGAAACTACAAAAATATGAGTTTCAAAAGTACACTAATAAAGAAAGCTCTACTGTTAAATTGACTGTAAAACGTGTCTATATACACTTATATGTTTTACCTTTGTACAAACAGCGTGCTCTTCGCAACCACTGACATCACCGTTATGATGTTGGTAGTCACGAATATACATTTTTTTTGTAAAGGTGGATTTATCCTAAAGTGATCACAGAAAGAAAAGATAAAACCATATCTTAATAAATATTTTGACTTAAACTTTATTTAAAAACTGTCTTTAAGTTCATTTTTCAGTATGTGAAATACATTTGCTGATCACAAATTCTCCACATTAAATGCAACAATGTTGTGCTGACTCAAAATTTGTTAAACATAAAAACAGTTATTAAAGTACTTTATGCTAAACACATACCAAATCAAAAAATGAGTGGCACGAAATATAAATATATAATACAATATCCAATTATAGGAAGAAAATATGAACATTTTACAGTCTCACTTATAAAAATAGACTTTACAATTAAGAAATAGAATTAAAAAAACTAGAAATTCACTGAAAAAAACCAAAGGTTACGTCGATGCTATAGTTCGGAATTAGAATTTAAAAAAACCTTAGAAATTCACTGGAAAAACCAAAGTTTATGTGGACATTATAGTAAGGAAATAGAAAATTAAAAAACCTTATAAGTTCACTGAAAAACCCAAAGGTTACGCGGAAACTATAGTTAGCCTCACAATTCACTCGTACAAAACCAGAAAAAATCAGCAGGTATAGTTAGCTGAGCTAACTATAACTCACGCCCCCACTATGCACTGCTTATCACCTCACACAGCAAATCACTCATAACACAGTCAATGACATCACTGATGACATCACTAAATACATCATCCAGTGACTGTGAGTGTTTTTTAAATGTTTATGAGTGTTAACTATATATACAAGGTGTATTGATCAATTAGTGGGTGTATGAGTGTCTGTATCGATGATTCAGTAGGTGCGTGACTGACTGTATAAGTGAGTGATTAGGTATCTCAGTGAATGTATGGGTCACTGACTAGGTTGTCTGATTGACCATATCAGTCTGTCAGATGGTGTCTAAATGGCTGTATGGGTTGATGAATGGGTACATGCATGGGAGTATGGATGATTGATTGGTTGTCTGAGTACCTCTATGGGTGTATGAGTTTCTGTGTGGGTGGGTGAGAGGGTGTGTGAGTGCCTGCATGGATGAGTGAGTGGGTGAGTCAGTGGGTGTACGGGTTAGTGATGGGCTGTGTAAGTGACTGAGTGTGTGTATGGCTGTGTCTGTGAGTGAATGGAGGTATCTGGTATATGGGTGAGTAAGTGGATATGTGAAAGGCAATATAAGTGAGTGTTCGAGTATATGCGTGACTGTATGTGTGACTGAGGGATTGTGATATTGGCTCTATGGGTTAGTGAGAATGTGTTAGTATCGGTATGAATAAGGGAGTTGGTCTGTGTATAACTGCATAGGTGAGTAAATGGCTGTCTGACTCTATAGGAAGGAGAGTAGGTGTGTGAGTAGCTCTATGAGTGACTGACAGTGTGAGTGGCTATATGGCTGTATGAGTGGATATATCAGTGGCTCTGTTAGTGAGTGGGTTGGTGTATGAGTGGCTGTATAGGTAACTGAGTGATTGTGTTTGTAGACCTATGAATTAGTGAGTGGGTGTGTACGTACTGGTATGGGTCTGTCAATGGTTTTGTGAATGGTACAGGGGCCGTGCATCTATAGGGGCGTAGGGGTGTAGCCCCCCCGCCCGCAGCCGCCCGCAGGAGACGCCGAGGGAGAACTGGCAATGCATGCCAGTCAGCATGACGTCGGACCGCCCACCCCCTTCAGAGACTGAAGGGGGTGGGCAGTCTGGCGTCATGTTGATTGACATGATTGTCACCAGACACCAGGGCAAAAGGGAGGCAGCAACAAAAGTGCGCATGAGTGGGGACGGAGGGTGATTTTTTTACCCGTGCCCACGCATGCGCACTTGTGTTTCCACTTTTTTGCGCATGCCCATTAGGAGCCCTTCGGTCTCCTAATGGGCGAGCTGCGGGCACAGAGTAACCTGTGCCCCTGCAGTGCCAGGATTGGCTGCAAGGGGCTGCCAGTGGCATTCGACAACTGGTATTGAAATTTCAGTGTGTGGTCTTACCACATCAAGAGTAAAGTGACTCTCATTATGAGGACCTACATCTGTGTTTGACTTAATGCCATTAACTGGCTTATAGAAATGCTTCGGAGCAGACGGAAAACAAGCATTATTGCACCCAATTTCTTTTTTCTAAAGTTATCATCCAATTCAGCCTAGAAGCTCCAAAAGGTCTTTTGTTTGTAGTTTAGGCACCGTAAGTCTTTTCATTCGTCACTCAATTGCTTCTGTTGCATTTTAATGAAAAGTACTAAAGCCTGTTGATGTTTAGTGAATTTTCAGTGAGGGATTTTACTTTAGGGCGCCATTTGGAAATAACACTGTAATGTCGAATTTAAGTTAGTGTTTTCAGCTTTCAGTGCAGTTCCATAGATGGGGATATTCGGGGCTATTCATGGCATGCAGTTCCAATAAGGGTCTTTAATTAAGCCTATTTTTAGTTTTTTACGTTCTCATGGACTTAATGGTCCTCCGTAGTTTGACATGATTCTATTGAGCAGAGCTGGAGAAATGAGACACAGCTGGTTAGCTACAAGTGTAGGCTTTTAGTTACTGAACTCCTCAACAAGCCTGTCTTTTTTGGATTTACTTACTTTATTTGGAGCCTACATTGTAACTAACTTAGATAATGGAAGACTAGCCTCACCCTTCTCCATCGCCAACAAGAAGGTGCACAAGAGCTAATAAAGTCACTTGTAAAACGCAGCTGTAACCTCACGGAGGTGTAGCCTGGTGCTACTACAGCGATGTATCTCATTCTCATCCTCTGCTACCGATTTTTACTTCCACATTATTTTAATAAGCACCTATATGTCAATGCAGTGACTTCGAGTCTCCGAACAGTGTAATGGGAAAAACCTTTCCACGTGCTCGCCATAGGAACTCAAACTTTTACGCCTCACCACTTTCAAATGTCACCAGCCGGGATGTATGACGTTACATCGCAAACTTTTACAACGCACACCGTTACAACGCAATTTTTACAACGCAGATACATTTACAACGAATGCCTTTACAACGCATGACATTACATAGCAGATGCTATTACAACGCATGCCATTACAACGTAAGTATAGGTAAGTATATTATTTTTTTTTAAAATGTAATTAATTAAAATTTAATTAATTTAATAAATTATATTATTTTTAAATAATTATTTTGTACATATATATATATATTTTAAAAAATAGTTTAGGTATTTTAAATAAAAAAATATTTTTAAAAAAAATGTAATTAATTAAAATTTAATTAATTTAATACATTAAATTATTTTTAAATAATTATTTAATAACCCTAAAAATACCCCTTTACCCCAAAACCCAAACCCAACCCTGAACCCTAAAAGTACCCCTGTACCCCAAAACCCAAACCCAACCCTGAAACCTAAAAATACCCCTGTACCCCAAACCCAACCCTGAACCCTAAAAATACCCCTGTAACCCAAAACCCAAACCCAGCCCTGAACCCTTAAAATACCCCTGTACCCCAAAACCCAAACCCAACCCTGAACTCTAAAAATACCCCTGTACCCCAAAACCCAAACCCAAACCCTGAACCCTAAAAATACCCTTGTACCCCATAACCCAAACTTAGCCCTGAAACCTAAAAATACCCCTGTACCCCAAAACCCAAACCCAACCCTGAAACCTAAAAATACCCCTGTACCCCAAAACCCAAACCCAACCCAGAACCCTAAAAATACCCCTTTACCCCAAAACCCAAACGCAACCCTGAACCCTAAAAATACCCCTGTACCCCAAAACCCAAACCAAACCCTGAACCCTAAAAATACCCCTGTACCCCAAAACCCAAACCCAACCCTGAACCCTAAAAATACCCCTGTACCCCATAACCCAAACCCAACCCTGAACCCTAAAAATACCCCTATACCCCAAAACCCAAACCCAACCCTGAACCCTAAAAATACCCCTGTACCCCAAAACCCAAACCCAGCCCTGAACCCTAAAAATACCCCTGTACCCCATAACCCAAACCCAACCCTGAACCCTAAAAATACCCCTATACCCCAAAACCCAAACTATATATATAAAATTACTTTAAATTATTTATTTTATTTATTTTTAATATTTTTTAAATAAAAAAAAAGTTAAATAAAATGATATACTTACGTTGTAATGGCATGCGTTGTAATAGCATCTGCTATGTAATATCATGCGTTGTAAAGGCATGCGTTGTAAAGGAACCTGCGTTGTAATGGTGTGCGTTGTAACGGTGTGCGTTGTAATAGTTGCGTTGTAACGACTGTTTCCCCACCAGCCGCCCCTGGAATGGTAGTGTGGAAGTTGAAGTGGGTGTATGAAAGGTTATATTGGAATGTGAGTAGGTGTCAGAGATTCTGTGGATGAAATCATCAGTGATTTCATTTGAGATGTCATCAGTATATATCTGTGTCCCGGAGGATGGGGGATGAGGAGCATGAATTGAATGAAAATAAAAAGAGGAATGGAAAGTGTGGATATTTATACTATGAGCACATTCTTTTTCGGATTGGACTATGTGGAAGGAACATGTAGAAAAAGAAGACAAAGTGGAAGGGTTAAAAGAGAAGAACACTAAAGCACAGTGAGGATGCAGACCATTGAGTAGATAGAACAAGAAACTTGATACTTTGAAGGCATTTCTTCCTTAATATCTGGGCTGCTTTCTTTTGTTCTGTATTTCTGCATGTTTGCCGCCACTAAATGAGGCAACATTTCAGACTGGAAAAGATGAAATGCTGTATTTTATTTTCTTTGCATTTTTGGGGAGACATTTAGTTAAGCTCAAAGCAGACATAATAATCCCATTCACTCTTACGAAACCTATTTGTGACTGCATGGTGGTGTTTCTTTTGCCTCGCTTGACAATCCTGAAGGGGTCTCTTTCTCTCAAGCAGGGATGCAGGGCCTACATCTGTGCTCCCCAGTAAGGCTGTCTTGCTAGGTACCACACATCACGGGTTACACAAACACATCTTAGTGCTAGTGGGTAAGTTAAAGTTAGGCATGTGTTCATGACAGAGCGCAATTGAGAGCGCTGGATAAGAGGATGAAAGCAGTGAGAGCTTTTCACAATACCTGTTGGTGGCTCGTGAAAGTACTTGGAGCGCATGTTCATCCAGTCATTCGCCTTGCTACAGAGAACATAGGAGGGTCACATATGCATGTGTGTGTTGTGCTCACTTTATGTACAGCCTCAGGTCTCATCCAAAGCTGCAGAGGAGACCTGTCTGGCGGGGGTGTGGAGGGGTGGGGGGGAGAGTGCAAGCGTGCATCTCTTCAGCTGATAGCCCAGGAGGTTTAGGCACCGGCTGCAGAGGTACATCAACTGCTATATCCCAACAGATTGCACAAAGTTCCCCTGGGGGTGGTATCTATGTAATAAAGAGTGGACTATCTTCCTATCTCAGAAAGGGAGGTTGTATCTCGAAGTCAGGGGCTATTGTCCCTTTTCGGAATTTAGGGAAACCTCACACAACAGGTTGGTTCTATGGCTGCTGTCACATTCCCAACCGATTGCTTCGTGCCATCATCGGCTTCCTGCTCCTGCGTCAAGCCGGCGCTGCAATGCCTGACGGGTAGCACTTGGTGCTACACTTTGATGGAGATCTTTTATTCCAAGGCCGATGTTTGAGTGGGTGTGAGGGGCCCTAATAGTGAAGTAGTGAGCGTGACGTGTGGTGATTCTAAATAAAGTTAGTGTAGTCTACTCTGGGTATTTTATTCCTGTAGCTACCTACTTTATTAAAACTAAGAGGGGTATGGGATTTCAACCACCCTATGTGTGGGAAACCCGTTCAACCCTCAAAAGTGATCTGGTCGACATGTTTCATGCCATCACGGCAATTCATCAGGACCAAAAAGGTTGCTCATAAACTTAAAAAGGAGCCCATGTTGGGCTCCAGGGTTAAGTAGATACAACCTGTGGGGTCAGGATCAGGAACAGGAGGAGTTCCTGTATCGGCGTCCACCCCACAGTCGCTGTAGATAATTTTCCCCAGGCTGCTTTAGTGGGACCTGCGTAATCAATGAGTGACCTCGATCACGCATAGACGGAGCCTCAACACCTACGTCCGTATGGCCGGCGCAGCTCGGTCATCAAGCAGCTGGTAGCAGTACATCAACTGCTAACCACGAGTTCGAAGCCTAGCAGGGCATTGTTACCTCCTATTATCCTTGTGTCTACCCACCTATCTCCCTACATAAGATACCGTTAAAGAACAAAAATGAACATTATTTTGGTCTGAGTACAATTAAGAAATAAAATAGAAAAACACTACGCCTGACCTATTAATGTTCATTTACGGACAAAACTGAGATTTTGCTCTTTGGGAAAGAGACCTCCTTTTGGAATGCATCTTGGTGGTACTTGGAGCTGGGTAAGTCCTGAAGGCAAGAAAGCTGGGAGTAATTTTTGACAACAAATTGTGTTTCTCTGCTCAAATTAATGCAGTAATCTCAGGTGGCTTCTTTATGCTGCGGGTTCTCAAGACAATTCTCCTGTTCATTCCGTTTGACTTACGAAAAACGGTAATACTGGCCCTCATCGCTTCTAAAATGTTGTCTATCCAGGCCCCTCCAAATACCTGATAAAACAATTGCAGTCCTTACAAAATGCTGTAGCAAGAACATTACTGAAGATTCCCAAGTTCAAAATAGTCTCCCACTCATTGCATAGCCTTCCCTGATTGCCGGTGGAGAAGAGGATCTCCTTCAAGGCTCTGTGTCTAATGTAGAAGGCTCTTTATAGTACAGGTCTGGCTCTTTTCCAAGAAGTGTTCTCCTGGTACATGCCTAGCAGAAACCTCAGATCTAGCTCTGCGTATATGGTCATGGTCCGAAGAATTAATAGAGCAAACTGGGGTGGTAGAACGCTTGCATACCAGGAGGGAAAGCTATGGTACTCCCTGCCTCTGCAGCTTTTCAGAAAGCAGTTAAAGATCTGGATGTTTCTTCTCTAAATAACAGAGTCACCCATGTTGCTCCCTCAGGTAATGCGCGCTCTATAAAACTATTTCATTCATTCATTCATTTCACTGACTAATGTTTTCAGAATTGAAACACGCAATTACCACACATGTCGAAACTTGAGTTAGAAGGGAAAAAGTCTTCCTTAATGTGGCAAAGTAATCGATCCGTGGCTTTTACTTCAACAGTTATATTTACAAGAAATGCTCTGTGCCCAGCTGAATTATTAATAAGGACCCTCACATTATGAGTGCCACCTTCAAACATTTTCTCGCACACTATGGCTGCAGGGCATCTTCACAACTGGAGGCAGCCAAAGAACAGAAGCAGCTGCAATAATACCTCATTACAGTGTCCAGTGCAAGCAAATTACTGCTTGCAGATGGACGGGCATAAAGTCAGGTCAAGGAACTGCAAAATATATGCTTGACGCAAGACATCTTAAATGTTTTCCGCCCCTCATGAATGCTACTGCTGTTCTCTCGTTTTTTATAATGAAAATGTATATTATTACAATTCTGTTCATGCTCGCTTTTAACCGGTAAGATTGCAACATGAGTTGACCACTGACACTGGCGAATATTGAGTGGCAGTGGAAGCAACTACTACTAAATAAGAACAATAATGACAACATTTAGGGGTGAAGAGACATTGCAGTGTGTTGCGTACACAACATGGGTGATCCATGTTGCGAATTGAACTATAGTCGTAAAGCATTGCGGGCACTAGGGTGGCTATTGAGTGTTGTGTTGGCCTTGTAGAGTGTGTTGTTATAAGAGGGTGTCTCTTTTAACTAAATCCACAATTAAAAACCTCTTAAAATTAATAACTGCTGAAGTGATCAGTGACTTTATGCCCTGCCTTTAGGTAGGCTCTGAGGGTGCTGTGCTCAATGTTAGTTGGCGTAGGTCTATCATGTTAGCTGGATTGTTCGGCTGGTGTACTCGAATGGATTGGGGTAGAAGTCAAAGATCAGGTCCAAAATGGTGGATCCTTGAGATATGGCTACTTCCTTACTAAATGGTGCAAATCCTGATTCGCTTCCTCTGCAGAGGTTTTTAGAGAATCAAATCAGCAACCCAAGACAGAATTGATCACCAGAGCAGAAAGAAAGGAAAAAGTCGTAACAAAGAATAATAGAAAAGTTTTAATTTTCTTCGATTGGATGTGCGCTACACAGCAAAGAAGGCAAGAGCTGCAGATGGTGAACCAAGATCTACTTGTGTTGGATAGTGATGCTTCGTTGTAATTCTGAGCTCAATTAAGAGTTTTATGCAAATACAAAATGTTCATATCCTCGCCACCTCTCCGAGCCTGGGATGTTCTAGAGCTGATAAGCAAGAATGTCTCTCTGCGGTTGTACTGCAAGGTTACCGGACCTGTTTTTAACATTAAGCTAAATTCCCAGAGTAGTTGCACTGAAGAATTATTGGATCTTATTTCACACTATCCCCGTGCTTTCTCTGTGGTCACACCGAAGTGTTATGAAAAATTATTCTACACTAGAGCTGTGCTCACTCTGGGCGGTCGTGCTATAGGGTTATAGTTATGTTATGTTAAGTCAATTTGCTAAGTACACTTGTCAGCCATGCGGGTATCCAGGCACACGAGCAGGTGGTGTAGGCCGAGCGGAAGTGGTTGTGAGCTGTCTGGAAGAGATCTGCTGGGTTAGTTGTAGAGCCAGGTCTATAGCTTCTTGTGGGTGTCGAGTAGTGACGACGAGGTCCTGATGTGTTGGGGGAGGTCATTCCAGTTCTTGGTGGCTATGTAAGAGAAAGATTTTTATCAAGCCTAGAGCATGCTCTCTCTGTAGTTGCCCTACAGAGCTATTATATCTTAATTTAATATTGATTCATGTTCTCCTTGTGGTGTTGTTGTAGGGTAATTGGATCTGTTTGAAGGTCATGTCGTGCTTGAGGGATTATCCGTTAGAAGCCCCAACAGTTGGATGTTTTCATTAGCCATGAAACTGTATTATGTTAATGCAATTCATTGAGAGTGTCATTATTCTCTCCTAATCTCACACTCAACTCCATGTGAATTATGTGGTTTAGATATTGAGTATTTCTAGTTTTAAACTAGGTGTGGCTATTTATCTAGTACCTATTTCCATCTGTGATACTTTCACTGAACCTAGTACTTTCAGGTTTAATCGGCACATTGCCGCCCATGTTTGTTGTACCACTACATTTACTCCTTTTCATTCAATAAAATTATTTAAACTTAACAATTTACTGACTGGTGAATATTTGTGTGGAAGAGATGTAATCCTATGTCACCCTTAGAGGTACATTTTGCAGGTATTACTCTCTGTGCCTTTTAGTTATGTCTGCCAGAGTGAAGTCAAAAAGTAAAGTTCCAATGTAATTCAAAGGTATCCTTCCTATGCTGAAGCATAATTGGTAAAATATATTTAGAAACAAAAGCTATTAAAAAATATTCTTCCTTCGGGGGGTCTGCGAGAAACTTCATCTTATCTGATAGCATCTTTAATATTTTTGCATTTTGACTTTTAGATTTTGATCTCTGGTGTGAAGCAACATTTAATGACTAGTACAGCAACTATTTGGTCTGTAGTGAAGAAACAAGCAAATGTATCCTCAGTACAGCAGGCATGAACCGCGCAAGATGACTTGCCTAGGATTGAGAGGTGCATTTTTAAAGGAATTAGCTACATTTAAGTTAGCTATACAAGTACACGATTTCTAAACACTTATAAATAGATTTATTCATGAATGTAAAACAAATTCTATTTTGCCAGCCTTAAATATAAGAGGCCTAGAAAGTCAAAGTAATTTTTAAGGTATCTTATTGTTCTGCACGCATATTTCACTATAGATTCAAAACTAAATTAATTACTAATCCAAGTCTGAAGGTACTGACTGTTTTGAATATTACAGCCTAAAAGTATCCTTTGTCTGGAATTTGCAATTGTTCAATCATATATCAATCCCCTCTTTTGGTTCAACTTAAGAGCAAGATGCATTCTGCAGTTATGAAACTATAGGGAATTTAAATCAGAAGTATTTGTGAGATTTGGACTGATGAAAGTAAATCCCAAAATATTTTACTTTTATGATTTGCCTGCAAATGCATGATTATCTTTAGCAATATGCCCTTATCCAGTAGCATATTGCTTTTTAAGGTATCGGCCTGCAAAAGACTGCGCACATGCGCAGTCGAGCTGGCGAGATTTATTGATATAGAGTGAGTTTCACTCACAAGGTTAAGCCCTGCCCCTCTTTTCCATTGGCTGGCGTTACTGTTCATGCTAAACGGTAGCCAGCCATTGGAGAAGAGGTCCTAGTGATGTTCTTCTTTCTCTTTAAGCCCCGTTCTTTTCAGACTGGGCTCCTTGACTTACTGCTGGTGTAAAAGGTCCAGATGGCCCCATAAAGAAGATAAGAAACCTTTTAAGTCAGCAGGAAGTCCGGCCGAGCCCGTCCATGTGGGACAGGGCTAAAAGAGAAAAGGCTGTGTCATGGCGAGCGCTTGTTGCGTTTCTCGGCAGTTCGTTGTGCCCTCCCAGCAGAGGGGGAAAGTTTGCGTTCCATTCGATCTCCCTGCCCCGAGGAGCTCGGAGAATCCTATTTTCAAGCTTACTGTGGTAACATGTCCCTCTGATCCTCTTCAAAGATGTACTCTACGCTCTCTGACGAAAGGGAAACTTTAAAAAGTCAGGAAAAGAACAAAGCACCGGACGTCAGAATGTGGTCAGCACATATTGCAGTGAAAACGAACACTCGATAAGGCTCCGAAATTGAGGAAATCAGCAGTACGGGACAGGAGCGGTGAAAAAGCCTGGTGACCCTAAGATGACAGTGACCTGTGAATGCGCTGCCGGAACGGATAATGTGAAATGTGCGACATGCCGGAATACTGCGGGACTGGAGGGGGCCCAACTAACAGAAGTAGCATACCTGCTGGCACCCGTTGAAGAATACCGTGAGTGGAGACCCCCAGGCGAACCGCACATCCTGAACGGTGTGGGGCACGAAACTGCTCTGCAAAATGGCGGGGCGAGGCGGCGAGAGACCCCCTACCAGAAGCTGTAGAGCCCGGCGCCCATGAAAGGTACAGACCAACTGCCGCCCTTAACGCCACATCACTAAACGATCGTGAACTCCTAGGTAGGGAGCAACATCCTAAAAAATACTATGGCGGCAAAGGCGGGCGAGGTTGTACTCGGCAGTTAGTGGCAAATTGAGGGGCATCAAAAAGGGAATTAACAGGCAGCCAGTGGACCTGATATGCTACATGTTAATGTGCAGCACTAGGATAGCGCTGGTGTGGCGTGATCTCGCTGAATAACTGCGTGCTGCTGAAAATGAACCGGACACTGAGGTAAAGGAGTGGAGGGTGATGTGTAATGAAGATCACCAGGGGGTTCTGAGGTGAGACACAGACGGATTGATATATCTCCCCCAATGCCTCTAATGGAGGACAGGCTCCAACTTATCAAGGGGACGTAAATAGTGCCTAAATAGTGCCGCTGTGGGCACTCTCTGACTACCCTAACATGAAACTGGATGGCAGCATAACAGCCATGCACCTGTCTCTCGCTTCCCTTATGACCTCCATGTGTTTCTCCCCCTCTGCCCTTGTTCCCCTCCCAATCCCTATCTCGTTCCACTTCCCTGTGTGTCTATCTATGCCCTTGTTTCCACCTCCCCTGTCTCTCTCTCCCCTTATGACCTCTATGCGTGTCTCCCCATCTGCCCTTGTTCCCCACCCACTCCCTATCTCACTCCACTTCCTCGTGTGTCTCTCTCTGCCCTTGTTTCCACCTCCCCTGTATCTCTCTCCCCTTCTGACCTCCATGCGTCCCTCCCTCTGCCATTGTTCCCCTCCCACTCACTATATCGCTCCACTTCCCCATGTCTCTCTCTGCCCTTGTTTCCACCTACCCTGTCTCTCTCTCCCCTTCTGACCTCCATGCATTTCTCTCTCTGCCCTTGTTTCCTTATCTCTCTTGCTCGCTCCCCTTCTAATCCTTGTCTGTGTCTCTCTCTGCCCTTGTATCCATCTCACCCTCTCTCTTGCCCCCTTCTGACCTCCAGGGGTGTCTCTCTCCCTCTGCCCTTGTTTCCTTCTCCCCCTCTCTATCTCATTCAATAGGCCAGCAGATTATTTTTGCAAGTGCACTGAGTAGAAGTAATTGTTGTAACCCATGACTGGTACTTCTGAGTTCATAATGTATAATCTGAGAGTTTATAAAATAACAATGTTTGAAGTATGTAAATGCCAGCTAAGAATCTGGGTGGTGTACTAGCTAGATTGCAAATCTGAGTACAACAGATTACCTTAAAACGGGGCTCAACATTTCTTCCTTTGCCTTTCATTTAACCAGCCTTTCCTACATGAGATTTTATAGTTCTCAGTAGATTCTATAGTTTTTTGTTAGAAGCATGTGCTGTAGTTGTAATCAGAAGTATGGTAATGGCAGCACCAACTAATTTAAATCGCGCAAACTGCTATAGGGAGGAAAATTAGTCAAATTTATTTAAATTTAAAACATTTGTATAGCGCAACTGTCACCTGGCAGGTATCCTGGCGCTGAGAGATTACTCCTAAGATGGTAAGTATCGGGAGACTGGGGACAGGTTATAGGTGAGGGGTTAAGGGGAAGAGCCAAGTTGTGATCCGCTTTCTAAATGGAAGGAGTTGTGATATTTGGCGGATGTCGACCGGCAAACTGTTCCAGAGTTTAGCGGCAGCCACTCTGAAGGATCTATCCCCCGTCCTTACCTTGTTGAATCTGGGTACCATGACGAGGCAGGCTGAGGCGGATCGGAGAGTTCTGGTGGGGGTGTACCTGGAAAACATTTTTTGTAGGGATCTAGGGCCAGTTCCGTGTAGTGCCTTGAAGACAAGGCAAAGTGCTTTAAAAGCTATTCGCTGCTTCAGAGGGAGCCAGTGTAGCTCGGCTAAGGCTGCTGTGGCCGAGGATCTCCTGGTCCATCCGAGGCTAGTTTGGCTGCAGCCGACTGGACTCTTTGGAGTCTGTCCAGTAGAACAGCTGGGGACTCGAGCAGAAGTGCATTGCAGTAGTCAAGGCGACTAAGGATAGTACACCTGACTATTAGTGCTCGTGCCTGTGCGGGAAGTAGTGGCATGATTTTGCGTAAAGAACGCAGTAGGGCCGAGCAGGTGGAGACTGTTTTGGTTACCTGCGTTTCCATGCTGAGTTTGTTGTTTAACATGACACCCAGATTGCGTACACTAGTGACCGGCTGAGGTTTTTCTGGGGTTTCCAGGGGCCAGAATTCCGTGGGAAATAGGCAAGGTATCCGGCTCCCAGCGCAGAACAATACCTCGGTCTTAGAGGAATTGAATTGCAGGGAATTTTTGTGCAGCCAGCCGGCTGTGTCTCTCAAGCAGTCGTGGAATGATTCCATGGGGATTGAGTCTTCTCCTTCCCAGGAGAGGATAAGCTGGGTGTCGTCCGCGTAGTTTATAGTTTTCAGTCTGTGGGATTTAATCAGAGTGACTAGTGGTTTCAGATAAACGTTAAAAAGGATTGGGCTGATGGAAGAGCCCTGGGGGACCCCTTGAGGTACTGGGGAAAAAGCGGATTGAAAAGGGGGAAGGGACACAGCCTGTTGCCTATCTCGCAGGTATGAGTGGAACCAAAGCAAGGCGGTGCCGTCGACCCCTGCCTCTCTGAGTCTCTCTAGCAGAATGACATGGTTGACCGTATCTAATGCTGGTAATGTAGAATTTAAGAAGAGCATGATCTGTCCAACTCATGGGCAGAATGTCGTTCAGATGTACTAGTTGAGCACTGGAAAAGATGAGGTCAAGTCGATGACCTGCTGAGTGGGTAGGTTGCTTAACCAGTTGGTAGAGTCCCACGCTTTCGCAAGAGAGCAAGAGGTTTTCTAGACCAGTGTCTAGACTACCGTTTGGCCAGAGGTTGAAGTACACAATAAGGAAGGAGAAGTAAATCGCCTGACCAAAGACACCTGTGAGGCAGGCCCCCTAAGCATATACAAGTGTGAGAGATTAAGCTATTGGCATTGTAAATGACAATGCCATTTAGTTATCTGTTTTCAAAACCAACACATAAATAAAACGTTTGTCATTTACAATGCCAATAGCTCTTACTTTTGCAAATGCGGGAACACTGCATTGTAAATGCTTGTTCTTTAAAGTCTCCTGACACTTTTTGTTGTTCAAGAATTGAATAAGAAGCAGTAAAATACTTGTTACACCTGTTAAAGAAATACTTGGAATTTACTGCCAATTAATTGAATAATTCTTATGCAAATTACTTGCTCTAGGGTTGGACCCAGCCAGCCTCCTGACAGAGTCCAAAAGCATTTTAGGACTTTGCTTTGCTCTGATCTGCCCCTTGTGCGGTGGTGACATTTTTGCTCCTGGAAGATGTGACATGGGGTGGAATCTATAATTGCAAAGGAAACCGCTGAAATGTGTAAGATTTCCCAGTTTACTGTACTGTTGGAATACTGAGTAGACTGAAATCATCTATTGGGTGGACAGGTCATGTGACTGGAAACCTGCAGTTAAGATTCCTGATAGAACGCGTTTGCCATCCCCAGACAGACAGAATACATTAATTAAAAGACTTTGTCCCCCCCCCCCCCCTTCCAGCTGAGATTCCATAGTTCATGTTCTTGGTGCTCCGCTGCTCTGGCATGGCTGTTTTGATGACCCTATTGACTGTACTGCACAATTAGCATTAATACTTACATTTTCTTAGTAAGAATTTAGGAACTTCTTACCCCAAAAACATTTTTTACCCTGACTTCTGACCATTTTTCCTTTCTATGTATTTGATTTGGGGCAACATTGATTAGGGTTCTTTTACCCATAAGTGAAAGTCTTTGCTTGCTACTATGATGCTTCCCCATATGCTTTCTTTTAGGTTTCGCCTGCACAGCGCTTGTGCTGTGCTTGAGAAATCTATTGTTTTTAATATCAACTTAAAAGGGACTCAGCGGCGTTCGATACTGTCAGCCATGACCTGCTCCTGGGAAGACTGGAGGCCTTTGGGATCAGAGGCCTGGCCTTTAAGTGGCTGCAATCCTTCCTTTTGGGAAGGACACAGAGGATACAACTGGGGGATTTGATTTCAGAGGTGAGGCTCTTAGACTGCGGGGTACCACAGGGCTCCGCACTGTCCCCACTTCTGTTTAATCTTTACCTACAACCTCTGATTGCATCCTTGGCCGAGATGGGCTGTAGAGTCTTTAATTATGCTGATGATACTCAGCTTGCGCTGAGTATCGATAACACAGGGACAGCACAAATCCAAGCCCAAAACATCTTGAGGTATACCGTAGGATGGATGACGGAAAACCTATTAAAGATCAACCCGGACAAGACCGAGGTATTGGTAATTCCATCTACCACCTCACCATGGAGTGATCTGTACTGGCCTGCAGAGCTTGGATTAGCCCCAAAGCCAAGTGTGAACGTAAAGAGCTTGGGGATTAAACTAGACTGTGATTTGTCAATGTGCAGCCAAATATCTTCCATTGTTGGAAGCTGCACAAACATCATCAGACAACTGAGAAAGTTAGCCCCCCTCCTCTCTCAATCTATGATGCGCTCAATTGTAGCAGCAACCGTCATCTCACGGATTGACTACGGGAATGCCCTGTACCTTGGCCTTCCAAAAATGCAGACAAACAGACTCCAGGTCGTAATGAATGACGCCGCACGATTGATCTTTGGACTACCCAGAAGAACGAAGGCCTCCCCTCTACTACAAAATCTTCATTGGCTCCCTGTTAAGGAGAGGGTTGAATTTAAGAGCCTTTGTATAGCTCACAAGGCGATTTACGGCCATGCTCCGGCCTACATTAAAGATCGTCTGGAAGTATACAACCCAAAGAGAACACTTAGATCATCGGATTCCCAGCTACTGGTCTGCCCCCGCTACAAATTAGTGACCAAGGGAGGGAGAGCCTTCTCTGTTTTGGCCCCCCAGTTATGGAACAAGCTGCCTGAGGGGCTACACAGGGAGGTGAATCTTTTGCGGTTTAAGAAATCACTGAAAACACTGCTGTTTGGTAGAGCCCTGAGCGCAACGTAGTCTGGTAGCTGTGTCTCTCTGAGGTGTTGAGCCAAGTTATTGTAATAACATCGATTTCCAAGCGCTTAGAGACCTGCAGGTGATTGGGCGCGCTACAAATCCAAAATAACAATAACAATAACTTACATCCCGGCTTCTTCGCTTTACTGGCTTCTCATTGGTTTCTGTGCGTGCAACTTGCATTTCCTCCATTTCTATTGGTTGTAGCACATTTTCCTGCATTTACCAATGTTTGTTCTCTTTCTGCTTCTCTTATCATTTTCCTGCAGCCGAAATAATGTTAACATCCGTTTTGTTGGAACTATATTTTCATGAAGTTTTGCCTTTTACTCTTGCAGCATATTTTATAACAATTTATCACCCGGAGAGATTAAGTGATTTGCATAGAATCACAGGATGTTGCCCGGTGCCACTAAGACTTAAACCAGGATCCCTAGCTCTTGAGTCAGCAGCTCTGGCCTCTGCACCACATCCTCTCCCCTCTCGTGTTATCTGTCAGGGAGCTCTTTACGATGAATGATGAAAACAGCTCTTTATTCATTACATAGGTGAAAGCAATGCATTGCCAATGCTTGTTATAAATTTTGTTTCTGAAACAACTTTTGAACCATTTATCTGCATTTGCTCTTTTTACATTATTTTCCTTATAAATGCTAATCTTTTACACACATTTAGGGTGGGCATGTTTTCATCTTTAATGATTACTGTATTGTTTTAATGGTTCAATTGTTATGTGCAAAACATACACACTTCATTTGAAAATGCTGTGTCATTCAGGTTAAGCTACAATAGATGAGCTAAGGTTACCCCCATTAAAACTTTTTATCTCAAAGGACTGGACTGTGCTGCGATGAACAAGGCTTTTCAGACCATGAGAAGAAGCACACATTTGTGGGAAACCGTCGATTTCTAAATCGAAGATGGAAGAGCTTTCATTGGAACAGAAATGGGGTTCTCCACCGGATATTCATCCTTTTAATAATTTGAAAATTATCTCTCAGATCATCGTCCCTGCTATTACCTCACTTCTTAATTCTTTATTGCATTGGGTGGGGGTAGTTGGGTGGATGTCCCTAATTGGTGAAAGTTGTCTGTGATAAAGCCTCTTTTAAAAAAAACGTGGATTCTTCTCAAGTGAGGAATTATAATCTTATGTCCTTGCTCCCTCTCCTGGCAAAAATGGGAGGAAAGATCATAGCTAAGTGGATTACTCAACATCTTGAATATAAAACAAATTAGATGAAAGACAAATTGGTTGAAGGCCAAGGCTTTGAAAATAAGCTGCATTGGTCTCGGTCTTGAACAAGTTAAGAGTGGATCTTAACAGTGGAAACACTACCTGCCTCATGCTGCCTGTTGTATCTGCCACATTTGATACAGTGCATCATTCCGTCTTTTATTGATAAACAATTTTATTGAGTTTTTGATTGTGAACAGAGCAATAAAAACAGAGCATGTAATTGTACCTTCATTCCACACATCCTAGTGTGGCTCATGGGCCATAAACAGCTCATCACATGAGAGGTTTAACTGCCTAGTCCATAGTCATCCATCTATTTGTCCCATATTTGTGAGTGCTTCAGTATGCAGACTCTGGTGGTGTATATAGATTTTTCCAGTCATGCACACCAGTCCATTCCCTTTCCCTGCTTGATGATAGTAGGCAGTGTGTCCCAACTCCATATCCGAGCTATGTCTCATTTTGCCACAATCATTGGCAGTCCAATCAGTGATCGATCTCCGTGGAAATCCCCAATCTCATCAAGAATTCCCAAGAGTGCCTGTGTGGGTGGAAACGCAATAGGGGTCTCCGATATCCGGGTTAAAATAGCCATAATGTGTTAACAGTCGGTTGCAATGGAAGGGCATTGTCACACAACATGATAAAAATCAGTGCTAGTGCATGGGCACCAGGGTCATCCTGTGGACCTGTCGGTCACCAAAGTAAGAGTAGAGTGAGGTAAGTGGTGTAGAAGCAGATAAGTTGTATGAGCATAAGCCTCAACAATATTACTATTTCTTGTGGGGGCAGTCACAGCAGGGTCTAGTCCAAGTCATCATCAAGTCACCAAAGCCATTCCTCCTACTTCTGTCTCAGGGATCCAAAACTGTCTGGGGCATTTATCACCAGTGTGCGGCAGATTTGGAACACCCCTCCCTTGCCCCCTTGAGGCCAAATTGTTGTTGGACAATGTTCAGGAAGAGTGTCACAGCTAGAGGTACTTATGAAATTGTGTAACTGACTGGGAGAAGTGTATCCTAAGGTCTTAGAAGGAGCTAACCACATCATCCACAAAGATGTCCCCCAAGGGTCCTAATGCCAATCCTGTCCAATTTTCCGAAACCTTACAATCAGGCAGTTTGTGCAAGGCCTGCAACCCTGCCACAGTGGGGTCTGGCACATCAGTCTTTTCCGTTAGCCCATGCCCTGGGATGCCTCACGCCAGCTCGGGAGGAGCCCCCTAATAACCATTGAGAGGTCATTGGGATTGAGTCATCATATATTATCCCCATCAATCGGTCAAATTCTAGGAGGGAGAGTTCATTGCGATAGGTAGGGTCATCCGACTCTCATGTTAACCAGTCATTAATAACCAATTGCTGTGTATCTTTGTAGTAGAGATGCCATAGGCATACCCCTTCATACACTGACTTCCTCAGTCTATTGTGGGCAATGCATGAAGGGCTGCATGACTAGTAAAATGAGCGAATTGTGGACATCAGAAGTGGCACTGCCTCCCAGCGTTGGAGATCTGTTTCACTTTCAGGGTCAAGGTGTTTATATTAAGATTCCACGTCTTGGCAGGGTCTCTGGAGATGTAAATCTCCAGGTATTTAAAGATATTGCTGGAGATCAGTATAGGTGGTTGCCATGTTGTGTCCCCATCCTCTCCTTTCAGTGGTAGTAGCAATGATTTCATCAGGCTGATCCGGAGACCTAATGATTGTTTGTAAAGATCTAGTATTTCCATATAGCTGGGGCAAGAGGTTTGAGGGTGGGAAAGGTACAGTAGGATGTCATCAGCGTACAGGGAAATCCTGTCCTCAGAGCTGTCTGCCCACTCTCCGCCCACCACCTGAGCTTCCCAATATATTAGTCAAGCTAGAGGTTCAATCGCCAGTGCAAAAAGGAGCATAGACAGAGGGCAACCTTGTCTAGTGCCCCTGCGGATGGGAAAGGTGTGTGATAGATCTCCATTAACCAGTGCCCGTGCCTGCGACACAGAATATAGACTACTGATGACTCTAGGGAGTCTGAGGCCCAGTACCCAGGCAAGAAAGGACCAGTTCATTGTATCAAAGGCCTTTTTTTTTAAAGCCCAGAAGGAGGAGGGCTAGTGGTTCTCAGAGGTCAGCCATGTGAGCCATGGCCAAGTGAAGTCGTTGAATACAGTGTCTAGTGTTGCATTCCGACATAAAGCCATATTGGTATGGGTGGACCAGTTTTGTCAGTAATGGTCAGAGCCTGTGAGCTAGAAGCTTAACGAATATTTTAACCTCACTGTTTACCTCCCTATCCTCGTGAGAAGAGGTCGCTCCCCCACGCTCCCTGACCACACTTCGCAGCGCTGGCTCTGGCTGCCTGGGTATCGTAGTGTGACTGCTTAACATTTTGCTGATAATAGAAGTATTCACTGCGCGCTCGCATTTTGCATTTTGCTGATAATAGAAGTATTCATTTTGCGCTCGCATTCCGCACTTTGCTGATAATAGAAGTATTCATTGTGCGCTCGCATTTTGCATTTTGCTGATAATAGAAGTATTCATTGTGCGCTCGCATTTGCTGAAGTGATTTGCTGATTTATTAACTGCATCATAGCTCGGACTGGCCGCCTGGTTAGCTGTTTGTTTATGTTGCACGGCCATTTTGTTTGTTGTGCCTCGTAGCGAGGCTCCCCAGCACGCACCCGCCTCCTAGCTGCTCCTCCCTCGCCCCTCCCCCTCCACTATCCGCATATGACAGATGCATTTCCGCGCAGCGTTCACGCGCAGCGATCGCACCCCAGTTGCGCCGAAGGTGTGCCAAAGGTAAGCCCGTCTGCGCCCGTCCGTGCCAGGACCGCGCCCAGCGCCTGTCCCCCTGGCCCCCGCCGCTCCCACCCCTCTAGAATCACATACGATGCCGCTACCCTCCTCGCCCTCAACCCCGGACGCGCACCATAATGCTGCAAAGCCAGCCCAGGACGTACCCACGGCCCATTCGCCTGCCTCTCCTGCAAGTTCAACTGCTTCAGAACCCTCACCAAACCCACTTCCTCCACACACAGCTCCAACTCTAACCGCCTGAAGTGCATCCTGCTAAACACCCGCTCGGTCCTCAGACACGCAACTGAACTCTGGGACCTTCTCGACACCGCGTCACCGGACATCGCCCTCCTTACAGATACATGGATGAACTCATCATCTGCACCCGATATCACCATAGCCATACCAGACGCCTACAAGATTATCCGAAAAGACTGCACCAATCAAACAGGAGGAGGCATCGCCATCATCCTTAGGAACACCATCAAAATCACGACCAGCTCCGACGATAACTTTGCAACCGCCGAACATCTCCACTTTCAGATCCACACCGACCCTAGGACAAAACTTAGACGCACCCTCATCTACAGGCCTCCAGGTACCCGCACTCAATTCAGCGATGACATCACTGACTTCGTCAGCCCATATGCCCTCGCCTCCGAGAACTACATTCTTTTAGGAGACCTCAACTACCACCTTGAAAACAAACACAACAGCAACACCACCACCCTTCTGGACAACATGGCCAATCTCGGACTCAAACAACTTGTTGACACCCCCACCCATACAGCCGGACACACGCTCGACCCTATCTTCACCTCCAGCAAACACATCTCCTTCGATCGCACCACAGCTCTCCATTGGACGGATCACAGCTGCGTTCACTTCAGCTACAAAACCACCCTGAACCACAACTGCCAACAACCTATTCCTAGGAGAAACTGGAACAAAATCACCTCCGACCAACTCCTCACATCACTCAACCTAAACCCTCACACCCTCTCATTGGACCCAAACCAAGCGGCCACCAATCTCAAGCAATGGATTACCCACAGTGCTGACGAATTAGCACCCCTGAAAAAGCACCAGATCAAATCAACCAGCAAAAAGACTCCCTGGTTCAATGATGACCTTAAAAAATCCAAGAAGCTATGCCGCACCCTGGAGAAAACATGGAGAAAAAACCCAACCACCGACAACATGGCCACCCTCAAGGCAGCCACCCGCAAACACCACCAACTGATTCGATCCGCCAAGAAATCAGCACTCAAGGATCGTCTTGACAACAACACTCACAACAGCAAGGAACTTTTCAACATCGTCAAAGAATTCACCAACCCCACCGCAGCATCTAACGACATCACTCCCTCCCAAGACCTCTGCGATGCGCTATCCTCCTTCTTCTACAACAAAATTGCCGACATTCACAACAGCTTCGAGATTACTCCCTGCGATCAACCCTCCCCACCCCCCTCAGATCCCACTCCGCCAACTAACAACCTTAGCGCCTGGAACCCAATCACCACTGAAGACACCATCCGCCTAATGAACTCAATCCACTCTGGCTCGCCAACCGACCCCTGCCCCCACCACATCTTCAACAAAGCTGACTCCATCATCACACCCCTTCTCCGGGACGTCATCAACTGCTCGTTCAACTCTGCCACCTTCCCAGAAAGCTGGAAACACCCGAACTCAGCGCCCTTCTGAAGAAACCCACAGCAGACCCCTCCGAACTTAAAAACTACCGACCCATATCCCTCCTCCCATTCCCGGCCAAAGTCATTGAGAAAGCCGTCAACAGCCAGCTCGCCGCCTTCCTTGAATGCAACAACTCCCTCGATCCATCTCAATCCGGGTTTCGAGCCAAACACAGCACCGAAACCGCCCTCATTGCAGCGACCGACGACATCCGAACACTTCTGGACAACGGAGAAACAGTGGCCCTCATTCTACTCGACCTCTCCGCCGCTTTCGACACAGTCTGCCACGGCACCCTTATACAACGCCTTAGCAACATCGGCATACAAGGAAAATCCTTGGACTGGATCATCTCATTCCTCGCCGGGAGAACTCAACGAGTCCGATTTCCCCCATTCAACTCACAGGCCACTGAAGTCATCTGTGGTGTACCTCAAGGATCTTCACTCAGTCCCACCCTCTTCAACATTTACATGAGTCCACTCGCTTCCATCGCTCGTCAACACAACCTCAACATAAACTCTTACGCCGTCGACACCCAGTTAATCCTCTCCCTCACCAAAGACCCCAACACCGCCAAAACCAATCTCCACGAAGGCATGAAAGAAGTAGCCGAATGGACGAAACATAGCCGCCTCAAACTCAACTCAGACAAAACGGAGGTGCTCATCCTAGGATCTTCCCCCTCTGCCTGGGACGACTCTTGGTGGCCTTCCGCTCTGGGCACAGCACCCACACCCACAGACCATGCACGCAACCTTGGCTTCATCCTAGACTCCTCTCTCTCGATGTCCAGACAAATCAACGCAGTCTCATCCTCCTGCTCCAACGTACTTCGCATTCTCAAAAAGATCTTCCGCTGGATCCCCCTCGAGACAAGAAAGACTGTCACCCACGCACTGGTGACGAGTCGACTGGATTATGGTAACACACTATATGCCGGAATCACAGCAAAATTACAAAAAAAACTCCAACGCATCCAAAACGCATCCGCGAGACTTAATTTAGACATCCCTCGCCAAGATCACATCACCGGTCACCTAAAAGACCTCCACTGGCTTCCCGTCAACAAAAGAATTACTTTCCGCCTTCTCACCCACGCACACAAGGCCCGCTACAATCTTGGACCTGAATGCCTCAACACTCGACTGTCCTTCTACAAACCCACCCGCCAACTAAGAACGTCCAATCTAGCCCTCGCCGCAGTCCTGCGCATCCGAAAATCCACCATGGGTGGCAGATCCTTCTCCTTCCTTGCTGCCAAGACCTGGAACTCAGTCCCCACTCACCTTCGCCTTACTCAGAACCACATCTCCTTCAGAAAAGAACTTAAAACCTGGCTATTCGACAAATAATGAACCCCCTCCCCAAGCGCCTTGAGACCCTCTGGGTGAGTAGTGCGCTATACAAATGCCCGAACTTGAACAAGGAAATGGACCTGCAGGAGGTGCACTTGTCCCCAGGGCCTCTTGGATTAGGTATGACCACAATAGTGGCATTGTCAATGTCGAGCAGATAGGAAGGATTAGCTGGGTGGAGTATCTACAGTAGTGCTCCACGGGGAACCTGTCAGCGCCTGCCGTCCAGATTTTAGACCATGGATTGCACCACTAATTTTGTCCTCTGTGATCGGACTATCAAGGGCTGTACGGTCTTCCTGGGAAAGCATTGCAAGTGGAACATTGTCTAGGATTTAGTGTTGGCGTTTACAGTGTGAGCAATTCAAAGCAGGAGACAAAAACTGCTACTATGTCAGTGGACATTGTGGCAAGGGGATGAGGACCGTTACTTATCTCAGAGACTCTAAGGGATTCCAGACCTCCAGTGACTAGCCAGTATATCAGTTTCCCTGTTTTGTCACAGTGTTCATGGATAAGGTGTGTAAAGGCCACCCAACATTCTGGGCATCCTCCATCGCCTTTGTTGGAGGGTCTCTTTTGCTACCGTCTGATGGAAATGGATAGTCTAAATCGGGAGCCTGGTATATTTCCATTCAAGATCCAAGGGCTCATTCCATCTTAATCAAGTGGATTGAAGAGGTGGGAGTAAGAGGAAAATCTTTGGTTTGTTTGAGCTATTTCCTTGATAGAAAGTCTGTGCTCTATTTACCCTCACACAGCTCAAATATTCTTTTGTCAACTTGCAGAGTTCTGTAAGGATCTGCATGTCACCAATCCTTTTTAATATTTACATGCAGCCACCGTCTATGATTGTTAGACGGGTTGGGTTCAGAAATACATCATATGCAGATGACATACAGACATGCAATTTGATAAACCTGTAGTGGAAATTACGGATAACTTGAATAGCTGCCTAGCAGCAATGTGAAAATAGATTAACCATCATTTTATAACATTGAACTTTGCAAAGTTGGAGTTGATTGCCTTTGGAAAAAATAATTATTGGGGTTCCACAGTGTGGCCTAAAGAGTTTACATCCCGACCTGCCGTTGCATGCATCGGATTCACACAGAATAAAGATCCCAGCCTTATCCTGCAAACTAATACTGTAGTCTCCACAAGCTTCCTTCAACTAAAGCTTCTAAGAAAAAAAAATCACCTTCTTCCTAAATAAGTTAACGAAAGTGCTGGCTGTTATTTCCTGTCAGGATTATGCTATTTCATGTTTTCTAGGTTTCACAATGAATGTGATAAACAAGCTTCAGCCTATAAAAAACTTTGCAGTAAAGGCAATAATCAATATCTTAAAAATTAGACTGTGGCTCAGATGCATCTTAATCTCTTCATTGGCTGCTGCAGAGAAAGGTATTACATTCAAGGACTGTGCTATTGCTATAGGGCCTTATACACAAAGAACTCTGTGTTTTCTTAGGCTGCTCCAAAAATCCATGTATTAGGTCGCTAAGATCTGAGCAAATATTCCAGTAATGGGTGTCCTTCATCTCAAAATCTAGAATGGGATAGAGAGTTCTCTGTGGTGGCTCCACTGGTATTTACTGCCCTCCCAAACTAGCTTCTTTAACAAAAGAGCACTCTTTGTGCTTTTGGAAAGAGCATAAAACCAAGGGTGTACGTTTGTGGTGTATATAAAATTGTTCACTATCATGGTCAAATAGGCCAACATTTGAAACTGTTGTTCATCATTGGGTAAAAGATGTGATTGTTATGCCTATTGTTGTGCATACAACATTGACAGTGCATAGAGTTCTGCTCCTTTAGTTTTGTGATTGGGGAATTTTGTTTTTTTTTCTCCATTTTTGGAAGTTGTCATTATTATGAAAAATGTAAATGGATATGTTGTGTCAGCTAAGCACCCTACTGAGGTCTTGGATTCTCTTGTGGTGGCTGGCGCAGAGGGGTCTGGGTTGGGCTTATGCTATATCCTGCTCCCAGTGGGGTTTATTGATATATTACTTATGTGTGATTTTGATACATGTGGTATCTGATTAGTTTATGTACCAGATTAAAATGCAAAAAGAGCAGTTGATTATGCCACTTGGAACACAAGTCAAAACAAGCATACAAAAACAATGGTTTACCATAGACTGATTTACAGGAAAATGTAACAAATCTGGTGGCAATTGAATTTCCATAGTTACTAAAGAAAAAACATTAATGACAAACTAATCTCTTTTCAGTATGAGAAACAGTACATTTCTAAAGAAGAAACTGCTTATTAAGCATATCAGTAATATAAGCTAAATAAATGTGCTTTATGTACCCAGTGATCAAACCACAAGTTTATAGTTAAAAACAAATGTGTGCAAGTAAAATAAACATAGCTTGTCTTTCATAGGGAATACAAATAAGCAGTGTTGGCTGATGATAGTTGAAAGTGGTGTGTGTAAAAGTTGGGTATGACTTATGTAGCAAACGAATTGTAATTGTAATTGTAATTTATATTTATATAGCGCCTTATCACCAACGGTCTCTAAGCGCTTGAGAGAGGGCAACTGCTTTGAATTAATGGTAGGGAGACAGTGCTTACTGTGAGGTCCAGGCTTCCTTAAAAAGTAGGGTCTTTAGTTGTTTCCTAAATGGAAACAGAGCACGTTCCTTTCGGATGCTAACAGGGAGCTTGTTCCAAATCTGTGGAACACTGATGGAAAAAGCTCTGCCACCGAGGGAAACCAGAGAGGAGCGGGGGCAGACTAAGAGCCTCACCTCCGAGGATCGGAGTACTCTGGTTGGAACATAATTGGCTAGGCTGTCTTTGATATATTTTGGTGCCTGGCCAAAGAGGTCTTTATGTGCAATGCAGAGTCCTTTAAATTTTATACTTTGCCTAATCGGAAGCCAATGGAGTTGACGCAGGAGGGGGGAGGCATGGGTGCAGCGGGGGACCTTGAACACCAGGCAAGCCGCATCGTTCATAATGGTCTGGAGTCTGGCCAATTGGTAATCTGGTAGCCCTAAATAGAGTGAATTGGCAGAGTTATCTTGGCAAGACTCCAAAGTTGGGCCGAAGAGAACGAGATAATGAGTGACCTACAGTTTGGATTTCAGAAGGGCATAGGAACAATCGAACAATGTTTAAATTTAATGATAGTCCAACAAAAATATACAAGGGTAAAGGGTGAACGCCTGTACCTTACGTTTGTTGACCTTACGTCGGCGTTCGACTGTGTGTCACATGTAAAATTGTGGGAAATTTTAAAAGGCTTGGGTGTGGAACCTTCAATCATTTGCTTTTTAAGAAAATTATATGCGGGAGCTACGGCATCGGTTCGCTACGGAAAGGGGGTGAATGTACCAGGAAATTTGGTGTTGGACGAGGAGTACGCCAGGGGTGTGTCCTGGCTCCTTTTTTATTTCTGGTTTACATTATTGGACTTGAGCGTCATCTGCTGCAAGAGTGCAGGGATATGCCTAGGGTTGGTAAGAGATCAATCCGTGCACTCTTGTATGCGGATGATGCAGTCCTCATGGCTCGGTCCCCCCTGGCCCTTCAAAATTTGATAACAGCCTTCGAAAAGTTCATGATGAGTTTAGATTTAAAAATTTATTGCAGTAAAACCTTCTCCATGAACTGTGGCAAAAGAACCGGAAAGCAAATGAGAAGAATGTACATAAATAATGTTCCCTTGGAAAATACCTCTTCTTTTCCTTATCTTGGCATTTTGTTCCATGAATCGGGGGTTTGGACAAGTGCAGTAAAGGCCAGAAATCTTTTGTTCCTAAAAACAATAATGGCCTTAAAGAATTTTATTAAAAAGCTGGGTAAAAAGCCGATAAGAGAAATCTTAACTATATATAATGCCACGTGTAGATCGGTAGCTTTGTATGGCTCGGGTTTATGGGGATATTCGAACATAAACTCTCTTCAAATAGACGAAAATAGGTTTATGAGGGATGTGTTAGCAGTACCACAAAGTGTGGCGACTTATATCTGCCACACTGAACTAGGACAACCTCATATATCAGATATAATTAGAACACAACCCATCCTTTTGTGGCACAGGGTGTGGACAACGAATGAGTGTGTTATGAATCGGGCTATGTTCCATGATATGTTAAAATTGGAAAATGTGGGTAGGTTTGAGTGGCTAGATTACCTAAAACGTTTTCTTATTGAAATTGGTTGCCAACAATATTATGATGATCTGCTCACTATGGTTAATATATCTAGGAAATTGTTGGGTAAGCAGTGTATGGAATACCTCGAGGAGAGGAGAAGGCGAGATGAAACGAGAAAAAAGACAGTTACCTCGCATCGCCTGGTAATAACTGGTGACAAGATACAGCCGTATTTAACGCTACCGATGTCCAACTATGATCGATTTCTCTTGACCCGTTTTAGACTAAACATTGTTTTTAGACTCTTGTCCTTCCCAGAAATGAATTCATGCCTATGTGTCCATGTGATGAATCTTCGTCCCAATCTGATATACATATTTTATTTTTCTGTAAATTTTATATTTTACCACGTAGAAAATTCCTTATCCCAATTCTCAAAGAAATGAATTTAAATAGATGTCGCCCAGCATTATTAGAACTTCAGAGAATGGACACTGTTTTAACTGTTGCTGTAGTTTTAGGCTTTTTTAAACTTGTTTTTAAATTGCGGAAAACAATTGGTTTCAATGAAATATAATAGAATTGTTCCCTTTTAAAATTTTCCCTGTGTAAACTGTAAATCATGTTGTGAACTTTTATGGTTATTGTCTTTTAACCGAATAAAGTACTTTTTGACTTGACTTGATTTGAGTGAATTACCATAATCCAACCTGGATATGAGTGCTACTACCACTCGTTTAAGGGTATCCAAGGTAAGAAGGGGGGCCAATTTCCGCAGCTGCCTTAATAGGTTTGAGCAGACACCCACTGTAGTCAAGACTTGCAGGGCCATAGTTAATTTGTTATCGATCTTAATACCTAGGCTTTTTACTGCCGAGGCTGGCTCGGGGTATTTGCCTAATTCTTGTGGCCAAAACAGGCTGCTCCATGGGTTGGTGACCGAGGTGACGGCCAACACCTCCGTCTTATCTGGATTGATTTTCAGAGAGTTGGCCGTCATCCAGTTAACAATGTATTTAAGAATATTCTGAACTCTAGTATGGGCTAAGAGAGGGATAGAGAATTTATTAACATGTAAAATTAATATACTTAATGACATGTTTGCAATGTTAACATGTAAAATATTTTGAACAGTCACGATATTAAAATGTGCAAAATTTGTATTACCCATTTATGTCTATTAGTGCATGGCCTCAACATGTTAAAGCAAGTTTAATTATTTTAGCATCAAAACTAAAGGTGCTGAAATGTGCACAAAATACTTGATGGATGACCTTACCCTGGCATATTCTATTGTAAACCTCACACCACATTGCATTGAAGAATGTATTTGATTAATAATAAAACTTTCAAAATGTTTTCACCAGAAACACATTATCATTGAATAGAATGTCTTCATATTACTTCACACATTAAATACAATGCATGAATAGAAAATGTTAATAGTTTAACCTATTTCCTTTCTGATATGTAATGTAGAATATGTGGTTCTGAATAATATCCACCTCAGCAATTGTTCCAAGTTCAAAGAAGTCTATTGTTTAGCCTAAAATGTGTTTATTAGAAGATTAGAATGTGCTCATATCCATGGGAAATAATGTGTAAGAATTAAAAGGTCACATATGTAATCTTAGTTATGAGATATTTGTTTCAACTTAAAGGTAATTCGAAAGCTCATCTGTCAAATGGGAGGAGAAGATGTAGAACGATTTGCAACATTGCTTTCATCTTTTTATTTTAATGTATATTCCTAAAGTAGCACACCTTTACCCACTTCTTCCCTGATGATTTCCAGACCCGTGTCTGCACTGAGGCTGAATGCTAACAGCTTTATGCTGATGGCTAAATACTTATTTGCAATCTTACTGGACCTGTTTTGTTGATTTCAGTCACTACTGCCACTGCAGAAATTGTTTTGATTTTTGTGGGCTTCTCTTCATGGGAAGTTTAGCGATAATGATTGATTGAATTTGAGCTTCATGCTCACTCTCACTCTTGACTTTGAACTTGAACTCTTAATAGGTTCTTGTTGTCTCCCATTTTAGCCCCATTCTTTAGAATAGAGATTCTTTCCTTTATGGAACAGCTGTATTGCTTATTTGATGACTTGCTCCAACACATTTTTCTATCAATTCTATAATTTGATTGATTATAAACTAAGCAAATAAAAGGAGAAAGAACATTCTTACTAAACTTTTAATGAAAATAAAACCCTTGAAACGAATCAGAAATTCTCATCATTGACTAGATTTAGAAATAGTCTTGTGATTATTGATTTAAATTATTTTATGATTTTTAGCTTCAGATCTCCTCATAAACGGTGGCAGAAGTCTGTCACAGGGGAGTGAGGCCCACCAAGAGAGTGAGGATTACCCATGGTTTGGTGTGTGGGAGAGATTTTAAACCAGTTTATTTACTTTGATTCCCACTCTAGCAGAAGTAAGCTTAATGGACAAATGTGTCATCCATAGGAGTCCAACTCTTGAATAAAAAAAATTCAAAACTGGCAAATGGTGCATTTTAAATCAAGTGATTTTTGTGAGAAAGCAAGGATTATAAAACAGTGGGAACGCATAGTATTGAAATATTAAACATGTTAAAAACTGCACAATCAATTCCTGCATTAATATGTTCAACAGTTTCTGTAATTTGCAAATTGTACAGCACAATAACGTGTGTAAAATGTAAATTGATACTTGTATAGCGCACTACTCACCCGCAAGGGTCTCAAGGCACTTGTACGAATACTGCTGTGGAACCCATTGTGGCTTTCCCTGTGAGGCGTCCACTCCTGTGCACCCCCAAGGTGGAGGCCAGGAATCCTTAGCGTTGTGGGGGCCATTGTGGAGATTAAACAAGCTATTGCCCAGAGTTGCAGAGTTCCATGATTGGAATAGGCACGAAGGCGAGAATTATCAGGGCCATGGAATTTTTTAGCCCAAGACCGGCCGAGGCGGGGAATTGAACCCTGGTCCCGGGCTAGACCTCTGCATCAGGGTCTGCCGCTCTAACCATTGAGCCACACTTCTCCACTATGTGCTTTCTCAGTGTCTTGTACTGCATGCAGCATCAACTTTGGAAGGAAATGCTTTTACCATGGTTCGAGAAGCACCCTTAGCTACTGGCTGCAATCAGTCATATAGGAACATGTGCAGACAGGTCTTTAAGTGAAATGAAAAATGTGGGGGCTCTCTAAAAGGGAACATGTCAAATACATTTCTATGATTCCTATAGTGTGCCAATCGACCCGTATTTAAGTTCTCTCTGAGATGCTATGGCATACAGATATATAACACAACTGACACACATCTAAAACTTGTTAGTATTATTAACTTTGTCAATGGTTGTTGGCTGTTTATGATGAATGAGTAACAACAATGATTTATTATAAATGTTTGAATCCTGAAATTGTTAGACTGTCAAATCATTATTATTGAAGCCTGCGGAAGGAATATTGGCCTTCATTTATGTGCACCTTATGTTAGATATGTATGCCATTTTTCTCTGCACATCTCATCTATCTACACATCTTCCACCTCATCTCTTTCCTGTTCAGCATCCTCTCATCATTCTCTCCTCTCCTGAATGCACTTCCTTACATCTCCCTCACTTCAATATCCCAAACATAGACTGCACTCACTCACATTTAGCCACTTCCTTTTCTTTGAATTTTATCTTGTAAATACTTGATTTCTGTGTACCCTCTTCACACACAATTACACAGAATTTCAATTGCAACGGGAATACATGACCTTTGTTCTGTGTGCTCTGCAGAGAGGTCAACCCACTGACAGGCAATTTGCTTTACTTTCATCCTTGGCACCAGAGCTCTCAATCAAAGCGCATCATAAACATCTGCCACCACTCAAGTTATGCACTATACAAAAGAAATAAGATGCAAAAATACAGAAACACAACATGATGGAAATAGATAACACTCTTTGGGAATACAGAATAAATTAAAACGTGAAATTGTGACGTGCATTACCTTAACATATTTAACATACATTGTTTGTAAATCAATCCTTGTTTTTGGCATTAATGCTAAGGGCATAGAGATAGGGCAAGTGTTGATGCTTTACAGCATGTAACAGATTTTATCACAAATTCATATTTCTCCTTGTTCCTTCACTAGGATAGTTGGATCAACCTCACAAGAGAAAAAAAAACCCTGCTCATCTTTTGGATCAATTTCACAGGGTAACAAATACAGCAGCGCCACTTCTAAAGGGGCCAGCGACCTGCAGCCCATACCGGTGGAGGTCTGCATAAGGTACATAAAACAATATTAGCATTAAAACACTTACCAATACCGAGGACAAGGTGCCAAACTACACCTACTTGCATCCCGTCCTAGCATGTGCCAAATGAGAAAGGGTGAGATCTATGCCCGTGAATGACGGACATCTGGCCTCAAGCAGGGATACAGACTCCAATGCCCGAAGTGCTGACGTTAACATCATCACTGGCCTACAGTGGTTGCCACCATAGAGTACAATGGCAAAGAAGGGCTTTAGAAAGGTAAGCCCTGCGTCTTGCATCACATTGCAGAAAGTTGATTTACTGCCTTTCTTCCATCTTCTGCTTCAGATTGAGTCGGGACAGGCAGCTCGGGACAGACAGCCCAGACTTAAATACATTGATTTGTTTACACATACAATTGTATCTCTAAATAAATCGATCTATTTCATAAACATGTAGGAATTTCCAAGGGGTACAGACTGTCAAGATCATTAGGAGCACATACAAGTGCAACAACTATATTTTAATTGTGTGCCAAAACATACAATGTAAGAATCAGAGACATATCATTCATAGTTAGCATAGTATTAAGCTCAATTATTAAGATGCGAAACAACAAAGTGGGGTAGTAAGGCAAAGGTGCCCAATTTGAACAAGGAATGTCAATTATATGTAGTAATAATGCTCTGCCACTCTTTAAGAGCATTAAGTCCATGAACAATTGATTCAGATCTCTGAATCTATTTGTATTCCAATCTTTTGAGGTTTCTCCCAAATCTCCTCCTCTTGGTGGTTAGATGGCTACATCAATTACTTGCCATCTTACGTTTTATTCTGTATAGTTATTTTCCATAAAATGGGACACCAAAGGCGCTGTTAGTACTTCCTCAGCTCCTGCATTAGGCAATTCTTATCTTGACTCGAAGGGTAGTTTGCCATACATAAATTAAATCCGAAGGACAGCCTATACAATATGCCCCATTGGCTAAACTGACCCTGAAGGTCACTATGGTAGATGTGGGTTTAAACAACTGGCCCTCTCTCTGCCCAGATCCCATAATGTCTGGGGTGACAAATGCCTGGTGTCAAGTTTTTTTTTAGGGTGCTGAGGCCGCTCCTTTTAAATGTAAGTGGGGGAGGGAAGAGCTCTACCCTTTCCATTCTGGCAGATGGCCCTCTACCAGCTACACCTTAGTTTTATTATTTCCTATATGGGACCAGTACACATTCCTGAAGGGGAGCAATTAACAGGCCCAGGCAGCTGGGAAGACCTCAGAAAGTTTAGGCCAGGAAAATGGCAACTTTCTAAAACTGATATTTTCAAAATTGTAATCGAAAGTTTTGATTTCTCCATTAAAGATTTATAATTACAATTTGAGTCCAAACAGGATATTTTCTACCTGCTCTCAATCAAAATTGAGCACTTGGTAATGTAATAAGGGAACACAATGTTATTCTAAGGGGAAGATAGGCCTCACAATAGTGAAAAACGAATTAAGAAGTCCAACTTTTTTAATACAATCCCTTCACCCTAGGGGCTATTTGGGGCCTTCCCTAAAGGTGACTTTTATGTATCAAAAAGGGAGGTTTAGGCCTGGCAAAAGGTTTATTATGCCAGGTCAAAATGGCAATTTAAAACTGCACACGGGCTGCAATGTCAGTCTTTCAGACATGTCAGACATGTTTTAAAGGGCTACTTAAGTGGGTGGCATAATCAGTGCTGCAGGCCCATCAGTAGCATTTAATTTACAGTTCCTGGTTACAAGTGCACGGCGTCCTGAAAGCCACCAAAAACAAGTTCAGAAAATAGGAAGCGTGAAGGCAAACACTTTGGGGGTGACCCTGCAGAGGAGTCAAGTCCAACAGCCATAGATACACATACAGGATTACTATTGCTAATTTTAGGTGTGAGGGTCAGTAAATTCTCCTCAGTGGCAAAACAAGCTCTCTTCATAGATGCTCTGATCAACTAGCATGAATTACCTATCAATCGCTCTGGAAGGCTATTGGCTTGTCTCAAACACACTGCCTTATGGGCACAGGTCCTCCATATTCTTAAACGTTGGCCATAAGGTAACAAATCCCTCAAGATCTGGTAGATCAAAGGGTGTTTTTTCATCCTGCCTTCTGTAGAGCGTTGTAAGAAATCTATCTTCATCATGTTTTATAATGAGATCTAAAAAGGGTTGAACATGTTATGACTGTTGCGCATGAGTTTTAGGTTGTTTTGGATACTATTAAGATATTGCATAAAGGCACATAATGCTTGTTTGGAACCTGTCAAGATCAAAAATATGTTGTCTACATACCTCTTCCAAAACAGGTTCTTTTCTTGCAATGGGCAAATAGGTATTTGAATGAATCAACGTAATGGTTCGCCAGATTGTGAGCACAAATTTCCTGCATGGAAGTACCCTCACACTAAATATATTAATGGCCAAGAGAAGACAGTTTTTTGTTGCCGATTTTCAACAATGAATTATTAAATAAGTGGGAACCCCTACTGGCTGGGACCTTATATTTAGGACATTCCCTATTACTTTTATACTCTCAGCTTGTGGGATACTCATGTAAAATGACTCAATGTCACCGGAAGTTCACAATCAGTGTCATAAGAAGAATTATGGACAAGTTGGATCATGTAAATTTTGTCACTGACAAAAGTGCTGCTTCATTGTACGAAATTATTTATAGAAAAATCTATATATTCACCAATAGGCTCAAGTGCTGAACCACGTGCTGAAACGACCGGTCTTCCTGGAAGATTGTCAACTTATTAAATGTATTTTAAGCAGTGTATACAGTTGTCAGGAATCAGGAGAGTTAAGAAGTGCTGGAGAACCGATCTATGAAAACTTACACACACATGCACTAGACCTCTAACTTCCGGGAATGCACGCTCACTCACTTCCTGGGTTAAGCTCAATTCCAGGTCAGGAGGAATAGAGTCTTATTTAACCTTCCTTAGACCTTAGCTCAGGGCCTCGCAGCGAACTGAGTGGTTGCATTGGCTTTTTTCTGACCCCCATAGATCGCACTCATTTTTGAGTCCCTCTATTTGTTGTTTTTCTTTTTTGATACCCTTGGTTCATTTGGTAGTGTCCTCTATATTAGTATTCTCTAAGTTGCCTGTTTGTCAATCTCTGTTTCTCGTAGAGTTCAGCAGCACACTGAAGCTGGATTCTTGGTCACCTCCAGGCTTGTTATAGCATTATACCATGCTGGAAACGGTTATCCGTGTTTTAATTGTCTCTTGTATGGTATGTTCCAGCTAGTACATATACTGACCCTCTGTCCTGTGTCTTACAGCAGGTCAAATCTACCAATGATTCACACCATCAAAGCAGAGTGATGCTTTCCCTTGAAACAGACAAAATTAACAATCCCTACTCCCGTGTCTGCTAGTTTGATAACTATATCCACATTCTCCTTTGGAGTGAGTAAACATTGTCGCACATCAAGGCTCTTATTATATGATATGAAAGTACGAGCATGTCTCAGAGCAACCTGATCCTTTAGAACAGGATTCTCAAAGACTGAGGGGCAGATTTACAACAAAGTAATGCAGCATGGTGCAGCAAGTCATTTTACTACACCGTGCTGCGTTAGTTTGGAAAGCATAGAGATGCGACATATTTACAAGAATATGTTGCATCTCTGTGCTTCCCCTGCGCTGGCACACAAACTGCAGCCATGCGCTGACGCAGGCATCCTTGCATCATGGTGCAAGGATGCCTGCGTCGTTGGGAGATTGTTTTTGTGCAGGAAGGGGCATCTTCCTGCACAAAAACAATCACTAGAGGCTTTTTCCTCTTTCAATGCGTGCTGTAGAATGCAGCATGCATTGAAAGAGGAAAAAACTAGGAGAAATGAAAACATTTCTCATCATTGCGCCTCGCTAGGCCACCTTTAGGGTGGCGTAGCATTCACACGCATCTCCAGACTTACGATTTCTTGTAAATCTGGAGCTGTGTCTTGATCCATGGGTGTTGCGTGGGAACACCCACAGCAACACCAATGGAACGCCCCTTCCACACAAAGTACTGCGCGTGAAGGGGCCATATTTACGAGGATAGGAAAAGTGACGCATGGGGGCGTTTCCTCTCCTTGTAAATATGGAGGAGCCCCCTGCGCCACCAGTACGTCATGAAAAGTGAAGTAGTGGTGCGCAGGGGGCTTGTAAATCTGCCCAATATCTTCTGATGGCATTCCTGAATTGGGTGGATGAGAAGTTATTGGTGGTCTAAGATTTGCAGTAACTGTTTGTGTAATAGACTCTCCAGTGGAAAAATAGACCTTCAACCTTATTTTCCTACAGAATTGTAGATTTTCTGTTATATAACATGTCTTTTTGGTTATGAGAAAAGGTAGTCCTTTGCACAGTAAATAAATATTATTTATGTAAAGCATATATTGTGATTGGTTACAAATAGGAATAGTCCTATTATCATGTTCTCTAAAAACAACAATTTTCAATCTGGGCTCTCCCAAAAAAATGGGAGGGCTGTTATAGAATGGTGTGCACTTGTAGCTTCCACTGGGTCTGAATCACTAGATCCTACTGATTATTCAAAAATGTTACAGATCTTTGGTTCTTACGTCTGTTTTCTTTTCTGATTTAGTGGTGTGTTACCCTGTGAGTGTAGTGTTCTTCCAAGAAGAATGAATATTTCCCTCCTTACTTAAGTTCATTTTTTTTTGTTTATTTGTCTGCTTTATATTCAACTCTGTTTTTTTTTAAGTCGGCAAAAGATTTATACAATTTTTAAAGAACGAGTTTTGCAACAGTCACTACAACAAGCTCCAATACAGTCTTTTCTAGTTCTGCAGTTTCTTGCAGTGCTTTCTTACTATGTTCCAGGGTGGTGTCATGTCTAGCACCATCCAGGGCCTGGAGCAAGTTGTTGAAATATGGCGGAACCGTCCTCTGAATGTCTAATCTTTTCTAAACATACCTGGAACATTACTTGCTTGTAAGCCAAGCGGTATTATCTGCTTTTAAGTATTCGGTCAGCATAAGTGCGTGTAGCTCAGATTACGCATGTTTTCTCTTACATTTCCCTATTGTTTCTAGTGTTGCTTGTTTTGGGTCAGGGTAGATTGTTTTAGTAGGTCCTGATAATGGATAATGGCCCGGGCTGCCGTACTTAATGGGGAATTGAAGCGTGGCCCCTGAGCAGTGTGGTTAATGTGTGAGTTGGTCACCAGACTTTAGATCCACCTGGAGGCCCAAGATGGCGACAAATGCCGTTTTTAGCACTGATCGCAGTGTAATGGGCAGAAGACACATGGAGAAGCCGGGCATTTCCCATGAGTGACTTTTACCAGTGAGTGCACCCGCTGCAGGGGGGGGGGCTGGGTGTAGGTAGCTGATTGGTGGAGGACATTCCCCCACCCAGTCCTGCAGTATCTTGATCCCCCCCCATCTCACCCCACCGGACCGCAGCAAGAAGAAAAGCCCCTTGAACCACACGGGGCTACATGGGCTAGCCCACAGAGTTTACACCAGCAGGGCAGAGGGTGATACAAACCCTCTGGAAGCCGGCTTTTCACAGCAGAAAAGGCTGCAGTAAGAACCCAAGCCCACCTGACCCTAGGATGGCCCCTGGTCAGAATTTTATCATACCTCAAACACATCCCCCTCTGGCCTACCCATCATGGTACGGAATCTGTGTACCTACCTCTGACCGTGGAGACCTAGCTTTTTGACCGATGCCCAGTGGAGCTACCTGATAGCTAAAGAGGAGATGGGCAGTGACTACCCCTTTAGCCGTCACCTACCCAGCCGGTCTTTAGACAGAACTTACTTCGTCTCTCCCTTGAATTCTCCCTCCTACCCCTTTACTCCACCCCCTTTCTCCTCTATGCTCCATTTCTCTCTCCTCTTGAATTGTTTTCGCGTTGAGACCTAGCTGTTTGGCTGATGCCCGGTGGAGCTACCTGAGAGCTAAAGAGGAGATGGGCTGTGGACTTCCCCCTCGGCCGTCACCTACCCAGTCGGACTTGGGTACACTCTTCTTCGTATTTCCATCCTAACTACCTTCTACCCCTTACCCCACCCCCTTACCCTCCTTACCCTTCTAAGCTCCATTTATTTCTTCTTCTACACTCTTGAAATGTTTTTTCTAGTAACTGATGTAACGTGTAACTGATGTAATTCTGTAATTTCTGTGGAACCTTATGTAAAGCGCTCTGATACCTCCGGGTCGAGCCAGTGCTATATAAAACTCTCAAAATAAATAAATATAGGACATGATCACGGCAACTGTATTCGTTTTTTTTAGGGGGTCTTATTTAATAGAGGACCATCTAAAAAGGTTCTTGAAGTCGGATGGCTGCTCTATTATGATCCGCCCAAAATATTCGGAATCCATTATGTAAATGGAAACTTGGGTCAACACCAGCAGAAAAAATATTTTTAGAACTCACTTCTATGAAAATGTAGCAGCTCAAATGGAAGTCAAATTGCCAAAACGTTTATAAAAACACCCGAAATTAACGATGGAAAAAGGGTTCTGTGTCCCCAGTGAACACACCAAACGTTTATAATGAAAAACAATGTGCATATGTACAACAAATATCGCTTGTCTTTCACAAGGAGAAAAAGGAAGTTCCAACTAAAAAGTTGTTATAAAGGACAAGCCTTCATATTTCTGTGTTTTCCATGTTTAGATCTCTTTTGGGCAGTATTCATCAAGACTATGGTATGTTTTTATAAGCATTTTATTTCGCTAGAGATATACTACATTTTTCATATTGAAAAAAGCTACTTTGTCTTACATAATTTGTCCTTAATTTAATATGATAATTTGATTACCACCTGATTTGTTACATTTGCATAGAAATGGATCCTTGGGTAACCATTGCTTTGTATGCAAGTTCCTGGACAAGGCCAGAAGTTTATGTTTGCAACAAAGATGGGCTATATAAGCAAGCCAAAATCAGAAAATAATTAAATAGAAACAAACAGAAATAATAAAATTAAGAGTGACATCACTGCTACAAGAAAAATAACCCCCACCCTCCAGTGTGGTGACACCTGTCAGCCCGGACTCGAAGGTGCAGAACAGCTGAGTCAGGAGGATAGCCGTGAGCCACGGTCTGTCAAGTTTAGGACCTTCATGAAGCGGAAGCTGTGACTGTGAACCGAGGCGCGGAGCAGTTGGCGCAGCTCTGAGAAGCCAGGTTTTGTTTTTTATTGTTGATGGAGGCAGTGGCATGAGAGTCTTGTTGAATGTCAGCATCTTAAGCAGGGGTCTTCAAACTGTGGGGCGCGACCCCCAGGGGGGCAGTGGAGTGATAGTAATGGGGGTCGCGCATTCCCTTCACACTTCTGCCCAGGCCCGTAGCTTCAGCCCCCCTCCTTCCCCGTAGTGTCTCTCAGCCCAGTCTGCTGCAGTGCAGCTCGTGCTGCTGGAGGCTCGGCTGGGAGGTGTCTGGAGTCTTATCTCTGGCTGCCTGAGCTTTTCACAGGTCTTTAAAGCCCATTTGCATATTCACATGCCTTTGTTAACGGGTTACCTAGGCTTAGTTTTTTTAATGGTTCCAGTACCCCTTGGGCCCCCACTCTGCGTATTCCTTACATTTGTATTATTGCACTTACTGCTGTAGTGTGAGAATGGATGAATTGAAAAGAAATATAAAGTTGGGTAGCCAAAAGAAAAATGCCTGCCGTGTGTTGTTTAAAGAGCCCGCAGAGACCTGCTCTTGACACTAAATAGAGTTCTAAATAAAAAAGTATGTATTAATTAGCTATGTGACTTTTCTGTCTCTGTTCTCTTTAATTATCAGTCATGGATCATTGAGGCAGCCCTAGAACACAATTAAAAGTGCTTTCTATTTATATTTGCTGTTCTAAGTGTTCACAGAGAAGTGCTAAAAATACAGCTTTAGGTGACTGCTTATTTCTGGGCCATCAAAATAATGAGCTGTATCAGCACATTATTTATTTCCTCCACCCTCGATCCCTGATTAACGCCATTATAGCAATAGTTTAACTTATATCTGAAACCCTACGCTTCAAGTTTCTGGGAATGCACCCTGCATTCAGACAACTCACTCATTCTCGCCTTCTCTTTCACGCTCGCCCTGCACTCACAGTGATCACAATGCTCTCACACTGATCACAATGCACTCACACTGATCAAAATGCACTCACACTGATCACAATGCACTCACTCACTCTGATCACAATGAACTCACACTGATCACAATGCACTCACACTAATCATCATGCACTCACACCAATCACAATGCACTCACACTGATCACCATGCACTCACACCAATCACCATGCACTCCCACTGATGGCCATGCACTCACACCATTCACCCGCTCACCCTGCACTCTCACTGATCACAATGCACTCACAACATTCACCCGCTCACCTTGCACTCACAGTGATCACAATGCACTCACACTGATCACAATGCACTCACATCATTCACTCGCTCACCCTGCACTCACACCATTCACCCGCTCACCCTGCACTAACAGTGATCACAATGCACTCATACTGATCACCATGCACTCGCACCATTCACCCGCTCACCCTGCACTCACGGTTATCACAATGCACTCACACTGATCACCATGCACTCACACCATTGACCCGCTCACCCTGCACTCACAGTGATCACTCTGCACTAACAATGCGCTTGTGTTGTTCACCCTGTACCTCACCCTGCAGTCACATGAGCACACTACTCACCCTGCACTCATGTGACACTTCACTCACCTGTCCGCCCTCACTGCTCAATCTGTAGCTCACTCAAACAAGGTCATCATTAACCATGCATTCATTCGCCCCACTCTGCACTTACAGCCGAACCCAAATTCATATGGCCACCTCACTCACCCTGCAGTCACTCCTTTTACCCTACTCTCACACTGTTACATTGCTCACCGTGCAGTCACTTGGGTACTCATGTCACCCACACAGGGTTTAGAAATTTTCGTCAGGAGGGGGTCCTTACGCCTGAAAATGTTGACAGGGGGGTCTCGGCATCCAAAAGTTTGAAGACCTCTGCCGTAGTGTCTCTCAGCCCAGTCTGCTGCAGTGCAGCTCCCGCTGCTGGGGGCTCGGCTGGGAGGTGACTGGAGTCTTATCTCCGCCGCCTGAGCTTTTCACAGGTCTTTAAAGACCATTTGCATATTTACATGCCATTGTTAACTGGTTACCTAGGCTTAGGTTTTTTTAATGGTTCCAGTACCCCCTGGGCCCCCACTCTGCCTATTTCTTACATTTGTATTATTGCACTTACTGCTGTAGTGTGAGAATGGATTTAATGAAAAGAAATATAAAGTTGGGTAGCCAAAAGAAAAATTCCTGCCATGTGTTGTTTAAAGAGCCAGCAGAGACCTGCTCTTGACACTAAATAGAGTTCTAAATAAAAAAGATTGTATTAATTAGCTAGATTCTAAAGGTAGATGTAGCTTATGTACATAGTGTTGGGTCAGTAGTTGTAATCTGCAGGTTGCAGTATTTTTCATTTTTATGGCTGCGAGTGTCAGATTCAGATAAAATACTGCAATTATTGACAATGTTTCTCACACGAGGCCTATACTGCCCTGGGCACGGAGCATGTGCTGCTCTATTTAATGCTATTTCATTTAATGTTTTTTCCTCGAACTCTTTTCCCCCCTGGGGCACAATGGGCGTGTGCGCACACTTTCTGTGCCCCAAGGCCCCAGGCACTTGTGCAGTCTTTTTTGTAATATTGATAGCGCTGGTGTACATCTATGCCAGAGCTATCATGAGAGGGTTTTCCCTCATTCACATCGGGGCATGGCACCATGCACATGAGAGAATCTATTTGCTTCTGTGCCTGTGCCGTATTATGGACGTGGGCGCAAAGGCAAAGAAGCCGACAGGTGGCGCATTGAGCATATGCCACAAATAGGTTACGCACTGTCAGTGAGCCCACAGAACGCAGCTCTTAAGAGGCAGGAAAGGGGGTCCCATGGACCCCCCAGGTGCCTCACTGCAAGTAGGTGCCGTCACTCACTGCATATACCTGCAAGGGGATCTCACTCCCTTCCTGAAAGTGCAGGCGGGTTGCTGCCTGCACAGTGAAACACAGAGCAGCTTGTAAACAGCCATTCCATATTTCACTAGAATCCACTGACCCAGGCAGCTCAAGTTTGTATCTGCCCTTGGGGCACCGCATTCACCATAATAGGGTGCAGTTTCCCTATTCGTGTCTGGCATACCTTTTGAAAGATGCATAATGCAGCAAACCGGGAAAGTGTGCCATCTGAGTAATAGGGCCCCAGGTGTTCCCTGTATTTGTGTATATGAACAGCATGCATCATGCTCTGCCATTCTGTGTTTGGTCCAATTTTGTGTGTTATGCAGTTTGGGGAGACAGACCTGTAGTCATTTGGGCCATACACTTTGAACTGAGCATGGCACAACCTAGGCTGAGGAGAACTCAGATTACTGGCCCAGAGGGAGGGTGCACATGAAGAAGACTATGCTATGCGATGTGCAGCCTGATGACACTGGTCTTGATGTTGGGCCACAAGAGCAGGGCTAGACTGGCCATTCTACCCTTTATCTACCCCCTGGTAGGTTTCTGACAACAGGAATGCCTTCAGAGAAGGGTAGGCTGCCATGACCCAATCATGCAATGGCCCTCTTCCAGCCATGGCATCTTATAGTGTTGGGCGGGCTTTAACATTTTTGCCAGAGTTGATTGTGGTTTCCAATCTTGCCCCGATCAAGAGGTGGGAACTGTCCAAATGTTTAGTTGACACAAGTCAGTATGACCTTAATGGGATGAAACTGTAGAGTATGTTTGCTGAAGTAACTCTCTTAAGGAGAACAAAGAATGCTGACTCTGATGGTATCCTCAGGTATAACTTCATGTGTTGATGTTTTGATTTAGTTCTGATTGATGTTGACTTGCTTTGTCCCGTTATGATATGTGCGTACAGATATGGGATGTGGATAGATTCATGCTCATGATAGCTTTACTAGTTTGTTTGCTAGTCTGTTGTTGGAGTTTTGGTCTTTGTGACAGTGAGTGTGATAATGCATGGGAAATATAGGTTTGCTTAGGTGTCAAAAAGTGTTGTTGTATTCAAATGTTCACATGAACTACTGTACCCGTTTAGATTTATTTGTGCTATTGCTTTAGGCAATTTGTGGTGCATCCCATATGCTGGATTGGTGCAAATGTGTTTTTGAGTGTTTCTCATGTTGTGGATACTTCATCACAATATTTGGAGAAGGATTCTGTCGCTAGTGTGCATTAGTTGCAATGTGTGTTAATGTAGGTTTGAGTATGTAGCATCTGTTGCTCTTTCCACCTCATATTTGGTGGTGCTAGTAAGTCTGGTGTGAGTGATGCTATTGAATAACACTACTGGTCACAGGTATATATGTTAGCTAGTGTAAGAAACGGAGATTCCCGGTAGGCTCTGGCATGCGCCAAAGTCAGGCAGACACCCCCATTCTAGTCAGGGCAAAGGAGTTACACACTAAAGATAACCACTGCTCACCACCTTGGTAGCTTGGCGCAAGCAGTCAGGCTTATCCCAGAGGCAATATGTAAAGCGTTTGTGCAACACACACACACAGCAGCGATACACTAGGCACACTACAAAAGAGGCTCTCCACACAAGGGTATATAAAAATAAAACTTGTATTATGTAAAACACATTAGAATCACGATCACAGATATATAAATTGTGCCAACTGGCACCAGGTCATAATTTACAGGGGACTATGTACAAGGCTGGACCAATTGGGTCACTGCCACAACCATCACAAAAGTGCAAGTAATAAATGTAAAACGACGAGTACCTACTGGTAAGATCATGAACTTATCATCACATTAGCATGAGGCATAAACACATTAGATCAGGCATGAACCTAAAACACCATAGCATGATATTAGGCATGTACATCAGCATTAGGCATAATCATAGTGTCTGATTGGATGACATTAGGCCTACCCATAGGTGCAAATACATGATGCCGTCAGCAGTGCACCCCGAGAACACTGTAATTACCATATGATGCATAGAGTATCCATCCTGGGCAATGTAACCCAAAATCCTAATCACGTCCGGGCATAACACACTTCATGAATCCCTGGGCCAATCAGGCCGTTGTTGGCACAGCACACCTAGAACACAAAAAAGTGAACACCTACTACCTCAGGGTCCCCAATATCTGATGCGGTGCAGCTGCCCAAGGTTAGAACTGTCTCCCTTCACCACTGCGGCCCGAGAGAGCCCCACTCCGGGACTCAAAAACACAGATTTGCCCAAAAAGTTGCAGAAGCCCGCAACTGCGGTGCCGCTGTGTAGCCAAAAAGAACACTGGCACCACTGTTCACGTTGGAGCCCCACTCTGGGACTCTTGGATGCAACCAACCTTGTTGCAGCTGCCCGCTCTTGTGTGGCTCAGCTGTGCAAATAAACCAACACCGCACTTCTGGTGCCACTCCCGGCCTCAGTGCTGCTCTCCTTCTGGCCCCACTTACCAGGCTCTTCAGTGCTCTCTCTAGCAGAGGGGAGGCACCCACAATAGGTAAAATCAAGCCCCACTCACCAGGCTTTGGGCAGGACTCCTCAGTACTCAGTACTCAGCGGCAATATGCACAGAAGAGGCCCCACTCACCGGGGCTCTGTCGGGGACTCCGCTTCTCTCTGCGTCGATCCTGCCCACGGGCCCCCCCCCCTCCACTTTGCCTTCACCCGGTCTTCTTGTGTGGCATGCGTGGGGCTCCCACCAGCTCACAGAAGCCCCCGCTTGGGACTTGGCGACTTCCTGTCTCCGGGTTGCATGGCAGGCCCTGTCTACATCCAGGTGGAGCCTGCCTGACTTCCTCTTTTTGGTGCTCCTCTCGGCAGCTCGGGCCGTGGCGGTGATTCCTCCTTACAAGTGTGGGGTGAGCACCCGCCATAACTCAAAGACAAGTGCGGGGTGGGCACCCGCCATCAAAAAGCATTCAACAGCGTAGTAGGCTCCTGCTAAAGGCATAACGCAGAGGGGTGGGCTCCCGCTAGTAAAATAAGCAGAAATGTGGGGTGGGCACCTGCCGAAGTTTCAAAATGTGGGGTGGGCACCCGCTGGCAAAAACATGCAGGAATGCAGGGTAGGCTCCCGCTCGAGTCTTAGGAGCGCCGGGGGAATCCCCCACACCGGGTTCCCTCAGGCAATTAGAATACAGCGCTCCAGACCTCCAGGCATAAAAAGATGGTGCTCCTCTTCTCCTGGAGCACAGTCAAAGGGCTCAGGTTGAGCAAGGATCAGCAGGCATTAAGGGCAGCTCAGCCAAAACCAGGTAGGAACAGTCTTAATTCAGCAAGGTGGCAATCCTCCTGGCGCAACAGTCTTTACTCCAGCAAAAGTTGCTTCCTGGTCCAGTAGAAGGCAAAGGGGCAGAGCTGGGGACAGGCAGGCCAGCACGCAGGGGCCCCCAGGAGCCAACAGCTGGGTCCTGCGGCAGTTCCTCCTGGCAGAGTGTCCCCTCCAAATAAGCACAAGCACAACACCCACATGGGGTCACAGCTCCTATATTTATACTCCATCTCTTCTTTATCTACCCACTACTAGAACTTCTGGAAGGGTCCTGGAGGTTCCAGCCCCAACTGGCTCTGGAAGGGGTGTCAATCACTTTGTTTACAGGCTTCCCTCCTCCTTTGTAAGCTGGGGCTGGGTCATCTGACTAACCACAGGGCGGGAGCCAGCATTGCACAGGGCAGGCACAGCTCTATACAGGGACAGGGGACTTATCCTCCCACTACTCCAATTGCAGATCTTCTATTCAGCGTAGGGCTGACTCACCCTGCCCTCCTGGAGCCACCCACACCTCACCAGCCCCGGTCACTTCTAGAACCAGACATGCAATACACATCAGGCAGGCAGACACATAGCACACAAAAATGCCAACTTCCAAAAATGTAATTTCTAAAATAGCGATACACACACCATTGCGCAGCATTTCCATTCGAAACATGACATACTTATTTTGTTCCATTTAGGACTTATGCCGTAAGGGGGGTTCCCAATGCTAGCCTATGGAGGGCAGAGAGCACACGCACTTTGCACTGCTAAACAGTCCTAAAACATCCTACACCATGTCAGAAAAAAAAGTAGGAGGAAGGTCAAAACGTTGAGGGATGACCGCGCAAAATGGGCCAAGTCCAACAGCTAGTATGGATCTTTCTGTGTGCTTGATAACTGGTCTTGTGCATTGTATTGTGTAGACGGAGGAGGGGTACATATATGTACTGTATGGGTGAAATGTATGTAGTCAATCAATTAATCAGCATTTGCATAGCCCTGCACTGTCACCCTAGGGGTATCTGGGCACTGAGAGTGCCGTGTTCTATCAAAGTGCCAGGCCTTGAGTCGTTTTCGGAAGTCTTCCAGAGAGGGTGCATTTCGGAGGTGGGAGCAGGTCATTCCCGGTCTTGGCAACCCTGGGCGATGTGTGGCTGTGATGGAAAGGGGGTATGTGTGCAAGGGTGAGTGAGGCGGAGAGCAGGTGTCTTATGGGCAGGTGGAAGTTCAGTCGATGGCTGATGTAGGAAGGTCGTCCTTGGTTGTGTAGAGCCTTGTATGCATGCATGAGGATCTCAAACTGGCATTTCTTCTGGTTGGGTAGCCAGTGAAGGTTTCTGAGGTGAGGGGTGATGTGGGTCCATTGGGGGAGATCCTGGATGAGTCTAGCTGCAGTTTTCAGTATGGTCTTTAGTCTTTTGAGGAACTTGTTGGAAATTCTGGTGTAGGGAGCGCTGCCATAGTCAAGGCGGCTCGTTATGAGGTACTGTGTGACAGTCTTTCTGGTGTTGACTGGAATCCATCTGAAGATTTGGCAGAGCATTCGCAGGGTGTGAAAGCAGCAGGAAGCAACTGCGTTTACTTGTTGTTTCATGGTTAGTTGGCTGATGAGGATGATGCCGAGGTTGTGTGCCTAGTCTGTGTTGGTGTGGGCCCGAGTTCTGCTAGTCAGCAGCTTTGGTCCCATTTAGAGGTGGCTTTTCCAAAGATCCATACTTCGGTTTTGTTGGAGTGAAATTTGGGGCAGCTGTCTCTCATCCATTTGGCTACATTGGTATGGCATTGCAGAAGTTGGTTTTGGCATTGGAGGGGTCCTCAGTGAGTGAGTGGATGAGTTGAGTGTGATCAGGTTAGGAGATTATGTTGAGTCCATGGGATCTGATGACATCTGCATGGCCAGTCATCTAGATAATGACCAGGGTGGTCTGAGGGATGATCCTTGGGGCACGCTGCACGTGATGTTCTTGGGAGTGGAGGTGAAAGCCGCAGAGATGCCGAGGAGGATCAGGGCCACAGTTTTTCCATAGTCAAGGAGGATTCTAATATCGCCTGTGGCGGTGAACAGCGCAGTCTCCAAGCTGTGGCTGGCCAGGAATCCTGATTGTGAAGCGTCGAGTAGATGGTTTCATTCCAGGTAATCAGTAAGCTGTTGATTGATGGCTTTCTTGACTACTTTTGCTGGGAGATTGGTTGGTAATTTTTTAAGTCGCTGGGGTCAGCATAGGGCTTCTTTCGGAGGGATTTGAAGTCTGCATGTTTCCATCCATTTGGGAAGGTTGCTGTAGAAATGGAGGCCCAGAGGATGCTTGCAAGTTTTGGCTTTGAGGTTGAAGAGATGGTGGTGGCATGAGTCAGTAGGTTCCCTGGAGTGGATAGATGACATGATGGTCTTGGTGGTCAGAGTGGTGAGTGGAGACCAGGTTGTTATTGTTCGGCTGGTGTTAGATGGGTGGTTTAGGTTGTTGAGGCTGGTTACGGTTGTCAAGGATGAGAGTAATGGGTTGAGTGTCGAAGTTGTTGTAGATGGTGGCAATCTTGCTATGAAAGTAGTTTGAGAGGGTGTCGCAGAGTTGTTGGGATGGGTGTACAGTGTTCTCAGTGGCTGGTGTGTTGGAGAATTCCTTAGTGATTTTGAAGAGTTGCTATGTTTGGTTAGCTGCAGTGTCTATTCAGTTAGTGATGGCTGCATCGTTTGACCTCCTTGATGCACAAGTAGTAGTCACTGAGGGCTGCTTTGTGAGTGGCTCAGTCGGAGGGGTCATTGGTGAGTTTGTAGCAGTTCTGCTTGGTAGTTCTGAGCTCTGGGGTGTACCTATCAGCTCGTCATGAGGTTTTGTTGTTTTTTGCCCATTTCAGAGGGGTGACTCAGTCTGCATATTTGTTGATCTGGTCAAGATCTGCTTAAGTTTTGGGTAGTGTTGAGCTGGTGTGGAGCTAGTGGCTAGATTGAGTGGTGATGGAAGTGGTTAGAGTTCTGATGTTTGTATCAATGTTTTTATTTTTAAGCTTTGATCTGTCTCTTTTTTCTTATTTCATGGTTATGTTATCAGGTCATAATGTTCGTGGTGTTTGTCCTGCTGTTTTCTGCATTATTTTTTTTAAGAAACGGTCTATGGTGTTCTGATCTACTTGCGGGCAGGGATCTGTACGGGTTCACTGCATGTGAGGCTCTTTGGAAATCTGTGGGTTACGGTTGAGGTAGAGCAGCTACTACCATGCTGTTGCAGGTGGGTTCATTGATAAACATCTCAAGCCTATATATTCATTGTTAGACATGCCAGCCTTTTGTGTGGTATTCCCCCAAACATTTTGCCTTCTCCCCTAATGTTTTTCTGAATTTCTTTTGTGTTGGCATTAGGATTCTGTGCACTTTACCAGTGCTAAAGAGCCTGTTCTCTCTCCTTTAAACATGGTAAAATTGGCTTATACCCAATTGGCAAATTTCATTTACTTATACAGACCTAATAAAGTGGTCCTAAATGCACCTAGGGCCAGTAAATTAAATGCCACTAGTACAACCGCAAGCACTTATTGTGCCACCCACTTAAGCAGCCCTTTACAACATATCTCTGGTATGCCATTACAGCCTATGTCCAATTTTACGTTGCCAATTCGACCTAGCAAATACACTTTTTGCAAGGTTTGAACCTCCCTTTTTAATACATGTAAGTCACCCAAATGGTAGGCCCTAAACATCTCAAAGGTAGGACATCTGGTTTTACGTTTTACATGTGCTAGTGGTGAAAAGCGCCCAAATAATTTTCTCACTACTGTGAGATCTACCACTCCCATAGGATAGTATTGGGTTACCTTATTACATTTAAAAAGTGCTACCTTTTGATTGGTAAGAGGTAGAAATCTCATGTTTGTTCTTAACAGAATTGCAATTTAAAATCCTCTTCAAGGGTAAAGTTGAAATTTAAGTCACAATTTTGAAAATGCAGCTTTTAGAAACTTTAAGTAGGATATGCACACCAGTCCCCTGGGGATCACTCCCAATTTAAAAAAACGCTTAATTATTTAATTGTGGGGTGCTGTAAATCTACACAAACAGTATGCAGGGTGGGAAGCTGTGAAACTAAGTACAATACCACTCACTGTTGTTTCTCTGAATGAATCCAGCCTGCTGAGTTCCAAGCAACTTTTGATCGCATGAGACTGAGTTTTGAATACTAGGAACTTTACTACGTAAGTTATTGAGAGGCTCAACTGGACTCACATGCTTGTTGAAAGGTTAGACGACTTGGTCCTGAGGAGACTCTTAAATTTATGCAAAGTTGAAACACGAACTCCTCCTGTTGTTTGAATTCAAAATAGCAGGGACTGTGATGGAACTTACAGCACCCTGCAATTGATATCAAAGAATATTGGGGTTATGGGCTTATACAGTGTCCTAATGTATATGTGCCTTTAAACATTGTTTCATGTTTAAGCACTACATCATCTGGACTTCGTTCACCCTCTCACATATGATTACATGTAAATTGTTAATACACATAATTGAAAGAAAACCAGCAGGAGTCCTTTGTTGTTTGTTCTGGACTCCAGTTTTTCTCAAACATTTATTGTATGTAAATGAATGCTGATGGGATTAATTATTGTGTTCCTTTAAATAGTTAAGAGGCTTTCAAAGTTTGAATGAGCTTCATAGGACTGTTGTGCCTATCTTTAGTGTTGACCCTAGTCTCTGTGGGTATATGGTTGTTCTTGGTTTTATGTTAATTTTTAGAAAGTTGGCAGTTTCTTGCCCTAATCATTTTGTCTATGCAAAAATAACAGTTGATGGACAGAATGCAGAACAATGTCATACATTCACCCCAGTACAGAGATCTGGGCCTAAATCCATAGTTTTTTTGCTCACCATGCCATTGTTAATGTTAATGTTAATGTTAGGTGGTGTTTTATACAGCGCTCGGCTACTCCGAAGAGTGTCCCGGCGCTTTATGACCTACAACAGAAGCAAAGGGGCAGGCAAAAGAGAAACAAGGAAACAAGGCCCACTGAATGAATAGCCAGGATTTCAAGCCCTTTCTAAAAGCCAACAGATTGGAATTCCTGCGAAGAACAATTGGCAGGGTATTCCAGAGCTGAGGCGCCAGGCGCTTGAAAGACCGGCCCCCAGTCCGTGCTCTTCTTATAGCTGGGACCACAGCAAGAGACTGCGACGCTGACCTCAAAGATCTAACAGGAAGTAAGAGAGCCAGCCGTTTTTGAATATATTTGGCCCCAGAGGCATGGAAGGCCTTGCGGGCCAGAGTAAGTGCCTTAAAGACTATCCGTTTGCGGATAGGCAACCAATGTAGAGACTGCAAGAGGTCAGATGCTTTCGTTCGGCTGTGTAGGCCAAAGATGGCCCGCGCAGACGAATTCTGGACCACTTGCAGCCGTTGCAGAAGGTACTCCGGATGGCCCAAATACAGGACGTTGGCATAGTCAAGCCGCGACCCAATGAGGGCCTGCACCGTGATCTTCCTATGCGCCAACGGGAGCAGAGGAAGAAACTTATGGAGCATCTTCAGAAGGCCGAAGCATATTCCTGCTAAGCCAAGGATCTGAGGCTTCAGTATCAAGCCGTTATCGACTTTCACACCAAGGTTCTTGGCTATCGTAGTTGCGGCTGATGGAGGGAACATATCCACAGGCCACCAGTCTTGCCAGCTCGGATCAGACCGACAGCCGAAGAAGAGCACCTCAGACTTATATGAGTTGCACTTGAGGCTGTTTTGCTGGAGCCATTTAAAAACAGCCCCAAGGCACCCTCGGATGCTCTCTCTGTCAAATTCCGACCCCTTCTCACAAGTGAAAAGGAGCTGGGTATCGTCGGCATATGATACGATCTGGGCCCAATACGACTCCGCCAGTGTCGCCAGAGGGGTCATAAAGATGTTGAAAAGAGTAGGGCTCAAAACAGAGCCCTGAGTAACTCTGACTTCCAATGGCAGCACCACAGCGGAAAAAGGGGGGTCCCAGACCGTTTGACAACGCCCCGCTAGAAAAGATCTAAACCAGCTGAACACCGTCCCCCTCAGACCAACCTCACTGAGCCTGGTGAGGAGACCCTCATGGGGGACGGTGTCAAAGGCTGCCGACAGGTCGAGCATCACCAGCATGGCCTTGCCTCCTCCATCCAATACCTCCTTGATTGCCTCCGTGACTTCCAATAGCGCCGTCTCGGTGCTCAAGTTGGTACGGAAGCCGGATTGCGTAGAATGTAATAGTTTGTGGGTTTCAAGGAAATTGGAGAGGGATGTGTGGACATGTTTCTCCACAATTTTTGCCAGGGCAGGCAGAAGGGAGATAGGCCTGTAATTAGCATAGACCTCAGGGTCCAGGCTTGGCTTTTTAAGTAATGGAATAACCATCGCCTGCTTCCAGACTGAAGGGAGCACTCCTGTACTGAGAGAAAGGTTCAGCAAGGGGTTGATAAGGGGATTTATAACCTCTGCCATTCTAGCCAAAAACTTGGCTGGGCAGGGATCTTGCGGGGAACCCGACTTTAATTTGGCTAAGAGCTCCAAGGATGTACCTACTGGTAAAGATGGAAATTCCGAGAGAGAGGGCTCAGAGCTAACTCCAGATCCTACCAGGACACTAACACCAGGGCCAGCCACTGCCCCAGCTGATACAAAAGAGTCCTGAATGGTCTTGATTTTGGTGGTAAAAAAATTAGCCAATGAGGTCACCCAGGGTTCAGAGTGCACACGTAACGGCGTACTCATTTTAGGGGCAGTAAATTCCCTTACAATGGTAAATATCTCCTTGCAGGAATTGGTGGCCGCCTCAATTCTCTTAGAGAAATAGATTTTCTTTTCAAGAAGAATATTTTGATGGCAGGCTTTGATGGAAGCTCTGTATGCCATCTTGGTCGTTGAAATACCCCCTCCATCCTCAGACCCCCTCGACTGAGTGAGAGACCCCGGTCAGAAAATAGAGTTCCATCTGATTCATAGTAAGAAGGCAATCCAGGAACTTTATGAAAAAAAGCTAGCATGACAGGTTGGAAATGGACTTGTGACTACTATTCTGACTAAGAATGGGAAAAGTCTATTCCTGATTTAAGTTCATGGCATGTTGTGCAATTAGGTAACCCAGAACATTTAGGGATATTTAGAGCACCAAAAAAAGGAGATACAGTACTTCTCTTGTAAGCTGTAAATATTTTGACCTGGAAGCCTTTTGACTTCTGGCGGACTGAGCAAGGCGCTGTGGCTACCCGGCAGTCATGGGTCGTCAATGGGCAAGAACCACCGAGTAGTCCTATTCAGAGAGTTTTGACACAAGAAACAAGGTGTCAGTGACACATTTGCAACTTGTGAGTCCATACTCAGCCAGGTCTCTGAGCATTTCTTTACATATGGATTCCAAACATCAGAAAAGCTTACAAGTCTAAAGGTGGCTATGATTTCGAAGCTTGTCCAGTTCAGAGCTTTTTGCCATGTGGCTCAGAGCTACAATAGGACTTCCTCTGACCAACAGTACCTAACCTCTTGAGACACATCTTGGCCCTTGTAGTTGGTACTGACCTCAAAGAAAAAGATTGAGCCCAAATGTAAAACACCTGATGCAGCCAAACCGATAAGCTATATCCAACCTTACACTATGACTGTGCAGCCGTAGAGAGAATTTAGCATCTACTCAATCTTGCCCCGTATGATAAAATTGACCTTTTAGATTCCCAATAACTCTCTGTGCGCTTTTTTCAAAAAATCATATTCAAATAATTGTGGATTACAACCTTACATATTTTCAGTGCATTAGTTCTTTTAAAATTATAAGACGTCACTTTTTTAACCACATTGATATGGGGATTTTAAAATGAGGGTCTTCAAACCAAGCAGGGGAGTAACACAAGCCCATGCAGCCCCTGCGTTGCGGGGGGCCCCACGCTCCGGGGGGCCCTGGGCCCCTCACATAATACATGTGCTGCACAGTAGGCTCAGACAAAATAGTGCGCAGGGCGGGCCCCGGCCGGGGCCCCTGCGAGGCTTTGAAATGGTGCAGGGGCCCCAGACGGGGCCCCTGCAAGTCCTTGAAATGGTGCAGGGGCCCCGGCAGGGGCCGCTGCCTGGGAGTCTCCGAAATGGTGTGGGGCCCGGGCCGGGGCCCGAGTCTTCGAAATGGTGCGGCCCCTCGGCCAGGGCCCCAAGAGCAAGTTCGAAATGGTGGGGGGGGGCCGGCCGGGGCCCTTTCACCCACGAGTGAGGCAGGACTAGAGTGAGGCACTTATGTTGTTATCTGGGCCCCGGACGGAGCCCTGCCGCTCGAGGACTGGTGATACCATGCCACTGGTCTGGTGAAATGAAATGAAATGAAATGAAATGAAAATGGGATTTCTAAAGCGCATGGCTGCCCGGAGGCGTCCCAGCGCTGGGATTGCAATAACAACTGAGGGGGGAAGCAGAAAGAGGGAAGGGTGTGCGCGGTTTATTGTGGAAAAAGGTGAGTTTTAAGTAACTTGCGGAATTTGTTGTGATTAAGTTCAGTGCGCAGATGGGTTGGTAGGGCGTTCCATGATGTTGCAGCTGCAACTGAGAATCGGAGACCTCCAGTTCGGGCTTTCTTAATTCTGTGTACCGTGGCCAGGTTGCCACGGGAGGAGCGCAGGGACCTGTTAGGTTTGTATGGGAAGAGCATGGTTTTGAGCAGCGGGGGACCCTGGCCTTGTAGAGCCTTGTGTGTTGTGCATAAGGCCTTAAATTTGACCCTTTCACGGATTGGCAGCCAGTGAAGTGCCCTCAAGGCGGGTTTGGCTGATGTTCTACGGGGGGTGCCTGTCAGGAGCCTTGCGGCGGCATTTTGGGTTCTCTGCAGAATGTTCATAGTTGCCTCAGGGGCTGACAGGAAGAGGGCATTGCCATAGTCTAGCCTAGATGATATCAGACCTTGCATGAGGAGTTTTTGAGAAGGTGCTGGGAGCAGAGGGAGAATCTTCCTGGCCGAACGGAGAAGGCCTACGCAGGTACCCGCTGTTTTTTTGGCCTGAGTTTTAAAAGAAAGGTCCTGTTCCAGCCAGAAACCCAGACTTTTGAGCTCCGTCTTGGGCTGCGGAAGGGTACCCAGGCAAGATGGCCACATAGCACTGGGGAGGGGTGATGTTTGGTGTCCCAGTAGCATGAGCTCGGTTTTAGAGCCATTAAGTTTCAGCCTTGAGTCACACATCCACTGGTGGATTCCTTCGAGACAGTCATGGAGGTTTTTAAGTTGGGCACTTTCTAGCGAGAATGAGACAACCATTTGGGTGTCATTGGCGTATGTGACGGTTTTTATCCCAAAGGGGGTAACCACTTCCTCCAGGGGGGCCATGTATGTATTAAATAGTGTAGGGCTCAATGAGGAGCCCTGAGGGACCCCGCACTGGAGGGGGGAAAAGGTCAGATCGCACATTGCCTTCACAGACCTGAAAGGTTCTGTCTCTAAGGAAGGATGCGAGCCAGCAGAGTGCCGTGTTTCTCACTCCTATGTTGGACAGTCGCTGGATCCTGATCCTCCTGAATCCAAGATGCATCTGGCTTCCTCTACCACTTGTAGGAGGGCGGTTTCGGTCCCCTGACCAGGACGGAAGCCTGTTTGAGAGGGGCGAAGAAGGTTGTTGGCTTCGAGGAAAGCCGATAGTTGCTGATTGACAGCCGTCTCTGTGATCGTGCTTATACCTGGCAAGAGGGAGATTGGGCGAAGGTTGGAGAAATCAAGTGGGTTAAGACCTGTTTTTTTCTGTAGGGCTTTGACTATTGCGTGCTTCCAGCTATGGGGGACCACTCCTTGGCTGAGAGAGGCATTGATAAGGTTGGTGGCCAGGTGTGAGATGGTAGGTCCCACTTGTTTGAGGATATGAATGGGGGCTGGATCATTTGGAGAACCACTTTTCATGCCTGAGAGGGTTTTTAGAAACTCTTCATTGGTCATCTGATTGAAACTGTCTAGGAGAGGGCCGGCCGTTGGAAGTGAAGAGGTATCCGAGGGGTTTTTGTCAGATTTGGGGGGGAGGGTTTGTAGGATGGTTGTGATTTTGTTCTGAAAGAAAGTTGCTATTTGATTGCATCTATCGACTGAGGGTACCTGAGTGGGGGGGGGGGGGGATTGGGGACTTTTAATAGGTCTTTAAATATTTTGTAGGTCTTGCGGGACGAGTTCGATGCAGATTTAATTTTTTCTTCATAGAAGGAAGCCTGTGCAGTCTTTCGGGCTAATTTATAGGTTTTCATTGATTTTTTATATTCTTCTTTGATGAGTGGGTCCCAGTTTTTTCTCCATTTACGTTCTTGGACTTTGCAGATTTTTCGTAGATTCCTCAGTTCTTGGGAATACCAGGGGGATTTAAAAGAAGTGCATTTTTTCTTAAGATTTTTCTTAGGAGCGACTTGATCCAAGGTGGCGGTGAGCCATCTAGTAAAATTTTTGTCTGCTTTTTCTGGGTCGGGATCTGCGGAGGGGGCAGAGTGAATTAATTTTTGTGTCCAGTTTTCGAATGATAGTTTGGACCAAATTCTTTCCTGTTGTCTGGAGGTTGGGATCTGGGGGGTGTCTAGAGTGGTTTGCCAAGTGAAAGGGATAAGGAAATGATCTGACCATGGGAGGGGGAGTGGGTGAGAGACTTCAACATTATGGAGATTGGTGAAGAGTGGATCTAAGAGGTGTCCTTTGGCATGAGTTGCCTCAGAGTTTTTGAGTTGGAGGTCGAATGCTTTCAATTCTGGTGCGGTGGTTAAATAATTGTATTAAATTGCAGGGCGGGCCCCGGCCGGGGGTGGGCCCGTGAGGGCCTCTGGCAGCAGCGCAGCTCTTGTGACGAATGGTGTGCGGGGCCCCGGCCGGGACCGTGTGTGAGGGCGCCAGTAACTGACACAATGGTGTCCAGTCTCACACTGGCCGCTGGCCTCTTGATGCAGGAATGGTGCGGCCCGAAGCCCCAGCCGGGCCCCTATAATTATACAAATGGTAGGCGCGCCTCGGCATGGGGCCCGGGTGTGACTTCTGAGCCGAGAGTGCCTACTGAGGCTCTCTTAATGGTGCGACTGCACTGCAGGCAGGACTGACACACTTGACTGCGGGCCCCGGGGCCCGGGCGGCCCCGACTGGTGACTACTGTCTCTCACGACTGCTGTCTCTACTACCGATACTCAGGAGAAGGAGAGCTGAAGGTTCGGTACGGAGCAGAGCCGCAGCGGGCCCCGGCCGGGGCTCTGATGCAATGCAATTATAAATGCCATGGTGCCGGGCCCCGGGGCCGCACCTGAGCAGTTATTATTATTTTTATCAGTCGATGAAATGCCAGCGGGACAGGGTTGATGCGCGTGGGCCCGGCGTGCACACACTTGTTTACGAGAGTCCTGACTTTCACTTTCCGCCGCGTATGCGCGTGGGGGGCGGGGGCAGGGCTTGCTGGTGAGTGTTGACCAATGCCCTCATTACATTTGTCGGCACAGGTGTACAACACATGCGCAATCGCCGGCGGCGCAATGAGCTCACACGCAAATGTGCGTTAGAGTAAGGTGTGGCGTGTGGCATCAGGGGCGCGCATAGCCAGAGTCAAGAGAAGACAAAGCCAGACCTGTCCACGCACAGGACTGTCCATAGAAGTCGTCACCGGCGGGGCCTTTATTTTCCATAATTTAAATTGCCCGCCCCCCTGCCCCTACCTGGCTAGCCTTGCGCTGCCCCCCCTCAGCCCCTGCCTGCCTTCAAGTTCTGCCCGCCTTCTGCCCATCACCTCCGCTCGCGCCGCCGCCGCCCTAGAATCCTCCCAAGCAGCAGGCCCCCAGCCTCAAGTAAGTGAGTGTCTGCTTCACGGTCTGAGTTGACCCAGGATAGGCAGCAGGGGCCAGGGAGTGGTTCAGGCCGGGGTGGGGGGGGGGGGCAGGACTGTGACCGTCGTCGACTGTTAAGGTAGCGCCTGTTTCACGGCCGCTGTGCTTCCTCTGCTCTCATTGTGTGTTTCCTTAGTTTCCTGCTTGTCTTTATGAGCGCTTGTGGTTTACCATCTCTGCTGCATACATGACTGTAAATCTTCATTTAAGATTGGTGCCCTGTATTTGCTGATAAGCAAAGAGCATGCTTATTACAGACACACCACTAAATTGCCACGCTTTGGCCTGCCTGCTGTCTACATGCATCTCTTAACCTCTCCTTTTCTTCCTAATATGTTCTAACGTATCAATAGACTTTACTCCCCACTCTACAACGTGACATGACACGTTTATCACGTGACAATTTGTCATTGCTAGATGGTCGTTCCTTTAACAGGTTTAGGTCCTTACCCTGTTGACTCTTTCATGTGAAGGGGCGTGACCTCAGCAGCTTCTGGAGGCTCTGGAGTTGTTCAGTGCTCAGAGGGCTGCTGCCTGAATTACAGTCCGGGGTCAGGATAAAGTTTATATGATCAATTATACTTGTTTAGCCTCCGTGCATGTTGATCCTTTTTCTGCCCTCCATCTGGCACACACCTGACTCTGCAGCTATCCATCCCCTATTCCTCAACCTTCCTGTGTTTGTGCTTGTGCCCCACCTGCAGACAGCGCACCCAATAGGGCGGCGGCGCTCCCAGGGTGTGCTGTCTTTCAGCCCCAAACTCCCACCTCTGCCTCTTTCTCGTCTGCCCATACCAGTGTAGTGTCCTGCTAGGACACAGTCTAGTTGTTCTGTGTGTAATCCTACACTAAACACCCACCCACCACAGACGTCACTGGGTCAGGTGACGCTGGCAATAAAAGAGCCTGAGCGCACGTGCTCGAGGCCAGATCTGCTATCCCCTAACTGGTGTCCTGTGTCATCATTCCTTCCACCATGTGGGCCTAGGGCCCAACTTTACATTGGCGACGAGGCCGGTAGTGAAGCCACGCGTGCCACTGCCATACATCCTGGTAAAAGGGGGAGAGAGCTGCCCGCCTGCAGGGCACCCCCTGTAGCAGGGCGCAGCAGCGCCGAGAAGCCGGTGGGCACGTCGGAGCCCCGCAGCCTGCAGCGACCGTGAGGCCCACCGCACCAGCCTTCAAGGACGAGCCGACCGGAGCCTACCCGCGTCGGCCGCCACCATCCAGCGCCACCAGGAAAAGAGCGGACCGCCCAGTGCCCACCTGAGACGGCCGCGACACAGAGACCCCAACCGGAGAGGTGCACCAGCCGGGCGGAGCCCACCCGCCACGACCGCCGGCCGAAGGTGAGCCCCAGGGGCGAAGTGACTCATGAACTGTGCCCAGTTATAAGCAGGGCCAAAGCGGAGCCCACCCGCATGTCCAGCGCGCCTCGCCGGGCGTGAGTGTGCCCACAATCGAACTTTTCATAAAGCACGGCTCGCGGAGCCCACCCGCGGCCTGCCTGCTGCGTCCCCCGCCGCGTGTGTCCAGTGCGGCGGCGAGGGAATAAACTGTACGTGTTAGCAGGACCAGCGGAGCCCACCCGCGGCCTGCCTGTGATGCCTCCTGCCCCCCGCTGCGAGGGTAAATGAACATAATTTATGCAGGACTCGCGGAGCCTACCCGCGGCCTGCCCGGAGCGTCCCCTGTCCCCGCCGCGTGTGTGAATGAAGGCGGCGGGGTGAATGTTCAAAGGAAGCGCCCGCAGCGTGCACAGAGCTAACGGGCGCTAAGCGAACAAAGCGGAGCCATCCGCACTGCAGGATTAACATTTGAGGCAAGACTCACCCGCGGCCTGCCCGGCGCATGCTGCCACCCGCACTGCAACACTGACTCCTGCCCCCCTCCGCAGCGCGAGTAAGGTGGAGCACCTTAGTGGGGCAGAGACTCCAGGGACAGCGCTCGAGGGAGAGCAGCAGGAGCAGCCAGGACACGCAGCACTACACGGCCGACACTGCAAGGCCGACGCTCCTCCCCCACCGGGCCGCGTGTGGAATGCGAGGCTACTGGGGGGAGGAAGGAGAAACTCACCGCAAAGGAGACAGTGGCATGCTGCAGCACCAAACCCCCTGAGCAGCCCGGGAAGACTGAGGCCAGCTGCGAGGGGCACCGATGGAACGAGGTTCCACCCAACTCCTTCCTCGCAAAGCAACCCCTTCCTCACAAAGCCCCTGCCAAAAAAGGGCCTACCTGCCATCCACGAAGCCTGCACCTCCCACAGATCGTCCACTGTCCTCCAGCATACCAAGGAAGCCGGAGTGGCTACAGCACCACCTGCACCCACGGAGCCCAGCACTGGCAGCACAGCTCCATTTAAGAGCACCAAGGAAAGCACACAGAGGTGGACTGCTAACCGATCAATCCAGCAACACTGCCACCCAGTGGCCAAAAGCAGAAGCACACCTGCATCAATAAGGAGAAGGAAAAAAAAACAAGCACTGCACAACACAAGATCAATCAGCAGCAGTAAGGGGCAACAGACTGAGTTACGCCCCAAGGAACGCATCCAATCTCACGCAGCAAGTAAGTGCGCAACCACAGATGCCACTTCCTGCGCAACGTGGGAAAGAGGCACGAACGCCTGACCAAGCATCCAAGCACTGACAGAACGTCTGGAGGAAACGCCTGCCAAGCACTGGAAGAACGTCCAGGGAGTGCCGAGATCAAACGACGGAGAGAGCAGCGACGCCTTGTGGCCACAGGTGTTCACCGCAGCATCAACCACTCCCGCCAACGGTCCAAAGCAGCAAGTCCCTGACAACAGCCAAAGCAGCAAGTACCTGACGACAGCCAAAACAGCAAGTGCCTGACGACAGCCAAAGCAGCAAGTGCCTGACGACAGCCAAAGCAGCAAGTGCCTGACGACAGCCAAAGCAGCAAGTCCCGGACAACAGCCAAAGCAGCAAGTACCCAACGACTCGCAACAAGCGTCCAAGAATTCCACACCCGCACGACAGGACTGCGCAGCACTGCGCCGGAACGTGCCAGGAATCAAGAGCGCCAAAGTGACGCTACACAGCGACACGCCAACGCCATGGGACAGCACACAAAGGTCCCCAACAGAGACAGCGATGTCTCGCAGCAACCGGAGCGCCATCGTCAGCACGCATGGCAGCATGCACCAGAGTTGCACCAGGAGCGGTGACGCAACCCTCCTCCGCGCAGACAAAGCGCGCCAACGCCAAAACACTGTGACAATGAATAGCGACCACAAAGAAAACAGCACAGCATGACAACTCATGCCCAAGATGAAAACCGACCACCCAGTATGGTCACCAAGGAAAGAAAAGCAACAACAGAGAAGATACGACGACAGGTCTAGTCACCAAGCCAAGTGAAGACAGTGTCCTACCACATGGACAAGACCACGGGGACGACATGTAGAGGGCCCGCTACATGGAGAATCCTGGTTAGCATGAGAAAGCAAGAAAGAAGACCGGACCGCGTCGAGAAAGTGAACGGAGAGAAAGAATGGAGTAACACAACATCACTCCACAGAGGAGGAGAGAGAACCACAGCACACAGGAACATCGGTGCTGTCCAAGGAGCATCGCAACATCCGTGTGGATCCCAGTAATCCCTACAACCTGCATTCGAGGAGACCAACCACTGAAGAACTGCATGGGTGCCCCGTGAACCTGAAGCTTGCCGAAGCAGAGCATACCCGAGCACTAGACAATCCACCCTTGTGGACTACACAAGACTCGACTGTGGCCATGTCCGAAGTTCGGCAGCGACCCGTACAGCCCACACGATCAAGTGGCGGTCCAGGGGACAAGGGCCTCGGCCGCATATCCTGTGAGAGAGGAATCCGGATGGGAGAGGTGCAGCAGCGGCAGCTCCACGACAGGCAACAGGAAGCATGAAGGCCCCAGGTAATCACCTGGCACCGAGAAACGGTCTGTTGAAGACCCTGAACCCATGTCCTAACGGCAAGACCATCCTGGCGGATGACATCAACACCCCCGAGGACATCATGAGAGACTTGGCGGTGAGTCCGTTGGCAGTTCGGCAGCGACGCCTTTGCGCGGCTCATGCGAAGCCCGCACGGCCCACCCGGTCCCGTCGTGTCCGACAAGAGGGTCCTCCCAGCGTCTCTAGTGAGAGAAGAGTCCAAGCAGGAGAGGCCAGTCTTCGAGGCTCCAGTGAGAGAGGAGTCTGGCAAGGAAGGCAAGTCGGAAGTTACTTGGCCGGACGGAGATGTGAAGGCATCAAGATCAGCAAATCCAAAGAAAGACCCCTCGTGACATAGCCGTCTCCTACAACCAACAAGCGGTGGCATCCACTGGACTTGGAACACCTGCGAGACCCCTCAAGGGTCACACTCATCCTGCTCCCAATGCTCCAAGTGATGAACACTGTATATAAGCGTCAACACAGCAAGACACGGGTGATCTGAAGTACACCGCCGAGGTGAAGCTCATCTGACTGATTTTATAGTCCTGAAACTTTCAACATTCTCCCAGCGATCGCCTGAAGATCTGTTGGGGCTATCAAATGTTATTGTTCTGTTTTCTTGCAGGTTGGACATTTGTTTTTCCTTTCATTAAAGTTGGGGAGGAATGTAGTGTCCTGCTAGGACACAGTCTAGTTGTTCTGTGTGTAATCCTACACTAAACACCCACCCACCACAGACGTCACTGGGTCAGGTGACGCTGGCAATAAAAGAGCCTGAGCGCACGTGCTCGAGGCCAGATCTGCTATCCCCTAACTGGTGTCCTGTGTCATCATTCCTTCCACCATGTGGGCCTAGGGCCCAACTTTACAACCAGCATGGCGCGACGGCTTCCATGGCACAGTCTATTAGCAGGGTCCCTGCAGGTTAAGGGGTGACTAGTCTCCGCTTGCAGAAAAGCCCTGCGCACTGCGCAGTTGATTTTGGTTCCTTTTTATTTACTGCACTGGCACGCCACATCTGGATCAGTAAATAGATAAATAAAACGTACTGTCACCCGCATCATTTAGTAGGCAGCACGCGCATGGTGTTTATGCATGATTGTGACAATGAAGTCATCACGCAAAATATGCTAGATTTCTGGGTGGTAGGGCAAAGTGGTACATGGTGGGCCGCGCCGCCGGGAGGAGGCATGGTGGGCCGCGCCGCGGGGGGGGGCCTCCATGTGCTTTGCAGGGGGGGCCTCCTCAAGTTTCGTTACGCCCCTGAAACCAAGCCTTTGAACACATGAGTTATCTGTCTTCCAATGATATGTGCTGGGTTCTGGGTGATAACTCAGTAGTGGGTAGCATAAAGTAGTTTCAGATGGACTGGGATTTAGTATCTGGTCTCACTGGACAATTGTCACTGCCACAGACACATCATGACACACAGGAGGTGCTCACCGCCTCATTACAGTTATTTGCATCCAGGGTCACTTGCACGGCTTTTACCACTGCTGGCGATCAAATGCTTTGCTATTCTTAGCTTCTCCCCTGATCCTGGGCCCAGCTGCGCTCTCATCCTCCAGCTCGGAGGCCTTTTCACTGTGAAAAGAAATAGCTCTCTTCACAGATGCCTGAATCGCCAAAGGGGGGAGCAGACCAGTCAGCCGTTACGTTGGCAACTCTGAATGAGTTTAGTTCCTATGCTAGAATTCCCTGAAGAGGTTATCCGAGCAATGAAAGATATTCTTATAACCGATGTGATGGATGACAAGTGCCTTTTCGTTACAATTATTGTGTTTTGCAGCTAAGAAAAAATACTTTTATTTTGTAACGGAAAAAAACTGCAAATATAGGGGATGACCATGAATACCAATATGACCCAGAGCAACGCTAACTTACTCTGAAGCTGCTGGAAACTAATGACCTATTCTCCCAAAATGCATTTCTCACTCTTGCAGTTCATTTATACAAATGCCTGGTAGCTTTTGTCTTTGCAAAGCATTAGGGCCAGATGTACTAAGAACTGGTCGCAAAATACAAGCTTCAATTTGTGACAAGTGAGGTAATTTGGGAATTTACATGTGTACTTATTTCTAGTGGGTAGCAATTTGACCTACCTTGTGAATTTTAGTGAGGTAGGTCACAAAATGCGACGCTGTATGAATCGCAGCCATCACAGGTATGGTGGCATTCGGAGGTCAGCAGACTGACATGTCTTTTAAATGAAGCAATTAAAAAATGAATGAAACGTGTTTTCCTTAAAGGAAAGGAATAATTAAATGCTTAACGGCTGAATGGGGTAACCTGTAACTATTCATAAAGGATAACATGTCAAAATATGATAGCAGGCTACAGAAATAAGGAGCAGCAGAAAGTGGCCCCATGGACTGCTGCTGCATGCTGCCCACAACGTCCAGTTCACAATGCACTATGTTTGCAGCACTGAGACACTGTAAGGGACAAGGTTTGCAATGCCAGCACAATGCCACTGTGAATGCTGGTTCGAAGGCTTTCTGCCACATGCAGGCCTCTGGCTCAGGATTCACAACTGTTCAAATGGAAGCACTAGCCGATCCCGCTTTACATTATTAGCATTAATATTAAGAAGGTGTTGTTGTGTGGCGAGGTCAGGGCCTCGCACGTGGTCGCTGGCAGCAGCGCTGCAATAATGGCACTCGGACACACTGGCTACAGGTATGCCGGAAAAGACCCCGAGCGGTCTTTCCGCTTGTTTATTTATACCTCGAGGCAAGCCCGCCCGAGGGTGTGTGGATGCGTGTGTTGTTTGATACATTGTGTGAGAGAGACCGGGTGGCTCTCTACATCCCTCCTTCAATTCAGTCCGTTAACCGGTGCCCTTCCGCTACGTTGATGTCCAGGCAAAATCTTTCAGTCTCTGGCTCGGACCTGGATTGGGCCTTAGATGATATCGGCGATTCCGGCATGCGTTGGAATCAGCGACCCCAGCCGGGATCACCTCGCCTCTCCGCTCCGGAGACAGAGGGGCTGACAGACTGCTCGGAGATGAGTCCGGCCGGCTGATCGCTTCGCCTGACCTTTCCTGGCTCAGTCTTGGAACTGAGGTTTCGTCCTACAGTCCATCTCCATCTTGGCTTTCTGTTTCGCACCCCCTGCTTCCCTGATGTTGGTCGGGATGCCTGCTGGCCCTTCTACTCTCTTGAAACAAGATATGTTGTGGGTGACGGCCTGACGGCCTCTGCGCGCTGTTACCATGGTACCTTGGATCTTTTCCACTGTCCACCTCTCTGGTTCAAAGGGGGTTCGGAACTTCCACCCAGGATGCCGGTCCCGGACTACCACGGCATTCCCTTCTCGTATGTCTGGGTGCTTGGCATGTCGAGTGTCGCTCGCCTTCTGGTTGGTTCTGATTCTTCGCGACTGGATTTCCTCGCTGTTCCTTGTCTCTGGTGTCCAGTTAGGTGCTGTCGGTATATTGCCTCTTGGCGCCCTTTTGAATAATGCATGTGCTGGGGCGCACTTCGTAGTACTGTGTGGAGTCTGTCTATATCCACTCAGGAATTGGTCCAGTGCAGCTTCCAAATCATCTCCATCGTCGACTGCGATGCGCAGGGCTCTGTTGAGGGTTCGCATTAGTCGTTCTACTTCCCCATTAGCTTGGGGCCATAGCGGTGTTATTTTCCTGTGTCTTATCCTGAGGTTTTCTAGATATGCCTGAAAGTCTCTTCCTTGAAACGGCGGTCCATTGTCAGACTTTATTTCTTCAGGGAGCCCCATCGTGGCGAAGATGTGGTCCAGGGCTTTCTTGACTTGGGGAAATGCTATTGAAGGAATGACTTCTACCACAGGGAATTTTGAGAATGAGTCTACCACCACAAGCGTGTGCCTTCCATCCGGAAAACTACCAAAGTTGACGCTCAGGTGGGTCCACGGTGTGGTGGGTGCGTCTTCCGTAATGATTGGTACAGGTGCGGGTTCAAGTCCCGTTATGGTGCAAGCGTGACAAGAGCGCACCATCTCGTCTACCATGCTGTCCATGGCGGGGAACCATACTTTATTCCTCAACCTGGCCTTTGTCTTGGCCATCCCTTGGTGTCCTGCGTGTGCTATAGTTAGCATGTGTCCTTGGAGGCTTTCGGGCACCACGATGAGATGTCCTCTGAGCACAACTCCTTCATCTCCCACACTTAGTTCACTTCGGACCTGCCATATTTGTTGTCGGGCGTGGCGCACTTCCGGCCTCAGGCCTTGGACTCCGTCCAGGAACCGCGTCCAGCTGTTGTCTTCGAGGGCTCTTTTCACTCGAGCCAGTGTCTCATCCGAGGCGGTGGCTTCTCCTATCTCTTGCAGAGTCAACGTGTCCGGGCACGCTGCTAGAGATACCATGTGAACGAATTCCTCGCCCCTTGCCCATCCGCGAGCGGGAGTACTTTCTTTGTCACGTCCGGGTGTCGGGATGGGTAGTCCGCCGGGTTGTGTGCCCCTGGTCTGAACACTAAGTTGAAGTTTTAGCCCTGCAGTTGAACGGCCCACCGCTCGATCCGCGGGGGGGCTAGCCTGGAGGATCCGGCGAAGAGTGGTAGCAGTGGTTTGTGATCAGTCACTATGGTGAATTCTTGTCCGCAAAGGTATAAGTGGAAATGCTGGCATGCCCATTTTATGGCTAGGGCTTCCCGCTCGATCTGGGCATATCGAGACTCTGTGTCGGTGAGGGCTTTGCTAGCATAAGCTACGGGTTTCCATTCATCTCGGCCGTATTCTTGCAATAGTACGGCTCCCAGACCCACCGGGCTTGCGTCCACGATGAGCTCTGTCTTCCGGCGTGGTTGAAAATATGCCATTACCTCCTTGTCTAGCAGGCTTGCTTTGATGTCTTGGAAGGCCTGATTCGCGGGGCATGTCCACTCCCATTCCTGACCCTGGCGCGTGAGTGTTCTTAACGGTTCTGCCAGAGCTGCCAAGTTGGGTATGAATCGGCCACAGTATGTGGCCATTCCGAGGAAGCTCCTCACTTCGGACGGATTCCGCGGGGTGCTCGCAGTGCGGATTGCTTCTGCTTTCTTCGGATCCACTCTTAGCCCTTCCCGCGTGAAAGTGTAACCAAAGAAGTCTATAGCTTCTTGATAGAAGGAGCATTTTGCTCTGTGGAGGGTCAGCCCATGCTCTTCCAGCCTTTTCAGGGTAGCTCTCAGATGGGCGTGATGTTCTTTGAGCGTGTTCGAGTAGATGAGGATGTCATCGCTCAGGTTAATCACCCCATTCAGCCCCGACAGGACTTCTCTTATCGCATTCTGGAACACCTCGGCGGCAGATGACACGCCGAAGCTCAGTCTCTTGTATCGTCGGAGCCCGACGTGAGTCGAGAAAGTTGTTATGTATCGACTTTCGGGTTCAAGCTCCAGCTGGTGGTATCCTGCGTTGAGGTCTAGCTTGGAGAACCACTTTGCTCCGTTCAGGTCAGCGATGATGTCGTCCATCGTCGGGGTAATGTGACGTTCTCTTCTCACTGCGACATTGGGGAGCCTCATGTCGACGCATAGCCTGATGGCGCCAGGCTGCTTGGGTTTGGGCGCTACAACTAGTGGGGACACCCAGGGAGTTGGTCCGGTCACCTTCTCAATGACGCCTCGATCTTCCAGCCTTTTGAGTTCCGCCTCTACCTGTGGGCGGAGATTGAACGGTACTCTCCGGTGTCTTAAGGCGACTGGGCGTATGGATGTGTCGATGTGCAGTCGGACCTTCTTTCCTTTCAGTTTTCCTAGGCCCCTGAATAGCGCTGGAAAGTCTTGCAACATAACGTCCGCATGTGACTGGTGGACTTGGTTTGCGAAAAATACTAGCCGGAGGTCTTCTGCCGTGTGGCAGCTGAGAAGCGTGCCTTTCTTCCCCTCGGTGATATGGAATCGGGCTTCTGTCGAATGTTCGCCATTGACAATGGTGGTGCTGATGACTCCTCTTAACGGCAGTGGTTCGGTACCACCGTAGGTGTATATGCGTGCGCTGGAGGGGGCAAGCTCAGGTCTAGATGACATTTGTTCGTATTGTTCAGAGTCCATCACATTCACCGACGCCCCGGTGTCAATGAGTGCTCTCATTTCTGTGCCTGCGACCAAGACCGTGCACATAGGTGGTGGTCTCTTCTTTGTCGACACACGGCTCACGTATGATATCACGTATACCTCATCATCATCATCGTCATCTTCGTATCGCGGCCTTCTTTCTTGCGCTTGGGTGTCTGGTGGGGGATGCTCCGATTCCAGTGATATCTGCCTCACTCTCTGAGTTAATGACCGGGGTCCATATCCTCCTCGCGACCTGGGGGCATGTGGTCTGTACCTCCCTCCTTGGCACACTGCAGCGAAGTGGTTCAATCTGCCGCACTTGGAGCACGTCTTTCCTTTTGCGCTACACGTCGCGGTCGCCGGATGATCTCCGCCGCAGTATGCGCACTGTGCGTCTCGGGGTTGCCATTGGCGCGGGCGCGTGCCATGCGGTCTTCTCTGCAATGCGTCCACCCTTTCCTCTTTGATCGGCGCCATCTTGGGAGTGGCTGGTGGGGCCATGGGCGAGCGTAGTGCCAGGCCCATCTCGTCCGCCCTTGAATCCGATAGTTCGTGTGAGCGAGCGAGGACGAGTATTTTGTCGAGTGTGATCCCAGGCTGTCTGAGGATGAGTTTTCTGAGTAACTTGGACCTGCACCCCACGATGATTTGGTCTCTAATTTCTTCCCTGGGGTCAGCGAATGGGCAGCTGCTAGCTAGCCGGCGCAATCTGGCGTAATACATGTCTACCGATTCAGCGTCAGTTTGCCAGGCCCTCTTGAACTTGAATTTTTCATAGTCGTTGTTCAGCTGGGGGTCAAAGTGAGCATTAAGGGCGTTGACCGCCGCGTCATAGTCATCTTCCCCGCCAGTGCCCGGAAGGGTTTCAAAGAGGTCATAGACTTCGGGGCCTCCATAGAGGATTAGGAGCGACCTCTTGACCGTGTTGTCTGTCTCGCGGGTGCCTTTAAAGTAGAGGTTAAGGCGGCCTAGCCACGCTTTCCACCGCGGCGCCGCCGTCGCCGGGTCGGCCGACTCGCTGAAGGGGGGCAGCCCCTGTGTGGGCAATATTGACAATCTGTGGGCCCGTGGCGCGGTTCTGGTGCTGGCCAGCGGGGCCTGGTTGCGCCGTGTTTGCTGCGGGTGCTGCCGTCGCGCCTCCCGTTGCAGGATCTGTCATCGCGGCGGTAGAGTGCACATGTCACACACCCTCCGGGAGTAGGGCCGTTGGACGTGTCGTGCGTGAGGGTGAGCCGCTGGCGGTTGTGGGCGGATGCGCAGAGAGCAAATAGGGCAGAAGGTAAGAGAGGCGCTTGTGTTGGCCAATGCTTGTTTGGTAACCAGTCGTGCTGTAACAAGAGAGGATCTTGTGGTGGCCAATGCTTATTAGGCGTCCGGGTCGTGCTGTGGCGAGTGTGCAGAGAGCACACAGGGCAGGAGACAAGTAAGGTGTTTGAGTTGGCCAATGCTTGTTCGTGCCCAGGTCGTGCTGTGACCGATGCTGAGGGGCCTTGGAGCGGCCAATGCTTGGTGTCTTTATCGCGGCGATGCAGGGAGCCGGCAGGAAGGCCAAGGCAGGCCTGGAGCTGACGTACACCGTCACTCCTCTTCACCCCTCCCCCTCCGGGGCAGCGCGCGAAGCAGCGTGCACAGGCCACACACTTGGGCTGGGATATGAGGAGCAGGCCCAGAATGCGCGCGGCGCAGGGGGAGCCACAAGCAGGCCGCAGGCACGCCGTGCGGGCGGGGCAACGGCGGGAGCACTCACCCACTCTTCACGTGAGGCAAGCCCCGCCAGCCGAACACGCTCCCGTAGAGGAGATGCGTGGGTGGGTCTCGCGCTGCCACGCAGGCCAGGAGTGTTCCGGGCGGCCGCAGCGGGTGGGCACCGCAGGTGAAGCAGCAATATCGGCGGTCGACGGCCAACGTCAGCAGCAGGTGGCGGGGTAAGCGTGAGGACGGTACCGGCCTCGTCGCCAATGTTGTGTGGCGAGGTCAGGGCCTCGCACGTGGTCGCTGGCAGCAGCGCTGCAATAATGGCACTCGGACACACTGGCTACAGGTATGCCGGAAAAGACCCCGAGCGGTCTTTCCGCTTGTTTATTTATACCTCGAGGCGAGCCCGCCCCGAGGGTGTGTGGATGCGTGTGTTGTTTGATACATTGTGTGAGAGAGACTGGGTGGCTCTCTACAGGTGTGCAGTTTGCCTCTTTCTGCAAACTTGTCATGTTACCTCAGGCAAGGCTGTTTTGCGCAAAGTGCGCAATTGCACAGGGGCCCCCTGGGAAAGTGAAGTTTATCTCTAGCTCGCCTCTGTATATTTTTGTTTCTTAACCTTTAAGGTATAATTTAGGATTTTTAGACAACATGGGGCTTAAATTATCCCAAAAAAATTGATAAAAAGATTTAAAGTTGTTCCTAACAGAGGCCAAATAATATTTCTAGCCCGGGGCTCCCAAAGTCCTTCAAATGACGCCAAGAGATATCTGAGAATCCCTTGCACCGCAAAGGGGGATATTGATGGCAGCATAGTCACATCAGGGCCACATGAACACCCGCCCCACATGCCCAAACCCGCAAATAACACAAAGACACAAGTATTAGGTTTGGGAAAAAATTGCTGCAGGTTTATTACATACAACATATGTAATGACGGTGGGTTAACTTACGGGCGATCCTAGGGCAGGCCGCATTCTCGCCACCTGCCCGCCTGTTGAGCCAAACAACACAGTGGCGAACCACCCAACTGTTGTACAAATACCATAATTATACTGACACGCCCATTTACTGGGCGTGACTAGGCAAACCCCCGGTTGCACAGGCCAACAACCGCCCGAAGGACTACTGGGGCGCCGACACGGATTCCTGCACCTCCCATGAGGTTACAGGTTAGGCTCTGAGGTTATGCTCTGGCACCCCTATGTGCCCGCTGACGTCCAGCGTTTGCACCTCTCTTCTTCCGGATCGCCCAGTAACTCCGCCTGCAACGAAAAAGGAACACATTAAATGCTCCCCCCTGCGCCCCCTCAAGCAGACACTCTGGGTTAGAGGAAGGGCGGGAAAAGAGTGTCCCAACAAGGAACTACAACGTCCGGAGCGGCAAAGAGGCCTCCCCAGCGGGGCAGAGGTCAGAAATACTCTCGCCGGCTCCTCCCAGCCGCCCCGGACGTGCATCACCTACACAGTCTCCACCAACCAGGGGAGACTGCCATGGGTGAGGAACTACTATGTCATGTGGGGGCGGGACAGCCCTCCATGACTAGGAGCCCGCCCTCCTAATGGCCACTGCGTGGCCTCGGGCAGGCGCATAGTCACATCAGGGCCACATGAACACCCGCCCCACATGCCCAAACCCGCAAATAACACAAAGACACAAGTATTAGGTTTGGGAAAAAATTGCTGCAGGTTTATTACATACAACATATGTAATGACGGTGGGTTAACTTACGGGCGATCCTAGGGCAGGCCGCATTCTCGCCACCTGCCCGCCTGTTGAGCCAAACAACACAGTGGCGAACCACCCAACTGTTGTACAAATACCATAATTATACTGACACGCCCATTTACTGGGCGTGACTAGGCAAACCCCCGGTTGCACAGGCCAACAACCGCCCGAAGGACTACTGGGGCGCCGACACGGATTCCTGCACCTCCCATGAGGTTACAGGTTAGGCTCTGAGGTTATGCTCTGGCACCCCTATGTGCCCGCTGACGTCCAGCGTTTGCACCTCTCTTCTTCCGGATCGCCCAGTAACTCCGCCACAGCCCAGTGCGGTGGTTCCCGCTGCCGCACGGGCCCCCCACCATTATTACTGCTCTTTACCTGCAACCTACACCTAGAATTGCAACGTCCAGGCAGAGGAGGAACAGGGCAACGCCCATAGGCGTGGGGTGCTACCATCAGGCACCAATAAACCTGTCCTACAACCCCTCAGGGAAACTAAAGGGATAGGAAGGGGCCCCTACTACAGAGGCCCTCAGTAACATGAAATAGGCTGTCCAGCGCGAGCCGCTGGGACACCACCATATCCCTTCCCACAGAGCGTCAGGAAACTGCGCCATGGAGTCACTGAGACATCTGAATTACTGTCTTCATAATCAAGCAGGGAGAGTAATTGTGCTCACTGACACTAGGGAATAGGAGGGCACCAGACATACTATAGAACTTGGACGAGTCCCAGTTAAGGGATAATCCGGGTCCACAGGCCAAACAGCCGGCATCCCCTGCCCTCTAGGTTTTAGGCCGGAAGCGGCTTCAGACATACCGTTAAGTTAGCTAGACTGAAGGCCGACTTGGGTTTTGGGCTGGTAAGCAGCTTCGGCCATGATACCATTAAATTAACTAGTCTGTAAGCCACCTTACGACCACCTCCCGGGGAGAACTGCGCCTGGAACGGCGAGCCCCCTAAGCTCCTGACCTGCGCAGGGACATGCCTGGAGAAATAAAAAAACACTCAGGCACCCATTGGCATAACCCCCCGGGTGCAATCCCTCTACCGCCATAGTGATGACTATCCCAGGCAAGAGACCCAGAGATGGAGGGCCCCCCGTGCAGAGCATCCCTCCCAATATGCAAGCGCTGCACAAAATTCCACTAAACTGCAAGATTGCGCTAGAGCAACTAATCCCCTACAGGATACAGAAGTCTATTGCAGTATGGAAATGCATATATTGGAATAACTAGCGACGTGGTCTTACAAGAGAAAACAGAAAAAACCACGGGGACAGCCGACAACACATGCCCCCCAGTCCGGCCTGCCGGCTGCCAGTCTATCCTACCACAGGGATAGTTCGTCCTTAAGTTAACTAGGACCCCCCCCATAGGGATAGAGAACTGACACCGGGGGGGGGCACCGGGAAGATACCAGATAGAACATTCTCTAAAGGACTTCTAGGGACCCACCTCAATGATTAATGACAGTCCGGGCTCGGGCTGTGGAGCCACAGATGTTCTCCTTATACCTGAATTGATTGTTACACTGAGGCTGCAGACCGCGGGTGGGCTGCCAACAGGTACCCGAGCCTAAGATGAAAGATAGACAGCAGGACCAATGGAAGGAGGGAAATGACTAATGACATACGACCTTCCCTATTCATGGTAGGGCAACACATGTGCTGTTATCAGGAGTGTACAGGTAGTATTTCTCAATTTTACGTGTTTGCCATTATTGCAGTGCTCTCTATGTACCTGTGTGTGGTACTCTTGGTTGCCAGCCACGCCACTTCTCTGAACGCACTGTTTGCTATTTCACACGTGTTTATCTTTGCACTTACTTTCTCACGTGTTTATCTTGCACTTACACCAGCGCTATCAATGCCAACGTCCCGTATGTTCTTATGTATGAATACCCTAGTTAGGATGCAACCCTAAGCAATACGCATTCAGCTTCTGCCCAGAAGAAGCCCATGAATAGCCACGCCAATCAACATCACCTGGCCTACTTGAACATGTCTAACAGGGACAAAATAGTTGGGAAAAGGTTTCTCCTCAATGAGTTATCATAGGGGGAAGAGTCCTTAATGTGGATCCATACAGAAACCTCTGGTGTACCGCAGCACTAAACCTGGTGAATATTACCGCAGATTAGATAAGAGAGAGGAGGAAACTTCGTACCCACCCAATATGTGCTAAGTATAGTCTGGGTAGCTGGGTCATCCCAGGAGGAGAATACCGGGCCCGCCAAGGCAGGTCCCTATGGCATCGGCTTACTTAACACGAACGCTCACTTGTGTAACATAAAACTTAACTCCGACACAGGGGAGATTACTCCAATCCGCATACTACCACGTGCAGGATGCTATGCGAGACATTTTATACTGTGAGGTAAATATGAGTGACAATTCAATAGCTTGAAGTAACGCTTTCTCGTGAAGGGGAGGAGAAAGCAGTTGCTCCACAAGGGCTCGTAATTCTCGGCACATATGACTAGAGCCCTAGCGCATACACTGTTTGCAGGCCTGTATATACACACCTCCTTCGCACACCCACAATATTTATTGTAAATGGAAACAATTACCCCCCCAGTATTTTGCATAATAGCAAGCCTCCTGTTAACTTGGGGTGAATGCGGGGACCTATAGATAGCTGACCGAGTTTTGAGACTAAATATGAGTGGCATAACCAGAATTTACAAGGGGCAAAATCAGTCATGAAACCTCTATTACTAGTACGAATGAGCAGGTCATACTTGGGTCTCTTCTGGAACTCATGCTAAAAACCCAAAATGAAAGATCCAATACAACGATGGACAGAAAGCGGGCGGGGACATCATGCCCTTATCGTGCCTGCATCATGCCTCGAAAAGACAGCGCAAGTGCTGCCTAGGAGGGACCGAAGGCCTATACACTGTATGTATAAAAACGAAGTATAACGAACTGTTGATCTGCAGGAAACAGAGCTTCAATTTGCTAATCACAAGGAAGAAAGGTCAGTAATATGCGCACTAAAATACTATATTGGACAGTACTCCAACACACCGGATAACACATTTTTGGTAGACACACCAAATGCAAGCAAACAATATAGCTTTGCGTAAGTCACAGATTGGATTAGGGTACTGAACAAGGGAGGTGTAACCACAGTAAGATCCTAAAGTTGAACAGGCCACCTATCTACTATAGTTCCCTTTCTATCAAATAATTAGGTTGTGTGATACATGAGATTAGACCTCTGCCAGAACTTATCGTTGCCTGATAGGGAATCAGTTGGACTCTACAGATACTGCGAACCCTGGCACCGGGGGTCTTATGCCGTGAGCAGCAATACCCCAGTAGGTACCCACTCTACTGGGTATCTACTGGGAAGATGACTACCTACAATGCTGGTCTATAGCATGGCAGAGAGTACATGGCTACATTAGTGTATGGTTTAGCTATAACATCAAGCTATACAAACCCGATACCTATACGATATGACGACCAGTGTCACTTACCAATTGCAGAATTTACAAATGTGCAGGTCCAGCTTGGACCTTTACGGCAACTCATGCTAAAACCCATACATGCAAGATCCAACTAACAGAAAAAGATGGGCAGAAAGCGGGCGCAAGTGCTGCCTAGGAAAGACCTGAAACATCCACTGCTATGTATAAAACAAAGTACAACCATCTGATGATCTGCGGGAAACATGGCTTCAGATTTGCTAGTCTCAAAAGGAAAAGAAATGTTATAGTAGTATGCGAAATAAGAGACTATTTTGGACATTGATCTACCACACCAAATACAATGCTTTTTTGTAGTCACCACCAAATACAAGCAAACAATACAGCTTTGAGCAACTTCAATGAACGGATACAAACAGTGAACAGGTAGGTTTTAGCTACAGCGAGTTCTAATGACAAACAGGCCACATATCCACTATAAGCTCCCTTCTTACATTAATAGGGTCGCGTGCTATATCTAATTTGGACCTCCGGGAGAGCTTGTCGTAGCCTGATAGGGTATCATTTGGACGCTACTGGTGGTGCGAACTCGGGGACCAGGGAGACTTATGCCGGGAGCAGCAATACCAGGTGGGCAGATCGCTCCCATCACCGAATATTCCCTGGGCAGCTTTTTCTAGCAAAACCTGGCACCCGTGTGTTCCTATTACCTAAGAGGGTAGGTGTAATTTGACGGAAGCACACAACTTGCCTCGCGCGCACACACACTACTTGAAATATAAAGGTACCCGAGCATGAAGGACAGCGCCGACAGGACCCCATGCTTCCTAACAGCGTTAAGGGGCATGGACGCTAACAGGAAGCCTGACATTGCTGTCCATCTTGGATGCAGTAAAAATGAATGTGTGCTTGGAGAGCAAAGTGTATTAGCGATTTCTATAACTGTTATAATAACACTATTTGATATGCCTCGAAAGCGAAACATAGACCCAACTAACAACACATATTTACCAGCCCCAAAATCAATGCATTGCGTCCTATACCAAAGTCAATCTTACTCCAAACCGCGGCTATCTGCAAGCAGTAAGATGTATATAAAACAAATTACTTATGGGACATGTATATAATCGCGTGCAAAATGACAAATAAAACAGTCCAGTGGAGTGCGGATAATCCCTCGCAAAATCAAATTCTGAGGTAATAGCTCTTTCTGTAACTAAATTATTTATAGCGGCCACGGTACTATCAGACTGTTGATGAAATAACATTATATAACATTCAAGCAGCTTCTGGGCAACACGTTTAAGTTACATGTCGGTGCCTGGGGCAACCCATGAGGGGCACTGCGGCTTACGTCACTCTGAAATACAAGAACCCCCTAGCCCAGGATGCGAACACAGGAAACCCTTTTGCTGCTTTGAACCTCGTGTTTCGATCAGCGGACACGGCCGTTTCGGGAAGTGTCGAAATGCATACAGAACGAGGAACATGGATTCTGACAATGGTAGGAACCGTAACTAAATAAATAAGAAGTCTGAATCAGAGTGCACCGGAGTATCGCGGCACCGAGATCAGGAAAAGACAGTCGCTTTTGCATAATCTGGGAGGCAGCTAAATGTAACATCTCTAATAAATCAAGGACACCATGGCGACTAGCCATAAGGAGGTCGCTTAAAGGACATGAAAGCACGAAGGGGTCGATACCCGTGTCCACATTTAAATACTGCTAGCCCTACATCACATCCGCACTAAAGATAGGAATGCCGACCCTGAGGGGGGGGGGGCATTCCCCACAGCCCTACCAGCAACCTCGAGCACCCTACTGATAATTAGTGGCCTGGCAGAACAGGGGAGAGACCCTTCGCGCCGACATGTGATATATATACCTTTTTCTATGTTAACCCTAGGCTCCGAGGACAGTAGCCCTGGCAGCTGCCCCACGTCTATCCACAAACATAGACAGTAGTGACGTCCTGCACACACGGAAGCTCACGAGGAAGCTAGACTACGGGCTAGCCACGTACAATGTAGGATTTCCACCGCTTGGTGGCGCAATCCGATGCTAACCACGAAGCTTGCAAATGAATCGATCTGCCCTTACAATAATATTTTCGCTCTCCAGGGAAAGTACGCAACAAACTTCAGAATACTACTGACGAGGGCATATTACGAGCGTGGAGGCCGGAATCAGTGCCAGGAAACGCTGTGTTGGGTGGAATCCCAAGCATGTCACTAACAACGTCCTAACTGGAGCCGAAACACAAGCATCACAATATAGGGCCGACCACCGCGGCGGGATCTCGGAGCAGTGGCGGGCCCCCCTTGCGGATACTGTCTGCCGCCTGATGAATTAAGTTCAGCCCTACACCATTTCTACCTGCTAATAAACCTTTGTTCGGGCATCAACAGTGTAACATTAGACAAATCCCCCTAAATACAGCCTGCACAGTGTGAACCTTATAATGAGCGCTAAGCTGACGCAACTGTGTAACATGAAACAAATCCCCCGAAATACTGCATGAAGAGTATGAACCTTACGGAGTGCTTAAGCTGCCTCAACTGTGTACATTTAGACAAATCCCCCTAAATACAGCCTGAACAATGAACCTTATCGGGGTGCTAACTTGCCACCGCAACATTTAGTAGAAAGCACATGAGGGGGGGGGGGGCGCAATGCGACAGCGTAGCCAAACGAGGATCGCCCAATATAAGCATTTGCCCGCACTATTCACAAACAAAGTGCACGGCGATACACCGCGCTTGCAAGGATATCCAGTCTGAATTCGAAGCTAACGACCACCGACTGAGGGCTTAAGAAGCCGCGGCCCTAGACGGAAACGGCCACCGGGCCCTAAAAGAGGTTGTACCGGCATACTAAACATTTGCACCGCATACTAACTAACCCTAACTCAGGCCATAACCACCGGAGGGGCACCACAGTCAAAAGATACTCTGCCCAGGGGAGCGTCCCACACGCCTGCCCTCCAGGGCAGTAGGCCCGCCGCCAGGCACGTGGACGCCGCACCGGGGATAGGGAGGCAAGTTCGCGGGCCAGGGCAAGGATCATGGCTGGGAACACCCCACCCACTATGGTGATTGCCGAGCAAACACGCCGCAAAACTCACGTGGCACAATGCAGCTTGGACATCCTGGCGCCCCCCATTCCAGCGAACAAAACGGGCGAAGCCGCCGAATGAAAACCGCTCAGGACCGGCCGGACCCCGGCGATAACCCCCCACCTCCACAGCGGCCCATAGATAAGCGGGCCGCCTCGCCTTGCTCGAGCATCCCAGAGAGGGGGTAGGCGGAGGGGGGTGGGGAGGCACCGCCCGTAGGCCTTCATCCAAAGGTCCTAGGTGTATCCCGCAACAAACAACGCCGGGCAAGACTCACCGCACCGGAAGATGCCAACGAACACGACGCCAGACCATCGAGATGCCCCCTTGGGGCCTCAGCACTGAAAGGAGACCTCAGCAGCGACAGGAAATAGAGAGTCCCCCGCGAGGACACTACCACGCGTCGAGGGTATCCCAAAAGAGTGTCCCAACAAGGAACTACAACGTCCGGAGCGGCAAAGAGGCCTCCCCAGCGGGGCAGAGGTCAGAAATACTCTCGCCGGCTCCTCCCAGCCGCCCCGGACGTGCATCACCTACACAGTCTCCACCAACCAGGGGAGACTGCCATGGGTGAGGAACTACTATGTCATGTGGGGGCGGGACAGCCCTCCATGACTAGGAGCCCGCCCTCCTAATGGCCACTGCGTGGCCTCGGGCAGGCGCATTATGCAAACAATGGAGCTCAGACCTGTGTCTTTTGCAGCATCAGATTCTGCAATGCCAATGCGGCTGACTTACTGGCTCACTTTATAAACGTTTCTGTTATTAAGGATTACTGAAAACTGGTCTGAAATAACCTATAACAGCAACTTCGAAAATGTGAACTTCAACGCGTTTGAGCGAGTCCACTTTGAGCGCTACAGAGCAGTGAACACCCAGCTATGGGGCTCCTTCGAACAGCATCCTTCAATTGACCCAGAGAAGTCCTGCTTCCGGCTCAGTCGCGAACTGAAGCAGGCCGACCGAAAGGTGGCGCTCTAAGCACAGCACGTGAAGGAACACCTACCTTGTGGCTCCTCCTAACGGAAAGGCTTCATTCAGTACGTGGCAGTTATTTTTAAAGCAGCGCTGCGGTTTTTCTATCCATTTTGACATACAACAAAGTATAAGCTAAGGTGCTTTGTGAGCATGCACCACTGTGACCTGCAGTGACAGCCATGCCGAGCTCTGACACGCCAGAATTAGCTATTTATCTTCATATATTCATCATTCCAAATGAGGGGATCATTTTTCACTCCTAAATCCATTGCACTTACGTTTACTTGTCTCCCGGGATATTAATCAACGTTCCCCATCAATCAACGCTTCAAAAGCTGACGAGTCGTGGATGACAAACAGATCTTCAAAGCTCCGCGACGCCACCATCACACAGAGACGCCCATTCCATATCAATCAGTTACATTCCGACTAATACCTCCACGAGCTAGCGGGCGCGAGGCTGTGCTTAGGAAGAGGTTTGTTTGACACGTCTGAGGGCATTTTTAAGGCAGTTCATAAAACCTTTTTGTGCGACCATAAAAATAATTTTCAAAGGCTCAGTTTATAGACATTTACTATATATCCGAGATCCGTCGGGTCCTGTCAGCATACACTCACTCCGACTGCCTTTGTGGTGATGGAGTACCTTAACTAGGCAGTACTTCCTGGAAGACAATAAACAGTTAACAAAAATTTGGCTTTTGGACATCAGGCCTTCAAGCAGTGCTTTATTTGCAAAAAAAATAAGTGCCAGGGCCCTGTTCAGGAGGAACCCTGGTGCTTGCACCATACATTGCCCCAGCCAGAGACAGTACCAACACAACTACTAACATCACACTTCTACGAGAGTGACAATTCCAGGCCTAACAGATATTAGTCCTTTTGAATATTTATTTAATTATCAAACAGCTGTTGTGTGCTCATCTTTAACCCGTTCCGTGCTCCTGTCGGCGAGCACTACCTCCCCAGTGCTGCCGTCGGCCACCGGCCGACGAAGCCCCGCCCACCCTTTAGAAAGCCCGCACCCCAGCGGAAAAAACGCAGCGGTTAAGGCGTTAATTTAGACAAACAGCTCCATCATCTGGCAGACTGTCATAAGTACCAGTGTTGGCAATTAAGGGCCAGTGCCGGGCACCGGAAACTATTGGCTCAAATTAAGCACTGCCCATAAGTCACAGAGGTGGTATCTCAAGGAGAGAGGTGATCCTGCAAGATCTCATGAAGCTGCAACTAATCTTTAATGCATTGATCGAAATAATATAGTTTAATGGCAGCCTCAAGTACTTTGAATGTCTGAGCTGGCCTCGACTATGAAAGGCATCTTAAACAATATAGTGCAGTGTCCAAGGCCTACATTTTAATGTTCAGCTTATTTTGCCGTGAGGTTGATGAATGGACGTCGTAGAGCTGCAGCTCCACCACAGATGTTACACATCTGCATATTGTAACTGAGTCCTTCTAATCACCACAGAACAGTGCAGGGTGAAGGTGGGAATGAGCAGTAGAGAGGTGCTGCTTCTGGTGCTATGCCTCAGCACCCATAGTAGGCATGCAACGCAAACCTGTGCCACATAGCAACAAAGACATGGTTATTTGAGCTTAACATCGTCGCCTTTATTTCGCCTTCAGGTACACATCACTTTATTTCTTCAATATTTACTTTGAACTTAAAACTTGAAGAGCCACCTTTCCAAGGTTACATTTAGTCAGAAGATTGTATACATATTACAGGCGTGGCATAACCATCAAGACATCAAGAAATGCAATTAGTTAATGATGACTCCAACTGCGCTCGCTGTGCCAGCAGGCCCCAACTTGCAGTAACCCCTGAGTACCACCAAGGGGGTTCAACAGCATAGGTGTAACGCTTTGACCACCAGTCACCTTTATTAGTAGGGGTTTTTCCATCCCTCCATCCCTGAGGTACAACCACTAGAGCCTGCATAACGCCTGGGCCAAACCAAAGTTCCTGAACACAGCACCCCCCTAACGTCTCTTAACACACCGGCATCTCGGGTAGGGCAGGAGAGTCCAGGACCACCAGCAGGTCAGTCCCCCTCCCGCCAGCCAGGAGCCCCATTGAATGCTCGCCCTGTCCCGAGGGTCGGTCAGTCCATGCCTGAGAGTCCACACCATTTTTGCTGCCAGGGACTCTGCCCTTGAGCCTTAGGGATGGGTGGGTGGGTTACTTGACGCTGGCCTGCCACTTTAGGAGCCGCTGGAGAGGACAAAGAGGATTCCCATTTTCACTGTCCGTTTTTATCCCCCTTGCATACACTTGCGCCCCCTGATGACGTCACCGGGCCTCCTCCTGGTAAATATTACTTCCGGGTCATCCAGGGAGAGGAGAGAGAGAAAACGGACTCCGGCCCACGATGCAGCTAAGGGCGCGACGGCCCTTGGAGCGGGTGGCGCAGATCATCGTCGCCTTGCTGCACCTGGCAGCACAACCAGGACAATCTTTGTCAGGGCTGCTTTTACTGACTGATACTTGCCTCAAAATGACATATTCACTAGTTTACTCATTATTAGCACAATTGAAGAGGTGGAGATTATTATACCCAGTTCACCGTCGGTGAGAAGTCACTTTGGGTTGAAAGCAGAGGGAAGTTGGAATAGGGTAAGTAAATGGAGTTCACAGGCATTCTTATTATAGAATATGGGGGCTTATTTACGAGCGCCTTGCACCGCCGGTATGTCACTTTTTTCATGTTAAAAGTGACACACCGGCTGCACGAGGGACTTGTAAATAATCCCCATAGTGTTCTCAGCAGAACTGAAGCTTATGAGCTTAACCCCTTAAGCGCTGCGCCCGTCCAGCGGCCGACGGCACCACTACCTCGGGAGTGCTGCCGTCGGCCGTTGGATGTTCCAACTGCACCTGCGCAATGGAACGTTCAGCACTGGAGCTGGACGTTCCAAAGCAGCTAAGGTGTTAAGACAGAGATGATTTTCGCACAATTCAATCATATTAGAGCCATTGACAACACTGTGATATGTGTTTATGGAGACAATAGGGCTATTTTGAGTAAGAGAGACAGAAGAAAGAGGTGATAAAATCAAGGAACAAGGAGGACTCGTGGTTAGTGCTGTAACAGTGGAGACACTGTTGGTGTTTGTCACATTAGTTTCAAATGATACCTGGGAGAATATAGGGAAATAACACTCTGGTGACGTTTCAAAAGAACATGCCTGAACGTAAAGGGAGGGAGGTACAGCAAAGCTGGCACTGCTTGTAAATAAAACAGGAAACAAAACGCGATATTTGACCATGAAGACCTCAATATGGTTTCCAAAATATACTACAACAGTGAATCTCAAAGCAGTCAGGTAGACTACCATTACCTCCCTCTGAGATAACAGTTAATTTGAGTTTAGAATTGGACAGGAGAATAGATGGTCAATTATGCATAGGAGTGGCTGTGAGACTCCAGGATATGATGACTTGAGAATTCAAATGTATGAAGAATTCTCAGAAATGCGGATTCTACACTGGCCTAAATTCTTTCAAGAGGCACTGAAGAAAGGGATTCCCCCATGATCAAAGACAAATGCATTATTAGCCCTCACTCCTAGAGCAAACCAAAACGAATACACGTATGAATCAAGCCAACCTAGTTCATATTAAATGTTGAGGAGATAAATTTCGTTAATTAAGGAATACATTTCAATTGAATAATAGATTTATAAATACACTGAAAATTGTAAGTTTGAAAGGAGGTCATAAGAAAGGAACACAAAGATGAACATATATTAAATAAAATGTTTTGAACAGAATTAATAACAGCTCCAAAGCACGAAATACCTAAACATTTTGGGAAATATTTGGAAATTATATAGGAAGAAGAAAAAGAATTATGACTTTTCCAGTAGCAGGTGAGATCTGGGTTAATAGGTTAACTGCCTAACTAATAAGTATACACTAAACGGGAACGCTCCGGAATTCAAATCGGCAAGAAGCAATTGATCAAAATGACCAGGAATATACCCCCACATGCATCAATGTAGGATTTTGCATTTCTGAAATAGCGAAAATTAAGGAATCGCTATTTAGGAAATGCAAAATGCTATGCATCATTTTTTTCGGTATTTCTTTGTGATTCGGTAAAAATCGCATTTTTTACCGAATCCCAAAGAAATACCGAATTCTTAAGTTAATTTTCGCAATTTCCATTGATTCCTATGGGCCAAAAGGCCCATAGGAGTCAATGCAAATTGCGAGTGGCACTTAGAAAATTTCATGGGTGCAGGGGGGGGTCCAAAGGACCCCCCCCTGCACCCCTGAAATGTATTTTTCGCATCATGTTGCACACACACATGTCCTAAGGACATGTGTGTCCGTAACATGAATGTTGAAAAAAAAACATTTAAAGCATTTTAAACACTTTTTCCAAATTTACCGAGTGGTTCAACCACTCGGTAAATTTGGAACCCTAAGTGCGAATTTTCACTTGTCAAAGTGATGATGCATTGCTTTTAAGAAGTCGCACATCTGCGACTTCTTAAAAGCACCCGCAATTTTAGAACTCGCAACAATGTTGCGAATTCTAAAATTGCTTCATGCATCCCAAAAAGCACTTTTGCATTCGCAAACGGCCGATTTTAAGGAATCGCACCGTTTGCGAATGAAAAAGTGCTTGATGCATGTGGGGGATAATGTATTGCACAGGACAAACACCCTTACCCCAGTAAGTGCATTCGAGAGTTTCATTAGTTCCTTTAATTGCAAGGGCTCCAGGACCTACTAGGATTTAAGCCAATATAATGAAAAGTCAAACAATATTGTGGGCACTATCAGAACCCCTCTCCAGTGTAATCATGAAATATGATACAATTTCAATATACCTCTTTTTAGAAAATTGATTGTTCTGAAACAGAAAGTTACAGAATAAAAGCTGCATTTCATGGAAAATATGTGCCTTGCATCTGCTAAAAGGATTGGAGAATAGGGTGAAAAGTTCTAAGATTTTGCTGATACTATGGTGGGACGCTGCTCCTTAAACTATCAGAAAAGAAGTGTTCTGTATTCAAAATGGCCCCTATATATGTGGCCTCTATCGATTTGTCAACCGCTCTTGACTTAGTTGATCGAGAAACAGTATGGAATAAGATGCAACATGGGGAGTCCTGAGGCAACTGCTGGCACTTATTCTAGAGCTCTCCCAGAAATACAATCCCCAAATGGGCTACAACAAATCAGCATCCTGGCTCCCTGTTGTTTCTACCTCAATTGCACCAAGAGACCATTCAAAGCAGGTTTATGGCAACGTCTTGTTTGACCTAACACCAAGTGGGCTGCAACTTACTCTAAATATATTTTACCCAGTTCTGTAAAGTTAAGTAACTCCAAAAGCGTCATAGTGCATCCATTTGAGGATTTATTTTGCGGCAGAAATACAACTTCCATAAGGCACTGCGTCAGTGGTTAATTTGTAAGATAAAAAGTGCCGGGGCTCTCCTCAGGAGGCAGCGCTAACAGGAGAAATGTGCTGATGTAAACAGCCTCCGAACTAGAGCCCCAGCACTTATTATTCTGGAGAGGACTTGGCCTGATGGCTGGAGCTGCCGTTTTCGGAGCTGGGGAATCGGGTTCGAGTCTCAGCGTGGCTCAACATCCTGTGATTCTATGGAAAATCAGGCTGCCTTCCAAATGAGTGTCCTTAACTGGTGCTATAAGCACCGGTGCTGAGGATTAGGTGCCGGTGCTGAGCACCTGCAAGCACCTGCTCAAATTAAGCACTGCACTGCGTCATATGAACTGCCTAATTAAGGGGCGTGCCATGAACTAATTACAAATGGAACTTGGAACCTGCAGGCACTGGAGCAGTTTGTAATCCTCTGAAGAAGGCAGAGCCTTTGAAACGCGTCAGGACTAAAAGACGAACTTGCCGCTTTTGAAATTGACTGGAGTGTCTTTTCCGTACCAATAAAGCTGTTTACAGCGTGCTGCTGTCTCGAGTGATGCTTGAATGCTGGGGCAACCTTGGAGTGGATTTATGACGCGGCTAGCCCGCCGCGAAGCTTGCACCACCTCAACTAAGTAGAGGACCACGGGGCTCCATATACACGGAGTCGCAAGTGTGGAGCAGCAACACCGGATTGAGGAAAGAAACTCCAAAAGCGTCATAGTGCATCCATTTGAGGATTTATTTCGCGGCAAAATTACAACTTCCATAAGGCACTGCGTCATATGGACTGCCTAATTAAGGGGCGTGCCATGAACTAATTACAAATGGAACTTGGAACCTGCAGGCACCGAGCAGTTTGTCATTCTCTGAAGAAGAAGGCAGACCCTTCGAAACGCGTCAGGACTAAAAGACGCACTTGGCGCTTTTGAACTTGACTGGAGTGTCATTTCCGTACCAATAAAGCTGTTTACAGCGTGCTGCTGTCTCGAGTGATGCTTGAATGCTGGGGCAACCTTGGAGCTGGAATTAAATATTTTAAATATATATCAGAAATTGAAAATTGAGGCTGTCACAATGGCAGCGAATTATGACCACACCCATTTCATGAAGTACATTTACTTTCAGCAGCAAAGCAGAAACCAAACTTTTCCCAAAAGAGGGACATTTGATACCACCATGTCCAACCGGGACCCACAGGTTAGGAACGGCAGGAAGAGAAAGTGGAAATTTAGCAACGCACAGCTGGAAATATTAGTGAAGGAGTGAGTATTGGAAAAAGCCCTTTTGAAAAACAACCATGTCTGTTCCATAGACAATTAAACCAAAAAGCGACAAGGATCCAAGAGCGTATTAATGTTGTGGGTGTCACAAAGAGGTCTGTGGAAGAGATCAGGAAGTGCTGGTACAATTTCCATTCCCTCGCCAAGGAGTAAGTAGTAAACAGAAGAAAGGAGGCTGCAGCTACAGGTGGAGGACCACACACAGAGGCAAATCCCAACCCTCTGGAAGAATTAAGACAACATTCAGCCTGAAGCCATCTGGAGTATCAAATATAGACACTGCAGCACGTCTATCTCATGCTCCAGTTTAGCTATTTACAAAGTATTTATATAAATATATAAAGATTAACCACTAATAAAAACCTGAAAAAAGTAACACCAGAAATGTCGCTAAAATGTAATTTATTGTGAAAATACTTAAAGTAGTTCTTAAATGAGATGCAATAAAATGAGAAATTGTTACATTTTAGTTTTTTTTAGATGTCCAAACAATGCATTTTGGGTAATGTAGTCTATATAAATAAAACCAAGCCTTACATACAACATCTTGGTAGCCAATTTAAAATATATTGATAATAAAACATTTACGTTTGAATTAAAACTCAAACATGAAATAAAACAATAATGTCGACATACATTTAGTATAGCTAATTTCTAAAACATGGTGTGCATTTATATTAGCTGAATGTGTTTACTATGCTTTGGCCAATACCAGCTCACCCGCCTCATACAACACCACCAGCAGCAGACGATGTTGGTGAAACATCCTGTCACACAGATGCTGAAACTGTGATTGTAATTTCTACAGAAACCAAAGCTCAACAAGCAGCCAAAACACCATCTCTACATTAGGAGATCCAACTGCAACTATTGATTCTAAAAGTGTGGGTGGAGTTAGTACAACAAACTGGTGATATAGCAGGAGCCTCACCCAAACAACCAACACTTTAGAGGAAATGCAAACTGCTAAAGCAGGAATTAGGGCAGCAAGGTCAGTTGGGGCTCACGTGCGAGCAATATTTCCATTGGGGAGTAAGTTGCATCAAGGAACACTAGAAATTAGAGTGGAGAATGGAAGGAAGGGCCATATACCATTCACCAGAAAGACCAACTAATGTATGTCAAAGATGCAACTAGTAAAACATTCGGCACTGTTTTTAAGAACTGAAAGGAAATACTGTTTATTTCTTTTGTTTATACTTAAAATGCTCTCTATCTTGCTGTAATATGTTCAAAATGTACATGTCTTTCATCTTCTAATTAATCTGTAAATAAACAGGTAAGCCTTTCTTCAATACTCAATACACTTTGGTATTTATTGAAAAACTGTATGTGAAATGTACCTTAAAAGTATTTGTTTGACATCATGCATGCACACACATCCCTTTGCAGGCCCTGGAGGTGGCAAGCAAGGGTGACTTTCTACATCATTTGCATCAGAATCGCCACTTGCAGGGTCTAATTGGAGTCCTGTACATACGGCTAGATTATGCAGCATAGCACAGGAGGGTATTATTTTACAGAAAACAGTTGGATCATACTGTAGGGGGCCCTCACTTTTGCACAGGCATTGGAATGAGCCTTTAAGTAAACTAAATGTATACTCCATGATGCATGCTTTTCTATGAGCAGCATTGTGCTTCTTTTGTCTGGAGGTTTGGAGATAAAAGTGTTTAGTCATGATCCATGGTCTCCATGGACATTTAGTATAGTATTTTAAGGATTTATGAAACACTCAAACGTGGCCACTAAGGTTATATTTAAAAAAACAATAACATAACAGCCATCTGTCTTTGAGCCCTCCCTCTGCTAGCAGCTTTAGCATTTCACAGTATCTAAAGGGCTCAAGATGTAAGAATCATAACTGCTCCCAGAGTATTGGGCAACTAGATCTGTAATCAGATATGTGGCATTAAACAGTACTTGGATATTAAATGAAAGTTGCAACTTTCTATTGTTATACACATACTCTGTTTCAGAGGGAGAGCAACTTAGAACATGTGCACTGTCTACACATTCAATCTCTTAAGGGAAATGTGCTATGGCCTAGAATTGGATGCTTTAGCTTTCAACTCAGCAGGGGTACGTAGAAAACGCAATGTGTGAATGAAATCTAACAAACATTGCTTCTTCTTTAATGCTCCCTGTGATGATTATCATGTGATTTACTCGACATGCCTTTACTCTGCAGGCATTACAATGTGCTGACCTTTAAAATGCATAGTAATACCCCACAGGACTTCAGGACTTTATAAGACATGTCTTTACCCGGCATTGTCCCCATTTTCCAAGATATATGTGGTGGATATAAAGACGGCGTGGCTCTGCCGTACAAGGAATTCGCATCGCAATAGAAGCACCATCCTGATCCAGCGAAAAAAAAGCAGCCACCTTGTGTTGGATATATATATATATCATGTCAGTGTTCCTTACTTGAAAGGCAAAGTTTGGAGTTGTTGGAATTTACACGAGGGAGCCCCTGTACCGTTGCACTGACCCGCCCTTCAGAGTCTGTGGCTCATTCACCGGAGCAACTTTTGTGGCATTGAATTTCCATGAGCCCGGCTCACCAAGAATTCTGGAAGATTAACAAGCATTTCAATTGCAATAGGTCTCGCATTAGGAAAGTTTGAGCTATTGGTATTGTAAATGACAAATTTTGTATTTATGTGTTGGTTTTGAAAATAGCGAAATTAATAGCTTTGTCATTTACAATGCCAATAGTTTTAGCTTTCGCAAATGTGACACGTATAGCACTTGTAATGCAATATGTGTTGTATTTACGTGACTTAGATGTATTGATATTACAAATAACAATGGCTTTTATTTTTTTTAAATAATTAATACTTAAATAAAAGTTATTGTAATTTATAATGGCAATAGTTTAAACTTTTGTAAATAACTTTTGTGAAGATTATGTTCAGTGTATTTTATTGTGACGAAAATCCAAGAACAGAAGTGAAATATTAACAACTTTTGTGGTGCCCCTGAGTGATGCTGTGGTGGTGCTGAGTGATGCTGTGGTGATGCGATAGATAGAGTGAGTGCGATAGATATAGGGAGGGCGATAGATAGATAGAGGGAGGGCGATAGATAAAGGGAGGGAGGGCAACAGATAGAGGGAGGGAGGCCGATAGATGGATGGTGATAGATAGATAGAGGGAGGGCGATAGATAGAGAGAGGGAGGGTGATAGATAGAGTGAGGGAGGGCGATAGATAGAGTGAGGGCGATAGATAGATAGAGTGAGGGCAATAGATAGATAGAGTGAGGGCGATAGATAGATAGACAGATAGATAGAGTGAGGGCGATAGATATTTTATTTATTTAATAAGTTTATATAGCACGAACTGGGCGATGGATAGAGTGAGGGCGATAGATAGATAGAGTGAGGGCGATAGAGTGAGGGCGATAGATGGATAGAGTGAGGGTGATAGATAGATAGAGGGTGATAGATAGAGAGAGTGAGGGCGATAGATAGATAGATAGATAGATAGATAGATAGATAGATAGATAGATAGATAGATAGATAGATAGATAGATAGATAGATAGATAGATAGATAGATAGACAGACAGATAGATAGGTTGAGGGTGAAAGATAGATAGATAGATAGATAGATAGATAGATAGATAGATAGATAGATAGATAGATAGATAGATAGATAGATAGATAGATAGAGTGAGGGCGATAGATAGAGTGAGTGCGATAGATAGACAGATAGAGTGAGCGCGATAGATAGATAGACAGATAGAGTGAGGGCGATAGATAGATAGATAGATAGATAGATAGATAGATAGATAGATAGATAGATAGATAGATAGATAGATAGATAGATAGATAGATAGATAGATAGATAGATAGATTGAGGGCGATAGATAGAGGTGTAGAGAGAGAGGTAGAGAGAGAGGTGTAGAGAGAGAGGGGTGTGTAGAGAGAGAGGTGTAGAGAGAGAGAGGGGTGTAGAGAGAGAGGAGTGTAGAGAGAGAGGGGTGTAGGGCGAGAGGGGTGTAGAGAGAGTGGGGTGCAGAGAGAGAGGGGTGCAGAGAGAGAGGGGTCCAGAGAGAGAGGGGTGCGGAGAGAGAGGGGTGCAGAGAGGGGTGCGGAGAGAGGGATGGAGAGAGAGGGGTGCAGAGAGGGGGGTGCAGAGAGGGGGTGTAGAGAGGGAAGTGTAGAAAGAGAGGGGTGTAGAGATGGGGTGTATAGATAGGAGTGTAGAGAGAGAGGGGTGTAGAGAGAGGGGTGTAGAGAGAAAGCGTTGTAGAGAAAGGGGTGTAGAGAGAGAGGGGTGTAGAGAGAGGGGGTGTAGAGAGAGGGGGGCAGAGAGAGGGGTTAGAGAGAGAGGAGGTGTAGAGAGACAGGGGTGTCGAGAGAGGGGTGTAGAGAGAGAGGGGTGTAGAGAGAGGGTGTAGAGAGAGGGGTGTAGAGTGATGGCGAGTGAAAGCACTTTTGCATTTGCATAATCAAAGCGAGTGAAAGCACTTTTGCATTTACATAATCAAAGCGGCAGGCACCGCGCGGTGCCTGCCGCTTTGATCATGCAAATGCAGGGGGGTACCACAGATACCCCCCGTGTTCACCCCCCTATTCTCCTTCAATCTGGGGGACCGCAGGGGGCCCCCAGAGTGAAGTCCGCATGCCTTTCCGTCCGCATTGCCGCCTCAGGAAGGCATTGAAAAATGCCTATCATAATATGGCTTGAGGTGTCTGATAGACACCGCCACCATATTATTCCTTTTTTGCCCCGGCCGCAAGGCGACCGGGGCGGAAAAGCATTGGACGGTCTTCCCGTCCGCCGAGGTCCCCCCCGCCATACTAATATGGCGGGGGGAAATCAAGAGTGGATGTCTGGCGGATTGCCCCCGCCAGGCTGTCGGGTGCAATCCGCCTGACATCATAATGGGCCCCTTAATTTGCTTTTATCATCAGGTAGGGATAGGTTAGAACGTTGTTAAAAATTGTCATTTCTTCTTCTATTTGCTATTTTGTCAAAAGTATGTTTATTAATCGTTTAGTAAAAAACCCAGTAGAAAGAACATGAGACAATCCCGCACTTCATCCCACGCAGGTGGTAGCCATAATAGTCGCCTGAGGGCGACACAACAGATTGGGTAAGGGTCATTGTGTTCCAGGCTCGTGCTCTAGGCCCAGCTTCCAAGGAAATGCCACTTAATCAGCACGGGAATCAGCAGTCAGTAAACCATGGGGGAAGAGGTCGCTGTAAAGTCACAGTTGTACAGAGACAACACAATGCGGTCTATCGGTTAATCCCCCCCGGTGAGATGGACATAAAGAGCTGGCAGAAGTGCTAAGGGACCCTGCCGTAGGCATGTAGCTTGGCACGCACTACTTTAGTGGAGCTTTATGAGGGACTTCATAACAAACAAAGAACAAACTCAACTACCCCACCCCCCCTCCCTCCCCCCGCCCCAGTGGTGGTAGCAATAATCATAGGACAGGGAATCAGGTGTGTAGCGACAGGGATTCAGACCTGGAACAGGTGGAGAGTGCGGACGCTAGGTGGACAGATTGCGGAGGGTAGGCCCTTAGAGAGGAATATCACCAGTGGTCCCCAGCAAAATTCAAAATTCTTGAAATTGTCTAAAAATATATCTGCCATCCTTTCCATACTGAGCAGCCTCCAGAGCCTCGAATGCCAGAGAGGCCTCCCTCTTCTTCCATGCTGCCGCCAAAGTAATTTTTGCCGTGCCAATACTGAGCCACAAGATCCTTTTATCCGTCCTAGTCTGGTGTTCAAGAGTAGGATCGCGGAGACCTAACAAAGTGGAGGACATCGAGGTAGGAATAGGGTATCCCAGCATATCCTTAATTTGGGCTAGAAATTCCTCCCAGAATGGCCGGATAACGGGGCAGTCCCACCAGATGTGCTGGAAGTCCCCTAAGAACCCACATCCCCTCCAACATCTATCAGAGGTACCCGGGAAAATCAGTTTCAGTTTGGCGGGGTGGAGGTACCAATCCATCATGGTTTTCATATGTGCCTCTCTAAGCTCCACTGAGTGATTAAACTTGGTAATGTCGGACCATAGGTGAGTCCAGTCGGCGTCTGAGATGTCTTGTTGGAGGATCCCTTCCCACATATGCACATAACGGGGACTAGGGGAAACTGTAGTGGTAAGGAGAAGCCCATAGATGAAGGTAATTGCCCCTTTCATGGATGAAGTTTTGGTCAAGAAAGCTTCGAAGCAGGTGAGAGGTCGTGTTGCCGCCTCCCTCACCTGGGGGTAGAGCCCCCAGTGTAGAAGTTGAGCGTGATGGTACCGCTCACTCTCCAGCACTCTCCAGCACTCCGTAGTCCCTCCTGCAGTTCTCAAATGTGAGCGAGTCATAATTGTGAAATAGGTGTGTGAGTGCTAGGCAACCTCTGTCCTTCCAGGCGCTAAAGGGCCCCTCAAGTGTAGCCGGAGGGAAAGCGGGATTGAAGTGTATGGGCATGAAGGGAGAGGGAAAGGTGGTCCATCTATCGTCTTTAGAAACAGAGTCCCAGACTTACAAGGTGGTGCTAGTGGGGGTGCTGAGGTATGCATTCTTAGGTCTATCGATCTTTGGCAGCCACACCAAGTCCCAGATCGTTCTCCCGGCCACGCTCCTATCCATATGCAGCCAATGCTTTTCTTATTCTTGTTGTGACCACTCAACTAGTATGCGGAGTTGCGCAGCCTTGTAATACAGTTGGATGTCAGGCAGCCCTACGCCTCCCTCCTTCCTCAGTTTGCGTAGGACGGTGTAGGAAAAGCGTGCTCGGCCTCCCTGCCAGATGAAACGCAACATCATGGAGCTCACCCGTCGAAAGAATTCTCCGTTGAGATCTATAGGAAGAGCCTGGAACAGGTATAAGAGCTTGGGGAGGAGGGTCATTTTAATCGCGTGGTTCCTCCTAAGTCAGGAGATGAACATGGGTTTCCATCGGGCGAGATCGGCCTGGACCTTAGCAAGGAGCGGAGGAAAATTAGCGGCGTACAGTTTCCCCAACGTGGGGGTCAAGTGGATCCCCAAATATTGAATGGAGGAATCTGTCCACGGCAAGGGGGTGAGCGATTTAAAATGGGGAAGCTCCGACTGGGGGATCGTAAGGTTGAGGACATAAGATTTATCGTAGTTAACTTTGAACCCTGCCACTGCCTCATAGCGCACCAGCGCTGCCTGCACATGGGGAAGAGAGTGGGCCGGATCTGAGAGGGAGAGGAGGACATCATCGGCAAAGAGAGTGATTTTGTGGGACTCCTCTGTGAAGGGTAGGCCATAAATGTCAGGGTTGGCTCTCACCGCTACTGCCAGAAATTCATTGCTAAGGGCAAAAAGCAGAGGCGACAGAGGACAGAGGACAGAGGACATCCCTGCCGAGTGCCCCTGGAGTGTTCGAAGAAGGGAGAGAACCGACCGTTCACTGCCACTCGGGAGCGAGGGGAGAGATAATTTGCTCGTATCATTGTGATAAATTTGGAGGAGAAGCCAAAGGCGGCCAGGGTATGGAACAGGAACCCCCAGTCCACCCTGTCGAATGCCTTCTCGGCATCTAGGCCCACCAGAACCGCTGGAATCTTATACTTATTGGCTTTCTCAATTAGATGTATCACCCGCCGCATGTTATCATGGGTCTGGCGCCCTTTGATAAACCCTGATTGATCCGGGTCTATGAGAGCTGGCATCAGGTCGTTGAGCCGCTGGGCGATGATAAAGAAGTAGAGCTTCGCATCTAAGTTCAGGAGGGCAATCGGCCTATAGGAAGCACATTTACTAGGGTCTGTACCGGGCTTGGGAATGACTGAGATAAGTGCTTCTGCCATTGTGCGGAAGGTGTCACCCTCCTCCGCTATGCGGTTAAATAGCTGCACCAGGTGGGGGCATATTTCAGAAGTGAAAGTTTTATAGAAGATGGCCGTATACCCATCCGCCCCCGGAGCCTTATGGGGTTTTAAGGCTTTAATGGCAGCCAGCACGTCCTCCCTGGAGAAGGGGGCAGAAAGTGCCTCATTCCACTCCGCCGAGACCTGAGGGAGTGTTAGACCTTGCAGGTATTCGGCCTAATCGATAGCCTCCAGGTGATCCCCTGTATAAAGGGTCTTGTAGAAGGCCCTAAGAGCTCTGCCTTCGTTTCGTCCTGATGCTTCACTTCACCCCGCGCATCTTGAATGCCCCCTATGTACTCTCGCTCCCGTTTGTCCCGTAGCTGCCTAGCCAGGTGTCTCCCCACCTTATTTCCCTGGGAGTAATAAAGTTGCAGCAGCTTTAGCAGGGTGTGTTCGGCTCTGTTAGTATAGTGGGCTCGGAGTTTACCCCTGACGGCCGTTAGTTGCCTAAGTACCAACCTGGAGGGATTCTCCTTGTGTGCCTTTTCTAAGGAATAGAGCTCATCCTCTAGCTGCTCCCTCTCTCGACTGATTAAGAGCAGCGTTCAGTGCAATGCAGTGTCCACGCAGGTATGCCTTGAAGGCATCCCATGTGGTAAAGACCGAGGTATCCCCGTGATCATTGAGGGTAAAGAACTTGTTGATAAGTCCATGTAATGCGGTGCATGAGGATTTGCCCCAAACTAGGGCTGCTGGGAAACACCACCTGTGGTTGTCTGTACTCTTCACACCCCATTGGAGCCCCACCGCCAGCAGGCTGTGGTCGGAAACAGATAGTGGGAAAATCTTGGCCTCCCGTAAATCCCCACGAAGTGATTGGCTCTGGAAGAAATGGTCAATCCTGGAATAGGAGCGGTGGACGTGGGAGAAGAAGGTGAAATCTCTGGACTGAGGGTATAGGAAGCGCCAAGCGTCAAAGAGGCCCAAGTCAGAGATCTGTTGCTGTGTGTCAGGGGAAAACGTGCCCATGTCTAACCTTTGTGAGTGCGTTGTGTCTAAGTCCTTCTGCCACCATGTTAAAGTCCCCCATAATAATCAACGGCCCACAAACTCCACAAACTCAACCACTGTCCTCAGCAGAGTATGTAAAAAGGCATTCTGCCCAGTGTTAGGTGCGTATATTACAAGAAATGTGCAGAGTCTACCCCGTAAGAGGCCCTTAACCATGATCCAGTGACCCTCCGTGTCACTTTGTACTCCCATAGGTTGGAATTGTAGGGTCGAGCGAAACATCAGGGTCACCTCCCTCTGCTTTGTGGCGGCGGAGGAACTATAGATTAACTGGAACGCTTTGTGCTTAAGGCGCGAGTCCTCCGTTTTAGCCAGGGGAGTCTCCTGAAGACCCACTATGTCCAGATGATGATCAATGATGTACTTCCAGATTTTTGGGCGCTTTTGAGGGGAGTTTAGCCCCTTAACATTCCATGTTCCTAAGGGTAAAGGCGGCATCGGAAAACCCTACGGTACAGCTCGGCAGAGGCCGTGTGTCCCTACCCGCCATGGTGAGTGTCCAGATGGGCGATCCCCCCCACATCCCCCTCCAGAGTCTAAGTGTAGCATGCAACTCCCTGCATATATCGACAGTCAAGTTCCACTGAGTCTGAACTATAAACCCGCCCCTGCTACCACCACTGCCCACCCTAACCCTCCCCTCCCACCCCCCCAACACCCCTAGAGAAAAAACACAGTACACAGAACAAAAAAGGTAAAGTCTCCGGGGCAGGGGGACATGGCACCAGTCATTGTGCTCCAAGATCATGTCGTCGGGCGCCCTCACGATCATGGAAAGAAAGCACTAGTGTTACCTCAGAGTGGTGGCCCCCTCCGGCGCCTGCAGGTGGCCCTCCCGGTTTCATGAGGCCGCCTCACTGTGGTCCGTTGCTGCGTCAGTGACCTGGGCCACAAAAGCGACCGCTGCATCCCGCTCCTGTATCCTTGCCGACAGGTCCGGCCCCCCCGGCTGCGTGGGTTTGCCCACTCTTTGCCACTCTGTGGAGCGCCATCGTCGCCTGCCACCTGAACCGCTGTTCCTAGGTGCCGGGTCCTGGCGTTCCAAACTTAGGAGTTCCATCGCCACCTCCAAGGATCGCACCTGGACTAATTTATTCTGCCAACGGAAGATGAGATGGAAGGGGTGCCCCCATGATTAAGGCACTTTTTGCTCTTGGAGATATGTGGTCACGGGCTTAAAGTCCCTGCGCTTTTGCAATGTGGAAGCCGCTAAATCCTGGTATAGCTGGGGGCGGTGATCTCGGAATTGGAGAGGAGCCAGATCTCGCGCTTTCCTAAGGATCCGTTCCTTCAGCTGGAAATCATGGACACAGACCAGGATGTCGGGGGTGGTGCTCGGGATCCTCGTTTCAGAAAAGGGGGTGGTGATGGACAGAGTATCTGAATTAAGCAGAACACTCCTATCCAGTCCAAAGATCAGGGCTTGATCCATCACCGTTTTTTAGCTCACTGCACCATCCCAGCTCAGAACCTCGTGGCAGACCAACCCGGTGCACTCGGTCCATTTGTATGGTCTGGGTGTCTTCCTCCTCCAGAATGTGTTTAAATAGCGCCTCGACATACTCCCTCAGGTCCGCCCTCTCACCTTTGCAGGGAACTGAGCGGATGCAGATATTATTGCGATGTGACCTGTTTTCCAAGTCCTCCGTGTGGGCCTGCAAATCAAGGTTTTGCTCTGTCAGGCGAATCACTTCTTGCTGCAGCTGGTGAATGTCCTCCGCTGTACCCACGTCGTGTTCTTCCAGCGTCGCGACCCGTTCCCCCACTCTGTAACAACCTCGATACGCGTGTCCAGGGATGGCCAACGCGACAGTGATTTTTGATCAAGACTCTGGCAGAGGCGCAGCCGCTGATACTTACTTCATGGACCGCAATGCTTTGGGGTAACACGCTGGTAGGACGAGCAGTGTGCGACCAATTGGACTTATCTTACAGGCCCCAGCCTGCCCCAGAACATCTTCTAAGGCCAAACAAAATGACATGAGTTCTGAGACTACCCACAGTCTCCACCAATACCAGAGCGGTATTTACCCAGTTTTTTCATTAATGCCTCTAAGGCCATAGTATAATGGTGGGTACTGGCTGGTATATATATATATATATATATATATATATATATACCATATATATATATACCAGCCAGTACCCACCATTATACTATGGCCTTAGAGGCATTAATGAAAAAACTGGGTAAATACCGCTCTGGTATTGGTGGAGACTGTGGGTAGTCTCAGAACTCATGTCATTTTGTTTGGCCTTAGAAGATGTTCTGGGGCATATATATATATATATATATATATATATATATATATATATATATATATATATATATATATATATATATATATATATATATATATATATATATATATATATATACTAAGAGGAAGGGTGCATACTCCCGGAGAGGTAATATAAAAACATATGGAGTTAATGCAGGAAAGCACCGCCTTGTTCAGAGGTAGTTTGGGAACAACGTCTCCACACACCTCTACTAGCTCAGTGACTGGAGGATCGTGTCACGACTAGTAATGTTCTAACCAGTTCTGGCGTGTTGCAGGGGTTATCGATTTCGGTTCTTGAGGGTTCTGGTCCGTCCGAGGTAAGGGCAACTCTTTTTGATAGCCACGGTGCTGCTGACAATGAAGAGCCAGAGCAGACTGTGCTTTCTAAAAGGAGTACAAAGAGGAAAAAACACATAGGGAAAAACCTCTGTTAAGGGCAGAGACTCCAGGAACGAAAAGGAAGAAATGAACCCAGAAATAAAAGCAAACACCTACAAGGAGTACAGAATAGAAGGCAAGGATTCCAAATAGGAGTGGAAGGTTTAATGGAATCCAAACTGGAACAGGGAGTGACAAACAGAAACAAAAAGGTCAACAACAGGAGCGAGGGCACACCAGCAGGGTCAAGGAGTGTTGCAATGCAGGGTAATGAAGGATTCAGCCCCTTAAATACCCATAGGCAGGAAGTGATGTAACAGGAAATAAGCAGTTGCCATCTTGGATAGGGAAAAGGAAAGGTAAGGACTAGGAAAGTTCGCAATCTCGGAAAGGGTAAAACAAAGAACATTCCCAAGGCCTCTGTGAAACAGGACTGAGGACTCATGGGAAGAAAAAGTAGCAAAATGTCACCAGGAGAATATGATGGAAGCCGCAGTGAATGTGCAAAACAAAAGGTGAGTGAAAATATGCCCCATAGATGTACTGGAAGCCGCAAATTGGAGCTGCAGTGTTCCTACTGTGTATTAATGAGCATTAATGGGTCGCCGTGTGGTGTGTGGTGTTGTGGCATGACTGACTAGACATAAGCATTGCAGAGTGTAACCACGATGCTAAAACAGCGGGCAGCCGAGCAGAAGCACGATGTGCCCGAGAAGAAGGAGGCACCACAGGGGACATCGCAGGCAGCAGTGATGAAGCTGGCAGCGCCACAGGCTGAGCCATGGCCCGCGGCACAACAGCTCGCTGTTACTGGTAGACAATATTGGGTATCAGTCTCTACCATCCAGGTTTGATAGGGGAATAAATCTATTAGAGGTCAAGACAGAGAACTCATCACCAGCCGCCCTAGAAGCAGAGACCCATAACCCAACCAATGCCTGGGTGGCAAATGTTTGTAGAAGAAACCCAGGGGGACAAGGTTAATATCATCTCTCATCGTAGAGGCCATAACCCCACTCTTGACCAGCCCCTGGACCATGTCAGGGCTCCTACTATCAATAACAACACAGTCCCCTCTGATTTGGTTGGACAAATGGCCAACCCATCCATCCTACCCTCCTTACTAGCAGAATTTAATCATATTCGGAAAGTTTACAGTCCCTGTGACGAGTCAGCCAGTGACATATCTTGTTTTTGAGGCACACATAAGATTCTTCACTAGTGCTCTGGGGAGGGATTCCTGCTAGAATAGCTAAGTAAGGGCAGCAATAGGGGGGGCGGTTCAGTCGAGAGTGAGGCTGGGAGTGGGAAGCTTGTACCTGGGTGTTAGTCCTCTGTCAGTGCTCCCTATTCACAGCCCCGGAGCCTGATGTCTGCCTCCTTGGGCCTCCTGTATCTCCTACTCCCAGTTGTGAAGGACACAAATCGCCTGGAGCTTGAGGTGGCCGACAAGGCCCTTCACTGGGGAACAGCCTTAACCACCCAGCATGAACTACACAAGGCTGAACCACGCAGGCAGTACCACACACGTTCAAACCACTAATATGCCTTTACCACGCATATGCGTGGTTTAGACGTTAGTGGTTGTTAGCTGTTTAGACTCTGAGTGGAGGGTCGGAGGTGATTTCCTGCCCAGATGAGGAATGGCTTGGTGAGTACAATTTTTCTATTCTAATATATTTTTAATTATTTTAGTTTGGTATTAGGGCTCCGGTGGGGTCAGAGTACTTTTTATGTCTAGGGGGACGGTTTTAGGGCTCAGGGAGGGGGGTGTTTTTCATGTCGGTGGGGTCTATTTTTAGGGGTGGGGTTCGCATTTAGAAGTCAGGGCAGGGGGCTGGGAGTGTTTAGGTCTGGGGTAGAACTCAGGCAGGTGGCTGGGATTTAGTACTCAGGGCGGGGCTAGGGCAGAACCTTAACGACGCATATGCCTTTACCAATTATGCCATTACAGCTAAATTTGTAGTAAAGGCATGCATGGTAAATGCATGCATGGTTAAGACACGATCGTTGTTAATAATGTGTTGTTCAGTCATGCGTGGTTGGGGATAACATGGTTCTGACATACAATCCCCTTCACTTTCTAGTGGCCTTGGGAAAACCACTGGTGGGCTGTTGCTACAACCAGAATTGGTTGACTGAGGTTGTACAGTGACCTGCTGACCTAGAAGATCATTTACAGATGAAATCTTCTAGATAACGGTAAACTCCAGAGAACAAATTGTATCCACCAAGAGGGAGATGGATGCATGCACCAATTATGTGAATTTGTCCAAAATGCCATCACAGTCAGTAGGCGAGGGAACACCATTTTCAGCAATTGATTTAGTCAGGTCCAACATAGTCTGCACCGGGAGAGGGACTACAGGCTCTTTATGTCCAGTACTTAGTATATGTTTCTGTATTTTGTGTTTTCTTTTAGCATCAGGCTCCCTTTCACTGTGGTCTGTGCTGTCAGAATTACAAAAAGTTACAATAACGGTCAGGGAAACAACCTGACCCACAGCCACATCAGGCGACAGGCCCGAAGTGCTTGGTGGAACTGTAGTGGTAAGGCCTACAGATGGATCTGCTGGGGATACTGACGGGCATCCAGGGGCAACTTCAAAGTCCCGAGAGGTCCGCCTCTTGACCAGTTCTATCTCTTTAGAGAAAATGTTAACTGCAGGAGCCAAGAAGGAGTCCAGTGTTGTACCACCCAGTGGATTGGTGGGGGCAATAACTCAATCCCCTGGGATTTTCCTTTTGTCCATTATTCTTCCCACATGTTTGAAAATGACAAGCAGATATAAATACAAAATAAAAAAGGGGGAGGCTAGACTCACCAAAACTAGCAACCCAGAGAGGTGGACCAGCTTGAGCCCTTTTCAGACCAGAAACAGCAAGTACAGCAAGTTTTAGAGGAAAGAGGGTGGCCCGGCCTCTTCAGGGGGATGTACGACATTACAATGCTTGCTTTTACATCGCATGCTTTTACAACGCGGTTTTTACAACGCATACCCTTACAACGCATAGTGCTTTGGGGCGTTGGATAGTGAATAGTTTAATTTACTATTCCAACTCCAGTCCCCATGGATAGTAGGGAAGGTGTTGGACAGTAAATTAAACCTATTCCCTATCCCAGAGCGCCCCCCAGCGCAATGCGTTGTAATGGTTTGCATTGTAAAAGTTGCGTCGTAAAGGCACTGCGTGGTAAAAGTTGCGTTGTAAAGGATGTTTCCCCTTCAGGGTGATGACCAGCGAAGATGGGCCTGGACTTTCCCGGGCACACGCTCAGGTGCATCCTACACTGTGGTAAGTATAGAGCACTTTTAAAGTGCATAGTGCTGCCCCCTCCTCCTGGATGGAGCACGGCCAGCTGGGGGACGTAGTCCCAACCCAGCAGGTCAGGGCAAGGCCAGGGCAAACACAGTCTTCAGTGGCCAATCTTGGGAACTAGTAGTGCAGCTTTTAATACTAATGCATAGGTAAATATTACTGTTTACTAGCATTAATGGCAGTGTTACTTGCACTGTTGGATGTTGCACTACACGTTGTGAAGGTTGCCAGCTGGGATATCAGCAGCAGTACTGCAGTACTGCTGCCAACTTTGGAAATAGGTGCCCATGCATGCATGTATATGTTATTTCTATAACACAAACCTAACCAAAACTCAGCAGATCCCTGTACAAGGTCAAGGGCTAGCCTAAAGCCAGTGAGTAATAGGAAAGGAAGCTGACTTTTTGATAGTTCATGCATTGCGATGAAGTATTTTTTAAAGAGGACAATTTTCAACTCTTCCCTACATTGGGGTGGTCCTAAATCCCGATAGATACAGAGACGTTGCCCTGGATCCTGAGTGTATATTTGAAAAACACCTGTTGCCTTTTTTTCTGTTTTAGGCTTCCTAGTCTGATGGTGATCTGGCTGCGAGTGTGCCAAGAACCATCAGAAATGGTGATCTTGCTGCAAAATAAGCAGAGGCATATCCAATGAATGTTGAAGTGTTAAAAGTTCTTCTGTGGTTAATCTTGTCTGCCTCCTTTGTGACACAATACTGCTTGTTGTGCATTATTGTGTTTGTTCCCACTTACGAATAATCCATAGATAGGACCAATAATAACCAAATGCCAGATGAATCTATAAGGTTATAATACAAACACCTAAATGTGATGTGAAATATAACGCTCACAAACAAAATCGCAACACCTATGCCACAAAACCCTGCTCCAAACGTGCTGAGAAAGATATCAGCCTCCATACAGGTTTGTCACATGTTTCTTGGCTGTAAACGCCCTTCTGTGTAACTTCCAAACCTGGACAAATGATCCATGAGGTAGATAATCTCACACACTGTGTCGGAGTGGAAAACATGTCAATTGGCTTGGGAGGAAGTCAGGGGTTTTCTTGCTGAAATACCACTCGGCACTATTTCCAAGCCAAAAGCAGTGTTTTTTCCCTACTGTGTGCCATTTCCGTGCCACAGTCAACCGTGGATTGCAAAGCATGGCTGCCTATAAACTTCTTCTGTGTCCTGATGTGCAAAATGTGCCTAGTGGGCCTGGGATAAAAGTAAGGCAGTGCTCATCGAGGAAAGAACCATATCGAACATAAATTAGGGATCCAGCAGGCTTTTGACCATAATGTGCAACTGAGCTAGCCTTTGGGGTATGTTTCACCAATACGTGATGTTATTACCTTCTGCAATTGTGATCAAATTGCATGGAACTTGATGAAAATGTCAGCATGATATGAAGTGAGATCACCGGGCACGAGAGACAAACGCAGAACACTACCAGAGCAAGTAATCTTATGCAAAGAAAAGCAGTGACTAAAAGGAATGCTAAATTTAGACCTAAAAAACAAAGTGTTCTAAGCTATGGAAAACAGGAACTGAACATTATGTAACACTATAATGAAAAGTGAATACAAAAATAAATATTGTTTTGCTTAGTAAAAGTTCAACAAGCAGGAACATCATGTAATAATAATAAATGGAAGTCTGGTATGAGTGTTTAAAATCCGTCTCTTAGTACAGGCTACTCATTACTTCTCTGGTCACCTGTAACAACAAAATGGCATAGCTGCTGAACTGTAATAAGTTGTTACAGTCGAGTTGCGATATCATAATGCCTACTGCCAGCATCCGAGTTGAAAGGCAGATCAAGAAACTTCTTTACAGTTGCATTTTAAGAAAAGCAATAAAAATTGGCCTTTCTGTCTTCTGCCACCGCAACACCCAAGGAAAACCCCCCTGACGCACTGTAAGGCAACGCAGCGACTTGTGCTGCGTTGCCTACTCCAGCCACGGCCCGTGTAGGGCGTGCCGCCGGGCGGTGACGTGGGGCTGGGGAGGGGCAGGGAGGGGTGTTGTAAAATGCGGGATACGGACGATTTCAGGTAAGTACTGGCAAAAAAAATGTGTTGCGCACACTGCATCACATTTGGCGATGCAGCGCGCGCAACGAAATTCTTTTTTTCTTTTTTTTTGGTACTTACCTGAAAGCATCCGTTTCCCGCATTTTACAACCCCCCACCCTGCCCCTACCCCGCCCCATGTCACCGTCCGGTGGCACGCCCTATACGGGTTGTGGCTGGCCGACTCCATATCTCCGAGGCGATAAAAAGCCACGCAAAGTGGCTTTGCATGGCCTTGAAGATATTAGTCTGCACTGTGCGCCGCCAAAGCATCATAAAAAGTGATGCACCGGTGGCGCAAGTAGCTTGTATTTTATTACTAAAGGTCATTACAGAATAATAGAATATATCTGCATTAATGTACACATCGTGAGCCCCACCCATTTTTTAATTGCTTCAGATATCTTTTTGCATTAAACTAAGTTTTTTTAATGTGCTTATTTCGCTCTAGGTTCCGCCTTTATCCTTCATGTCTGCAACTATCCTATATCGTTCATATGAAAGGGCAAGCCACCAAGGATTTAAGGTATTTGACGGAAAGATGCTGGGTGATCATGTTTTATCAGGAATAAAATACTTTCTGCTGTACATTATAAGGATAATGCAAGTCACTTCGGAGTTCCATGACTTTATAACTTCTCAGTGCAATCTCTGTATAATATATGAGAGGATACTTCATTCCATATATTAGTGACTATTGCATACATCCAGTGATAATTTGAGTTTTTAACATTTAATTAGGTTGCATTTAGTTGTATTTCGTGCATTTTGCAGCAATATCCTTACCAATTGAACATAACTATTCTACTTCATTTAAACAATTCCAGACCAAAAATACTGTGACCTTTCGATCTGACCTTTCCTAACATTTTTAGCCACAAGTCCCTGCCAAAATAACAATCTCACACCTTCAAGTGGCCCGGAGGCTCACAGCGAGACCAGTAACCAGAAGGAAGGCTGACCTTTCAGCTTCCTGACCCGAATGTCTCTCCGGTAGTTCCCGGTTGTCATTGCCAGTGTCACATATAAGACCTTTTAACTTGACCACAGGTTTTTCATAAGCCTCGAGAAAGAAAATAGATGGCACCCAACCTGCACTCGTCAACTAAACCAGCTAGCTGAAATGCAGAGGAGAATTACAAACCAAAGACAGCTGTTTCAGAAAGCAGTGCCAGCAAACATCCAGACCAAGATTAACTATTTCTTTAAGTAAGAAACCGAAATCACAGATTTCTGATCAAGACCCCTAAATGTTCCATTTCTTTCTTTAATTCTGTTTGCAGAGAAAGGCTAAACTCGTTCTACCACTAAGGAGTTTGAGATAAGCTAAAGACTATCAGCTACTCAAATAACTAAACCACACAAACAAAAACAGGAGCATGTTTCTCTGATAAATAGGCGCTCAGAGAGTGATATGCAAATGAGAATTGAAATTTAAGTCACAAATTAATTAGTGCATAGATATTACGGTACCAAGGGCACTCAGAAAAATCAGATATCTTCTCTTACTGATCAGTTCGTAAAAAAGGATTCACAAAATTGAACAGCAGTACCTCTGATTTATCAGAAAACTGTTTGTGTTGGCTGTAATTTTCAAATGATATTTCTCAGAAATTGAAACACGGCCTTTGGCCCTCCAAACGTAAGTTATGAATCTCGTTAGCGTGGGCTCTCCGAGGTCGAGGGTCACTAAAGCAGGCATGCCTCCAAGGCAGTGGAAACGATGCCAGCCAGCCTCGCTGAATTAGAGCAGTGGTGAAAAATACAGTGGCATACACCACCAGCTGATGGGACTGGTTTTTATTTCAACAAGGTTCATATTTTTTTTTACAAGAACACATTAGCAATACTTACAGGGTTGACATAGGTTGTTCCAATCGCTTTTTTTACATTATACCTTTTTATGATTTCTTCTGTCTGGTATATTATCTGCGCTCTCAGACCCTGAAATGCTCCGCAGGGTTCCATGCACGGTAGAGTCTAAAATCAATGCACGGACCCAGAGGCGGGGACTTGTTGATAACGCTTTTAGTTAGTTTGAGTGTTTAAGAAAATATATCTTGTTTTGCATTTTCCTTTGGCCCCAAAGACATATTCAGATGTAGACTCCCACGGGTTTCTCTTACAGGGCACAAGGATAAAGAACAAATATCGCAGCTGGAGACATACATTATGAGCAACTGAAAGACGCAGAAGTACCACTATTCAGACACTGACATGCGACATAGAGTACAGCGGACATGGTGCATAATTGTTGATACTGTTATGTAGAACAAATGTCAGACTCAATAAGAATTGAAAATGTAATAGCACCTTAATATGTACTATGCACTGTAATGTCCATTAATATATGTATATATGCAGTTCCTGATGACTCTGAAAAACTTGAAAAACGTAATAAAGATATAAAAAAGAAAAGAAAATGGTAAGGTCTAAAATCAAAATGCTGCAATGTAATAAGGGAGACTAAAAATTAAGAGATGAACACCACAACTGCCGTGCGGATTTTCCATCATCTGGACTTTTGAGACAAGCTTCCCTAAAGGGAGATATAGTGAGGCCTACCTCCCACTGAGCCCATGTGGACTGGACGCGTGTGGCTTTTATTAGACCTGTGATTAACACGAATACGTGAATCCTGATAACTTAGCCAATGGGAGCTCTGATTTCTCTCTCATGCAAACCATTCACAGTTTTGTCCTTTGATTTTGTAAATTCTAAATAACCTGAGTGAGTGAAGGAAACAAAAGGGGGACTAATATATCATGAAACTACCAGAAGCTTTTAATGCCTTAACGGAAGGCGTGGTCCGACTTAGCCTACAGCCAATAAAGTGCCTTTTCTTATTCTCACTAGAATCGTCCACTTTAGCAGTTAAAAGTAAGTATAAGTATTATAAACCCTCAGCAATCTTATAGGTTCTTGTAATGTCAACAAATGCAAAATCTAGTAGTTCACCAGGATGGAAAGACACGCTGTGCAGTGGGGCACATCCACACAGCCCTCACTGTCACCACCTTCCTAATTTTTGGGACACATGGAATTATTTTGAATTTACTGTAATTGTGAGATACGAAGAAAGTGTCCAATAATTGCGTTACTGCAAATTTTTCCACCACCATTACAAAAATGTTAGAAATTACTGTTAGGAATAATGGTAATATTGAAAATCTCTCTGTAATGATCGAAAATGTCTCTGACTGCCTTTCACTATCTTGGAATACACAGATAATGACAATCTGGAACAATGTTTCTGCTGGTTAGTCTTCAATTTGTCCCTGACATCTTTTAAATATGCCAAAAATGCCTTCAGCAGCTGTAAATTAGACTGCAGCCATTTCCGCATTATTTGCTACATCTGCCCTAAAGAAGGATGATATTTGAATAGCGTTTGTCTTGTTCCTGTAATTTCATGCAAGTTACATTCCGCAGGACACTTCAAAGTGATTTTATCTGAGCCCTAAAATGTATTATATAAAAAAGAGAGAAAAGGGTGCAGATACATCTAAGGAAATTACATTTCTAAGTTGAGCGTCCATTAACTATTCACTACAGATACTGTTTAACAAATGTGCTTTTAAATTGTGTGCAATTGTAGATCACAAGTTATGAAATCCCCTGATGTTTTTAATTTTTACCATACAGTTGTTGTACGTGAATTCAAAATATATCATAAACTTTTCTTTAATGGAAACACCTTTTATCTGTCCTCGGTTTTGCACATGCTCCTCTGAGGCACAATATCTCACTGTCCTGCCTCACAGATTGATGTATAGTTTGGCCCTGTAATGTCTGTCTTGCTTTGCTGGCGGTTCCCAAGGTGTTGGAGAAAAATCTTCTAAATGTAAGGTTACACACCAAAGGGGCGGTGGGATCTTCACAGAAGACATGCTCTATCTGCAAGAAGGCCAACTGCTTTGCTATAGAAACTTTTAGCAAACATTCAGATAGTGGAGTTTTTAGCCCACTAAATATGGGCACATGAAATGTACCCTAAAGCCTTATCATTGCCTACATTACTAATCATATTAATGTGCTTGGCGTCTATTCTAGCTAGTTAAGGACACTCTTCATAGCTTTACTTGAAAAACAGCTAACCTCTTCATGGCAATTTGTCAATTAGAAAACTTTGCAATAGATGGACCTGTAACAGCCATCCTAAAGTTGGAAAATCATCCACCAAGTTTTCAGGGGTAATTATCTCTGAGTCTTGGTAGCCCCAACGGCAATTCCAGAATAGTTCCCACCAGGAGATTTTCACCATCCAGGTAACACAAAATAGGTTGTCATACCAAAGCCTACAACGCTACAAAACCTCTCACAAAACCATGCCTGAATACGTCAACCACTGCCTCCCCTTTTACACTCCCACCAGGCATCTCCTCTCTGCACAACTGATGCTGGCCACCATCCCATGGATCCACAAGACCACCGCTGGAGGAAGATCCTTCTCCTACATCCCTGTAAAGACTTGGAACTCCTTGCCTCTACACCTCAGGCAATCACCATTGCTGACACAATTCAGGAAGGACTTCAACACCTGGTTCTTTGACTGGACTACAGATTCCCCCGCCCCTCAGTGCCTTGAGACCCTCACAAGTGAGTAGTTGCGCTATATAAGAATTCTGAATGATTGATTGATACCTTTAAGGCAGGGACAGAAAATCTGCTGTTTGTGGTAGATTTACTGTTGTCACCCTCTGCCTGGAAGCAGGATGCGGAGTAGGAACTGTGATGAAAATTGAAGCAAGATGAAGATGGTGAAGGGTAGATGCAAAGCAGGCACAATAAAGAGGACAGAGAAGCTGAGTGGGCCATGGAGTAAGGGGGTCAGGGGCATTGAGCCTGCAGTGTATTAACTCTTCAGTAAGGAGTCCTAGGTAATTAGTGTGCCCATGACACTGCAAGCATTTGCATCTGCTCTATTCTGGATCCACAATTGTTGAGCACCTACATAAAACATAGAGATAACATATAAAATATATAAAACACAGAAAATCTAGCTGCAACACCTGGGATTTTGGAGCTCAATGGCCTCTTCTCAGGAGATCTCTGTAGGAATCGGGACACTCAGTGTGATGTTAGCAAAAATATATTTTATATTCTACTTAAACACAGTACAGCAATGGCGGCATGGTGAAAGCAAGTTCAGCTGTCAGAACAGGTTTTCATGATATCATATACTTGAGTCAGTTAAGAACCTAACTATGCTGGAAAGCTGGAGGTTTGATGCCCCCCAGGTCTTTTCTACCACGAGAAGAGCCACAGTTGATATTGATGCCAAGACCAACAACTTCTCATGAGCATCACTGAGGTGAGCAGGATTAACTCTGCTACATTCATCAGGACTGAACCCCTGAACAACGCCCCCTGGAGGCACCTCAGTACACCGCAATGGAAATGGAGAGACTGTAGCTCATCGCATACCATTGCCTTACCACCTTGAAACATATTTGAAAGGAAACAGGAATTCTTTTAAATATTTTCACCCAAACCTATGCCCAGCATTTGCATGGAATCATTAAGGTGCAGAGCTCGTGATGACAAGTGTATTTACAATTCAACATGAAATCACAATTTCATCCCAGATTGTTGCCTCAGTTTGTATTCAATTAAAGACTCAATCAAAAACTGTCATAGATATCCAAAGTACACTAACAACAATACAAACTCGTCGACGTTTCGACCCAACAGTACATAAATGGGTCTCATCAGCCCATCTGACTAAATGATTTTGAATCCAGTCTAGTCAGTTATATTTTCCACTGAGTGCAGGTAGTTGTCAAAGTACAGGAGATGTTTCACAACTCAATAAAGAATAGTTTTTGATATGCCTTACATTTGTAGGTGGAAAACACCCCCGTGTTGAAATGTCCTGTTCCTCAATAAAGCATTATTCTCGAAGTGCCACATGTTTGTGGACATACATGTCAATGTCTTATTTTAAGAGGGATCAGTTTGATCCATTTTCAGAGGGGCCTCAACAAAGCGTCTTGCCTTTCCTACATGCACAATCTGCAGGGCGGGAAATTGCTCCTGCTTTGAGAGAAAGTAAGACCATCCTGCATAATGTATCTGACCTGTGTCTGGAAGACTCCTGTGATTAGAAACCCATTTATAGTCGATGCAGTCTCTGCATTCTTTTTGTGCTGAGTGCATCATTTTTGTTTACTATGGCTATGAACGTGATGAACTACTTCTATTTACCTAGGACCCCCATTTCAAAAGAAGCAGCAGCCGGTTCATGTGCTATCAATTTAGTAGATTTATGAATGCGCAATTCTATTTGCCTAAGAAAACGTGAACTTACTGCACTAGCTCAGCAACATGATCTTTTAAACCTGACACCATTTCCATTTGTACAATTTTTTCTCTATTCGGTATTAGGGCTATTTGAATTACAGTTTCTATGGCAACAGCAAATGCTATTAACTGGACTTGTCACAATGGACTTTTTTTTCTTTAGATTGATTTAAAAATACTTCTACACATTGAACAATTCCACATACTATGCAAAATATCTTCTCCATATAAACTATAGAGGAATTGTTTATTAGCTTTGTAAGTACTCGGATTGCATTAGCATTACTTACTATTGCAATCATAAGACTAAATAAACCGTGCACTGCTGCGCAACATATTGTCAATTTTATTACCAACACTGTTAAGACACAACATTGGTCAACCTGCATCACTTCTGTAACATCTTCCCTATCCTTCCTTGCACTGTTCTCGGTGCAAAACCATCTTCAATGGAATAAACTTCAGCCATCTTGTCCTGTTAAGGATTTCAAGTATTCCTTCACATATTCGTGACAGAAGACTCCCATCTAGCTGACTGAACAGAACATGCTATGACAATTTCTTCTCGAAGCAGTCTCCTGAAAGAATTTTGTCTCATGTCCAAACAGAAAGTGAACCAAGCGTAAAAACCCGGCTCGGTGATCTGAAGAAGTGGCAACGTACCACTGTCTCCAACAGCTTCTTCTGTCCACCTGCATAGTATCTCAAAAGATGGGCGGCCATTAAGTCTATCCGAGGCATGGAAGCCCAGGTAAGATGCTGTTGTGACTAACACATGCTTGACGGAATTGAGCTCCACCATTTCCTCTATCTATAAAGCTAACTTTTCTATAAAGCTAAGCCTCCCCTCGTTGGCCATCTTATCCCTTGAACCCAAACCCTCGAAGACTTGTAAGAACATATAAAAACTGCTGCCAGCTTTGTTGACTCCTCATAGTATTTATTATTGGGACTTTCAATACTTATTTGTAAGGTCCCATACACTAGTCTAATAAAATGCCTACTTCTATTGCATTTCGACTGTTGAATCATGCATTCACCCTCTCAAGGACGTGTAGCTAGTGCTGCACAGGGGGACAGCTTGACCCCATGCTAGAAGATGTCTGGGAAATTTTCAGTCCCACCTTTTAACAAGCATTGGAAAAGCCAATAGGTCTCACCTATGCGAGAGCTATTGGTTTTGTCGATGTGCTTTGACCATTTTTCTGGAGCTCCAGACATTTTAACTGGGGAGGTGATAAAATGGGTTCATTGCCTCCTACAGAGAGCTATGTGCAATGTTCAGCTCTGGAGACAGATGGGGGAGTCATTCTTGAAACAAAAATTTAGATACTTTGTTATGCTGCCTAGGCACCTCACTGTCTGTTGCAGAGATGAGTGTAACCTGTAAATTGAGGTTTAAAGCCATGGAAAATTATATTAAGGGTTCGGCATCTGATGCAGAGGTATGCGTATAACCATCAGATCACATATTTAATTGAAAGGAGCATTGCTTAGTGTGTTGAGGGATGGTTACAGAGGTGTGAATGTAACCTGCAAATGGGCAGTTGATACCATAGGAAGTCAGCTCAGTATACAAGTGTCTGCTGTAGGGATCCTTTTTGTTGCCAAAAGTCATAAGTAATTGGAATGAATTCTCTTACTGTATTCTGTTATTGTAAGTCCTGATCTTCAGTGCATAGCCAGTGGGCTAAAAGCTGAAATGTGTGTGTATTCTGAAGTTCAAAAAGCTGGAGACTAGCGAAGCAGAGGGTGCTGAATAAATGTTAACCTGTCCCATTCCTTGTAGGAAACCTTAGATATTGCTCAGATGCCCCTCACTACTGGAGTACACACCACAGGTCTCACTAATCAGCTGTTAACTTTACATCAAGAGAACACACTATTCAAATGATTAGTTCTTAGGGGGTGTTCACCCATAAAATGTCCACCTTAATGTGACACCACACAAAAAAAACCCTTGCAAAAGTATTTTTCCTAAAATGCCCACCCCTTGAATTAAAGAAAAAGCTTGTGTGAGCTCAGTGGAACATTCCTGAAAGAGTATATCTGCATTCCAGTCATGAATCATATTTGTTCAAGACAACTAACGAGCATCTTTTAGCCATTATCCTAACATATTTGTTGGACAGTAGTAATAAAAATGCAGACTACAGTTACTCATTAGTATATATTAACAATTAGCTTCTGAAATAATCAAGTACAATTACCACATTTTGCTGGTCAGAGAAGGTGTTAACGACCGCCACTTATGCACACAATGAATCGATAAATATTGAGTCGTGCATTCATTGTACTTTTAGAGGTACCAGGCGTGTTTGAGAATATGTTTCTATTTCTGAAGGTTTAGGCAGAGGTCTGAATTAAATGTAAAGGGCCTGTTATCACATGCTGTCATAGGATGGGTGTGTGTGTGTGTTTTCAGTGATTGACTTTAAGAATGCTTTCTTCAGCATCCCGATTGCCGTGGAAAGTAGAGATATCTTTGGCTTCTCTTTAGGAGGACAAAGTTTCCGCTTTAAGCGCGCTCCTCAAGGCTATTGTGAGAGTCCATTGATCTATAGCCAAGGTTTGAAAATGCAACTTGATTTGTTGATTTTACCTGACGGTGCTGCTCTTATATAGTACGTTGACGATTTGTTAGTTGCTGTTGACAATGAAGATATTTGTAGAGAGGCCACCTTGTCGTTGTTACGTCACTTATCTGATTTCCATCATAAGGTTTCTCTTTCGAAGTTGCCATATTGTCGACAAGAAGTTACCTACTTAGGTCACCTCTTATCGAAGGAGGGAAGGAAACTGACCCCAGAAAGAATTCAAGCGATTGCGAAAATGAGTGTGCCTATGACACAAAGAGAAGTACGTGCATTTTTGGGTATTGCGTCTTACTGTAAACAGTGGATCCCTAATTTTTCGTTACTCGCAAAGCCCTTGATAGCTCTTACTGTTAAGGATACTCCAAATCCTATTACTTGGACTGACGAATGTCAAAAGAGCTTTTCAGAATTACGCAATGCGTTGTGTTCGGCTCCTGTATTGGGTACCCCCGACTACAGTAAGCCTTTCACATTGTATGTCCATGAGAGAGAGGGATGTGCATTGTCAGTTTTGACTCAACAGTTTGGTGATAAGCAGCGTCCATGTGCTTATTTTTCGTCGACTTTGGATCCGGTAGCTAGAGCGTTGCCGAGTTGTTTGAGAGCTACAGCAGCAGCAGCTGTTTCGATTCGACAATCTGCTGGTTTGGTAATGGATAATACACTGATTGTGATGTTTCCACATGCAGTGGATACCTTGTTGAATCGTATCAAGACACAGCACTTAACTAGTGCTCGGTTGTCGGGTTACGAATTGACCTTGTTAGCGAGTCATGTGCATATTAATAGATGCAACACATTGAATCCAGCCACGTTGTTGCCGATTTCAGCTGAGGTAGATAATGACACAGAACAGCATGATTGTTTTCTTAGAACTGAGGAAGAAACGAAAGGGAGGACAGACCTTAGGGATACTCCTCTTCCAGAGTGTGATGGTACTTTGTGGGTTGATGGTTCATGCTTCAAGCTTCCGAATGGTGATACGACTGCGGCATATGCTGTTACGACTTTCCATACCATTGTTGAAGCTGCACGTATCCCATATAATTCAGCACAAGCAGCAGAGTTGATTGCATTAACGAGAGCGTGTGTGTTGGCGAAAGGCAAACGAGTGACTGTGTATACTGACAGCCAGTATGCGTTTGGTGTGGCTCATAGTTTTGGACGTTTGTGGAGAGAGCGTGGGTTCCTGACTTCGCACGGAACTAAGATACAGCATGGACAGTTGGTGAATGAACTTCTTGAATCACTTACTTTGCCATTGCAAGTAGCGATTGTAAAATGCAGTGCGCATAAGAAAGTTACGGATGATGTTGGTCGCGGAAATGTGTTTGCAGATGAGGTCGCGAAAGAAACTGCGAGAAATCTGATGAGTCGAATGTATGTTGCAGGTCCGGCGAGATGGGTTCCAGATAGGAGTATGTGTGAAGATACGATTGAGAGTGTGAAATCCATCCAAGCTGAAGCTACAGAGAAAGAGTTGAATGAATGGAGAGAGAGTAAGGATAGACTGGATTCGAATGGTTGTTGGATTGATTTGTCAGAGCATCAGAGATGGTGGAAGCTCACCCTTTGAAGGACAATACTGCCTTGTCCACAGCAAAAGCTCTTATCAAAGAGTTTTTCCCTAGGTATGGTTTGACGAGAATGATCTGGAGTGGCAATGGGAGTGAATTTGTGGGTCAAGCGATAAAGAGAGTGTGTGATGGGTTAGGAATCCGGCAGAAGTTCCACGCTGCAAATCACCCCCAATCAGCTGGTTTAGTCGAGTGCTATAATGGCACTCTTAAATTAAAGTTGGCCAAAATCTAAGCAAGCTCTGGTTTTCAATGGCCAGATGCTTTGCCTTTAGCCCTTTTGTGCACGGAACGATGTCAGCGGCAGTCTAAACCCGACCCACTGGGGAAACACTGTGTTCTAATTTGGCAGACTACGGCATCCACTGGGATTATATGTAGAAGGGAACTACAAGTACCATCAGGCCAGCCGGCCTTCGCCACGACTTGCAATGCTCATCAAGGCTCCCTCTGATAGCCGTTCTTTCGTGCCTTTACTCTGCCCGTGACCAAGAGCACAGGGAGTGCTCGAAACGCGTTGGGCTCTAGATGCTTGGATTTGAGCTGCCTTTCCATCAAACTTGCTTCCTCACAATAAAGGCTGTAACCTTCTGCTATGTGACGTCTCCTCATTGGGTGCAATGATGTGATGGATGTTATGCGGCCTGACCCAGGTCGCGGAGACGCCCTGCCGCGTGTGGTGCGGACCTGGTGTTTTGGAACACTCGAGACACAGAGGAACAGAAGGGCCACTGTGAGTGATTTTAAATGCACGGAACGATGTCAGCGGCAGTCTAAACCCGAACCAATGGGGAAACTCTGTGTTCTAATTTGGCAGACTACGGCATCCACTGGGATTATACGCAGAAGGGAACTGCAAGTACCATCAGGCCAGCCGGCCTACACCACGATGGGCGGGACTTGCAATGCTTATCAAGTCTCCCTCTGATAGCCGTTGTTTCGTGCCTTTACTCTGCCCGTGACCAAGAGCACAGGGAGTGCTCGAAACGCGTTGGGCTCTACATGCTTGGAGTTGAACTGCCTTTCCATCGAACTTGCTTCCTCACAATAAAGGCTGTAACCTTCTGCTATGTGGCGTCTCCTCATTGGGTGCAATGATGTGATGGATGTTATGCGGCCTGACCCAGGTCGCGGGGACGCCCTGCCGCGTGTGGTGTGGACCTGGTGTTTTGGAACACTCGAGACACAGAGGAACAGAAGGGCCACTGTGAGTGATTTTAAATGCACGGAACGATGTCAGCGGCAGTCTAAACCCGACCCACTGGGGAAACACTGTGTTCTAATTTGGCAGACTACGGCATCCACTGGGATTATACGCAGAAGGGAACTACAAGTACCATCAGGCCAGCCGGCCTACGCCACAATGGGCGGGACTAAGCATGAGCGAATTTTGCAGATCTCGCGTTCGCGAATTTTGCGGATTTGCGGATTCGCAATCCGCAAAATCCGCGAATTCCCGCGAATTTGCGGATTTTTTTTTTTTTGTGTTCGCCCGTGTTTCTGCCAGTTCGCGAGGGTTTTGTACACTTTCGCAAATTGCGAACTTACCTGTCGGGTCGCAAGTTTCGCGAACTTGTTGTTTCTACGTGTCCAGCCTGTTTGGGACACTCTTCTTCATCACTGCCACTCTCTGTCACCACTGCCACTCTCTGACTACTCATGCCACCCTCTGGCCCACCCATGCCACCCTCTGTTTCATCACCACGCCCTCTGGTTGTCCAGTGTACATTATTTTCGGCAAAGCAAAGCACACCTTCCCTGCCTCAAGTGACCTGAATTAATTTGGGGCTGATTCATGTGTCACAGAATATTTTTTTAGCTGGCACCTGCTTCCTTAGTGCGCCCTGATTAGTGATCTTTTGCACTTGCTAAGTGCTTTCATTGTTGCAAAATTAGTTACAACACCTGCCCTGCCCCAACTGACAATAATGAATTAGGGGCTGATTAATGGATTTTAACTTCCAGCCTGGCTCCTGCTTGTCTCCCTTAGCTGTAATTCAGGACCTTTGTGGCATATGTGTAACTATTCTGAGGTTCAGAGCAGGGTCACATACTAGTTTCAACTGGCAACTGAACTCTGGAGGGGCCCCTCAGGAAGCACTCCAGGAAATGGCTACTAATGATGAGCCTGAACTTTTGAACCTGGTAAGTAGTTACTTTCAGTTTTGCTAAGATCGTATTTCTGCAATTTTGCACTTATTCGCGGGGCGCGAACTCACGCGAACAGTGCGAGCAGTGCGAGCAAAATCCGCTGCTCGCGGATTTGCGGATTTTGCGGGAAATTCGCAAATCTCGCGGATTGCGGATTTCCCGAAAATCCGCAAAATCCGCGAGCGGAACGGATTTTCCGCCCACGCCTAGGCGGGACTTGCAATGCTTATCAAGGCTCCCTCTGATAGCCGTTGTTTCGTGCCTTTACTCTGCCCGTGACCACGAGCACAGGGAGTGCTCGAAACGCGTTGGGCTCTACATGCTTGGAGTTGAGCTGCCTTTCCATCGAACTTGCTTCCTCACAATAAAGGCTGTAACCTTCTGCTATGTGGCGTCTCCTCATTGGGTGCAATGATGTGATGGATGTTATGCGGCCTGACCCAGGTCGCGGAGACGCCCTGCCGCGTGTGGTGCGGACCTGGTCTTTTGGAACACTCGAGACACAGAGGAACAGAAGGACCACTGTGAGTGATTTTAAATGCACGGAACGATGTCAGCGGCAGTCTAAACCCGACCCACTGGGGAAACACTGTGTTCTAATTTGGCAGACTACGGCATCCACTGGGATTATACGCAGAAGGGAACTACAAGTACCATCAGGCCAGCCGGCCTACGCCACGATGGTCGGGACTTGCAATGCTTATCAAGGCTCCCTCTGATAGCCGTTGTTTCGTGCCTTTACTCTGCCCGTGACCAAGAGCACAGGGAGTGCTCGAAACGCTTTGGGCTCTACATGCTTGGAGATGAGCTGCCTTTCCATCGAACTTGCTTCCTCACAATAAAGGCTGTAACCTTCTGCTATGTGGCGTCTCCTCATTGGGTGCAATGATGTGATGGATGTTATGCGGCCTGACCCAGGTCGCGGAGACGCCCTGCCGCGTGTGGTGTGGACCTGGTTTTTTGGAACACTCGAGACACAGAGGAACAGAAGGGCCACTGTGAGTGATTTTAAATGCACGGAACGATGTCAGCGGCAGTCTAAACCCGACCCACTGGGGAAACACTGTGTTCTAATTTGGCAGACTACGGCATACACTGGGATTATACGCAGAAGCTAACTACAAGTACCATCAGGCCAGCCGGCCTACGCCACGATGGGCGGGACTTGCAATGCTTACCAAGGCTCCCTCTGATAGCCGTTGTTTTGTGCCTTTACTCTGCCCGTGACCAAGAGCACAGGGAGTGCTCGAAACGCTTTGGGCTCTACATGCTTGGAGTTGAGCTGCCTTTCCATCGAACTTGCTTCCTCACAATAAAGGCTGTAACCTTCTGCTATGTTGCGTCTCCTCATTGGGTGCAATGATGTGATGGATGTTATGCGGCCTGACCCAGGTCGCGTAGACGCCCTGCCGCGTGTGGTGCGGACCTGGTGTTTTGGAACACTCGAGACACAGAGGAACAGAAGGTCCACTGTGAGTGATTTTAAATGCACGGAACGATGTCAGCGGCAGTCTAAACCCAACCCACTGGGGAAACACTGTGTTCTAATTTGGCAGACTACGGCATCCACTGGGATTATACGCAGAAGGGAACTACAAGTACCATCAGGCCAGCCGGCCTACGCCACGATGGGCGGGACTTGCAATGCTTATCAAGGCTCCCTCTGATAGCCGTTGTTTCATGCCTTTCCTCTGCCCGTGACCAAGAGCACAGGGAGTGCTCAAAACGCGTTGGGCTCTACATGCTTGGAGTTGAGCTGCCTTTCCATCAAACTTGCTTCCTCACAATAAAGGCTGTAACCTTCTGCTATGTGGCGTCTCCTCATTGGGTACAATGATGTGATGGATGTTATGAGGCCTGACCCAGGTCGCGGAGATGCCCTGCCGCGTGTGGTGTGGACCTGGTGTTTTGGAAGACTCGAGACACAGAGGAACAGAAGGGCCACTGTGAGTGATTTTAAATGCACGGAACGATGTCAGCGGCAGTCTAAACCCGACCCACTGGGGAAACACTGTGTTCTAATTTGGCAGACTACGGCATCCACTGGGATTATACGCAGAAGGGAACTACAAGTACCATCAGGCCAGCCTGCCTACGCCACGATGGGCGGGACTTGCAATGCTTATCAAGGCTCCCTCTGATAGCCGTTGTTTCGTGCCTTTACTCTGCCCGTGACCAAGAGCACAGGGAGTGCTCGAAACGCGTTGGGCTCTACATGCTTGGAGTTAAGCTGCCTTTCCATCGAACTTGCTGCCTCACAATAAAGGCTGTAACCTTCTGCTATGTGGCGTCTCCTCATTGGGTACAATGATGTGATGGATATATATATATATATATACACATACATATATATACAAATACATATATATAAATACATTCTCACACCCACACACACACACACATATATATATATATATAAATATATATATATATATATATATATATATTCACACACTCTCCTTTCAAGAAAAGAGACATAAACCCTGGAGGAAACGGTAGGAAGCCTTCATTTAATTGCACAATGGCGAATGCATTTCGGCAGCCCTCTGCCTTCTTCAGCGCCCAAAGCATCCTGTGGTCACACACGGTGGATGAGTCCCTCCTCTTAATCACTTGCTGTTGCAAGCCCGCTCCACCCCTTGATGTTAAGTTCACGCACCTGTGTGAAGTCCCGAAAGTAGGGCAAGACTTCATATCCCAGAATGCAGCGTGATGAAGTTTGGGAACTGTGGTGCCGGGGTGAGACGCAGAATATCAAAATTGTCATTGCGGGGGAACAGGGAACAGCATGCGCCCCACAGAACACTCAAATGGATCTTCCTGTTTAGGTGTGCGATTTGCAGAGTGCCTCCTCCGGTCCCCCAATACTACCTCAGCCACAATATCCAAAGAGTCTGTGCAACAGGGGCTGATCCACAATGTGCTCTGCCCGGCATGGGAATGATAATCCCAAAACTGCTTGCTTGCTCCCCGGTATTCGTGGCGGGATACTGAAAAAACTAAGGTTAAAGTGATGTTACAGGTGAAAATGCCAGTTATAACAACATTCTAAGCTGGAAAAACACTGAAATTCACCAGTTATATTTATCTAAAGTAACTATAACGTGCACCCTCACCATGCACATTAACAACATTTCAGACGTTGAATTGATATTATCATTAAATTCATTAAATTCATAGCAAATGTCACGAGTGATGTAATAACTAAAATAACAAGCAGAGCAAAGCAAGGGTGTGAGTCATAGCTACGCAAGTGAACCATAACAGGTGGATTTCAGTGCTTGTTTAGTTTGAAATGATACATTAAAGTTGACATTTTCACCTAACTGTAATGTCACTTTAACCTTTGGTTTTTTCAGTAAATTTCTAAGTTGTTTTTCTTTCATGTAAAGCAAGATATTATTACCATACCTAACTATAACATCATTTTAACCTTTATTTTTGTCAGTGAATTACTAGACTTTTTTTAACATAAAGTAACAATGTAAAGAGATATCATTTTGAGTAAGCCAGACATACTGACTTTGTCAGAAGGTCAGAACACAAAAAAATAAAAGGCTGGATTATTGGCTTTAGCTAAGGCCCAGCACATACCCTTATATAAAGACTTCTTCGCTATGTCAAGAAGTCACCACAACAATGTATCAATAACTATAAATCAACATTTTTTCTTGTACATATAGAGCAATGATAATCCATAATCGATGCCTCATAAATATTTTAAATGAAGTAAACTTATTTTAAAGCTCGATAAACGTGTGTTTACTCTTTTGTAAACTCCTCAGGCCACATAATGTAGCCGTAGGACCAATTACAAGATAAAACGCAATGGCCCAAAACGTATTGTAGAAACATCAAAATTACCTATCACAAAACGATCTGCTTTTGCAATGGGGTCACATGAGTTTTTGGTCCCGGGCTTTTTTGGCAATCTAGGGAAATCTACATATTTCTGAAAACTAGAGACCCGGGGAGTCTAGGGTGGTCTGGCTTGCATGGATCCCCCAACATTTCCCTACCCAGAATCCCCTGCAAAACTCACATTTTTATTTACAAAATCCAATTTTTCTCAGATTTCTGTGTGGGAAAGTTGTAGGATCACCCGGCTGATACAAATTTCCTACCATCCAACATTCCCCCTGGTCTCCAGATAAAAATGATACCTCACTCTTGTAGATGGGTCAAGTACCCATCACAGGCAAAGGCCCAAAATGTATTGTGGAGACATCAAAATTATCTGTCAAAAAATAATCTGCTTTTGAAAGGGTGGTCACATGAGGTTTTGGTCCCAGGCTTGGAGGCCATCTAGGTAAACCTACCAAACCCACACATTTCTGAAACCTAGAGACCAGGGGGAGTCCAGTGAGGTATAGCTTGCGTGGCTTCCCCAAAATTTCCCTTCCCCAAATCCCCGACAGACCTCAAATTTTCATAAAAAAATAAAAGATTTTTCAAATATCTTTGTGGGAAAGATGTAAGATCACCAGGCTGACACAATTTCCTATGACCCAGCGTTTCCCCAGGTCTCTGGACAAAAATGGTATCTCACTCTTGTGGGTGGGTCAAGTACCCCAGACAGGCAAGGGCCCAAAACGTATTGTGGAGACATCAAATTTACCTATCTCCAAACGTTCTGCTTTTGCAAGGGGGTCACATAAGGTTTTGGTCCTGGCTTGCCGGCCATCTAGGGGAACCTACCGAACCCACACATTTCTGAAAACTAGAGACAAGGGGAAGTCTAGAGAGGTATGGCTTGCATGGATCCCCCAATGTTATCCTACCCAGAATCCCCTGCAAACCTCGAATTTTGATGAAAAAATAAAAGTTTTCTCTTATTTTCTCACATTTCTGTGTGGGAAAGTTGTAGGATCTTCGGGCTGACACAAATGTCCTACCACCCAGCATTCCCCCAGGTCTCCCAATAAAAATGGTATCTCACTCTTGTGGGTGGGTCAAGTATCCACAACAGTCAAAGGCAGTGCTTTAAATGGAAAAAAATAAGTGCAGGTACTCACCAAAAGGAGCAGTGGGTGGAGTTTAGGGCGGGACTAAGGGGTAACAAGGGGCGGGGTTAGCTTTTTGACTGTGCCAAGGTTGTATGCACGAAATCTGCATGCATTTTATCAACCGCCTAAGGATTTCATGCTGCTTCAGCCTGCCTTAAATTGAACCAGTGGCCTACAGCCCACTGAGCCATCTGTCCAGTACTGGTACTCTTTTGTAACATGCACACGTCACTTTTCTCTTGTAACATACTGTTTGCTACCTCTTACATTTTGTTTGCTTTAGATACTTGCGCAAGTGCCACCATTGCCTCATGTAACGTTTGTTCTTGTGCCGGAGTGTCCTCCATTTATTGCAGTACTATACCTCTACTTGTACTTTGTATGCTTTTGTAACCTGCATACATATCACTTTTTCCTCCTGTAATGTATCGTTTGGTACCTCTTGTATTTTGTGTGCTCACAATTGTCACTTTTGCCTCATGTAACTTAACGTTTGCTTTTGTAATTTGTTCACTTGTAATGTTCTCCACATGTATCAGTTCTGTTCCTCTTGTGAAGCGCTCTGACACCTTCGGGTAAAGTCTGCGCTATATAAAAACGCATAAAATAAATAAACAAGTCTATCCTGGAACATTTGTAAACCGGACTTAGGGCCAGAACTGACAACGTCTGTACTGGGGAACCAGGTGCCAATCTCCACATTTTAAGGTCTGTCCAAGGTCGATGAAATAGGAATCAGTGAGTGTGGAAGTGGGTGTGTGCAAGAAAGCAATTCAGATGCGTGTCGACTGTAAAAGCCTTCCCATACGTTCTTTTGTTATGTCCTGAATAGTGCCTCCCACCGCCACCCATTAGATTTTACAGCCCCCTCTTAGCGCCCACTGTGAAAGATCTTCGCATAAGCAAATGACTCAGCAGACACACCCCTGCTCTGATTTACAAAGCAGCTCACGCTGGGTCCTGATTGATTGTTTCCGAGCAGTGCTTGATAGGTGCTGCCGTAGTATAACTTGAAGGATAAAGGGAGCGGGCTGCCTCGTAGTACCGGTACTCTCTTTCTTCTAGAAAAAAGTGCTGGTAGTCAAGGGGAGAAAATGAAGAAGTGCTGGAACTCAGTACCGGTGAGTACCGGCCCATTTAAAGCACTGGTCAAAGGTCCAAAATGTATTGTGGTGACATCCAAATTACCCATCACAGAACAATCTGCCTTTGCAAGTGGGTTCAAATGAGTTTTTGGTCCCAGGCTTGGCGGCCATCTAAGGAAACATGCCAAACAAACACATTTCTGAAAACTAGAGACCTGTGGGAGTCCAGGGAGGTATGACTTGCATGGATCCCCCAATGATTACCTACCCAGAATCCCCTGCAAACATCAAAGTTTGATGAAAAATTCAAATTTTTCTCAAATTTCTGAGTGGGGAAAGATGTAGCATCACTGGGCTAGCACAAAGTTCCTACCACCTAGGGTTCCCCCAGGTCTCCTGATTAAAGTGGTACCTCACTCTTGTGGGTGGGTCAAGTACTCACGACAGGCAAGGGCCTATTACATGGAAGCGATTACTGCTAGTGTCAGTGGGCAGTTGGTTACATGTCGCAGCAGCCCAACACCGTTTACCATGGCCCTAAGTGAGACCATGAACAGACTTGCAAAATGCCATGCATCAGGTGTTATAGTAACACATGTTAGTCCTTGGGTCCACAAAGCTGCACTAAAATGCTAATGCTGTGTATAATATAGCTCCTTTAAGTGCATCAAGGATTTAATACCCTATGGGGGTTGGTAAAATCGGCGTGCTCACTCAGCTGCCCTAGGCAGTTATTATAAGCTGGGGCAAGGTTGTGGAGAAGTGTGTCCCTGCTATAGAAATCAAGCTGGAAAAGGTTAAGTTCAAAGTGGGACTGGCCATAGGAGGTAACAGGCATTTCCCTGGGAGCTGGAAGAGTAGGGGGATGGTTTTGACACTAGGGCCCATTTTTGCAGCAGTGCAAATGTTTTGAAAGAACGCCTCACCTCCATCCTCGTCCTCTTCCTCTTCCTGTCCTGTATGGTACCATGAAGCACCCAGACACACAGGCTCCTCTGAGCCAATCACAATGCTGCAATGCTGCATTGTGATTGGTCTGAGCACCGTGGTTCATGTTGCTCACCAGGCTGTGTAATGCAGCCTGGTGGGGAACATGCAAAGTGCGCATGCCTGTTTGGCTGGCGCAAGAGGGCCGACCAAACAGTCATGAGCACTCAGGGAGTGCAAACCACTCCTCTCCCTGATCCGGCCACCCGAGCACTGCCAGTGACTGTAGTAGGAAAAATACAATTATAGTAACATTGAGTTACTATCATTTTATTTTTCCTTTTGAGCAGTGAGACGATATTCCTCCGCTTTAGCGGGGGAGCCGCCACTGCTGTCCGGTCCTGGCTACGTTTTTTTACTTTACTTTCACTGAAGTCTGTAAGAGTTTCTCACATTCCCTGTTACTGGGTAATATCGTTGTTTGCCTGCACTTTCATCCCAACGGTAGCCCCTGGGTAGAGTGCACTGAGCAAGTGTCACACATGTACCAATTGTAATTAGCATTTTGCGTGAATAATTAAACCGCTGATATATTGACAGCACCAAACTCAGAAAAGGAAATGCTGTATTCTCACATATGTTTTCACATAATTCACTCTACTTTCTTTCTCTGAATTCAAAGTCAGAGTTTGCAAACACCAATCACTGTTTTTAAAAAAAAGAAGCAAGTTGTCTGAAGACATCGCTTGATCTTTGACCTCTGCCTCTGAAGCACAGCAAGTGTGACAAGACAAACAGTATTTTCTACTTATTGCTTGAACTTCCGCAACCCACAAAAAAAAACTGCTCAAAACACTGCAGGAGAATGTCACCCATACGCCAATGAAAAACATAGAAATGTAACACACAAGCAATCTGAAATTTTGACAGCTATGCATGAAGGGCCAACGAGGGTTGGTGCAGTAGTTCACACATCAATCTTCGAAGAGTGGGGGCCCTAAGGATCGCATGTCATCTGTGCTGAAACAAAATGTGGACGATGAACAACAAACCCGTTTTTTGCTGTGTTATGTGCAACACATGGTATAGTTTGCAGAATTTGTGCTTCAGACCGTACATGTTTGTAATTGCTGGGTTACACATCCTTTGTCTGCAGCAGGCAAACCTAATATAAACACTGGAAAAATGCTTCCAATCTCCCCAGCAGATTCCACCCTAGACAAAATGTGTTGTGTGGTTCTTGTTTTGTAGGAAGGTGTGATGTTCAAATAATCAAGCTGACAAATGACACCTTTCATGTGGACAACTACTGCAAGAGGTGAGCATCATTTGCCTCAGGAAGAAACTGGGATAACAGAGTCTAGACAACATATCAAGTATCATCATTACATTATTTTATATCTCTCATAAGAATGAGCTTATTTTCTAAGCATAGTGTAGTAGTAATATTATGGATGAACAGAATTGTGTTGCAGAATTTCTACGATAAATCTGCATAAGCAGGCTGTGAAAACTGAAAGCCACCGCAGAAAGCTCGGGAAACCTCCAGAATGTTCGGTGCTGGAAGCGATGAAGCAATCAGCTGGCATTGGTGTCTGGAGGCCACGCGGAGCGTCACACAGCGCGCCGGAGACTAATGGCCATTCAACTAACAGATATTAAATGACCTGTGCAATAGAGCAAGAACGTGGGCGCTGTGAACAGACTACAAATCACCCCTTAAAATCACTTTTTTCGGGTAAGTAATAAAGGCATAAAATACAGACCAGGCAAAGCTTTAAGTAACCTCTTTATCCACTGTTGCTTACCGGATTCTGAAATCCATTCATAGCTGTTTGTATTTAATGTTTTTAGTCAACATTCAAACTAGTACATAGCGTCCTGGGCTCTCTTCGTTCGACAGGCATATTCTTACAGAGCAGCACTTAAAATAAATGTTCTCAAATAATCTGAAAGGTTGCATCAAAGAGGAGGGTAGTGCGTTCTGTACCAATTAGTCTAGGAAACGGATGCACTCCGCTGATCGCTGCTGAGCAGGAGGTGCGAGCGGTGCCCAGAGGGTCCTGCAAAAGCTAAGGCTGGGCGGAGCTCGCGGAGTTTCACTCCGCGGGATTTCGCAGAGTTACTGAAAAACTCCGCAAAATGCTGCAGAGTTCCGTGGGCGGGGGAAGTAGGTGTCATCACCACAGCAACAACACATGGTTTATCTCGTTGAAGTACTGAAGTAGTTCTGTGTGCTACCTTCTTAAAACAGCGTTATTTGATAATAGCGAAATTTGCACTGCTTTGTTAACATGCCACATCACACAAAGCCACAGATGAGGTGATACCATCTCTAGCACCCACAAAATACTCAAGATCTCAACAGTGCTGTTTTTGAGTGAAACGGACGGCAGAGTGCTGCACCGTCTAACATGAAGAGCACTCTTAAACGAGGGCACTGCTGGGGATGTTATGTGTAGGCTCAACAAAACGCTGCCCTAAGAAAGCAACATTTACTAATATGAAGTAACATTATAAAGAGCAGAGCCCTCCTTACCTGAGCAGAAGACGTTTCTGGTCCTGCCCGAGCTCCCATTGCCAGACTGGAAGTCCTTGCTCTCCTCCTCGACAAAAGGGGACTCGGAGGAGGTGGGAAGCCTCCTGCCTAGGCAGATAGGGGTGCAGCGCCATTTTCGGAATGCAGCTGCCTGCCGGCCGATGTCACCTTGTCCGGAGCTCTTGGCTGCTCCATGTTGGGCTGCATGGTGGAATGAAGTGTCAGGGCTCAGCTACGCCAGGCCAAGCTATATAAGGCACGGGAAGCAGCGTTAGAGAGCCATCCACAGGACTCCTGCTCAGCCATCTGCACCACTTTTGTGGGGACCTACCTGGCTCAAGATGCGGTCGTGCCTGGGGCTAACAGGTTGAAAGGACGGAGGGCTGCTGAGCTAAAGTATACAGGTCCCTCCACGGACCATTGGGCATATTACTGCTAATGAATAAATACTACGGATACAACACTAACCGTATGTATACCTGATAGATACACACATTAGGTGTGTCTACTTCATTTGTTTCTCTACCTTAATCTAGGTTTAATCACAGGAGTGGCATACATGGGGCTGGCCCTCATGTTGTCCTGAGGAAAAGATGTAGAGGACACCTTGAAACATGTCGACAAGATATTAGGGACTTTGACCACATTATTGTTCTAATTCCTATATCTAACCCCTTTTTACTATACCAACTAGAGGCAAGAATAGAGGCAAGACTAAATATGTTGGCTTACTAGCTAGGTATTTTTAACATACACAAATCACCACTCCACCACACACTGCACCACACATAGTCACACAAAAAAAGTGCTCCTACGTATCCTTCGCAAGTCGCAGCACGCCCCAAGCAGTAGATGCTTGGGGTGGCCCCAATGATGGAGCATGTCACCTAAGAGCAACCTCTGGTGAGTGAGGGGACTCAAGAAAAGAATTTTCTGTTCCAAAAAGGGGTATCCAATTTGGGCAAACCTACTATTCTTCCAAAGGCTTGGTTCTCGCGATCCATTAAATATGGGTTTTGGTGTTGGACCTACCTGGCTCCACATGAGGGTTGGAGAGGAGCTGAAGCTGCTGAAAGCAACTGCGGTCACCCTCTCACTCATCCCTCTGGGATCATCGAGGTAGTGCTCATTAGAGCAGGAGCTCAGTATTGCCTGGTTTGAAGAACAAGCACAATTGCTTGTAAAAACGTCTGAAGACAAGCCCACCCCAAATAACAAGGAAGACTACAGCAACGTTTGTGGCCTTTTAGAAATACATTTCTGGGTGTGCGCCGGTAAACTCTGCTACGCGGTGGATGGTGGGGATTTTGCATAACTCCACATTCCAAGTGGAGCGCGGAGTGTAAAAAATCTGGAAACTCTGGAAACTCCGCCGGCGGAGTGGAGTTTACCACCCCACCTTAAAGGAAGGATGCTAGCAGAGCCTTAAGTGGGCCGGGTCCTGCCTTGCTCAGCATCAGTAGTTCTAAAATGCAGGTGCTGAGATGGGTGCCTATCAGGCGCTCCATTTTTGTCCTCACATCAGGGTGGAAAAAATCTTAACTCTGCAGCAGTACCACTCTTCACTGTCTCTGAAGTAACGTTGAAGAGACTCGTTATAGTTCTTCTAGTCTCATTATTTCAAAACTGAAGCATTTTCAAAATTATATACAATGAAGCCATAGTATTGCTCATTTATCTTATGCAACTAATAAACATTGACAAAGTCAATAGTCCTGGCATGTTGTATGTGTAAGGTTGTTAGTATATATCTGGATGCAATGAGAAACAACAAAACACCAGTTGTGTGGCACACTATGCTAAGCACCGATTTTTTTAGCTTGTGTGTTATTAAGCAGCACCCTTAATTACATCAGCCACACACTTTAAGCAACCCCTCCAAGATTTTTCATCCCACTTACAGCCCTAAATGCTGGGGCAGGAGTGGGGCAGAGATCGGCCATACAGAGACAAAAGAGTGGAAACAGGTGTGTAGGAAAGGAATATAAGGTGCAGCTAAAGAAATGCACAGAAAAGAGAAAGTGATGGGTGAGGAGGTGCATGGAGAGCACTGGTGCCAGCTGTGGTTCAGGAAGAGGGAGGTGGCAGTGTTAAAGGCATTGCACTAAGATGTGGAGGACAATGAGTTGTTGTCTCCTAGAGGTGTCAAGTTACTGAGGGCATTATTATCACCTAGCCTGTCAGCAGCTCATGAATAATGGGGACGCATCAGCGCTAGGGCCTATATTAAAGTCCCTATAATCTATTGTTGGACCCAGCCCTTTTGGCAGGTTCACCCCGAGACTTTTTGCTTTTTCCTAGCCTGTTTCTGGAACCTGGTGTTGGTAATTTTAGGCCTCTGCGCACTTTTTCACTGTGGTACAGTGTAAAGTGCGTGAGCTCTCTGTGTATGTGTGGTGAGTGACCTGCCCTCCCATAGGAATGAATTGGGAATATGTATGCCCTTGGTAGTTCCTGATGTGTGGGGAGTGCAGGGTCGAGTTTGGTATGTGCGAACTCGTGAGATTGAATGCTGCGCAATGATATATGCGGCATCGTTGTGTCTAGTGTAGAAGTGCCACTTTTAGAAGTTGGCATATTTGTGTAATTAGTGTCTGGCGTGTGATTGGCTGAGGCTGGCTGGTGAGCCTGGCTCCAAGAGCCTGGGAGGGTCTGCCCCAGTGGTGAATAGAGTGTTTAGCATGCTGATGTGAGGGGAGGAGTGAGCCTGGGCCTGCTTGTGGATTGACCGTCTGGTTTGAGGGTCCTGAATGAGGCTGGGTTTTCCCCACACAATGCTGGCTCCACCCCCTGGGGTGCGTCTGATGTCCCTAGCCTGGCCAGTGAAAGGAATTCCCTATAACCAGTTCTAGCTGGTTCTCCCACTGCCTGCACCCTGCTAGACAAAGGATTTTATAGTATAAAAAGGGGCTGTGTCCCCTTCCAAAATGTTCTTGTTTTCAACTTGAATCCTGCCAGGGGCGTGATGCTGCTTGGGCTCAGGGGAAGGCTTGCCCAGCCCCTGGATGCCTGATGGACTGGAGGAATTGCCTTGCTGGAAGCTGCTGTGCTCCATCTTGATTCTCCAGAACTTCTTTGGACCCTTCTTGCTATAGGGGTCATTTCTAGGGGCCTGTGGGTGCTACCTATGCCCCCAGCACCTTGAGAGCGCTTTATTTGCCTTGCTGGGGAGGAGCGCTGTCGTTTTCCCTTGAAGGGAAGCGCTACTGCCCCTTTTTGCTTAGTTGCATTAATTTTTTTATTGATGGGTGCCACCCCATTTATTTAATTGCCTAACGGGTGCTCACCCCATTTCTACTTTTATTTTTGTAACCGATGGTGCCCACCCCTCGCTGTGCTCCGTTAAAGTCACCGCCGCAGCCCGGGGGAAAACGCCGGAAGGAGACTTCCGGCCCGCCGCCTGGTTGTGGGCGGGGCCGGGAGGACATTGTTTTCTGCTTCCCCCTGCCTGGGGGAAGCCATGCTGTGCCCATCCGGTCTCCTGTGAGGAGAGGGAGACCGGAGATTCTGCGGCCGAGGGAGAAGTGCGGCAAGAAGTGGGGAATGGCGGTGCGGGGCTCCCGTGAGTTGATGGGAGCCCCGGGAGAAAGGAGGACGCCAGCGCCGGCTCGAGCAGGGCTCCACTGAGGAGGGGGAGAGCCCCGCCTGGCGCCTGGTGAGCGGTGCGGGTAATCGCCGAAGTCCGCCCGCATGCAGCAGAGACTCCGCCGCGCTGAGGGTAGACGCGCTTCTCCCCACATCAGAGTCCGCCCGAGAAGCAGAGAAGCCGCCGCCCAGAGGAGCCCCGCACAAGAGACAGCCCGGTGAGTAGGAAGGGCTGGGGGGGCTCCGTGCGGCTGCTGTTGGTGCCAGTTTAGAGGCACTGAGTCAGGGCAGCCCCGGATGACAGTGGGCCGCCCCACCGCGTTTACGAGTCTGTGAGAGGCTCGTGGGGGCATATTTGTTGAGCCTGAGAGGCTCCCTGCCCACATGATTGATTTAGAGCCACGAGGGCTCTGGGGACATTTTCTGTTCTTCGAGCCACGAGAGGCTCCGCCCATATTTGATTAATGAGCCCAGGGAGGCTCGAGGGGCCATTGTTTTGCGAGCCCTGAGAGGCTCTTGAGGGACACAGTCAGGTGGTCGGAGCCCGAGGCTCCCATGCTGTGTTTCTCCCCACCAGTTTCAGAGCCTGTGTGGCTCCAACGTTCTGCGCAATGTGACACAAGTGTTTTCAGAGCCTGTGTGGCTCCAACAGTTAGCGCAGTTCTGTTCTAGGGTCAGTGAGGACCCTGTCGCAGTTTTGATTCCCAGTTGCCCTACAATTAGTGGGCAGATGCACCATTTAGGTCTTGTGATGTTCCCAGGTGCCAGCAAGTAGTGGGCACCTGCAACGTTTAGGTTTTGAGCTGGTGGCGCATCCCTGACTGGCGCTGCATTGGCAGTGCGCCCTGACATTCTGGACACAGGGCTCGTTAGTCCCTTTATTAGATGGGGGCTGGTATGTGATTTTATTTAGGCGCAATGTGATTATCTATGTGATGGTAATTGCCTAATGTGAGTTTTGCGCAATTGTGTGGTTTTTCCTGCACCTCTGAATGTTTTTATGCATCATGTGTTTTCCTGTGCTGCACCTCTGAATGTGTTTCTGATGCGTCATGTGCCTTGTTCTTACACCGCTGAATGTATGTTTTATGTATCATGTGTTTTCCTTCCCTACACCTCTGAATGTTGTGATGCATCATGTGTAATGTGTTCTTGCTTATACCCCTAACTGTATTGTGATACTTAGGTGGTTGTTCTTTCTAGTACAGGTGGTCCTAGTGAGGTCCTGGTTCCCTGCGTGACATTTCTCCTAAGGTGTTTAGGGTTGCGTAGGTGGTACTTACCTGTTACCAGTAGTTACTGGTTGTGATTTATATTTGCTAATTTGTGCTACAGTGATTTTATATCCTATATTCTATTTTCTACTAAGTGCTGATTCTGACAGGCGCCCACATGGCCCTGTCCTGTGTAAATAATCCCTTGTGAATATTGCCCGTGCCAGTTGGCACAATGTACATGTGTGATTCTATCTGATGTGTTTTGACAATACAGAAGTTATTTTTATATAACCTGGTGCGGAGTTCCTTTTGTGGTGTGCCTAGGATGTTGTTGCTGTTGTGTGCATGCGCAAATGCTTTACACATTGCCTCCGGGATAAGCCAGTCTGCTCGTGCCAAGCTACCAAGGGGGTGAGCAGGGGTTATCTTGGCGTGTGACTCCCTTGCCCTGACTAGAATGGTGGTTTCTGCCTAGCTTTGGCGTCAGCCTTAGCCAACCAGAAATAGCCAGTTCTAACATCTATTAAAACCGTTTTAATAGACCGACATGATCAGGGTAGGACTGGGACAAAAATTAGGTTCATGCACCAAAACTAATGTGGCCCCAAATAGCAAACCCGATAGCTTAAAAAAAATCCCACATTTTCCAATCAGCCAGTTTTGAGCTTGTAAAGACCTGCTGTATGGTTATTTTGCAAGGTATGGTAAACTGCATGCATGTGTGTTTGGTGCAGGTAAATGAACAATAAAAAGCATCCCACCTGGCCATAAAACAAGCCCATGGTTAGAAAGGTATCCCTTTGCCCTGTTCAATTCCATAATTTGAAGAATGATTCTAGTGGTAACTGACTCTGACGGTAACCTGGGCTCTGCTAACCAGGTCCAGGACCAGTGCTATGTTTAAAAAGGTACATGTAATAGGGTATACTTACAATTGACACCGATTACCATATAAGTTCCTAGTAGATAATGGGGCCAGGGTGTACAATTCACTTATAAGTCCCAATATATAATATATAATAGGGCAAGTAGGTGTACTGGCGCAGCAGATTTCCTCAACTTGCATATGTGCGTTGCTGGGTGCCTGCTATCCTTTTAAAGGCAGTCCTGCCTTGTAACCTGTCTTTAAAAGTACATTCTCACAACTAGTATTGGCCGACCAAATAAGTCCATAGTATATAATAGGGCATAGAAGTTTAGAGGCCCAGCAGATTTCCTATGCATGCATGTGTGCACTGCTGAGTGTCAACTGTCATTATACAGGCAGCCTGTCTTTAAAAGTAAATCGTGTGCAATCTTCAACTTTTGCGGTATGGGACCTGTACAAGTAATAATCCACCTCATCTTTACATATTAGGCACCCTCAAGGTCTCCCCTAGGTGTCCCAGGGTTGGGGGGGGGGGGCATGTAACTACATGCAGGACCTTATAAAAGATTTTCTATATGCCCTGGTGAGGGAAAAACTGCCTATTTCGTGTCCCCCATTGTAGATACTTCACTCAATAGGCAAACATTGCAATATTTTTTTAGGTATAACTATTACTAGCATGAGACAAAATATAATTCAAGGCCAGAGCAGAGGTCATCTGACAGGGAGAGCCCTGCAGTTGAGGAGGATAGGTCACAGAGAGGAGGCTGGGTAATTCAAACTGATCTAAAAGAGAGAGCAGATCAGTAAGGAATGCCAGTCGTACCTTCCCCTCATCCCCAACATTCCGTGTCCCACCCAGAAGGCAGACTTAGGAGAGGAATATGCAGATGTCAGGGGGAGCTGAGCTAATTGAAATGAGCCACACTGTGGTTTGGTTTAGCCAGCTCTTATTCCTCTGGAGAGAAATCATCTATGTTGGATTTTGGAAGTGCAGTGCTTTGTGAGACCATAAGATGCCACACTTTGGAGGAAGTTGTCGTGATTTTGAATGGTATACAGCATCACATTGGACAGAAGTGCCCCTCAACACTGAATAAATAAGTGAGAGCTGCATAGTCTCTCAGATCTGCTCCCTGAAACTACATGTAGAAGAAAGACTGCCCTGCTGGAACATGGATCTGCCCCAAAAAAGGTCTGCACTCTGAATGACTGTGCATGCTGCACAATCTGGTACTACAGCCCTGGGGACTGTGACTTGCTTCAAGAAGGATTAAGGAGGGGGCTCCCTGCAAGATACAGGTAAACAGAGCCCACCTGGCTGAAGATGGCTGATAGCCAGAAACCGGTCCTAGGATGCTTGATTCCGGTCCAGGAAAAACATGGATTGGCAGTTCGGGCTGGACTGTTCCGATGAGGCACAGGGTCAAGACTGATTTGCATATGGCCATGTCTGAACTGGGGTGGCTTGGTGAGCAAAATAACGATGGATTAAACCCAGATCTGTGACTGGGGGTGAATGTTTTGCCATTGTGCAACATTTTGTCCATCATCTTGTTTGTTTTGCTGTTCACCTTATGTGGAAGGGTATGCCCAGACGCGGGTCCCGTGCTCACTACGCCACTGGAGTCAAGCTATCCTGGCTGAAGACTGCTGATAGCCAGAAACCGGTCCTAGGATGCTTGATTCCGGTCCAGGAAAGACATGGCTTGACAGTTCGGGCTGGACTGTTCCCATGAGGCACAGGGTCAAGACTGATTTGCATATGGCCATGTCTGAACTGGGGTGGCTTGTGAGCAAAATAACGATGGATTAAACCCAGATATGTGACTGGGGGTGAATGTTTTGCCATTGTGCAACATTCCATCCATCATCTTGTTTGTTATGCTTTTCACCCTATGTGGGAAGGGTATGCCCAGACGTGGATCCCGTGCTCACTATGCCACTGGAGTCAAGCTATCCTGGCTGAAGATGGCTGATAGTCAAAAACCGGCCCTAGGATGCTTGATTCTGGTCTAGGAAAGACATGGCTTGGCAGTTCGGGCTGGACTGTTCCCATGAGGCACAGGGTCAAGACTTATTTGCATATGGCCATGTCTGAACTGGGGTGGCTTGGTGAGCAAAATAACAATGTATTAAACCCAGATCTGTGACTGGGGGTGAATGTTTTGCAATTGTGCAACATCTCGTCCATCATCTTGTTTGTTTTAGCAGAGCCCACCTCCATCATCTCCACCTAGAGTGCACAACCTGGAGTGTGTCCAGTGGACTTTTAAGAATCTAGCCATGTGCACTGTAGGTGGTTGTACTCCAGACATCTCAGAGACCGTCTAGGAGATTCTAGACCTTTAGATTGGTGATCTGGACAGTTTGAGTCTACAAGGAGGCCTTCAGGGAGCACCTCTTGAAGTTTGGAGAATTTTGGAGAACCTTGGTAAAAAAGCTCCAAGAGGTGACCGACCCCACATCTAAAGTCAAGTCGATGACAGGATTTCAGGTTCATCCCGTTTAAAGCTTCACAGCTCCAGACTTCCAGGATTTGATTGGGGCCTCACAGAAAGTCAAGCCAGTGAACCTTCACCGGAAAGTTTCTAAGTGTGAAGATAAAATATTGACCAGTACTTCCCGCTTAGTGTATCCGACCAGGGTCCCATCGCAGTCAGCCTCAAACTTTGACTTTGTCATGGTCAAGCACGACCAGACGTCCCAGAGCGGCGCTATATGTTTTTAAGCACTATAAAGTGGTTAATCTTTAAAAATTCATAGCTCCGGTTTCGTACATTGGATTTTTGTAATTTTGCTGTCTATTTGTTCATAAAAAATACTTACTATTTTTTTCAATTGGTGTAGGATTTTTATTGTGTGTTGTGTCTTACTTATTTGATGTATTGGTGTTTTTAAGTACTTTATTCTCCTGTCTACTAAGTTAAGCCTGACTGCTCGTTATCTGCTACCAAGGGTTCAGCAATGGTCTAATTTACTGAGGCCTTTACTGGACCATTTACCGTGTTGGTAGCATTATTACTAGTGGTAGATATATACTTACCCCTACCAGTAACCCACTTTCCAACACCCATGCATTTGTATAAAACAGACCCTCACAATGATCTGTCAGACCGGCCCAATAAGTATTGTCTATTTCCCTAAAGGCCTTCGGACTCTGGGGATGATTAGGCCGATGGATGCTCTCCTCCTTGAGTATCTCCGCTTGCTGGTTAGTGCTTGCTTCAGCCCAAAACAGCATCTATTTATCAGTCCTTTCCATGGAGAAAACCAACCTTGAACTGTCAGTCCTTGCATTGAAGCAGGGAAACGCTGAATGCAAGAGACTCCAAAAAACTACTAACATTGCCTCAACTCCAGCAACAGATGGTCCCAGTGTGGCACCGCACCTGTGCACTCTCCAGCCATGTTCCAAGAATAGGCTTTTGGAGTTAATGAACAGGGTATTCCTTACAAGCTTTGATTAAAACTCTGTGTTTTTGAAGCCCCTTGACTCTTTAGTTCGCAACATTGCACTGGATTTGAGGCATTTCCCTCTCATTGTTATCTCAGTGGAACCCTTTGGACAGTTCCTTCTTCTTTTCTCAGTCCCCAAAGTCCGTGCATCATTCTCCACTAGCTTCTCCGCCACTTCACCAGCACCTAGCACTACTCCCAATCGTTAAGACCTTAAATTACAGTTTCAATGTTAGCCCCTGCTTTGGCTTACTAGTTTCCAATCTTCAAGCGTTTTAGTTTTCTAGAAACAAAATACATTTTTGGTTTACCGAACTTCCATGGTTTCTCATCATTCCCTGGCCCATATATTAGTCATCTGAGGGTGTAGCCCCTCTGACAAACAAGTATTTTCATTGCCAACGAGTTTAGCTTGTTTTACGTCCATTTGTTATATTAGTCATATGCTGTTGTGTGATATATGTGTATGCACAACAGAAAACACATACAGTCACCAACATACACGCAAATTATCACCAACGCAAACACCCACACACGCCAAACATCCAAAGAGACACATTCAGTCGGACAACACACAAATCGGCACATGCAGAACCAGGTGGATGGTGATTGAGTGCATGAATGGATAATGGTAGTTGTATGGGTGTTGTTGCCTGGCTGGATGGATGCACATGTGTGTGGATGGATGAGTGCTGTTTGTGGGTTGCTGATGAAAGCTTGAGTGTTGATGAATGGATATGTTCTTGGTGTGGATGAATGATAGTGGATGATGGAGACACATACATGTGCATTTGTAAAGGACACACTCACTCTTAGAGGTAACTTGACACTGAAAAAAATAATTACTTTAATTGTCTGAAAAAAAATACTTTTTGATTTCCCAAAGAGCAATGGCACATACCCTGAATTTCATTTTGTTGGGAGTTACATCTCTTATCACCCCCTACATTATTCAGCCCTGTTTGACGCCAATTTGCCTATAAGCATTGGCAAAACCAATGTCTAGTTTGCTTTAGTAGTTTGTGCTCTTTGTTGTCATAGCCATATGTTGTTCTTTGATATGTTTGAATCCACATAAAACACGCACATACAGGCACCCAAAAGCACATAAACAGTCATTAGAAACACACACACACAGAAACACATCCAGTAAGAAACACCAATAGGCACTTGCAGACATAGATGGATATTGGTTGGCTACACGGATGGATTGACGGATGTGTGATTGTGTACAAGGATGAATAGATGGTTGGATGGCTGGGGGTGGATTGAGAAGAGTGGCCAGTTAGATGGCTTTGGTTGCATAGGTGATGAATGTAAGTGTAGGTGGCTGAACAAATGCTTGATGGTGGGCTGACACATTATAATCTGGGAGTTGGTGGATGGATAGTTGATTAGGTGTGGGCTGAAGATGACAAAAGGGAATAGAAGAGTAGTTGTGGGAAGATGTATATGGATGGGGTTATGCATAAAAAGATACAGGGCTAAATACATTAGTTCATACGTGGATGAATTCACGTAGAATGGTGAATGAATAGATGAATGAAGGTGGGCAAATGAGTGCATAGGTGCAGGAAGAAGAATGAATGAATGTAGGTGCATGAAATACGTGGTCTTATACCACAAGGGAACATTAAATATTTTTTGATCGAAATTTCCAATTTGTTCTGAAACTTTGCCACACACAATTTAGCGATTGTCTCCTTGAGCTTTGCCTAGACTTCATTCGAAGTCATATTGCCAGTGAACTGATGGCTGAGACAGCCAGCCATGCCTTGTACACCTGCACCATTTACACTGCCTCTAAAAAATAATCATAGATTCATGACAGACTCAAAGACTGTGCTTTTTAGAATAACCTTAAATTAAAAAAGCGGATTGAAGACCAACCCTTAATATGCACCAAGGACTGCGCTCAGTGAGCAGCCGGAGCACAGGCAACAGGGCCCTACTTTCAGGCCATAACACTCTTGTTCTTCGTCATCAAAGGTGATCACCGATCAATTTAGCCGATGCCATGTCCCTCGAACAACAAACATCGGGGCGTATTATCAAGGGTGGCGATAGTGAATTATCGCCGCTTTAGCGGCCGTTTACGGCCGCTAAGCGGCAATAATTCTATCGCCCTATTAGCAAGCTGTCGCTAATAGCAGTTAGCGACAGCTTGTAGGCGATAGCGAGCGGTTTGGGGCCCGCTTTGCTTGTCAGCGATATTTATTGCTAATGACATGCAAAGTGGGCGTTCCCAACCTGTTAGCGACTGACAGCAGTCGCTAACATCGCTATCACCTATTACCAACACAGGCGCAGCATTGGAAATATTCGCTCTAAGCGCGAATATCTCCAAAAACTAACGCCTGCTCAGACCAATTCTTAGCCATGTTATCCAATGGGAGGTGGATAACATGGCTAAGAGCATTTTGTCGCTAATGCGTGAATATCGCTGTATTCTCAGCGATATTCACGCATTTCACCGCTATCGCCGGAAAATGGATCGCTTTGGAGATAAACGTTGCTAATAGCACGTTATCTCAGCGATAAATTCCGGCGATGCTCAGCGATAAAAAAAATTGTTGCTAAGCCTATTTAGCGATAAATATCGCTACTTGTTGGTAATATGCCCCATCATTCGGTCATGAAATAAAGGATGTGCAAGAGAAGGCAGCAGGAACATACATGGAAATGTACAATGTGTATTGATTTTTATGGACAGTCATGGGGATTTCTCTGAATCAAATCGACGCTGAAAGTATATAGAAAATGATCAAAGATGGGATGGCTAAATAAAGAAAGACAATGACCCAAATGTAGAGAGCTACAAGTGGAGGTTAAGTAGCGTCAAGATCACACGTCTTTAGGATAATTGTAATTCCAAACTCAAAAATATTTTCTGTAAATTGAAAATCTAATCGTAGATTTCCAACTTTCATGTTATTCACAAAAATCTCCATTTCAAGTACACCTTAAAACAAACCTGGTTACTTAGAAAAATTGTCATTGGCTACTTAGTTCCTTCTTTGTCCACTCCTGGACTCCAGATGAGTAATATGGAGTAACAGATCTGCTTGGTGCTGAAAATAAACCATTCTCTTTAACATAGGGGGCATGATTGGGCTGGGCGAGGGACTTAGAGGAGAGAGTGGCAACATCATGCACAACAATAAAAGGCAATCTTTTCGCACATAGAGATGGGCAACCCTCTGCTCAATGACACACAGAAATGAGCACCCTGCACAAAGACCACAAATAACATCCCTGTTCAATGGCACACCATTAAGAACATCAAGCTCTGACATTTGCGCAAGCACACATAATGCATACCTGAAATAACACATGGCGCTACAATACTTCTCAAGGTCATGGCAGCAGTCCCACATAAAACAAAACTTGTTAGGCAAAGTCGAATGAGTGTCAGTTTAATTTTCTGGTAAATATGACACCGTTATATTCACGAAACTAAATTAAATAAGGCAGTCTTGAGGGGTGTGTGTTGCCAACCATAAGACCTAGCGAAAGCAAAAATGCAATGAAATGGCTAGAGCACATGTGTGCACATGTGTGGTGCTCCTATGCAGTAACATAAATGAGAACATCGGGGCTATCAGGATACAGTACTCCTCTTTCAATGAAGAGATGATCAAGGGATCTAGGCTTATGCATTTCTATGAAGATGAGCATGAGAGAGCGCAAATTTGAATGAGAATTATGTATAGGCCATATTTACAAGCACATCGTATAACGTAGGAATGAAATGTATAACTTGACACTTATAGCATAAAGCTAACCGATATAATCCAAAGTAATATAGGAAATGTAACTGTATTCGCTTTAGAATATGCATTAGATTTGTAAGGCCGTATATATAATGGGCTAATGTAGAAATGTATGGAAATGTTTACGAAAATTAGAATGTGCAAAATAGAATTCATGTACGTGTGTAACTTTAAACGGAGAAACAGCGAGAAATGAAACGTGAAGAAATGTAGAACATATATAAAACGATATAGAGAATAAGAATATAAAGTTATACCCTATGTAGTTTGCATACAATGTATAATGTATACATATATGTGTAACAGACTTTTGCTAAGTACGAATACATATAAAAGTGTGTTAAAGGTTATACTGTGTAGAAGGTTCTGTTTGTGAGAAATGCTAGAAGGGTTTAGGTCATTTGTGATTCTAACCTGACTGACCAAGGGTTAGCAGGAAGCGTAGTCCAATGTATGTAATTTAGTGGACTTACAGGAGTCGTAAATAGCTTGATGTGGACATGAGAGCCAAGAAGTCTAGCACTTGTTAGATTTAAGGTGACAACGCTGGACAAGGTTTATGGCCTGAACGTGATGAGAAGCGTTAAGAATTTGAAACTTGTTTTTGAATGACCATTCACAGGACCAAGAAGGTCAAAGAATAGCAGTTGTAAGTTAAAGTCTTGTTTAAGTCCATATGACTTTTGATTTGAAAGTGTCAGTTGAAGTCGCCAATAAGAAGATGAAGATGACATCTAAAGAAGAAAGGTCAACTTAACGGACGGAGAAAGAGATGAAGTAATGGACAAAGCTAGAAGCTGACATCATCGGGGAAAGTCCGTGGTGGGCGTCAAGGGGCGTTTCACCCACACTGTGATTGTGTATTTTAGGGACAGCACCCCGGGGAGGAGAGAGCAATTAGCATTAGGCTAAGGCGAAAGCAAAGGCAAGGGCAGATGCCTTGAGCAGATGCGCTGAGAGAGATCAGAGCGCAAGAGAGCAGTAGGCCGAGGACCCTTAAGAAGAGCGGATGGGTAGGCAGAGAGGGTACTGCTTCTTAAACTTAAGTTACCTTTAGAGGCTAAGAGAGTTTGAACTTCTTTGGGAGTCAAACTGCTGACACCTTTTTAGGGAAGAAACTTGCGAAGTAGGGATGTCACTTAGTATAGAGTAGGGACAGATTTAACTTGATACTTTTCTCTTTCTGTAGATGACGCCAAGGAACCACTTCACATCGATGCTATAATCTGGAGATTTGAGATTGATTTTGTATTCTTTTGTATACGCTTTGAGATTTATCCTGAGAGGATTGTAATTCGCATTTAAAATTGATTTTATATAAAACTTTCAAACTTTATCAGTTGTAAGTGGTTCTTCAGAGTGGCGTCAGTTAATGGGGTTTGTCTAACCTATGCGGGGGTTGTCTTTTACTCAATGACAGATACTAGCGGTCCAAAATAGATGAATGAGATAAGTTATTAAATTGATCATAAATTGATATCAAAATCTCATTCCCCGCAGTTGGTAGCAGAGAAATGATGGTTATCTTCTTGAGGAAGACGACCTAGGCCAGGTTAGTTTACCCCAAGGTCCCTAGTCATCGACGACCAGAAGAAGAATTGCAGCCGAAGACGGTGCTGACGGTGCGACGAGAGAAAAGCAGCAGAATCGGTCGAGAGTGAGTATAAGGGTCATGCGTTGTAAGATTGCGGTGTTTTATGTTGTTCCTGTGTTGTAATGTCAAGCGGAGTTGAATGCCTGTAGTGTGATTGAGGGAAGGTTGTGAGCGCGCGCAACCGGATGAAATCTTATGTCCAGAGGACTTAAGTGGTTCGGGTGTATCGAACACCCAGAGTAATTTGTCTACCATTGAAAGGGAGTCATGAGGTACCATTGATTTCCCGACAGACCGATGATAGGGGGAGCGTATGAGTGAGTGAATGAGTAACGGACGCTGGTCGTACGTTTACTGTGTGTAAGTAACCTATCAGTTGAGGCGATCGTCTGACCGTAAGGGGGAAGACGTTTCGTCAGTTGAGGTAGCAATTACAGTTAGACTGTGGCCGTACAGTCAGAGAAAAGTGATCGCTTGGACGGAAGTAGTCATTTTTCAGTGTATGAATGAAAACGCATGTGAAATCGTGAGACGAGTTGAGAACGGAGGAGAACTGCTGCAGAGGGAACGAGTGACGTCAGCATAGAACCGCGCTGAGATTGGTTAGTTGTCAGACGTCAACAAGAGTCGCACAGAGATTGGTCGGTCAGCGAAAAGTCGCGCTGAGATAGGCCGATTAGCGAGAGCCGCGTAGTGATTGGTTGGTGGTTGTCATCGGGACGTAAACAAGGAAGAATAAAGGGAAAAATTGTAGATTATCGAAAATGAAGTGCTTTAAGGGTTTAAGAAAAATCTTTAGGAGAAATAGAAGAAACTTATATACCGGAGAAGAAGCTCCACCAGAAGGCACACCAGCTTATCATATGGCAGTAAATGTAGGCTTGCACTCGATACTATGGATCTCCGAGTGGAATAAGCTAACGGAAGGGAGTAAGGAACTGGCGTTTCCGAGATTCGGAACGTTTAAACTAGACGTGTTGAACGAACTAAAAGCGGTGATGGTTGCAACAAGACCTCTACCGAGGCCAACACAGTTCGAAGCACTTAGTGTATGGTTTAGAACAGCACACGAAAAGAGCGTAAAGAGGCGCCAAGAAAGAGTGAGAAGATCGGTAAAGGCAGTGCAGGATGCTAAATGGGACGATGAAGCTAAGAAATGGAGGGTGCAGAAGATAGAAGCAGACAAACTATACCCGATGCTAGAAGTTACGGGAGAAAGGAAACCTCTAGAAGAAGAAGAGGAAAGCGAGACAGAAGAGGATCTGATAGAGAGGCTATTGACAGATAGACCACCTCCGTACAGCGGAGGGGCCGCAAGTCCTATACTACCCCAAGAGGACGGAGCTAGATGGGGGGAATATAAATCGATCCCAGTAACAGAGTGGGATGCCAAGAAAGAGGAGGAAGTACCTCAATCTGGTTCCGAGCAGAGAGTAGTGGGAAGATTCGTGGTCCAGAAGGTGCCCGAGACGCAATGTGCAAGGTCGTACCAAATGCCAGACGCTCTACAAGTACCGGTTACCATAGGCCCTATTGTGTCAATCTACAACCCAGAAGGGGTCCAGCAGGAGGAACAGGCACGATGGGACAGGGAAAGGACAGAGATGGAGAATAGGAATACCATGATGAATCCTCAGAGACAGATATTAGCACCGATGAGTCGGAGTACCCCATTAGATTCCGCAACGGGTCCCAGGATAGAACAGGGAGGTCAAAGAGGGCCAATGGATTTGAGGGGTCCTAAACCGAAAACCCATAAGGAATTAAGGGAGTACCTGAGAGAATGGGATACGGCTGAAGAAGCTCGGAATAGAAATTTAGAAACGGGAGCTGAGTGGAGAGATCAGGATAACAGGATCCTCTCTCATTGTGGAGCTGGTGAAAGCAGCCCAGAGTGGGAGAGAGGGAGTCAGGAAAGCAGAGGAAATAATTGTCCTACTATCAGTGGCAATAGGCAAATGTGCGACGACAGGAGTACAGGGTGTGGCGAAGTGCCTCGCGTCACCTTTAGTGAAGGTGAACGAAGGACGCAGGAGTACCGTAATACTTTCAGATGCACTCACCATACCCCGGGTGAAACAGTGCAACATTGGAATCACGGGAACATGGAGAGTCGTGAAGGGTCTCGCCATGCATCCGGTGATCATGGGCGAAGTCATGAGAATGTAGGGAGTCGCGAAACGTCTCGCCATACTTCTGGTGATCAAGAACGAGATCACGGGAACATGGAAGACCGGCGAGGACCTTTCATTTTATTGAGCGACACCAGACAGCAAGCGAGTTACAGTGATTTTGAACAGAACGGTGGATCCTATCTCGTATCTGGAGAAACCGAGCCGAAACGACGAAATGTAGGGATGGGGGATGGAGTAATGTTCCACCACACCCCACGGGAAGATGGAAAGGCTTGGGATCTAGAGAGGTGGGAACAAAGGGATGGAAAGAAAACTCCTCATAACTCACCTGTGTTCAGGCGTAGGGCGCATAGTGGAGGTGAGAGGGGTATGAACGAGCCACCTAGGACTGACATACTAAGAGCCGAAATAAAAGCCAGACGGATTGATGTAATGAGCCTAAAATCAGACTTAGATGAAATAATTGACGGCACAGTGAAAATAGAGAGGTTAGAATTGTACGCAACAGACGAAATATTGTTCTTAGCCAAGGATGTTACTCGGAGAGCGAGGTCAGCTCATGAAAATTTATCTAATTTGGCAAATAGATATATGATAGACCTGTCACGAACCAAAGCCTTACAGCCCAATCATAGGCTAAATTGCACAGATCTAGATCTGGATGAACGCAGAACGATAGGACTAAGAGTGCACATACGGGAATTAGTCATGTGTATCAGAATATGGAGGGATCTGGATAGATGGGAGGAAAAATGGTCTAAGAGGGGATCTGTTAGAAGGAGTACAATTGCGAAGTCCCAAGATACAGACCTAATGCGAATGGAAGCTTTCCCATTGCGAGAAATCGCGAACGGAAATTACGTTCATGTACCCTGGAGTAGGGGGGATTTAGCGGCATTTACTAATTCCTTCCCAAAGCTTAGAGAGAATCCCGTTGAGTGGTACAAGCAGGTAGAGAGGTTCGTGAAGATCTCTAAGGTGCTGTGGATCGATTTGAACACATTGTTCGATATCGTAGTACCCGGAGATTTGTGGACGGCATGCAAGCTTAGTGTTGAATGGCCTACTTGTGAGCCACCGAGGGATACTCGGACGAATGGTCCATCAGTTAGAGTCATGGAAAAATACGAGAGAGTAATAACATGGCTAAAAGAGAAAGTGCCAGTACAAGACATAGACTGGGTTAAGATAGATCGAACAACTCAGGAGCCCAAAGAGACAGTTCACGAGTTCTATGAGAGGCTACTGAAAGCATTTAAACAATACAGTGGGTTGGACGTAATGGATCCTAAGGACATAGGACAGTTTGTGTCGAAGTTTGTTTTAGGATTAAGACCAGACATAAGCCTGATGATACAACAGCATCTGATCTGTTGGCAGAACAAACCTTTAGACGAAATTCTGAGGTATGCAAGGTACTGTAGCGATGAGATAGATTCTAAGGCAAAGAAGCTCAAGGAAAAATTAATGCTGGTACAAATGCAAGCAGCTGGAAAGGGTGGACAGCGGCAACAGGGAACAGGAACGCAAGCAAAGAAACAGAATAATCAGAGCAGAGATGAGGAAGAAAGACCGAGACCGAGAATGGATATCGCGACACTGAAAAGGACAACGAGGTGTCATCAGTGTAACGAAGTGGGACATTGGCGACGCGAGTGTCCTTACAACGTTGAAACAGGGGAATTAGAACAAGAGGAGGAAGAGGTACAGAATAACGTGGTTAAGGGAGCCGCAGCCCCGAAGGGAAAGTTTATCAAAGGGGGGACTCAGACTCCTCGAGCCCCGTTTCCTCAACCACCTCGCATTACAAATGGAGGGAAAACCTATAGACAAATGCCATTGTTTGTAGGAGGAGAGGAATGCTATTACGTTGATCCTCTTACAGGGCAACGAGTAAACAGGGAGGAAGACTGTACTCTAGGAGCAGCCCTGGAAGTAGATCAGAGGGGACCATACGTAGAGGCTGAAGTAGCTGGATGTCCTACAACCTTATTGGTGGATACGGGGGCCACTCGATCCACGCTGAGATCAGCGGTAGTCCCAGGTCTGCCAATATCGGGAGAGACGATTCAGGTGGTAGGAGTTGCGAACAAGAGGATGACGAATCCTTTGACGGAACCAGTGTCAGTAAAAATAGGGAATTACAGTGACGAACATCAGTTTGTGATCTGTGATTCTAGCCCTGTGTGTTTGCTAGGAAGAGATCTGTTGTGTAAATTGAATTGCACAATACATTGTACACCTGAAGGAGTAGAAGTACAGACGAATGATGAGGATGCTGATTTCAAGGTTGTAAACTCGCAAGAGTGCGTGGAACTATATCCTACTTTGACAATGGGAGAACTTCCACAGGATTTGAGGGAGAAAGTGTCAGCTGAAGTGTGGGATTTTACTGGAGAAGAAATAGGACTGATCAAAGGAGTAGAACCAGTAAAAATCTTGGTAAGACCCAATGCTGAGTATCCAAGAACCCCACAGTACAAGTTGACTCCAGAGACGATTGCAGGAATAAAGCCTGTGATCGAATCTATGATTAAACAGGGAATACTGAAGGAGATCGTGGGTAGTCCATGTAACTCCCCGATCATGGGTTTGCAGAAGCCTAGTGGAAAATACAGAATAGTGCAGGATCTTCGAAAGATTAATAATATTGTTGTCTCATGTTGTCCAGTGGTACCGAATCCATCAGTGATATTATTTCAGATACCGTTCCAAGCTGAATGGTTTACCGTGATAGATTTGTGCCAGGCTTTCTTTTCGATACCTTTAGATGAAGAGAGCCAGTATCTTTTCGCTTTTAAGCTGGAAGATCGCGTTTTAACATGGTGTCGTATCCCTCAGGGGTATACAGAAAGCCCATCGATCTTTAACCAGTTATTAAAACGAAATCTTGAAAGTCTAGTACTGCCCAAGAATTCGGTTCTAGTCCAGTACATAGACGACCTCCTAGTTGCGTCAGAAACTGAGGAAGCTTGCAGAGAAGACACCATAACCTTGTTAAATCACTTGGCCGAGAACGGACACAAGGTGTCTCCAAGTAAATTGCAGTATTGTAAGACTGAAGTGCAATACTTGGGCCATAGGATCGAAAAGGGAAAACGGAAGGTGTCTCCAGACAGAATAGAGGCGATCATGAAAATGAACGCGCCTACAACTCAAAGAGAAGTCAGGATGTTTCTAGGTATGGTCGGTTACTGTCGACAGTGGATAGCCAACTTTTCACTGAAGGCAAAACCGCTATTACAACTGACGCACAAAGGAGTAAGTGATCCAGTACCATGGGACAAAGATTGTTTGATGGCGTTTTTGCAGCTGAGGGAGGACTTATGTCGTGCCCCGGCTTTAGGAATGCCTGATTATACAAAACCATTTTTGCTTTACTGCTGCGAAAGAGAGGGATGCGCTTTAGCAGTTTTAGCTCAGATCCATGGAGATGCGCGTAGACCAGTGGCGTATTTTTCGGCTACATTAGATCCAGTAGCCGCAGCGTTGCCCGGATGTCTCAAATCCGTAGCCGCAACGGGTGTCAGCATTGAGCGTTCTGAAAGCGTGGTCATGGGTCACCAGTTAGAGGTGTATGTACCGCATTCTGTGGAATTGTTAATGACCAGGACTAAGACTCAGCATCTGACGAATAGCAGGCTCACACGCTACGAGCAAGTCATACTGGCTGCCGAGAATGTGACCCTAAAAAGATGCTCCGTCTTGAATCCTGCAACTTTGATGCCACTTCCGAATGAGGTGGATGATGAAAATTGTACAGATCATGACTGCCTTGATGTGACTGAACTATGCACCAAACCGAGACCCGATATTGTGGATGAGCCGTTGACTGACCCCGATGAAATATTCTTTGTCGATGGTTCATGCGTAAGAGACAATATCGGTCAGCTGAGAGCAGCTTATGCAGTTTGCACAATTACGAGAGTAATAGAAGCCGCTTGCCTGGAAGGAGTACACTCCGCTCAGGTAGCTGAAATTGTTGCTTTGACTCGTGCTTGCTTAGCGGGCGACAAACTTCGAGTCACCATATACACCGATAGCCAGTATGGTTTCGGGGTAGTTCACGATTACGGGCAGTTATGGTCTCAAAGAGGTTACATGACCTCCTCGGGTTCTCCCATCAGGAATGGAGAATTCGTGAGACTTTTGTTAGAGGCATTGCAAAAACCGATGGCCATAGCAGTGGTCAAATGTGCAGCCCATACGAAGAATGTTGACTTTGTGTCACTAGGTAACCGCTACGCGGATGAAGTAGCGCGTTATTGCGCAGAACAGGGATATTCTCACACTGATGTAAAAGTGGGGGGAGTCCAAGAAAGAACTGAATTGACCATGTTGTTAGATACTGTCGATACGTGGGATGAATTGAGAAGTGTTCAGGAAAATGCACCAGATGATGAGAAAAAAAATTGGGAAACAGCGGGTTGCTCCAGAAGCGAGATGAATTTCTGGATCTCCGCAGATGGAAGAGCAGTTTTACCAAATGAACTTATTAGTCCAATGGCAAGGAAATTGCATGGATCAGCACACATAGGAAGAGATGCTATGGTGAGGGTATTCAGACAAACGTGGTTTAATCCCAAGTTTAGAGTAGCGGCAGAAGCCGTGTGTCAGCGATGTACGATCTGTCAGCAACTGAACGTGGGAAAGAGAACACCAGTTACCTTGAGTCATATTGGGAGGTCTGGGGGGCCTTTCAATAGGATGCAGCTTGATTTCATTGAAATGCCTAAATGCAATAGACTCAGATACGTTTTAGTGATTGTCTGCATATTTTCTAGATGGGTTGAGGCTTACCCTACACGTAGGTGCGATACACTTACAGTAGCAAAATTGTTACTTAGAGAGTTAATACCGAGGTTTGGGGTGCCATCCTCTTTGGAATCGGACAGAGGAACTCATTTTAACAGCGAAATAGTGAAGATGTTATGTTCAGCCTTGAATATTGATCAGAAGTTACACTGCAGCTATCGACCAGAAGCTTCAGGGATTGTAGAGCAAATCAACAGCACGATAAAGTCCAGACTTGCCAAAGTTTGTTCAGCAACATCCCTGAGTTGGCCAGACGCACTTCCAGTGGTTCTTATGAGCATACGTAGCACACCTGATAGGAAAACAGGCCTCTCTCCACACGAAGTGTTAATGGGGAGAGCCATGAGATTGCCATCGGTTCCGACTGCAGCTCTAGTGAACATCACAGACGATTTGATCTTGGACTACTGCAAGGGACTATCTGATGCCGTTAATTCTGTGTCCCTCCAGGTCCAGGCTGCAGAGGTTCCATCAGCACAAGACTTGTGCCACGACCTGAGTCCGGGGGATTGGGTCCTGGTGAAGAAGCATGTCAGGAAGAACTGCTTAGACGTGCGCTGGAGAGGACCGTTTCAAGTTATACTTGTGACGAATACTGCAGTTAAGTGTGGAGGTCTGCCGAACTGGATACATGCCTCACACACCCGAAGAGTGCCAACACCTCCAGAAGGAACAGCTCCTCTCTCGGATGAGAATCCAGCGGAAAGTGGAGAAGCCATAGAGGGGGAAAGCCAAGCTGTGGAGGTGATCGAAGAAACTGAAACTGTGTTGGAACAGGACGACGAAGGTCAGGATACTAGTGGGACCGAAGTCGCCTCAGGAGAAGAAAGTAATTGGGAGTCCGACACAGATATCGAGCAGTCCGAGAGTGACCAAGAGACAAGTCCTAGGACAAGGAGCGGAAAGACAAGGAGTGACGAAGCCAGTTGGCCGGAGAGAAGGAAAAGGCCAAGTTCGGAAGGAAAGAGAGAAAGAACACTTGTCCCGATCGCTGAAGAATCGGATCAGGAGGAAGAAACGACAGACTCAGGAACCGAGAGTCCACGAAGATCGAGAAGGGTACGTGTGCCCTGCAGAAGGTACGCCACCCCAGAGTGGACTTATCTAGCAGATGTCTTGGGGACAGAAATCTGGGAGAGTGAAGAGCGTGAAAGTAATCGATCTCGATCCATTTGTGGCAGTGGAGATATGGATGTTGACGCCGGGACTCGAGACTGAGGGGTTACTGACTTTCACACTTCCCATACCCCCATACTTGAGTCGGATTAAAGATTTAGTGTTAAACAGATTACAATTTCCAACATTTGGTCATCAAATATCAGAGGAAGAAGATAAAGTCATTCGTTTCGAATTGTTGGAACTTGTTGCAAGAGCTGCAGGTACAAGAATAATTGTTGATACATAAAGACTTTTGTATATAAGATAAGGAAGAAGATAACCTAGCGCCGAGTGGAAAGAAGAATAAAATTAGGGATTACATTTAGAGGACGGAGAAGGGCTAGGGTTGTCTGCTGCTAAAAAGAGAAAATACATTGTTGTGAAAAAGAGACTTTGTTGATAGAAAGCACTTTAAAGATTGAGAAGTAAACAAGCAACCAAAGACTGGAAAAGAAAATTTCCGCTAGAGAACGAGGTACGCTGTTTGATGACATGGAGAACGGCAACCCAAACAGAAAAGCTAGATGTATAGTAGGTACACTTATAGCAGTAGTGATATTTCTCATAATTACGGTAGTGACAATATCTTACATAATAGGACATGAGAACGATAATGAAATAGCAAATGTAAAAACTGTAACGACTTTGAGACCTGCTCTTGTTGGGAAGAAGGAGGAGAGCATTGTTATACGTGAAAAGGCGTTACTTGCAGATGAAGCTCGTAGATTACATATAGACGAGTCACAGGGAAACTTTAGGTCGAATGCATATGCTAAATTGTTATATGAATATATCGATGCCATGGAGGCCAAGGATTGCTATGTTTGTATGCAATTGCCGGCTTCTGTAGACGAAGGCATTAGATATCATCATCTCCCATTGACTTATGGGATAACATGTAGTTTACTGCTTAGTATATTTTATGGTAGAGAAGGATTTGAGTACTACTTTTCAAATTATGATTCGGTACTGCCTGAAGTTCCGAATTATAAGCAAATGAATAAGTGGGACTATTACAAAAAGGAGGATAGATTAGCCAAATTCTTTCTTCCTTGGGATACATTAGATACATCATATGCACGTAGAAATAATCTGACTTGCAAAGTGTCAGAAGTAGAGAAAAAGTTTATTGGACAAGTAGATGACCGATACAGAAGGCAGAAGATTCTAAAAATGTCAGGGCAATGGAAAACAGATTGGACAGAAGAAGAGAAAACACATAAAAAGAAAGGTAGCAATGGTCCAATAGCATTGGATAGAACGCAGAAAGGAAAGTTATGTTTAACTCGAAGCAAGACGTATTACGAGAATGTATTTGTAGGTGAAGTAAATTGCGAACATGCTTTTAGATTGGAGTACTATACGAAAGACTTTATGAAGGAGATGCAAGTTATTCCGAATGTGTATTTTGTATGTGGAAGAAATGCCTATGTAAAACTACCTGACAATTGGTATGGTTCGTGTTACTTGGCAATTGTCTTCCCCAAAATATATCATGCAAAGGATGTAGCGATAATAGAAGGAAAGCCTTCGAGGAGAGCGAAAAGGGAAGTAGGAGATGCGGAAGTAGTAGGAGATATATTTGGAGCGATGTTTCCATTGTTAGGTTTGATTCTTAACGATGTTAAGATCAGGAGACTGGCTACAGTTGTGGATAGATTGTCTGCCAGTACTGCAAGGTCATTAATGTTAGTAGAGGGCGAGATGCAGTCGATTAGAGCAATGGTTCTTCAGAACCGACTTGCTTTAGATGTACTGCTAGCAAAAGAAGGCGGAGTTTGCAAGGCTTTGAAGGTTCAGGAATGTTGTACTTATATTCCTGATAATTCAAAACCACTTGAGAAAGTCATACGGAACATTACGCAGATTCATCAGGAAATCGAAGATTTATCGAAAATAAACGTTTGGGAAAAGGTTGGTCAAGGAGTAGGAAAGGTTGGGAGTTGGTTTGCCAACCTTGGTAAAAGCATAGTATGGTACATTATAAAGCCTGTATTAATAATATTAATTTGCATAATTACATTATTAGGTTTAGTAAAACTATATAAATGGTATAGGTCAAACCGGTTACAACGAACAATGAGAGAGCAAGAAAGGAGATTAGCTGCTTTACAAGACCAACAGTACAAAAGCTTAAGAGCTCTCGAAACGATGAAAAGAGGGAATGTTGTAACTAGTTCTGTGTAGAGATATTATTCAAATTTCATTTAGTGATGACTCCCAGAAGTCATCAAAGGGGGGACTGAGAGAGCGCAAATTTGAATGAGAATTATGTATAGGCCATATTTACAAGCACATCGTATAACGTAGGAATGAAATGTATAACTTGACACTTATAGCATAAAGCTAACCGATATAATCCAAAGTAATATAGGAAATGTAACTGTATTCGCTTTAGAATATGCATTAGATTTGTAAGGCCGTATATATAATGGGCTAATGTAGAAATGTATGGAAATGTTTACGAAAATTAGAATGTGCAAAATAGAATTCATGTACGTGTGTAACTTTAAACGGAGAAACAGCGAGAAATGAAACGTGAAGAAATGTAGAACATATATAAAACGATATAGAGAATAAGAATATAAAGTTATACCCTATGTAGTTTGCATACAATGTATAATGTATACATATATGTGTAACAGACTTTTGCTAAGTACGAATACATATAAAAGTGTGTTAAAGGTTATACTGTGTAGAAGGTTCTGTTTGTGAGAAATGCTAGAAGGGTTTAGGTCATTTGTGATTCTAACCTGACTGACCAAGGGTTAGCAGGAAGCGTAGTCCAATGTATGTAATTTAGTGGACTTACAGGAGTCGTAAATAGCTTGATGTGGACATGAGAGCCAAGAAGTCTAGCACTTGTTAGATTTAAGGTGACAACGCTGGACAAGGTTTATGGCCTGAACGTGATGAGAAGCGTTAAGAATTTGAAACTTGTTTTTGAATGACCATTGAGGTTCCGTGACAATCGTAAGTGGTGTTTTTGACTCGCACGAATATGGTCGAGTCTAGTATCTATGAACCGCAAATGACGAGTTTAGTAAGTGTGCGCAGTTTCGCTGTGCTAACTTAAACCGTTCGTTTGTTACGTGGGCTTCTCATCTGTACCCACGGGTTCCATTTTAGATACGGCATCCATTTTTGTCTCTTGCCCTCAAGTAGTCAGCGAACGGACGCTGTCCGCTTCGCGACCCTGGGACTCCCAAGATATTTGCGGAAGACACATGTCCTTTGAAAGTGTCTTTATGACGAGGGGGTTGCTACTGTAAGGCAGGTGGCGCCGCTCGAGGCTCATCTTGCCGCACGGACTTATTGTCTCAGCCGTGCATCTCATTAGGCACGTCCCTTTGATGCCTGTATCTCGTGCTTCCCGACACCTCCCCTTTTACACCCTTTCCGATCTCCCCACTGTCTCCGTCTTCCTCTGCACCTGTCTTCGTTCCTGTTTCAATCTACTTTACTGCTGATTGGAATTTGCTAATGGTGGGAAGATGGGTTTTTACAGTTGGGAACCGCCAAATGTTTCCGCACTTATGTTCCGGACCTTGTATGTTTCAAAGCGACCAAAGCGACCCCTCTGGGAGCTAGATGTGGGAACTGAGTTGTAAACCTTTGTGTTCAATGTTAGCCTATGGGTAAAAACTGTATAAAAGGAGCGATCCACAAAACCAATTTGAAGCAGTCTCCCCAAGTTGCACGTGGTGTACTTGCCGTGACTTCTGTGTTCCCTGCAGTAAATAAACCTTGACTCTTTGACGCCGAAGGAAGTGTCCCGTGTCTCTGTGACTTGTACGCCGGAGCAGGTTACCCACGAAGGTTTCAGGTGTTGTGCCCTGGCACCGCTGGGTCCAAAAGAACCCAGTCCTTCAGTTGGCGCCCAACGTGGGGCTGCATCAGTGGTACCGGTCCAAGCCCGACGATCGTGAGGAACTTCGTGTGAAATCTCCGAGGGAAGGTGCACCCCGCTTCATCGATCCTGTTGTCGAAATAAGTGGCCCGAAGACTTTTCCCGCGAAGATTCCCGCCTCCTAACGGCTGCGACGGACTGCTGCCCTGACTGTAGACCTGTTTTGGCGCCTGGCGTAGACCTTGGTATAGCGAGACGATTGACGGGCCTTCCTGAGGACGCCATTGATCTTTGAGTTAAGTATTTGTGGGTCGCTCCCAGAATCCTTGGTTGTAAACACTTTAGCGAGTGTTTTTGTTGTAGACACTTTAGCGAGTGTCTTTGTTGTAAACACTAGTGTTTGTTTTTGTTGTACACGCTGTGTGAGTGTTTTTGTCGGTGACACTTCGCTAAGCGTACTTTGTTGTTGTATTTGTTTGACGACTGCAGCCGCCAAAGACCGAGGGTTTTGTTCTTGCTGGGACTTGGTAAATCCCGTAACCCTTGAAGTTTGTGAAACTCGGCTAGCGTGCAAGATGCCTGGTCGCAGTACTTTGTTCAATTGCTTTAGACCTTGTGGTGCGGATTCCCTGCTGGAGGACTCGTGTCCGATACCTCCGGTTGGAACTCCTACTTATGACCTATATAGCAAACATGGGCTAGGCCCGATTGCTTTTAATGATTACTGGATAAAATATACAAAGAAAGACGGCGATCTTCGTTGGCCACCTCATGGTAGCTTCGAAGCGTCGATCTTAGATAATTTGGAAATAAAGTTGTTCGAACGCAAATCTAGGCCGGCCATGTTTGATGCCTTTCGGTTGTGGCGCAAAGAAGCCCGACAGAAAGAGATCAGACAGAATAAACGTAGTGAGCGAGATAATGTTGCTACTATTGTGAAGAAAGCTGAGCAGTTTCAGCGTGATAAGGAGGATAAGGATAAGGAAGTGTTTGAGAGGCTGCAGCGTATGACCATAGATAAATGCTATCCTGCTTTGCCTACGGAGTCAGATAAGAAGGAAGAGGCAGTTGAGGATCCTTTAATGTCCTATCTTATGAAGTCGCCACCTCCGTACGTACAGGGTACCGCAGCTCCTGTGGTCCCTGCCGTACCTGTTCTTCCACCTGTTGTTCCTCCACCAGTTCCTCAACCTGCACCCGCTCTTCCGACTGTTCCTGCTCCTGTGCCTGTTTCTATTCCTACTGCTCCTCCGCTTCCACATACTCCTACTCACGCTACTGCTCCTGTGTTGTTAACCCCTGTGGTTGCTAATGTTTCTACTCCTTCCCTTGTTAGTCCTGTGTCTTATTCTTGTCCCTCTACTCGTAATCGTAATTCTCCCATTGCGGCTAGCTTCTTTCAGTCGCTCGGACCTGTTTTTGGGTCCGCTGGTTCTGATGGCCCACCGCAGAGGCGTAGTCAGCTTCCTGGTAATAGGGAACGCGCTGCGCTGTACAATATGGCGATGGGTTGGATGGACAATCCACAGAGAAATCCACCCCGAGTTGTTCTTGAAACATTTAGTCAATTCAACATACCGACTCAGAGATATGTGTTTGACGAAATGTGTAAACTTTTACATGATCAGATAGCGGCCGTTGCGCCTGACGAGGTGCTGACCGCCCTGTCTAATCTTCGGCTTCAGTTCGCTACTGGACTGATAGTCGATACTAATGTCCGACGTGCTATCGAGCAGTTGCTGTCTTTTCGTCTAGCTCCTATTCCTCACGCACTGTTTGTAGAGGATCTTGAACGCCAACAATCTGAGTCTGGCCAATATCCTATGCGTGAAGTTCCGCCGGTTTGGGTACCCGCTGATAATACCGATGTTAATAACCCAATAGCGGCACATTTCCAGAGAGTGTGGATACACCTCCCATGGAAACGATCGGAAGTGCTTCAGGTGAAACAAACTTTGCCCGATCCTCGCAAAAATCCTGCTGGGTATTATAAGGAATTATCGCAGCTCGTAGATGCTACGGTGATGAATCTTGCCGATATCGACATGTTGTTTGGCAATGTCGTACCGCAACCGGTATGGGCCAAGATTCGTCACCAAGATCACACAAATGAGTTAGGTGGTGATTGGGCTGCTATTACAGCGGCAGACGCTGGACAAGCGGCTGCTACTAAACCCGATCAGTTGATTGAACTTCTTCCCCAGCGGATCATTACGTTAATGAAAACGCTCATGCCAGCTATGAAGGTAAATTGGGACAAGTTGTCAGCCTGTAAGCAGAAGAAAGATGAGAGTGTTTCAGACTTCTTTACGAGGTTTGAGGAAACATTCGTTGATCATAGTGGACAGGATATGGGTACTGAGGGTGGACAACGGCTGTTTGTGGATAAATTTGTATCGAACCTATTGCCCGACTTGTGCAATAAATTGAAGAATTCAGAAAGTGCGTGGGCCGTTTCTACCTCAGCTCAGATTCTGGCTACGGCACAATATTACGAAAATAGAGAAAAAGAGGAAACTGACCGCGCTGACAAGAAGACAAAAGAGCTGAAAACTAAAGTGTTGTTGCAACAAGCATATCCGCCGCGTTCTAATCAGAATACGTTTCAGCAGAATAGATCACAGTCGCAATCGAATCGATCGCAGTCGCGTAATGATTCCTCTTTCAACAGATCTTCATTAGGGTACAACCAATGTGCTTATTGTAGACAGGAGGGACACATTAAATTTGATTGTCCTGCTTTGAATGATCGTAATAGTGGTAATTCGTCTAGAGGAGGCCGTGGTGGTTCACAGAACGCATCACGTGGTAGAGGTCGTGGTGCTCAGAACGATCGTTCTGACAATTCATCAAATTCTAATAACTGTTTCGATCAACGTGGATCATCACAAGGACGATCGGCGCAGTACAATGTAGACGATTATTACGTCGATCAGGGAACTGACGATAGTAATTACTAGGACAGCCAAAGACAAGGAGAGGGAGTGGTATCAGTTCCGGTTGATCAGAGAGGGCCTTACGTCGCAGTTGCTACATCGGGCGTCGTTGAGCCTTTTCTGTTGGACACTGGTGCAGCGAAAAGTTCTATCATGCATTCGAAACTCCCTGGCGCACCTTTGTCTGGCTTAACAAATGTTTCCGTTGGATTCTCTGGCGCCCCCGTTAGCAATCCAGTTTCATGCCCTTTGCCCCTTAAAATTGGGCCTCGTGAGCTCGAAGCTCCGTTGATTCTAACCACTGGTTGTGGTGAAAATCTTTTGGGTCTGGATTTGCTTAAACGTTTGTATGCAACTTTGTATTGTTCTCCTGCGGGTGTAAAGCTTACGTTCGGAGAGAAGGTAGTCTCTCCCATGTATTTGTCCCTCGATAAGCTTCCACCGGAATTGAATTCTCTTCCTGCGTCTTTGTGGGCGACGGGTCCAAATGATGTGGGCCTACTTGATATCTCCCCTTATGTTGTTCAGTTGAAATCTAATGTGCGATTGCCACGTATTCCCCAATATCGTATCTCCCTGGATGGTGAACGAGCTTTGTTAGCGATTATTTATGATTTGATCGAGAAAGATGTTATTGAGGAGACACGGGGAAACGTGTGCAACAGCCCTGTACTGCCCATTCTTAAACGCACTGATCCTACCAAACCGCCTGTTTATCGTTTTGTTATCGATTTACGGGAGGTAAATAAAATTGTGGTTCCTCAATTCCCTGTTGTGCCTGACATCACGGCGCTACTGACTCTGATTCCAGCTACTGCTTCGTGGTTTTCGGTGATTGATTTGAAAAATGCGTTTTTCAGCATCCCGATTGCCGAAGAGAGCAGGGACCTTTTCGGTTTCTCTCTTGGTGGACGTAGCTTCCGGTTCAAACGCGCTCCCCAAGGCTACTGTGAAAGTCCATCGATTTACAGTCAAGCTTTGAAGGGTCAACTAGATGCGTTTAGGTTGCCAGTTGGTGCGGCTTTAATCCAATACGTCGACGATTTATTGGTGGCTGCTGATACTCAGGACATTTGCAAGATTGCTACGGTATCGTTGCTGCAACATCTCTGTGAGTTAAATCACAAGGTGTCACCTTCTAAACTCCAATATTGTTGTCAAGAAGTAACCTATCTAGGTCACTTATTGTCAAAGGAGGGAAGGAGATTGACCCCAGAGAGAATTGCAGCGATTGCGCGCATGGCTGTGCCACAAACCCAAAGAGATGTGCGTGCCTTTCTAGGTATCACGTCGTACTGCAGGCAGTGGATTCCTAATTTTTCGTTGCTAGCGAAACCATTGGTGGCTCTTACGTGCAAGGATGTTTCAACTCCTTTACCATGGACGGAAGAATGTCAGAAAAGTTTTTCTGAATTACGTGATTCATTGTGTTCGGCTCCTGTGTTAGGTACCCCTGATTACAGCAAGCCGTTCACGTTATATGTTCACGAGAGGGAAGGTTGTGCTTTGAGTGTTCTAACGCAACCTTTTGGTGGTAAGCAACGTCCATGTGCATATTTTTCCTCGACCTTAGACCCAGTAGCTAGAGCATTGCCGAGTTGTTTGAGAGCAACTGCGGCAGCTGCGGTCTCCATCCGACAATCAGCAGGATTGGTCATGGATAATATGCTTACGGTGATGGTTCCGCATGCAGTCGATACTCTTTTGAATCGAACGAAAACTCAGCACTTGACGAGTGCGAGGTTATCTGGGTACGAATTGACGCTCTTGGCAAGCCACATTCAGATAAAACGTTGTAATGTCCTAAATCCGGCAACTTTGTTACCGATTAGTGCAGAGTCAGATGAAGTAGCAGAACATGACTGCTACTTGCGTACAGAGGAGGAAACAAAAGGTCGAGTGGACCTTAAAAACACCCCATTGGAAGACCCTGACGGCACCCTGTATGTGGATGGGTCATGTTTTAAATTACCGAATGGTGATGTGACTACTGCTTATGCTGTTGTGACGTTGAATACTGTTGTTGAGACTGCGAGATTGAATCAGAATTCTGCCCAAGCCGCAGAGCTGATTGCTCTTACTAGAGCATGTGTATTAGCAAAAGGTAAACGTGTGAATGTGTACACCGATAGCCAGTATGCTTTCGGTGTAGCGCATAACTTTGGACGGTTGTGGCGAGAGCGTGGTTTCTTCACGTCGCATGGCACGAAAATACAGCATGGCCAGCTCGTGAACGATCTTTTGGATGCATTGACTTTGCCTGCTCAAGTTGCAATTGTTAAGTGTAGTGCGCATCGTAAGGTGACGGATGATGTTGGTCGTGGTAACGCGTTTGCAGATGAGATTGCTAAGGAGACTGCCCGGAACCTTAGCACTCGAATGTATGTGACGAGTTCGGTTAGGTGGCCTACAGAATCAAGTATGTGTGAGAATACTATAGAGAGCGTGAAAGCAATTCAGAATGAGGCCACCGACACTGAAAAGATGAAATGGAAAGAAAGTACGGGAAGGTTGGATGCGAATGGTTGCTGGATTGACTTGTCGGATCAGAAAAGATGGATGTTACCGGATGCGTATGTACTAGCCGTTGTGACAATGGCACATGGGTTAGCACATATTAGCGCGAAAGGTATTTGCAAGTTGTTGGCTGATGTGTGGAAGAATGATGGTATTACGAAGTGTGCTGAACGTCTGGTGAAGAATTGTATGGTGTGTATAATGTACAATCCTGGCAAAGGAACCCCAACTCCCCCTGGCAGTTTTGCTCCTCCTTCGTATCCCTTTGAGGTGATCCAATTGGACTTCATCCATATGGAGCGATGCAATAACCTGAAATACGTTTTGGTTGTGGTTTGCGCATTCTCCCGATGGATCGAGGCCTATCCCCTCAAAGATAATACTGCTTTGTCTACTGCGAAAATCCTACTGAAGGAATACTTTCCTCGATATGGAATGCCTAGAGTCGTGTGGTCAGATAACGGAAGTGAGTTTGTTGGAAGTGTGATGAAGAGTGTGTGTAAGGGCCTTGGAATTAATCAAAAATTCCACAGCGCCAATCATCCCCAGTCAGCTGGATTGGTTGAAGGTTACAATGGTACCCTTAAACTAAAACTAGCGAAGATTCAGGCTACGACTGGACTTTCGTGGCCTGATGCTTTGCCTCTAGCATTACTGTCAACTAGGGCGACTGTACACTCCTGACTAGGGCTTAGTCCCTATGAAATAGTGTTCGGCCGTCCTGCGAATGTTTGGGGGGTTCCTAGGCCAGGGATATTCGTTGATCTTGAGTATCCGATGTTGATTGACTACTTACATGACTTGACTGCTAAACTGAGATTAATTCATCAACAGGTTTACGACGCCTTGCCGACGCAGACGGAGGGTCCAGGCCACCAGCTCCAGCCGGGTGATTGGGTAGTCACCCGTAACTTCTCACGCAAGAAGAATCTGGACCCCCGTTTTGTTGGACCTTACCAGGTGCTCCTGGCCACGAGGACTGCCGTTCGTCTTGAGGGGCGGAAGAATTGGGTACATGCTACCCATTGTAAACGAGTCCCTATTCCTTTGCCAGCAGACCCGTGGGTGAGGAAAGGCATTGCGTCAACAGAAGCAGAAACATTGCCGGTGTTTGTACCTTTTAGCGACGCACAGCTTGTTGGTGAACACTCAGCGCAGCAGAAAGCCACTGTTGAACAATTGTCAGCAAAAGACTCAAGATCAAATCAACCAGTTGATCAACAGGACGCTGTCTCTTCAACGGATCCTTTGTTCGACGAGCAGACACGTCCCGGGAAACATCGATATTCTTTGCGTTCTCATACTAAGGACAAATAAAAAATTTTTTCTTGCTTTGCTGAAACTGATAACTGCAATATCTTCGTTTCCCCTGATCAACTTTGAACAATTCGTATCATTGACACTTGTTTTGTACATATATTAAGATTTTTTTTCTTGTATCTTTTTCCTTCCACAGCTGAACTTCTTGTGCTAAATAAAATACATATTGTGTATTGAGGGCCGTAGGGCCGCGCGCGTACTTCCTTCTGGACAGTAGGTCTTGACGCTAGGTTAAAGGCCGTCGGTTCCTAGGAACTCCTGGGAATTGACTATTGCTGCACAGAACGAAGTGCGTCAAGAAACGTTGCGGACGGTCGTAGGGAAATGGCATTTTCGAAGCTGAACGATTTGGAAGGAGCTCAGGCGTATAGAGTCAAACTGCAGAAACTTAGTCGTACTAAATGTTTTGTATTCCAATTGTTTGTACTGTTTTTAACTGCTTCTGCATTCTTGGCGGGTGGGGTGTATTATGCTATGTCTTACTTTTTACTTGCTACCCCTACTTCTACTCCTTACCCTAACCTTACTTTTACTGCTACTACTGCTTCTCCCCATTCCTTTCATATTTTACCGGAACACGAACAGGCTAGACGCGTAGAATTCCGCAACAATTCCTTTATCCAGCTCCTCCATCAGCATCAGTTAGTGGTTAACACTACTAATTGTTGGGTGTGTGGGTTGATGCCACATACTACGGGTAAGGGAATTCCATATCTGGTACTACCGTATAGTTCCCAAGGGTCAGCTCGAGCATACCAAACAATGCTTCGAAGCGCACTAGGTTTCCACCCCTCTCCAGAACGTTCCCCCAAACCTGGTCCTACCTCGTATCAGTGGGTGCTATCGATGGCAATACAGGATTTGGAAGATGAGATCCATGATGCTTTTCTCATCCCTAAAGAAGAGGTACAAGCCTATAGGGTCCTGAGTAGAGGGGAATATAGTATGTTCACTAATGAAAAGCAGCTTCAAAGCTCGCCTCCAATATGGGTCGTACCCCACACTGGTAATTTTTGTCTTGTGGGTCGTGGTTCGCAAGCCTCACTTGGAGTAAGTGCTTGCACTGAAAGTTACCTTCTGTCAATGTCCCCGACCCCTGTGTTTCTGGCTGCCAAGGGTACGTACTTCATCTGTCATGATCGTGCATATACATGGTTGCCCTCAGACTTCATGGGCTCATGTTTTGTTGCAAATTTGTTGCCTCCGACGTTCACTGTAGATGCCGATTACCATAAGACTAGAGTTGTACGAGGCGTAATTAGCGAAGAGGATACTGCCGGTCAAGAGGCAGGAGACTTTTTCAAGGGTTTCCTCCCGTTTTGGGGACCTATGGTTAATAGTAGGAACCTGAGACATTTGACTCGAGTGGTAGAATCGACAGCTAACATTACTGCCAGTGCCCTTGGTAATATCACCACAGAACTTCAGGCGGAGAGACTTATGACGTTGCAAAACCGTATGGTTTTAGATGTCGTCTTGGCAGATCGCGGTGGGGTATGTAAAGTGATCCATTCGAGCTGTTGCATTTTCATACCTGATAATGCTCCTACTGTCTATCAAGCCATCTCGAAGTTGCATAAGATCTCCGAATCCATACACGTGGATGTAGGGGATTGGACGTTACTCGGTTGGTTTTGGGGCCTGGTATCGACCTGGGGTTGGAAGATTCTGATGATCATCGGGGTTGTGGTAGTGTTCCTGTTCACGTGTTGCCTTTGTGTGCAGTGTGGTCCTGCCTTATGTGGCCTTTGTGCTACAACGTGTATGAGACAACCACCTGTTACCAAGGGGACTCGGTCGGACAGAGCTATGCTACAACGACATCTTGATGGTCTGATGAATATTGAATATGATTCCGACTAGTGCTTGCCTACATGAGGGCAAAAGGAGCGTCTGAGGTTCCGTGACAATCGTAAGTGGTGTTTTTGACTCGCACGAATATGGTCGAGTCTAGTATCTATGAACCGCAAATGACGAGTTTAGTAAGTGTGCGCAGTTTCGCTGTGCTAACTTAAACCGTTCGTTTGTTACGTGGGCTTCTCATCTGTACCCACGGGTTCCATTTTAGATACGGCATCCATTTTTGTCTCTTGCCCTCAAGTAGTCAGCGAACGGACGCTGTCCGCTTCGCGACCCTGGGACTCCCAAGATATTTGCGGAAGACACATGTCCTTTGAAAGTGTCTTTATGACGAGGGGGTTGCTACTGTAAGGCAGGTGGCGCCGCTCGAGGCTCATCTTGCCGCACGGACTTATTGTCTCAGCCGTGCATCTCATTAGGCACGTCCCTTTGATGCCTGTATCTCGTGCTTCCCGACACCTCCCCTTTTACACCCTTTCCGATCTCCCCACTGTCTCCGTCTTCCTCTGCACCTGTCTTCGTTCCTGTTTCAATCTACTTTACTGCTGATTGGAATTTGCTAATGGTGGGAAGATGGGTTTTTACAGTTGGGAACCGCCAAATGTTTCCGCACTTATGTTCCGGACCTTGTATGTTTCAAAGCGACCAAAGCGACCCCTCTGGGAGCTAGATGTGGGAACTGAGTTGTAAACCTTTGTGTTCAATGTTAGCCTATGGGTAAAAACTGTATAAAAGGAGCGATCCACAAAACCAATTTGAAGCAGTCTCCCCAAGTTGCACGTGGTGTACTTGCCGTGACTTCTGTGTTCCCTGCAGTAAATAAACCTTGACTCTTTGACGCCGAAGGAAGTGTCCCGTGTCTCTGTGACTTGTACGCCGGAGCAGGTTACCCACGAAGGTTTCAGGTGTTGTGCCCTGGCACCGCTGGGTCCAAAAGAACCCAGTCCTTCACCATTCACAGGACCTAGAAGGTCAAAGAATAGCAGTTGTAAGTTAAAGTCTTGTTTAAGTCCATATGACTTTTGATTTGAAAGTGTCAGTTGAAGTCGCCAATAAGAAGATGAAGATGACATCTAAAGAAGAAAGGTCAACTTAACGGACGGAGAAAGAGATGAAGTAATGGACAAAGCTAGAAGCTGACATCATCGGGGAAAGTCCGTGGTGGGCGTCAAGGGGCGTTTCACCCACACTGTGATTGTGTATTTTAGGGACAGCACCCCGGGGAGGAGAGAGCAATTAGCATTAGGCTAAGGCGAAAGCAAAGGCAAGGGCAGATGCCTTGAGCAGATGCGCTGAGAGAGATCAGAGCGCAAGAGAGCAGTAGGCCGAGGACCCTTAAGAAGAGCGGATGGGTAGGCAGAGAGGGTACTGCTTCTTAAACTTAAGTTACCTTTAGAGGCTAAGAGAGTTTGAACTTCTTTGGGAGTCAAACTGCTGACACCTTTTTAGGGAAGAAACTTGCGAAGTAGGGATGTCACTTAGTATAGAGTAGGGACAGATTTAACTTGATACTTTTCTCTTTCTGTAGATGACGCCAAGGAACCACTTCACATCGATGCTATAATCTGGAGATTTGAGATTGATTTTGTATTCTTTTGTATACGCTTTGAGATTTATCCTGAGAGGATTGTAATTCGCATTTAAAATTGATTTTATATAAAACTTTCAAACTTTATCAGTTGTAAGTGGTTCTTCAGAGTGGCGTCAGTTAATGGGGTTTGTCTAACCTATGCGGGGGTTGTCTTTTACTCAATGACAGATACTAGCGGTCCAAAATAGATGAATGAGATAAGTTATTAAATTGATCATAAATTGATATCAAAATCTCATTCCCCGCAAGCACATTGGGGGTAGTGCAGATTTAGATAGAGGGATGTTTTGGTAAATGTCTTTGAAGGTAGATGCAGCCAACAAAGTAAAGAGGGTTTCAACAAAGTAAAGAGGTTTTCGACAAAGTAAAGAGGGTTTCTAAGAAATTAATATTCTTGCCCACCCAGTGTGTCAGATGTAGACTTTCCAATTAACACCGCCTGGAGTTTTTAACCTAATACTTTAATTCAGTCTACAACTTGTACATCAATCAAGTTAGTTGCTGCCCACTTATACGTAGTACACACAAATTCCAGCAATCCTCTGCCCCAGCTCCCTTCGCACTTCGGAAACAGATTTAACATAACTTTTCACTTCCACAAACTTGCGTTCATTCTCAAAGTGCTCATTCTTTTCTGGATGTGTCAGTGCCTATGCTTGAAGGAGCAGGGGTCTCCCCGGTTAGGTCATGATTCCACTGTCCTTAGTCATTGCCTGCTTTCTCAAAGCTATCCACCACCTCCCGCTATAGGTCCGCCACTGGTCTCCTGTCAAAAACCTGTAGTCCTCCAGACACAAACCCCATTCCACCACCCTGGCCCAGATTAGCACCTCCGCTGCCACCGATTGTGCGGTGGGCCCTCAGGGGACTTCTAGTGCCTTGCTACATCCCTATGGCAAGACCCAGTGCCAGTTCTAGGATTTGTTCCCTACTTTTGCAGCGGATTTTCTGCTATATAGTCCTAGCAGGCAACCTCTGCAGTCCCAATGCCTTGACGACCCAAGGCTTGCTCTAATTCTGCTACCACCAACTCCCAGGAGAGTCCGCTAACCGGGCAACTCCATACCATGTACCCATAGTCTGCATCTGGGTAGAAGCATCGGGGGCAGCACCTATCTTGTGTATTATAGAATACGTTTATGTGGTGTGGCATGAGATATATAGTGTGGATGTAGTTTAACTGGGTTCCACTGCCTGCACTTGGACTTGGTGATCCAAAGTAAAGGTGGTGATGGGATATAGAACAGAGTAAGTCTGAGGGCACTTTCTGCTTTCAGCTCACTGGTTCAGTGCAAACTGAAGTCATAAGGTAGAAAGGGCATTGCTTTCATCATAAGAGAGGGAGGGACCCCAGTGGAAGGGAAGCTATCTAAAGTATCCAACTATTCACTGCCATAAAAAACAGCAACATCCAGGTAATGCAAATCACCAAAATAGGTTTATATTATTACCCAGGAGAGGTACAAGTAATACAGAAATGTTACCCTTCTGGCTGCTTTTATTTATGTAATGCAATGATCACAGTTGTTCAGTTTGACTTTGACTTCAAGCAAAAATATTAGAGTGACCTAAATCTTTTTATGGTTGCTGCTAAAGAATTTTACACAGGGGCAACACAAAATGTCACGTGCCTTCATGCAATGATTGTCCTTCCCTGACTAGTCTTTCAGTTTTGTCTACTGTAAAAAATTGGAATATTACTTGATGTGGGTGACTGCCCACTTCAAGGAATAATCACAACCATTTTAAAGGTAAACCCTCCATGTTTCTAAATTATCCTGCGCTCAAAACATGGCTAGCTTTAACAAACATCGACAGAGCCGCGAGGGAGACGATCATGCGAGGTAGCACCCTGGTACATAGTTCAATTAGCACTGTGTCCCTTTTGTTCTAAGGCTCATGATGCCAATGGCTTCAATACAGCAAATTGGAATTAAGGAATTACCTTTTTCCAAATAATATTGAGACCATAGTGTCCCATTGTGTAGCTTTCACCATCTGTCTACACATAGCACTTAACCTGTTGACATTGTCACACCATTCATGTGAGTACGGTAGGGATCTGTGTACCCGTCCTGAAGAAGAAGAAGCTCGCTTCGAAACATGTTGACACACGCAGGAGGTCTTTGACATTAATACAACACACCTCCACCTCACACATTTTTTATAATATCGGCACCAAAGGCATATTAAATTTTTTCTACTTCTACTATGCTAGGTATTTTTTAACATTCACTTATCACTCACTCCTAACCCTACCTCTCACCGCCGCTCACACCACACACGTGGAGGAGTGTGGCTCAATGGTTAGAGCGGCAGACCTTGATGCAGAGTTCTGGCCAGGGACCAGGGTTCGATTCCCGCCTCGGCGGGTCTCTGGCTCATAAATTCCGCTGACTGGATATTCTCGCCTCAGTGCCTATTCTAATCATGGGTCCCACGCTGCAACTCTGGGCAATAGCTTGCTTAGCCTCCACAACGGCCCCTACAGCGCTGGGGATGCCTGGTTGCACCCTGGGGATGCCCAGGAGTGGACATTTCACAGGGAAAAGCCAGGACGGGTTCCCTAGCGGTATGAGTACAGCGCCAGGACACACTGCTTGCCGGGGTATCAGTGCGCTTTACAAATACGTCTACATTTACATTTACATTTACATAGTGATAACAGCAGTGCTCCAGCGCATTTGCTGGTAGTAGCCAGCCACATTCCGTAGAAGGATGCGAAGACTCCTATGATGAAGCATGAACCCAAGCGCCCCTTTGGTGTGTGAGGGGTATTTCAGAAACATGATGTGCTTCCCGCCATTGTACGAAACACACTTGACCCATGATCAAACATCATTAATTGCAATCTTACCTGGGTGGATCTTTTTGTTTATAAGTAATTGTAAGGGGAGGCCAAATCCACCCCAGGTGTTTGTGTAGGACACCGACTCTCCACTCCCTCCTTTGTATTTTTTTTAGCTTTAATAAAGAGCAAACAGGCTTAACTTTGGGGCAATGTGTAAAGTATTTAAACAATTTAACAAAGTCAAAATGCAATGCAATAAAAAAATCTCAAACAGAAGTTGAACAATAGAGTAAAATATAATTAAGAAAATGACACTCGAATGACAAAAATGTAGTAAGGGGAACTGAAAATGATTTTTTTTAAATCTTAAGGGAAAATAGCACCAACCAGCATAAAGAGCCAATGTTCATCATGGCGGAGGTATATCGGGACCGAGGTGCAATTTGAAGTTGACCATGATGGAGTGAGGGGTGGATACACCATCCAGGTTCATTTTGGGCAAAGATTTTACCCTCTGATTTAGGGCCCAATTTAGAGTTTAACAGATGAATTACTATTGCATTACAAGTGCATTATATCCAATGGCACTTGTAATACAGCGGGTGCGATATCCATCATGTTTATGATGCTTGTGACCTGTTAAATCAGGCCATTATCTTTTAAGCTGCAATCCCCTACAGGACTTCACTTCTAAAGACCCACAGAGATGCACCTAGAGCTTCACAGACTATCAGGCAGAGGCCAATAGCAGGTTCCAGTCCAGATTCAGTTGCCACTAGTCAGCTGGGCGCTTCCAGAAAAAAGCCTCTTAAAGTTTGTTATCTCCCTGCAGCCATACAGGAGGTCAGCCAACCTGACTATGGGCACAAGAGGGAGCAGGTCACAGACAGCAGGTCCAGTCCTCTTCTGATATTCCACAGGTCCAAAAAGTGTTCTGAAGTGGATGGCTGGAGGTGCCACATTTATGCCCGGCATAGCTGGTCAGGGGGGTGGGGGGGGGGGATGACTAAATGTCCTAACCGATGAGGTAAATGTTTGTGGGGCCAACCCTACCCACTTTGGGCATTTCGAAGTTGGTGAATGTCTTAGCCCACACTAAACTTGGGCTCTGAGGGCTGGAGGGTGTGGAGAGTGTACTATGGTAATCCTTGTGTCCTCCCACATCGAACTCTAAAATCCAGCTTGAGCCAATCACTGCACCTGCAACAAACCCGGAGAGAGAAGTGTGGTAGGACAAAAGCAGAGTCTTTCAGCAACCAGACAGTGGTCCCATACGAATTGCCACGGAATCCTGTTTGGTCTCCTCTCAAGTGTGTCCCAAGGGTTATATGTGAACCAAGCAGGATTTGATATTCAAACAGAATTGTAGTATCAAAAAAGAGGCCAACAACCCCCACCTGCATATTCTGTGGAGTTCAGAGGGGTCATCTCTGTCTATTCAGGTCAGCGTATTGTTTATTTCTGGGAGGCATTTTACATCTATTCTCACCTATTTACGGATAATTACTGTCTGAGAGAAGCTGGAGAACCAATGCAAATTAGCTGCAAGGAACTTCAGAGAGGGAAAAAGGTAATTTTCTAAAACGTATTTACCCTAATAGTTATTAAAATCCTACTTCACCTTTGAATTGGATTTTTAATAACTAGTAAAATAGGTATTTAATTATTGTTCTAGCTGGTTTCATTGCCGAGATATAGTATTAAGAGTTTAATCTGTATTGTCCTTTTTACATAGGACAGCTAGGCCTGCCTCAGTGAAAAATATTTTTGGGGTGGTAGTCACTGTAAGGGAATGTCAAGATTAAATGTCTATATGTCCTACTTTTCGATGCACTGCACCCTGCTTTGTGGGCTACAAGGCCTACACAGCGATGCCTTATTAATATTTATTAATGGGCTTTTGACCTGTCAAAAGGGTTTATCTTGATAGGTGAGTGGCATTTTTACACTACTTCAATCAGGCTAAAATTGTAGGCCTGTAGCTCTGTTTGCACTGCATTATAGTGGATGGTACATTGCACATTGTGTCCGCATTGCTGGCGGTTACAGAGTACCTGCACCACACACTGGATGAGGGCAGATCCTCTACCCTGATTATGCTTGAGTTAAGTGCCACATTTGACACCGTTTCTCATGAGATCCTGTTGCTTCGTTTACAGGAACTCAGCATTGGCGGAGTGGCACTGACTTGGTTCACCTATTTTTTTAACTGATAGATCCTTCCAAGTAATTTCTTCTCTCCATCAGTCCTGGATTCAAATGCTACGTTATGGGGTCCCCCAGGGCTCCACATTGAATCCAACTCTGTTTAATATCTACAATCTTCCATTAACCCAGGTGGCAATATCACTACACAATACATTGGTATCCTATGCTGATAGTTATCTCTTTGTCTGATAATTCCTTGCAGAATCTAGCCAAATTCTAAAAGGACATGGTGGCCATTGCCGCGAGTGGATGTTGGCCAATTGTCTTCAGCTCAATTCCAGTAAATCTGAAATTCTTCCATTAGGGGAAATTCCCTTTTATGGGGTGATCACTCATGGCCTCCCACATTAGGTTCACCCCTGCAGCTCAAAATAGCCATAAAGAATCTAGGTGTCTGGATCGATAATGCTTTGTCTTTTGAAGCCCAGCGAAATCGGTAGTAGATGTCTGCTTCGGACTTACAACCGGTTTTGGAATTCTTTGACTCCCACACTCGTGAGATTATTATCCAGTCCACTATCCTCTCTTGGCTGGATTACTGCAATGTGTTGTTTTTGTGTTCCAATAAGACACACAAACAATCTCAACAACAAAGCAACTGTGATGCATAACCATATTGATACTAACACCTCCAATACTGCAACCGCCTTTGAAACTGCATCTCGTCACTCTTCGAAATTTGGGCTCCCAACTATGGAATTTGGCATTACTCTAACTGAGGGTAATTAATGACATCTTCTCATCTTATAACGTAAACCTTCCCTTGCTGCCAAGTTTTTTGCTAGAGCAGGGATAGTTTCAAATGGGGTCTCAGTTTTCTATCATAGACTAATCCCTCTGTCCTATTTTTCTACTCAGGTTGATGGATCTTTGCCATTGTTTTAGGGAAGATCAAGAACTGTACATCACATCTCTATCTACATATCAGACAGTAATGAGAGTTTGTTATGAATTGAAGGGTTTTATTATCCAAAGTTGCTATTAACCCCTTGCGGCTGATGACGGCCCCGTCCGTAATGCAGCACGGTGGGCATGTGCTGATGACTGCTGGGGGCCGTCATGAACCAGCCCACTCTCTAAAAGCGCTGCACATTCGCAGAATCGCGGCCGCACTCAAGGGGTTAAGTCATCTTTATTAAGTCACAACTTAAATTCATAATTCACAGTCATTAGAATCTCATTTGAAATCAATTTATCAAATAGTACTCAATAAATTGCAATAAAATTCATTATGCAAATAAATAATATAAGGTGTCAGTCTCAGAGAACCATACAGAGCACCAAAAGAAATTGTAACGCAGAAAGCATCAGCATTAAAATCAGCATCAATAAAGCAATAACCAATCCAAGCAGAACTTCTCAACAAGAGAGGTTCAAGAAACTCAATAGTGTCTCAGAGCAGCGTGGACTCGGAATAGGGTAAGGAATGTGGTGTAAGAGAGTCTGCCGTACTCGGGTTGCACACATTATGAAGCACACACTATGATATACAAAAAAAAATGTGTTTCAATCTTCAAGTACCTTCTTCTCTCTTTTATCAACCTATTAGCTACAGATGTGTCCATGGGAATGCGTTCACTCCCTGACTTCTCACAGGAACACAGTATTCTTCAGACAGCAACTTCCAAGACTGCAAAGCTTCTCATGATTCATTCTCCTATTCAAGTCTACATTCCCACATGTTGAACTTCATTTCTAACCTTCTAAATAAAAAGTTTCTTCTTTAGCTAACAATGGTCTTTTGGAAGTTGAAACATCTATTTAAGCAAAAAGAAAACATGTTTGCACGAAAACCCTTCATTGGCGAAAAAAGTAGGTTAAAAAGGTCAAGATCAACTTAAAATGCGGAATTTACAATTTCTTAGCTCTGTTATCCATCATATGGTAATGTCCCAGTGTATTAGGCTTAGCACATTCAAGTATGATTGCCTTGTGCAATTGTGCATTAAATTTGTATTTTAAGACTGATTACCTTTGCACATTAATTACCATTATTTCTCAATATTTTAGAACACTTCTTCAGCTCATAAGGTGTGCTTTCCGTGCAGAATATATATATATATATATATATATATATATATATATATATATATATATATATATATATATATAATATATATATATATATATATATATATATATATATATATATATATATATATATATATATATGCACATTATATATAGCTTTGCAATGGAGGCATTCTATATGCGGACTAATACATTTAATAGCCAATAACATAAAAGAAAATATTCCTGTGGACCTATTCAAAATGAGATTGGCACTTTAATTAGCTAGTGACCGACGCGACCTGCGCCCAAAAATGTAATGGCAGAATTCCTACAGTCAGTAAAACCTATCTCTTGCCACAACGAAAAATCATTATTCCTTAATGTTTATCTTTGTGGGAAGCACATGTGTCCCACTGACCTTCAGCTGTGTTGCATCCATTCATCGATCGTGACAAATTTGGCTTATGTGTTGCCACTTGAGAATATTGTCTATTGGCTGAAACAGTGAACTAGTTCCTTAACAGTCACTTTAATGTGTGCTTATGTGTCAAATGACTACTACTCAACTAGCCCCTGCATTGCCTTTTCCATATTTTAATGTTATGTTATGGCTATCGATAGCTCTAAGGATTATAAACATTAATAATTCAGTCATGGTTTTTGTGATACTCGAATGTTTGTAATCTCCTCAAAACATCTGTGATGCGTTTATGTGCCCTGGACTAGTTACAGGATTCTCTTTCCCTATAGTCCCTTATAGTTCATAAATATGTAACATTTTATGGAGTCTGACAAGCAGTCTGGAAAGAGTTCTAGCAATTAATTTTAATTGCTAACTAGGGAGTCAAGGTCCAAGTGCATGTTAGAGAGATGGCTGTCAAAGCGGCTAATAATGCTACTTAATTTGAAAATATCAACTTGAATTACTCTGTTACGTATTTAAATTAATCTTGCACTCCTAGACAAGGACAAGATAACTCAGGTTGCACCAGGTGATATTATTTGTTTCTAATAAATTGAGCACAGCAGGGACCATGTTAAAAGCAGTGTGTAAATTCTTGCTCAGAGCAAGTAAGACGATTTGAGAGTTGAGACCCTTTTTGTACAGCATTACAGTGGGGTGCACAGTTTACCATGATAAAAATAACTGGACAACAAAATTATCTTTACATTTGTACTGGGCGATTAATTTAGTCTGTAATAGATGTATCCTGACGTTGTGTGAAATTTTTATGCGCACATGACATGAATTAGTGAATTCAATTATATCCTGTGCAAACACAGTTGTACACACCAGGAGTGTAGAATCAACAGTGGAGTCAGTAGCTGTTGGGAGGCCAATTCACCTTAAACAGTGTCTGTGTGTTTTTTACTATCAAACCCAGCGATGGGGCCAATTTCCTTGCTTGTGTTAGGACCACTGGCACATAGCCTGCAATTCAGCCACTGTTGCTTTGTCCCTGTTTGCACTGTTTTAGGGGTGGCACATCATTTCCAGGGCTGACTATGCTGTCACATACAATACATTTCACAAGTTTTTTTATTCAGCTTGACGAGGATAATTTGTAAAAATTCTCACAGTTTATCATCATTGTTTGAAGGGTGAAGACTGTCATTTTTGTTTCATTTAAATTGCTAGAATAGTTGAGGGTGGACAGAAAATAGCGAACTATATGCCAAACCTTTACACTTTTAGTGCCTCACTCGTCAAAACATGTATTTGCCAAAGTGGGTCTTCGGCAAACAGACCCCCTTTTGGAGTTTGGATCAGTGGCAGCTGCTCCGGTAAGGCGGAGGAGTGTCACCCCACTGCTTTTAGGAGTAAAACAAATGAAAAATAAAATGATAATAACTGGATGTTAGTATTTATTTATTTGTTTATTTTGAAAGTTTTGTAGAGCGCGAGCAAGAGCCAAGGGGGCATCAGAGCGCTGTACAGCGTTGTAGTAGGCAATTATACAGAACATAAGGAAGGTATTACATTAGTCTATCATTTTATTTGTTCCTGCTGCGGAAGCTTTGCAAGGTGGGGCGGGGCTTATTTGATGACAGGGGTAGGGGGAGTGGTGAGCACACTTTGTAGGTGCACATGAATGTTTGGCAGGCCGTCTCGGGCCAGCTGTACACTCATGCTCACTGTGCATGTTCTCCACATAGGCTGTATTGCAGCCTGGGTGGAGAACATGCCCAGGCTCTCACTGCCTGTCTGAGTGTTGAACCATGGTGCTCAGACCAATCACAATGCAGCACTGCTGTATTGTGATTGGGTATGGGGAGCCTGGGTGTGCTTCCTGTTCCAGGCAGGTGTGAGGGACTACAGAGGAGAGATACAGCGAGGAAGCGGCAAGAAGGTACTTTTTGTTTTTATTTTACACTCGATTCTGCCCGTCTCCCCACCTGCTGTGCCACCCACTGGTTAAGAATAAGCTGGTTCCAACAGCGGCCCTTGAAGGTAAGAGCGGTGGCGCCCGTTGGGGGGATTTCGACGAATAACCACAAGAGAAAATTATTAATTTATTTAATTTTCTCTCATCATCAGCCGTCAAAAATTCCCCTCCCATCGGGCCTCACCGCCCACCGCTCTTACCTGCACGGGCCGCGGCAGGCTGGTTCAAATTACCTCTAAAAATATATGTGTAACTCCTAATACTGTGCAAAAAACATAAAAAATTCTGCAATTTATGTATACAAGCCAACTCACATTAAAAAGCACAGAATTCAACAAGTTTTTTTCTCCTCAGACATAGCTAATATTGCACTATGTAAGTGCACTTTTTCGAGCATGATTTACTAAACTATTTGCAGTTATGTGCTGAACTTTGAAAAAGTGGAAATTGCGGTCATAATGAGACATTACAATATCCAGAAAGAAATTCCCAAAACATTGCTGTAAAAAAGAATTAGAAAGTAATTGTGCATAGTTAAGTCGAGATCTCTTTGCCAATTTAAAGTAATAGTAAGAACATCTATAACATGGTCACAGGTATACGTGACACTACTACAGAAAAGCTTTACTCAATCCCTTGAAGATGTGCACATGTAGACAGTATTATAATTTTTGAAAGTGTGATTTAGCATAAAATTGCATTTACTTATACTTGATACCTCTAACAGTAGATTAATTGTACTCATTTATCGTTTTCCACATTGCAGATTGTCTTCACCGAGTGTAGAAAGTGCAGTGTATGGCAGAAAATAAATAGATCAATAATAGTAGTATTAACATTTATATTTGAGCCAACCTGTCAACTGTTGAGAGAAAAATGTTTTTCCATCTATCAAGAAGTGCATAGACTCTTTTTTTAAATCAGAGTAACATAGTTCAAATCATACAGGTCAGAGACATTCTTGGAGACTTAGGGTCAGACCTAGAGTTGGCAGATAGTACTCCGTCTGGCAAGGTTTCAGAGGACAGTAGTTTGGAAGCCTGACAGACTGCTTTTCACCAAATGTAGAGATCTCTGCTGGCCTGGAACTGATCTTTGTACCTTGACAGGAACCACCTTCATGGTTATTTTTGTTATCGGTGGTGGACCACTTAGACACACATATATAGGTGCGTGAGTTGATTTAGCCTGTAACAGAGTGCAGTACATGCAGACAGAAGACTTAATTATACCCTCTGTCTCACTAAAAGAAAGAATAATTGGTTTTCTAACCACAGAGCGTAAAAGGGGTAGGCCATTGTTGTTGATTGTATTTTGAGTGGGGGGCGGCCTGCTTCCTATCCCCCTGAGGCTCCTGGGAGTTGAGAATATTGAGTACGGCAGCCCAGCCGTGAGAGCCACACATACAAAACCACAGTTCACAGTAGGAACACATTGACTTGAGGCTTATATTCCAGAGACTTTGTTTTTAGAGTCAGTTATCTCAATAGGGCGCAGTGGCCGTGTACTTCTGGGTTGCACTATGGCGAATTTCTGTCTAGCCTTCACGGAAGATCAAATAGCTACTATCCTAGCAGGACCTTCCCTACTACCGGACACTCTATTGGGAAGCACTAATACTGCTAGGGATGAATGGGATAAACTGTCAGCTTTGAGGAAACGACAAGTTAGAATAGCTCTACATGGGTCTTTAATGACAGAATACCTCCAGGCAGGGGCGGCACCGGCCAGTTTACTGGTGAGGTTGGAACCCAAAATTTTCCTGGAGGATAGGCAGTTCCGGGTGGACTGAAGCTACATAGCTAACAAGTGCACCCGGGACTGGCTTATCTTAATAATTAATACTGCTAAATGCCTCAGTGAGGAGCTCCTCACTGAAATACTGGATCTGGAAACAAGCATAAAAAATGATACCACCATACTTGATACAAAAGAACAATTAGCTAAGATTCAGACTGATTTGGGAGAATACCAAGCATACATTGTAAACCAGAAAATAAAGGGTTTGAGACGCGACCTAGACAGGTTTAGCCATGAATGGGCATTCCCTTACACAGAGGATCAATACTATCAGCAGACCAACGTTCAGAATCCAGCACCCCAACGTGGTAGGGGAGGGAGACAGCAGGCAAGGAGAACCCCAAACAATTGGGTGTTTGATAATACAAGCAGTGAAGAGGAAGAACCAAACATGCAACCCCCACAAAGTAATGCCCGTGTTAGATTTCAACCCCAGAGCAACTCTGATCAGGACCTAGGAGCTTTGTTTAGGGCTTTTTTAGGACAGCATCAATCGAATCAGAGAGGGGCCAACACAAGAGGCAGGGGCAGGGGCTGAGCTCGGCACATTACCAACGTAAACCAACAAGTGTACTCCCCAAGGATCACCCGCAGCAGGGGACGGACGCCAATATAAATTCAATGGAGAACATCGTGGTGAATCTATCGGATTACCCACTTACACCTAATGAAAGTGCAGTGTTAAACAAAGGCCTTGGCTTTGTCCCGACCCCAAAACACGATAGTTTTCAACTAAGGGGCGAACTAAATGGGATAATGAGAAAGATCAAACTCCGAAAATTCTTTGAGGGTAAAGACAATACTCCCACTAATATGACGTTTTGTACAGATTTACGGCGCCCGTCTAACTTCACACCCCTGAACCAGCAAGTGGGTCCCGAGGTGGCGGTATTTGAGCAGAAAGTCTTGCAAGATATTGCGGACTTAGAACTACAACAACACACCACAAAACAGAGCAACATGTCCAAAGCTGACTGGATGGCAGTGAAGTCCCTTCAGGATAATGATTCCATCACCATCAAACCGGCCGACAAGGGCGGGGCGGTGGTGGTGATGAACACCTCTGACTACGAGAATGAAGTAAACAGACTCCTAGGAGTCAGAGAACATTACCAACCTCTAGCCAGAGACCCCACGGCTGAACTACAAACCATTATATACACCATGGTAGCCACTGCCAGAGAAAAGAAATGGCTGACGGCGAAGGAAGCTGAGTTCCTGGTTAATCCATCGCCCAGGGTACCAGCTTTCTATATTGTGCCTAAAATTCATAAAGCACAACGGCCACCACCTGGAAGGCCGATAGTCTCTGGCATTAATTCTATACTTGAGCCACTGTCACAGTTTGCAGATTTTTTCCTGCGTGAATGTGTAATTATACAACCTTCATTTGTGCAGGACACAATTGATATTCTGAGACATCTGTAGACAGTTACATATGATCCCAAAGAGAACCTCCTAGTGACGATCGACATCGAGTCACTATACACGAACATACCCCAGGAGGCGACGCTGGTCGCAGCAGCTCGCTCCCTGGGGGAACGTGAGTGGTTTTATGACACTGCACAAACTTTTGTACTGCAGTGCATTGAGATAGCGCTGACATGCAATTTCTTTGCTTACAAACAACAACTGCAGACCTAGGGGACCTCGATAGGGGCAACTTTTGCCCCCAGCCTGGCATGTATCTATGTCGGCCAATTTGAGGCAAACTATATCTATCATGCATCTAATCTCTTCCAGGGGAACATTGTCCTCTGGAAGAGATACATAGATGATATCCTGTGTATCTGGAGGGGCTCCTCTGAGACACTGGATCAGTTTCTATCTTGGCTTAATAGTCTCGATAGATGCCTCAGATTTACATGGACTGTGGATCGTCAAAAAGCCACGTATCTAGATCTAGATATACATGCCAGAGATAACAAGCTTATAACATCTGTCCACCAGAAACCAACAGATAAGAACTCACTGTTGCACTATAGGTCATTCCATCCCAGGGCCTTGCGAGATAACCTCCCGGTGGGGCAATTTATGAGATACCGTAGGAACTGCTCTACAACTGAGCAGACCGCAGGATTGGCTGACAAACTCACTGCTAGAGCCTATCCACAAAAAACTGTGAAGCAAGCAAAAAAGCGGGTGCTTAATACCCCACGAGAGACTCTCCTTGACCGACACATCAAAGAACCACAGGACTGCGTCCCGATAATCACCACCTTCGGACCACACTCCACCAAAATCCGCCAACTATTGAGGAAACATTGGCACATTTTAAGTACCAATTCCATGGGAATGCAACAACCACGATTTGCTTTTAAGCGATCGTCTAGTTTGAAGGACCGGCTGGTCCACACACGCCCTCAGGTGAAGTTACCACTCCAACCTTCCACCGGGTCACTACCCATGTGGCGACTGTACCATTTGCGCCCTCACTACAAAGACCAGTTCAATTACAAGAACCAATGGGAAGACCTGGTACCTAAACAGTTTCAGCAATTGCAACACATGCAATGTGATCTATAGGTTATCATGTCCCTGTGGAATGTACTACATTGGGTTAATGACTAGAAAGATCAAAGTCAGAATCCAGGAACATCTAAGTACACTCAAAGTAGCGAAACTCTCTACCAAACTGGTGCAACACTTTACCAGTCAAAACCACAAACCGAGGGACCTACGTTGGGTAGTCATTGAAAGAGTGCAGGGAGATCAGTACAATATGAGTAATAGACTGCTCAAGAAAGAGGCCCGTTGGATATTTGACGAATCCACGGATGAACATGGCCTCAATGAAAATATTGAGTGGAATAAAGTATCAGCAGTGTAGGGTTATCTTGAGATATGCATACCATCAATCAGTTTTCCCCTACACACAGAGGCTTCTTGCATGATGGTGGAAAAACAGCTGCTGAAAGAAATGCTGACCTACCATGCATTAGCTCGTGGTACAATCTCTATGTACTATAACTTTTACGAAATATGACACTAGGCAGAGACACTGAATTTTGAGATTCCCCCCCCCAGTGATTTTCAGGATAGGCAATATGTAAACAAAAAATAAAAAATAAACAATACAAACACTATTTTAATGGTGGTACATTTGCTTTTTGTCTGCTGACAACCCGAGAAAGATAGCAGGAAATTGGCAGCAGTCGACACATTCACAATACTGCACCATGAGCCCATGATTGATGACAAATAGGGTGAAAATCGGCAGGGATCCGCTACTCTGGATAAACTTCCCGATCCAAAATGGCGCTCGTGTACAGCCGCGATGGCGCATAACGCCGTACTGACGTTCACGTAACACACTCCGATCACGTGATCGGGAGATCGAGAATGTAAACGGTACGCCGCTGAGACAACGATACACGAGGGGTGAGCAGAGACCACACCAGAGCGCGCTAACGGTAAGGAGCGCGATTAGCAGACCTCAAACTGTATGGGAACCCAGGAGGGGTACTATAATTGAACAGGCAAACAGTTACTGAGATCGTTAGAAGTGCTATGCAACTCAGATGCTAGGCGGGTTTAATGACCAAGGGATGCGATGTGGAAATGCAGTACAAGGGGGCAAGTGTACAATGTTATACATACCTGTCTATTGTCTCACTGTAGATACCGACCAACTGGCGGTTGACGGGACCTACTACAGAGATAGGGGCACCCAACAGTTACACATTCTTCCACGGGGCCGGGTAGGCACGCCAGTGGAGGCCACCTGGTAATGTATAACCCAATATTGCCAGGAACCAGAAGTACACCTACCACATTTAAACCTGCACCTGAACCGGTGCTTCTTGTTGAGACACGTCTGATGTAAGATATGTATATATGTGTGTTTTTGTCCTATATCCGACTACAGGTACAATAAGGGAAGAATTCTTAACGTGCAATTTATATGCTGACCCAAAACCCTGAAGAAATCACCGGTAAAGTAAATAACAGTGATGAAACATGTCGGTTGATTTTTAATAGAGTGACCCAACAGCACAGAATAAAGTTGTAGTTGCCAGTTTTGCTCAGTTCTTTTTAATGGTGGTATGTCTGTATTCCATTTTTGTTAGGGGTATGGGAACACCACAATGGGTTATGTAACACGTGTAACACATGATGGTTTTTTGGTTTGATTGCACTATCTTTATCCCCCCTTAATTTTGGGTTGACAGTAGCTGATGATGAGAAGTGAGGAATCAGGCGAGTACCAGTCTGTCAGATCCTCCCCTTGGTGTTGCTTCTGTGAGGCACTGTCAACCTCCCCTCCCCCTTTTTTCACAGTTGGAGGACACAGGGAGGTGCTAGATCGGTGGTGGACCACTTAGACACACATATATAGGTGCGTGAGTTGATTTAGCCTGTAACAGAGTGCAGTACATGCAGACAGAAGACTTAATTATACCCTCTGTCTCACTAAAATAAAGAATAATTGGTTTTCTAACCACAGAGCGTAAAAGGGGTAGGCCATTGTTGTTGATTGTATTTTTGTTATGGTACAAAACGTTTGGAAGATGGCTGCTGTAAGTTTTGACAGCCATCCACTAAATTTTAAGGAACGTTTTGTTTTTCACAAAAAAACTCCCAAAGTGTGAGTTTGTTATTGAAGAACAAAAAAGTAATCACCCACACACCTATGGAGCCTTTTTTTGGTGTGGGCATAATTTATTTTTCTGCCCCTAAACTCTAGATTGAGAGGTACAGAAAAAAGTACCACTGTAAATGAGTTGGGCGGTAAAATGCCCTTTCCCAATGGAACCTACTTGATCAGGCCGTCCGAGGAAGCTTTCCAAATCTGACAGTCCTTTCAACCCGAAGCAGTGGCGGTTTCTAGTCCAGGGCAGAGGGGCTGCGCCTTTATAACTTTACACCATTTGGAATTGTAATTGCAAAAAGCAATTACCATTAATTACCATACATTCCCATTATTATAAAAATACATAATGTGCACTGCCTTGGCCTGCCTCTTCGAAAGGGACGTCAGGCAGGCTTCATTGGCCACATGCGCTAGTGCACATGTGCCTGTCACTTCACGGTTTTGGTGGTGATTTGTTGAGCAGCCTGCAGGCTGAAATGCTGCCAATGCAGATCTGCAATACCTGTGGGTCCCGAGAAACTGCCCAATAATTACGCATGGCAGGGCCATATTTTCAAAAAAGCACCGGGCGTGTACAGTACCAGTTCTGTACTCCAGAGGCTACTTGTCAGCTGATTGCCTCCAGGGACCCACCTTCAGGGCTTCCCCCTCGCCGCCTCCTCCGCGCTCTTTTCCGCCTTCAGACCCCCGCCGTTGCTCCCCTGCAGCCCCGCCCCCTTCCTCTGCCATGATCCCCATTCGCCGCCCCGCTCCCGCCTCCCAGCTGCTCCTCCCTCGCTCCGCCCCCCCCACTCTCCATTTATGGCAGAGTCCGCGCGTGCGCGCAGCGTCCACACGCAGCGGGTGCACCGATTGTGCACCGAAGTCGCGCCAAAGGCAAGCCCGTCTGCGCCCGTCCGCGCCTGGACTGCGCCCAGTGCCAGGACCCCTGACCCCCACCGATGCAAGACGAGCCGACAGACCTACGACGCCGCTGCCCTCAATGCACTCAATGCCGGACGGAACCCCGCCTGCTGCCGGGCCGCCCCAAAACGCATTCACGGACCCTTCACCTGAAGAACCTGCAAGTTCACCTGCCTCCGAACCTGCACCGCATCAGCCAAGCCAAACACCAGCAGCAACCTCAAGTGCATCCTGCTCAACACCCGCTCCGTCCACAGACACGCCGTGGAACTCTGGAACCTACTCGACACAACATCACCAGACGTCGCCTTCCTCACGGAAACCTGGATGAATGCCTCCTCGGCCCCCGACATCGCCATCGCCATCCCGGACAGGTACAAGATCATCAGGAGGGACCGCGTCAACCAGACCGGAGGAGGCATCGCCATCGTCCACAGGAACACCATCCGCATCACGACCGACTCCAACGACACCTTCGCCGTCGCCGAGCACCTCCACTTCCAGATTCACACCGACCCAAAGACAACCCTCAGAGGCACCCTCATCTACAGACCCCCAGGACCACGCACACAATTCAGCAAAGACATCATGGACTTCATCAGCCCACACGCCCTCCCCTCCACTGACTACATCCTCCTAGGGGACCTCAACTTCCACCTGGAGAACAACAAGGACCGCAACACCGCCGCCCTGCTGGACAACCTCGCCAACCTCGGACTCAAGCAACTGGTCAACACCCCCACCCACTACGCCGGCCACAAGCTTGATCCCGTCTTCTCATCCAGCAAGCACATCACCTTCAGCCACTCCACCGGACTCCACTGGACCGACCACAGCTGCGTCCACTTCAGCTTCAGAAGAACCACAACCCACCACCACCCGCAACAGGTTCCTCACAGAAGCTGGAGCAAGATCACCGCTGAGCAGCTCACCACCTCCCTCAGCCAGAACCCACCCACCAGCACAACGGACCCCAACAAAGCAGCCCTCAACTTCACCCAGTGGCTGACCGCCTGCGCCAACAAACTCGCACCACTGAAGAACCCTCCCAGCAGACCCAGAAGCAAGAAGGCCTCCTGGTTCACCGACGAACTCAAGGACTCCAAGAAGACCTGCCGCACCCTCGAGAAAGCCTGGCTCCTCGACCAGACCACTGACAACATGACCGCCCTCAAACACGCCACCCGCAAGCACCACCAGCTCATCCGCACCACTAAGAAGAAATCACTGAAGGAACGACTGGACAACAACGCCCCCGACAGCAAGGAACTCTTCACCATCGTCAAGGAGTTCTCCAACCCCAGCACCGGCAACAACGACATCACTCCCTCACAAGATCTCTGCGACTCTCTCGCCTCGTTCTTCCACCACAAGATTGCCGACATCCACAACAGTTTCGGTGCACCACCCACGCACCCAACCGTTGAACCAACACCCCCCACCGCCACCCTCCGCACCTGGACCACGGTGACCACCGAAGACACAGCCCGCACGATGAACACCATCCACTCCGGATCTCCGATTGACCCCTGCCCCCACCACGTCTTCAACAAGGCCAACTCCACCATCGCATCCCAACTCCGAGATGTCATAAACACTTCCTTCCACACCGCCACCTTCCTGGAGAGCTGGAAGCATGCCGAGCTCAGCGCCCTATTGAAGAAATCAACAGCGGACCCCACTGACCTCAAAAACGTCCGCCCCATCTCGCTCCTTCTTTTTCCTGCCAAAGTCATCGAGAAGATCGTCAACAGACAGCTTGCTGCCTTCCTCGAGACGAATGGATCCCTCGACCCCTCACAGAGCCAACAACAGCACCGAGACCGCCCTCATCGCAGCAACCGACAACATCCGAGCACTGCTCGACAACGGACAAAACAGCGGCACTCCTCCTCCTGGACCTCTCCGCAGCGTTCGACACTGTCTGCCACCGCACCCGAATACAGCGCCTCAGCAACATCGGCATCCAAGAGAAGGCACTGGAGTGGATCGTCTCGTTCCTTGCCGGAAGAACACAGAGAGTCCGCCCCCGTTTCGATCCGAGGCCACCGAAGTCATCTGCGGCGTTCCGCAAGGATCATCACTCAGCCCCACCCTCTTCAACGTCTACATGAGACCTCTTGCCACCATTGCATGCCAACACAACCTCAACATCATCTCCTACGCCGACGACACCCAGCTGATCCTCTCCCTCACCAGAGACCCCGACACCACCAGAACCAGCCTACACGAAGGGATGAAAGACGTCGCCGAGTGGATGAAGAACAGCCGCCTGAAACTGAACTCAGACAAGACGGAAGTCCTCATCCTGGGACCATCGCCCTCCGCCTGGGACGACTCCTGGTGGCCCCCAGCCCTGGGCACCGCTCCCAAGCCAACAGACCACGCACGCAACCTGGGCTTCATCCTGGATCCTCCCTCTCGATGACCAGACAAGTCAACGCCGTCTCCTCATCATGCTTTCACACCCTACGCATGCTTCGCAAGATCTTCCGATGGATCCCAACTAAAACCAGGAAGACTGTCACCCAGGCCCTCGTCACCAGCCGATTGGACTACGGAAACACCCTCTACGCCGGAACCACAGCCAAGCTACAGAAAAGACTCCAATGCAACCAGAACGCCTCCGCCCGACTCATCCTGGACAACCCCCATCGCAGCCACATCTCCGGCCACCTGAGGGACCTGCACTGGCTCCCCGTCAACAAGAGGATCACGTTCAGGCTCCTCACCCACGCACACAAGTCTCTCCACAACCTGGGCCCCAAGTACCTCAACGACCGCCTGACCTTCTACACGCCCACCCGCCAGCTACGGTCTACTAGCCTCGCCCTTCTCCTATCTGGCGGCCAAGACATGGAACTCCCTCCCCATTCACCTTCGGCTGACCCAGGACCACCTCGCCTTCAGGAGACAACTCAAGACATGGCTGTTCGAGCAGTAGCGGACCCCCTCCCCCAAGCGCCTTGAGACCCTTCCGGGTGAGTAGCGCGCTATACAAATGTTATGATTGATTGATTGATTGATTGATTGATTGAAAGCTGCCCAGAGGCAGCCCCTTGGGAAAGGGAGGGATTTTAGCCATTGCAAGAGGTCCTGACATCACAGAGTTATAAGACTCAAACTATGGCTATGTCAGGCTGGGTCACGTGCTGTAAACAGAACACACTGCGCAGGTTTCTGCACTCCATGTACCTGTTTAGAGCATTATTTCAGCCAAAGAATATTTTGGCAGCAGCCAGGTGGAAAAGAATCCGATTGCTGGTGTGTAGTACATCCGTGGACACCAACCAGACTAAGCTGAGGACAGGACTGTTGGATATGTTTGCGTAAACTTGTCTACAAGGGAGTAGATTCAGAGGAAGGGGCATTTGGGGTGTTACACCCCCCTTATAAATGTATTTTCTGGTTAATAGTTAGATACAGATGCTTTCATTTGGGTCTAGTTGGGTGTCTTTCTGATTTCACCAGGAATTTTTACATACACACAGCCAAAAACACACACACACTCTCCCTTTCTCTGTTTCCCTCACTTAGTACCACTACTACTACCAATCTACATTCTTCTCTCTTTCTACTGCCCCTTAAGCCCTTCTCATGCACCCTGCCCGATTGTCGGAAATTCTGAAACTCACCCCTCCCCCCAATCTTATTGACCGAGCTACACCCCTGCTTGTCTCCTTAGCTTTCCTCTCGCTTTTCTTTTATTCTTTTCTCTCTTTTTGTGTCTTGTTTAAATGCCCACAGCATGCCATGGGTCACCTTCCTTGTTTCCTTCTCTTCACGCTCTCTCCCAAATCCCCCTACTCCTTCCTTTTCTTTTTTTTTTTTAACTGTCCTGTTGCAATATTTTATGCACTCTCTTTTCCCTTTCAGCCATTCCCGCTCTTCGCTCTCCCTATCTATCTGGGTAGCAGGCAATAAAATAGGCACTTGGCAGCCTTCTTAAGTCTGCTTGGCTGAGGAGCAAATAAGGTGATACTTCTGGAAAGCAGTAATTTATTTAGAATTTACATTCTGGTTCCAGAAAGCAAGTCGCCTAACTAAATCAGGTACCTTGCTTTCTAGACATAGAACATACGTTTTTTCTGAATTGTAGTTATTTATACCATGCCTATGCTTTTAATCTTGAAAGCAAGTTGCCTAATTAGAACGTAGATTCTAGATAAATAACTATTTTTACGAAACATTGGATTTGCTGCTTTGCAGTATGGCAGAATTTAGAATGATGCCTGCTAGCATGATCACTGCTGTGTGCGCTGTGCCTGAGTGGGCAAGAATTGTATGACCATACATTTCAGACAGCTTTTAACCCACTACCATGCACTGTGAGAAACGAGCACTGCCTGCAACCTCAACACCAGAGCTTTCAGTCGTGACTCATTATAAACTCCTGGAGGTGACTCAATCCAAACCGTTTACTATACATGAGTAATATGCTACACAAAAAAGTACATAACCCAGCATCTTGGACCTAGCTCACACTCCTAGGGAATGCAGACTAAAGGCCTGATTATGATGTCTGGTGGTTTGATGGACCACCGAACCCATGGCAGTGTGGCAAACGCTACATCGGCAGTCCGACCCCGTATTATGACTTTGGAGGTCAAACTGCCATTGTACCCCGAAACTACTGGGGATCCGTGATCCCTCAGAGATGGCGCAGCAGTCTGAAGATGCAATATGCTGTTGGTGCCGCTGCAGCACAGCCAAACATGTGATGTGTTTCATCTCCACCGCAGTTTTAATGCCATTCAACCCACCATGAAAAGTGTGGCCATGAGGAACCTAAGGGGGCCCTACATGTGCCCCCCCCCTGTCTGCATTCACCCCCCCCTCAGTTCCTGCACGGCATGGACTTCTCAGTCCATGCCATCCAGGAACATGCTTTGGCGCTCCCATTGTGGCGCCTTTCTAACAGGCACCGCCGTGGACCGCCAAAGCACCACTCACAGACCACAAATGTACTCGTAATCTGGCAGGTGGTGTGTGAACAAGTTTGGTGGTGTGAGAACTGGCGCTTGCATGGCAACCCGAACCCACATGGACAAACTCGTAATCAGCCCCGAGTAAAATGTGAAATAGAAACAGGAACTTAATCGCTGACATAGATTGACTTAATGTTCTTTAAATTCATTGTTCAGAAATTGATACGAGTTTTTCGCCTGTGAAGTTAAGGATAGGAACAAAGGGTAAGACATGGACCTATTTCGAAGTTCAATTTTAATGACTTCTGTCCTTACAAAGACATATGAAGACTGCAATTTTCCCATAACACTGGCATTATCTGCGTTTTTTGCCATGAGATACGTCAAGAAACAATGGAAATATTTATATGAATGGTGTGTTTGGTTTCCAAAAAGAAGTAGCAGGTAATTTTATTTAGATGCATCGATGTGCATTACCACCTTCATATCTGTAACCTAGCGTCTATCTTTGTTTGTCCATATCTGGAAGTGTTGAGCAATTTGATAATTCCCTACGGTTCGGTTAGATTTGTGATTAACAGTTGGTGTTTTGAGTATCACATAATACACTCGCTATTGCTCATGATGTACACAATCAAAATTTGACAAGGTACATGTTTAAGCCCTGTAGGTTGTTTAAGCAAATACAACTGTAACTTCTTACTTTTGATTGGCATGTTCTTAGTATTAATACTCATAGAGAGTCTGGTAGTCAGATCAAAACCTCCATTAGACTGTCCAAATGTGCCTGAAGCTACCTCCAAATTACCAGCCTCTCCAAAAACTTCCAAGCATTTACACAATACTACCTACCCAACACAGAGATAACACATCTTAAATGTCCTCTTCACACACAGCTGCCACCAGGCCCAGCGCCAAGATTGCACCTGTTAACTAGTTTTATTTTTCAGCCTAAATGTAAAGGTGCTGAAATGGGTATTTTCACCTTTTTTTTTAAGTAGTAGTGGGCAACCATTTAATTACAAATTATGAATCTCGAATATAAGCCACCCATATTTTATAAAGTTTCTTGCTTTTCTTACAGGTATACCTTGACATTATTAACCCAGCACATTGCTACACAGTGCTGAGACTTTCTGTAAGTGAGTACCTCATACAAGTTAGGGTAGCTCAGTTGTGAAGTTCTAATAATGTCTCGCTGGGCTTTTTCTGCAAAAGACTGGTGCTACTCCAATAAAGAAATGGTAGCCTTGCATGGGAAAAGATGAAAAGATGTGTATTTTTGGGCAGTAGAAATGAAGGTTAGATCTACAGATCGAAATTCAGTTGTGCAGGGTCCACTCTTGCATTCCGTGGTCCAGCTATTTCTGCAGATATTCCAGCAGTGGTTGTGACACCTAGCTTATGATCTGGGGTAAGAGGCATGGTAGTGGTCCTTGTAAACGAGCATTCACAGCTTCATGACTGAGCTGGTGTTCAAAAACACTAGTTATGTCTTTCGCTTACTGAGGTTTTTACATAGTAGAGGGTATGTTGTCAGACCAGAGCTGCCAACTTTGGGACTGGGAAACCAGATTTGAGTGTCAGTGTTCATTTCATATCCTGAAAATCTGGGCAAATCACTTAATCTCACATGCCTTTGTGCAATGTAATTGGATAGGCACAATCCTGTCAAACTGTCATTTTGTATTTTTTGAACAATAATGATTTGAAGCATTTATGCAATCCTTTGCCTTTCCTGACAAATATGATTCTGCACCTGTGGAGAGACTGAAGTAATAGAATGAAGCATCTCTGAACTTAAAACAGGGATAAGTTAAAACTTTTTGAGGGCCAGGGCAGAAGTCAGGGCCCCTTTTTGTTCCAGTACCTTTTGTCAGTCACCCATGTGTGCTTGTGCCTCCCTTTGCAGCCCTGAAATCACACTAGAAGCATGCCTATAAGAGCTGTATTTTTGGTTAATTGATCACAGAAATAGTGCTGGAAATTGCACCAAAATACACCATATGTTAAGGATTTTCTTGGGGGGCGAGAAACCCCCACGAAACCTTCTCATGAATGTCGCGCTTGCTTTCTTCGCTTGCTCATAAACATTCATTGATTCCTATGCCTCACTGTCCTGTAGCTCCTATAATAATTATACAGGGTCTGTGTGTTTGGACAGCATACACTGTAGGATTGATGTCAGGCTGATTCTGAACACCCCCTCTGACAGTGGCGGCTTGTGACATTTGAAAGTGGTAGGGCGTAACATTCTTGTCATACTGCACGCAGCGCGCGAGCGCGCTCAAACAACCTAAGGGGGGTTCGAAAATTTTGAAAAAAGAGTGGAGAAATGGTGCATATTCAAGCAAATTTGAGAAAGCAAGAAGGATATAAATGTACTTCTGCAACATGCAGGCAAAATAAACTTCAGATATTAACCTTTGTGCCTCGGGAAAACAACCGCCGTCATTGCTACCATAAATATATTTTTTTCTGACATTTAACTATGATCAAGCTGGCCAAAATCTACTTACTTGTTTCCAAAATGTACATTAAGATAATTGTTTATAAAGCTCCATGTTGATTCTCTAAATAAAAACAGGTTTAGTTTTCTGAACCTGAGTAAGAGCCTTACTCGGTGTCAGTGCAAGAGTGATTTCCTACCCTTATATTTGCATCACATATGTCTTTGGTGCTCCCAGAACTAGCTTCTGTCCATTGATTGACACAACAATGCCCGCTGAGCACTAGAACTCTCTGCATAGGGTAACGCATGCAACCCTGTTTATTCCCAAGCACGGATGGCAGCAAATGGAACTGAATGTGCAACGGGATGTAACAGCACCTGTGATGTTTCAGGGACAAGACACTTATGAATGTGTATTGTTTGTCCCCATGTATATGATGTTTTTTGGGATCAGCCTAGTGTGCGTGAAAAGCTGCATTGTTGGCAGTGGGCTGTTTAACTGTTTTGTGCACTTTTATGGAGGATACCGATGTGTCTATTGTGTGTTTTACCCTTGTGTGCTGTGTATGTACTTGTTACATGTGTGTGGAAAGATAGCAAAGGTCCAAGGGTTTCAAGGCTTTGGACAACACTTAATTAAGTGTGATTAGTTGGTGGGCGGAGGCACACTCGAAGCTCTGGACCTCTTGGGCTTCAGGTTAGAAAGACAGGTTAGGAAAGTTGTGAGTGTGGTCTCCACATAGAAATAGTTCAATTCGCCAGGATTAATATCCGTTTTTTTCGGCTCGTAGTATGGAGGACAGAGACATTTCTGTTTGCAGAAAGAGTTTCTTTATTTTAATTCACACAGCAAAGACAGCCGACACGTGTTTCGCCCCCTCTTGGCGATTTGCGCCGGGGCTTTCTCAAGGCTAAATAGGATAAGTCTCATGGAAAATCCAATTCAAGGTGAGTACAGTGTCCAATATATAAAATATAAATCTTCAATAGTAAAATATTTCTTATTTGGGCTGGTGCCCCCGTTCCTATAGTCCTCCCGGCATGGTCGTTCCTAGGTCATTGCCTCATGTTACATGTGTGTTGCCTTTTGTGTTATCACAGCTAGATGTGTGTTGTCCACCCCCAAGCGTGCCTGTAGTGTTTCCTTTGAAGTTCTGCATGTCTGTTGCCAGGTTGGTGTGCGTGAACTAGGACAGTACCAGAGCTCTGGGCAGGTCTGAGCTGCAAATATAAATATAACTCACTGAAAAGGAAAAACTAAACCAGCACATCACAGGAGGGAGGGAAATGTGCACATGTATCCGTGCAGACACAGGTGTGCCAGAACCAACAATCACCCGAGATATCACACCCTGCTCTGACACAGCACCCCAAACCTTATGTGCAGCGCCACTACGATTCAAGACCAGTGGTGACACTCGCACAGACAGGCCTGCCAGTGCACCTCAACCCCTCCAGGCTGCGCCCATCTAATCAAATAGAGGGACGGGTCCGCACACAGCTCGGCCAGGACACTCCAGTACTGAGGCCGGCATGCAGCTCTATCAGTGTACCTCAATCTTTCCCTGCAGGACCCCGCCTTAAATTCCGATACTGGGACCAAGGCACAGCCCTCCTAATGAACACAAGTCAGCCCAGCAGCACTCCTACTATGGGATCCAATCACAGCTCCGTCAGTGCACCTGAATCCTGACGTCATAAGTACCAGCTGTTTGAGAAGAGAGGCCTAACTATATGCATTCTCTGGTTTTCCACTGCTGTTACCAACATAGTCAAAACAGCTCAATCCAGAAATGCAGCGCCTTGTCCTCTCTTTCTGTATCTGACCCCTCACATGCTGACAATACACTTCAGTTCTGTGTAACAGCGTCCCTTTGATCCGTTTCTCCACTGGTGATCGGCAGCGCTCCCACTATTCCACTGTAAATATCTGGAATTTATTAAATCCACTATTGCTATGCGGCGCTATATCAAAAATTAAAAGTAAACAAGTACAGTTACTACATAGAGCTGTGCCAGCACATGTCACCCTTGACCGCTTTGGAACTCTATATTATCATAAGCATACCATTCTGTCTTTGCCCCCGCCCTCCCCCCCCCCGCTCACCCTGTCCTGCACCGACCTCACTCTGCTGTTCAAGACACGCCACAGACACACAGGTGCGCCGATTCACCTTGTTAACAGATTTCCCAGGAAATAATACCCGGCACTTTGAATGTGCACTTTAGAGAGGGCCGAGCAAAATGCTCATTAACGTTAAGTCAAACTTAACTTAGCTTCGGCTCCGCTTCCCGCCTTCAAGTCCTGACTCCCGCGGCGCCGCCCTGTTTTAAATTCCCATGGTGCTCGACTCGTCGTGACGCAGCAGGAAGGCTGCAGGCAGCCTCCCTCCCCTCCCCTTCCCTCCACCACAGCACAGCGCTTTGATAGGTTCGGCCGGCTGCCCTACCTACGTCATTTCTCTGTATGCTGCAGCATACAGAGAGCAGGGAGAGTGGGAGGGGTTACGCGAGGGCAGGGGGGAGCGGCTTGCCTACTGTGTAAATACTGTCTGTTTGGGTAGCCTCTCAGGCTGCCCAAACAGACAGTATTACCAACAGTGGGCAAGCCGCTACCCCCTGCCCTCGAGTAACACCGCCCACACAAGAACTTCTGCTTTCTTGCCGTGCGAGAAGGCAAGGCAGAAACAAATGGTAGTTATTAGCATTGGTAATAATAACTTCCTTTGTTTGCCTTCTCGCACGGCGAGAAAACAGGGGGGGCGGCGCCCAAACACCCCCATGGACCAGCCGCCGCTGCTGATTTGCACATGGTTTTGAGCCGCTGCAGAGACTCGAACCTGGTTCCCTATGTCAAAATTCGGCAGCTCTGGACGTAATCCACACTCTCTCTCGCCCTTTTAACCATTCCTCCGACCCAGTTGTTTGTGTTGCTTGCCCTGACCCCATGTTGTGTTGCTTGTTTAGCATCCCACTGCTGAAAGAAGGCTCAGCTTTCACCAGTGAAGCAAACCATGACTGTTTTGCTTTTCTGCTCACACCTTCTTGCCCAACCCTCCTTTCCATCTAAAATACCTCTCACATACAGTCTGTAATTGTATTATAAACCTTGTCAAACATGTGCATGATCTTGTTTTCATTGGCTGGTCAACACTCTAGTGATGTAGCCGCACACAAAATTTCATAGTACTGTTGACATGCTTCAAGGCACTTGTCTTTCGGTCTGTTCATGAAAAAGACTTGGAATGCATCCATAAATGTTTCCTGAGGCAAGCATTTATTCCTTAATCAGACTGCATGACCCAGTGTGTACTAATTGTTTATTAGCTCTTCTATCCCAGGTCGTAAAGCACTCAGGTTAATATGCTGCATGGCTAAAAACTTATAAGGTTCCAAATGTGAGACCTATTGGCTACGGCAATGCTTGTTATGTCTAGGCACTAGAAATGGTAAACACCTCAAACAGCGTGTGCTTCTCCAACTAAAACAAGAAAAAGGATTGGCAAGAGCAAACTGGCATACTTAATATTTAGTTACCTCTTCAATGAAATTGAGCAAATATTGGGCAAGTGGTCTGTAGGTTAAAATACCAAATGTGTGGCAGAGTGTAGAGCTGCATCACACACAATGAAATAAAAAATATGGCAAAAATACAGATAGCCAGTCCTGCTGAAGAAGTCCCAGAGGTAGGATACAGGTTTTGGGCTCTCTGATTATCATTCCGAGTGGTGCGGAGCGGAAGTAAATCCTTGAGCCGACAGCAGAGCCTTCGTGGGAGTTCATGCAGCACCTCTGGTCCACTGGATTGGAAATCTCCACTAGAATTCCTGCTGTGCAGAAAGATGAGTGAGGGAGGTGATAGAGACGGGGCTGTCTCCGTGGGTTTATCTGAGGTATGCAAGTTCATACTTGGAATTAATTCAGTGGGGGGACAAGAGGGAGGATGACTAGGGCACATTTTTCTAAGCCCTGTACCTCTACTTTGCCCTCCCCCAAGCAAGGGAGCAATGTGATGGATGATAACATCGATGAGACCTCGCAAATGGAAAGATTTTTTTGATGGCCTCTCTGAATGTACCTGTCAGGTGAAGAGACCTCCATGCAGGGAAGATGGAGACCCAGTCTTCCAGTGAGCCAAATCCTGTGTAGAAACAGCTGGACACACTACAGTTTTATGGAAATAGTTTAAAACATCCTGGAAAGGAGAGAAACATTGTAAAAATATGCTACTTTAAGCATCATCTGAATTGATTGTAAATTGGAGGCTTATGAAAAACACCAGAGGGCGGCCAGCATCCAAGCTCACGGGGTGCCCTCCTTAATCCTGTACTGTGACTCGGCTCAAGTGATGCAGAGGACATTGAGAGGCATTATGTCTTTAGTAGGTCACTGTGAGCAAGTAGAATTGGACAAAGCCCGTACACTCTTCACTAAAGCATTAACAGGGGCTGTGATGGTGCAGGAGTGACTGGGTTGGCTGAATTAAGGAAGGTCAGGGAGAGACATTTTACTTTGAGAGCTGCAATACAGTTAAAGTAGGTAAAGACGGGTTGGCACCCGATTTTTTTTTTAAATATATTTTTATTGCAGGAATTAGCCAAAGTTACATGTCAGATCAGCAACACATTTGCAGGAATAAAAGGGTAGATACATCCGATCCCCCGTGAGGAAACATCGTGGGTACACAGCCATTCAGCCCACAACCCAAGGGTCGGGCGGCGTCTTCGTACATAGAACACAGGTGGGGATCTGGTAGAACGTCGGAGCTGATCCGGATAATCCCACGGGCTTCATCTGCTTGTCTAGATCAACCTAACAGAAAAACTCCCCCCCAACAGTCTCATGATTCAACTCCCTCCCCCCACCCAACCTCGCCATCAGTGTGTATTAGTATGTGTAGAAAGAGCTTATGGGAAGAACCCCAGTTGACTGTATTGAGATCCGTATCATGGACACCTAACGGGACTCAGGTTGTGCTGCATCATCACCCTCGGAATCACTGGAAGCGCAGTCATCTCTAAGGGCCTGCACTATTGTCTCCCATTCTAGTGCTGATTCTAGCGCCCTCTCGTTGTGCTGCCGGCTCGCCAGTTGGTATCGCAGAGTGCTCTCCCCCGCAGCCCACTTCAGAAGTTCGTTGTGCCATTTAGCTCCCGTCGGGCCAACTCTTGCCTTCCAATTCCTGGTTATCTCTCGTTTAGCGAGGACTAGCCCTAAATCAATAAATTTGCTCGAAATTTTATTTTTAGGGGTATGCGGGAACCAATGTAGGAGCCCCACCGCCGCGTCGACCGACAAAGTTCTCCCCGTAATCCTATTTAGAGTGTCCTCGACCAAAAGCCAGTATGAGGACAGCGCCGGGCAGGACCACAACATATGAATGAGGTCTGCCTCAGGCACTCGGCACCTGGGGCAATCCGCTGAATCCGTGGCGAAGTACTGCTGAATCTTCGCCGGGGTCAAGTAAGCCCTGTGGAGTATGTAAAAATGAACCAGTTGAAACCGGGCATGGCGTGCTCCCTTCCAGGCTCGGCGCATGAGTTGTGACCAGGTCGTCTCCGGTATCTCCCTCCCTATGTCGGCCTCCCAACGATTCGGCAGTGTGGTGAGGGGGGGCAAGCCCCCGTTTATCAATCTGTTATACAGGCACGTGACTGCCTTGACCGTCCCCGCGGACATCATAACGTACTGGCACACCGGAGATGTAGGCGGTTCCTCTAGCCCACTTTTCCAGTATGTCTGAATCGCTCTAACCAGAGCCGTGTGCAGGAGGAAGTCGCCTCGGGGAACATCGAAACGGTCTAGAATCTCTTGGAAGGGCAGTAACACCCCGTCCTCATAAAGGTCCCCCACCAATTGCATTCCCGCGTCCTCCCACTGTCCTAGGCGCGACCAGTCTCCCCCGTGAGGCAGGGCCGTCAGCATCCCCAACGGTATTTCTGGTGCGTACGGAAGCCTCAGCTGTCCCCAGGCGTGGGCGCGATTCCAGCATAATCTATTAGTCTTTTCTTCGAGCATCAGGTCCTGCAGGGCCAGACGCTGGCGCAGTGCGATAAAAGAAATAACATGTCGAGGCATTCCCGTACCCCTCCCAACCTCCGGGCCACGAAACTCCCTCACGATTTCTTGGGTGAAGGTCTGCAATTGAGCTGCCAGATAATATTTCTCAAAATCTGGCACCGCAAGGCCTCCTTCTGACTTTGGCCTCATCAGCGTCTTGAGAGCCACTCTCCGGCGGCCTGATCCCCAGAGGAACCCCACTACCATGGATCGCAATAGCCGAAAGGTGGCCGGCGGGATCCAAATCGGAAGCGCTCGAAAGTAGTATAGCAACCGGGGGAGTGCCACCATTTTCAATAGTGCAATCCGCCCCACCATCGAAATTTGGCAGGGTAGCCCAAAATTCCATACTACCACGCAACGCGCGAGTACAGCGGGCTATATTGCCGTCCAGGAGGTCGGTGGGGTCATGGTATATGTATGCCCCCAGGTACTTGAGGCAGCTAGGTTCCCACCTAATCTCCCTGCTGGTGTCGGGTCTGGGCGTTCCCCTGCGAACCGGGAACAGACAAGTCTTGGCCCAATTCACCCGAAGTCCCGAGACCTCCCCGAAAGCCGTCAGTGCCTCAGCAGCCCCATCCAAAGCGGCATTCGAGTCCTCAAGGAAGAGGAGCAGGTCATCAGCATATAGCGAGATATAATGCTGGCCAGTGAAGGTCTGCAAACCACCAAAAGAAACTCCGGATCGACAGCGCCAGTGGCTCCACCACTAACGCAAAGAGCAATGGGGACAGCGAGCATCCCAGCCTTGTTCCTCGTTCTACCGGATATTGTTGGGAGATCAGCGGGCCCGCTCTTACCCTGGCCGACGCCGAGGCATAAAGCACCGTGGTCCACCTGACAAAGCCCTCCCCTAGACCAAAGCGCAGCAACACTCTGCGTAGGTAATCCCATTCCAAACTATCGAAGGCCTTTTCCAGATCGACCGAAAGGACCATCGGGCACAGGGCCTCCATGTGCGGTTCCCCTAATAAGCGAAACAACCTTCGAATATTCATGGTCGTGTTACGTTTGGGTATGAATCCTGCCTGGTCCTCGTGCACTAAAGAGCGCATGTGTCCTAGCAGCCTTGATGCCAATATGCTGCTTAGGATCTTATAATCGACCGTTAACATTGATAAAGGTCGGTAAGACGCCGGGTCAGTTGACTCTCTACCAGGTTTGAGGAGGGGAACTACTAAGGCCTCACACATCAAGCCGGGGGGACCGCCCAAACGCTTCGCCTCTCTGTAGACTATCAACAGTCGGGGCGCCAATAGGTCTACGTAGGCGGTGTAGAATTCGACCGGAAGTCCGTCAAGACCCGGCGTCTTATTCCTCGCCATCCCCTTAATGGCGCTACGGATTTCCCCCAGTTCGATGTTGGAGCCCAGGGCCTTCGCCACATCGGGCTCCAGCGCTGGCATCTCCAAGGGTTGCAAATAATCATCAACCAGGGCGGGGTCTCTGGTCGGGTTACTGCGGTATAGCCGTTCGTAGTAGCGCTGGTAACAGCCTAATATCTCCGGTTGGGTGTGCACCTCAAGTCCCTCCACTGTGCGCATGGACGTTGTCAACGAGGTCCGGCGCGTGGGATTGGCCAACCATGCTAGCAACGCGCCCGACTTATCCCCCTCCGTGAGCGACCTAGTGGTGTAGGCCTTATAATCGAAGCAGCGCAGTCTTTCGACTTCCGCCGCCACCGCCTCCCTCGCCGCAGCCGTACGCTCCTGGAGTTCAGGATGACCGGGCGGCGAAGTTCCATCTCACGGAGCTTCCGGTCAGCCGTGGTCAGGTCATCAAGGATAACACGTCTCATACCCACCTTCTTAGAGATACAATAGCCCCTGATCACTACCTTAAACGCGTCCCATTCTGACGCTCTCGATCCAGCGGTGCCTCCATTGGTCGCAAAATAATCAGAAATGTTTTCCTCCAGGTCCGCCCTAAAGACTATGTTCTCTAAGATCTCTGGGCGCAATTTCCAGGTGGGCACACTAGGGGTCCCGGGAAACCAACGGAAGTCCGCTAGGAGGGGGTTGTGGTCCGAGATGGTCCTAGTCAAATATTCAGAGCGCACCGCTGCGGACACCAACTCCGCCGACCCCAGAAATCCATTGAGCCGCACGTGCAATTCGTGTAGGCCAGAAAAATAGGAATAGTCTCTAGAGTCGGGGTGCTGCGCACGCCAGATGTCCGTGAGCCCCCAGTGCATCTGCCATTCCTTCCTCCCTTTAGCCACTCGGCGGACTGGAGAGTCCGGGAGGGGAGGGTGTGACCGGTCGGCCACCACGTCCACTACTGAGTTAAAATCACCACCTAGTAAGAGGGTTCCCGAGAGAAAATGGGCCAACGAGCCCGATAACCCGGAGAGGAAGGCCAGCTGGTCCACATTAGGTGCATAGACACAACAAATATTCAGATCCCTACCCCCCAATGTGCCGTAGATAGCTACATAGCGACCCTCCGGATCCACCACCGATTTTGTAACCTGCATGGGAACCCCAGCTCTTATCCATATTAGCGCCCCCCTCGCGTAAGCTGAGTATGAAGTGCAGTAGACCTGCCCTCTCCATCTACGCTGCAGCGCCGCCCCTTCCGCCTTGGTGAGATGTGTCTCCTGCAGCAGCGCTATCTGCACCCCTCTACGCACTAGATAAGCGTGAACCCTGTGACGTCTGGACATAGTGTGAAGCCCCCGTATATTCCAAGTGATGCATTTTACATTAGCTATCTCAGCCATTGTCCCACATTGCCTGTCCCGGGCTTTCCCACCAACGCTCAAACACAAAACAAGCTACAGTCGAGTCAACACTGATGGCGGCCATCTTCCCCAACAAAAACCCAATACCCATCTGAAACAAACCCCACCCCACCCACCCCAGAACAGGACCCAAATAGTTCCATCTAGTTCCCATCCAAACCGTGTCCCCAGCAACCCCCCGATCCCCGACTAATCCTGCGGTCGCCACCGCAGGGAAGCCTTAAGGGCTAGGTGCGGGCCGGGCGCCAGTAATGGGCCTTCAAGTCTCGGACCACCGAGACTAATCGAGCCCCGAGTCCAAAAGCATCAGCCCAATTGGGGCCCCCCAACCCCACCAGCGGATCATGGCATTAATCGCATCCTCCACACCCCCCGCTGCAAGCCCCCTCCCAAACGGAATTAGCTCACCCAGTCATCTCTGCCCGTCTAGCATGCCCTCGGCCGAGTCTGGAGTAACCACTGGCAAGTGAACACTATCGGTCTCTGACTCCTCTGTGTCCATATGAGTCCCCTCGCCGCCGGGTTCCGATTCTTCAACAATGGGGCCTCCCTGTGAACCAGACAGATTAGAAACCATTTCCAGTACTCCCCGCTGCTCCGCCATAGTCTCCACAGTCGAAGGCTTGCCTGGTTTGCCTCGGCGGCTTCGGAGTCTCTTGGAACGCCGTTGTTGTCCGGGTTCCGTAGTCAACTGGGATGATGAGCCGAAACCATCTTTGCCAGCCCTATATAGTTTGAGCCAATTACAGACTTCCTCCGGGGTATCGAAGAACTGGGTCTTGTCGTCAAGGATAATACGAAGCCTTGCAGGGAAGAGGAGCGAATATTGGATACCCTCGCTCCGGAGCTCTCGCTTGACCGCCAGGAAAGAGGTCCGTTTTCGTTGGGTCTCATACGTATAGTCCGGGAAAATGTTCACCTGGCTATTCTCCACCTGATAAGGGCCGTTGTGCCTGGCAACGTTGAGGAGCAGGTCCCTGTCCCGAAAATGCAATAAACGCGCCACCACCGGGCGTGGGGAGCGACCTTGTTGTGGCGGCCTTGCCGGCACCCTATCTGCTCGTTCCAGGGTATAGAAGGAGGACAGACCCTCCGGAGCCACCGCGTCCCGGAGCCACGGGTTGGCTCCCTATGCTTCTCTTGCCAGATATAATCATTTAATCAATGAATCGCAGGAGAGCATTGATTGATGTTTGGGAGGAAAGTCTTGGCATGCATTCCTCAGTGAGACACATAGCTGAACTCAGGGTGCTCTATAAGAACTAAAGCATACCTATTTGCACACGAGGATTGTGCTACAGCCTTTTTGGAGGATTTCGAAATGGGTAACAGTGAAGTTGCTAAGGGTGTTTTCTCCCTCGTTTTGCCTCTGTATTAACTTAATTTCCATTGAGTGCCAGAGTGGTGGTAAACATGTCTCCATACTTGAGTGAGAATGGGCTGTTTAGGAAGTGGACACCACTATTTATTATTTTCTCTTTACTGCCCCTGTTGCTCCTTCCTACTTGCCCCTGGCTCCCTGTGGGAAATTGTGCTGAATTTAGTTGTTGATTTGGTTTCACACACTAACCAGGAACATGGATTGCTTCTTGGCAAAGGTTATGTTCATGCAACGTTTTACATTGTGCTGAATTTAGTTGTTGATTTGGTTTCATTACTATATAGCGTGTTTACTATCTTCTTAATTAGCTGCTGGTTTCGCACACATGAGATTATCTCATTAAGAGCTAATCGGTTCATTGTATGTTACTGTGCACACTGTGGTTCCGTGATTCCGAATTGGGTTCGATAGTGTTGAAAACCCGATTTATAAAGATCGTCGGAAATGGACGATTTTGGTGTCAGCAGACCGCAAATGACGAGTCTAACGCGTCTGAGTGTTTTCGTATGAATCGATATAGGAGAACACACTGTATTTGAGGATTTAGTTTGAACCCTCGGGTTCCATTTTGTAATGTGGCAGCCATCTTGTATGGTTGCCCTAACATAGGCCCTATGATTGTGGCCGAACGAGTCCTTGACACGTACGCCTTAGCTGACTTCTGGTTGACCTGGCCGAACTGACTCCTCGCCTGGGGCGAATCCTGCTGAGCCAGTTCCTTGGTTAGCAGCTGCATTGATAAAGATCAAAGAACAGGATGTGGTCCGATTTTATGGCCCACCGTTCCCACTCCTCTATCTCCTTTCCATCTGTTTCTGCCTTTCCTTTACAACATGTTCATCGATCTGGGTTGAAGGTTTTATGATGGGTTTGTCTGGCCTGATCGAACAGGAAACTAGCATATGTGCGATCATTTTGGTGGGCTGGACAACGGAAAGTGGGATTAACTTTGACGGTCATGATTCGATACTTTTTGAAATGCTACTTGTTCATTGGTTCGTTTTGTATGCACCGAATGCAAAGTGTGATGTTGCCAGAAGCGTAATTTTCGGCATAAAAGACGGAGTTTTGTTCATTGGGTTGGTGCAGTCTCTTTCGAACTACCCGTGTGTACTTCGTAGACCTCTGTCCCTGGTTGCAACCATTACACTTTGGTCTTTGACGTCATCGAGAAGTATCCCGTGTCTCTGTTTGCCAAGACAGGGGAATCCGGGGTCTTTGGGTGTTGCCCTGGCACCGCTGGGTTTTTGTATTAGTATTGGTTCCGAGAAAACCCAGTACCTCATTTTGCGCCGAACGTGGGGCGACTTCAGCAGTACCGGTCCAAGCCAGAGGTTCGTGAGGAGCGTCGTGTGAAAATTCCCGAGGTTGGTCAGTCACTTCAGCGACCCCTGTATGTCGACGTGGTTCCGAAGGTCTTTGCTGCGAGGCTTCCAGCGTCCCGACGGCTACAAAGGACTGCTGCCCTGACTGTCGCCCTGTTTTGGAGCCTTAGACGTTTGTAGAGCGAGATGATTGACGGGTCTTCTGGTGACGCCATTGACAATTCAGTTAAGTATAAAGGGAGCGTCTCCTAGTTCTTAGTTCTTAGTTTGGTTTTGTATCCTTTAGTGGATAGCTTTGATTTGGTACCTGCAGGCCCCAAAGCCAAGGGATTCGTGTATTCATGAGTTTATCGATTTTAGATTACCCTTGTTGTTTGAAGCTAGACTAGTGAGCAAGATGCCTGGTTTTAGCAGTCTTAGGAATTTGTTTAGTTGTGGTACTATGAGGGATTCCTGGTTAGAGGATTCGTGTCCGGTTCCTCCGATCGGAACTCCTACATACGAGTTATATGTGAAGCATGGAGTAGGTCCTATTAGCTATAATGAGATTTGGGTAAAATACACGAAGAACGACGGTGTCTACACTGGCCCCGTTATGGTAGTTTCGAGACAGAAGTTTTAGATAACCTTGAAGTGAAATTGTTCAAGAAGAAAGCCCGGCCGGCGATGTTTGACTCTTTCCGCATATGGCGCAAGGAAGCCAAACAGAAAGAAATTAAGTTAGCAAAAAAGAATAGAAAGGGTATATCAATGGTGCAAGCCGCCGTTGCGTACAGAAATGATGAAGAAGAAAGAGACAGTGAGCAGATGCTTAGAGTGAGGAAGTTAGCGGTAGACAGATGCTACCCAGTCTTGCCGGCTACAGAGCAGAAAGACGAAAAGGATCTTGTGAAAGACCCTTTGATGTCGCATTTGCTAAATTCACCACCACCTTATATGCAGAATGCTACGGCACCACCACTATTGTGGCCGTGCAAGCTCCTATTGCTTTGCCTCCTGTTATTCCTCCACAGCCAGTTCCTCCGTTGGTTGTTGTTCCTAATGCGCAGCCTTCTCAAGGGTTGCCCACTTTGCCTCCTTCTACTACTGCTGTCTCTATGCCTGTTCCCACTATGAATCCTACTACTGCTGTTTTGTCTCCTCTTGTCCTTCCGACTGTTCATTCTCCTAGACAGCGGATGACCGCTGCCTTTTCTAATTTTCTAACTCCTATTTTGGGACAAATGGGTATGTCTCCTATGAATGAGCGTAGACAATTGCGTAGTCAATTGCCCGATACAGATGAGCGAGTGGTTCTAGACCATATGACACGTAGATGGGTGACGTATAAGTCCCAGTATGATCTAGAAGGTATTATGGATGTTTTCCGACAATGGGAAGCACCAAAGCAGCGTTACGTTTTTGAACTTATGTGTGCATTCCTCCATGAACAATGGATGGATGAAGTGGGTATAGTTCCTGTAGAATTGTCCCGATTGCGTTCTGAGTTTGCCAAAGGACTGATTGTGAGTCTACCCAATGTTGAGAAAGCGGTTTCAACGTTACTGTTGCTCCGTAGCGACGTTCCTATTGAACAGTTGTTTGAGCCAGATTCGTCAGTTAGGAGAAAAGCGCGTCAATATCCGATGCAAGAGGTTCCTCCAGTATGGAGACCTGCTGATCCTAATGCTGCTCCGCCTGTTTTAGCTCATTTCCAGCGAGTGTGGGTACATGTACCATGGAAGCGAGCAGAAGTTCTAGCGCTTAAGCAGACTTTACCAGATCCGCGGAAGAATCCTGCAGGATATTATAAAGAACTTGCACAAACTGTGAGTTCGTGCGTTATGAATTTGGCGGACATAGATATGCTTTTTGGGAATGTTGTTCCACAGCCCATTTGGATTGTCATTCGTCATACAGATCATGATAATGAATTGGGCGATTCGTGGGTGAATCTCGCTGCAGCAAATGATAGACAAGTTGGAGGTGCTAAGCCTGAAGATGTTATTACTGAACTTCCTGGTAGGATTATTACTTTCATGAAGACTTTAATGCCTGAAGTCCGTGTTAATTGGGATAAATTGTCAGCCTGTAAGCAGAAGAAAGAAGAGTCTGTTTCAGTCTTTTTCTTGCGTTTCGAGGAAACTTTTGTTCATCATAGTGGTCAGGATATGGCTACAGAAGGTGGCCAGAGATTGTTCGTTGATAAATTCATGCACAATCTTCTTCCTGAGTTGTGTACTAAGTTGAAGGATTCCGAGAGTTCTTGGCCCGTTTTCTACTTCGGCGCAGATTCTTGCTACGGCTCAGTACTACGAGAATAGGCGTAAGGATGAGTTAGAGAAAGCGGATAAGAAGACTAAGGAATTGAAGACTAATGTTCTTCTACAACAAGCTTATCCACCTCGTCTTAATAATCAGCGTGACTATCAGCAGCCTCAACAGTATTCGAGGAACTCGCAAAGAGACGAGACTCCTCAACAACAGCGTATTCCGTATGCGCCTAATCAGTGTGCATATTGTAGAGAAGAGGGTCATTATAAGCATAGTTGTCCTGTTCTGTTGCAACGTGCAAATAGTGCTCCTGGTGTTAGAGGTAGAGGTGCTCAACAGGTGCCTAGAGGTAGAGGTCGCGGACAGAACGCGCGCCCTTTGCCTCCGCAAAATTCAATGAACAGTTTTGATCAACAGCAGAATTCTTCTGGTAGGTCTACACAGTACTACGTAGATGATTACTATGTCGAAGGCGATGGAGAGCAAGGTAATGATTATTAGGAAAGCCATGGACAAAGAGAGGGAGTTGTTTCAGTTCCAGTAGATCAGAGTGGACCTTACTTGGATGTGATTGCATCAGGTGTGTCAGAGCCTTTTCTGCTAGACACTGGTGCTACGAAGAGTTCTATTATGCATTCTAAACTCCCTGGCGCACCTTTTTCTGGCTTAAATAATGTTTCTATAGGTTTTTCTTGCGCCCCCGTTATGAATCAGATTTCTGTTCCATTGCCTCTTTCTGTTGGTCCTCGTAGACTTGAAGCACCCCTTCTTTTGACAACAGATGGAATGAGAACTTACTAGGCCTTGACTTGTTGAAAAGATTGTATGCGACTTTGTACTGTTCTCCGTCAGGAGTACATCTTACGTTAGGTGAGAATGTGATTTCTCCGATATATGTCTCAAAAGATTGTCTTCCATCTGAATTGTCTTCTCTACCAGACTCGTTGTGGGCTACGGGTCCAAATGATGTGGGCCTGTTAGACATTCCCCCATATGTTGTGACGTTGAAGGCGAATGCTCAGGTACCGCGCATTCCGCAATATCGTATTTCGAGTGATGGTGAACTAGCGCTTTTAGCGATCATTTATGATCTGATTGATAAAGATGTTATTGAAGAGATTCGAGGTAATGTGTGCAATAGTCCAGTTTTGCCTGTTCTAAAGAGAACTGATTCTTCACAGCCTCCTGTATATAGGTTTGTTATTGAGCTCCGTGAAGTGAACAAGATCGTCGTTCCGCAATTCCCTGTTGTACCCGACATTACTGCGTTACAGACACTGATTCCAGCTTCTGCTACTTGGTTTTCAGAGATCGACTTGAAGAATGCTTTCTTCAGCATCCCGATTGCCATAGAGAGTAGAGATATCTTTGGATTCTCTTTGGGAGGATGAAGTTTCCGCTTTAAGCGCGCTCCTCAAGGTTATTGTGAGAGTCCATCAATTTACAGTCAAGCTCTGAAGACACAACTTGACTTGTTGGCCTTACCGGACGGTGCGGCCCTTATCCAGTATGTTGACGATTTGTTAGTCGCTGCTGATACTGAAGAGATATGTAAGGATGCCACTGTGTCTTTGTTGTCTCATTTGTCTGAATGCCATCATAAAGTTTCTCTTCCCAAACTACAATTTTGTCGCCTAGAAGTTACCTACTTAGGTCACCTCTTATCGAAGGAGGGAAGGAAACTGACCCCAGAAAGAATCCAAACCATTGCGAAAATGAGTGTCCCTACGACACAGAGAGAAGTACGTGCGTTTTTGGGTATTACGTCATACTGTAGACAGTGGATCCCAAATTTTTCACTTTTAGCGAAACCTTTGATAGCTCTTACGGTTAAGGATACTCCAACTCCGATTCCTTGGACTGAGGAATGCCAAAAGAGTTTTTCTGAACTACGTAATGCGCTGTGTTCGGCTCCTGTGTTGGATACTCCCGACTACAGCAAGCCTTTCACATTGTATGTCCATGAAAAAGAAGGATGTGCATTGTCGGTTTTGACCCAACAATTTGGCGGGAAGCAATGCCCATGTGCGTACTTTTCGTCAACTTTAGATCCTGTGGCTAGAGCGTTGCCGAGTTGCCTGCGAGCAACTGCAGCAGCGGCTGTTTCGATCCGACAGTCTGCTGGTTTAGTTATGGACAATACGCTAGTGGTTATGGTTCCACATGCAGTGGATACCTTGTTGAATCGGACGAAGACACAGCACTTGACTAGTGCTCGGTTGTCAGGGTATGAGCTTACGTTGTTAGCAAGCCATGTGCACATCAAGAGGTGCAATACCCTAAACCCGGCTACATTGTTGCCGATTTCGCTTGAGACAGATGATGATAGCGAAGAGCAACACGATTGTTTCTTGAGAACTGAAGAAGAGACGAAAGGGAGGATAGAGCTGAGAGATACTCCTCTCCCTGATTGTAATGATGCCTTGTGGGTTGACGGCTCGTGTTTTAAATTACCAAATGGCGATACCACTGCAGCATATGCCGTGACGACTTTATATACAGTTGTCGAAGCTACACGTATTCCGTATAATTCTGCTCAAGCGGCGGAATTGATCCCACTTACGAGAGCATGTGTGTTGGCGAAAGGGAAAAGAGTGAATGTGTATACTGATAGTCAGTATGCATTTAAAGTGGCCCAAAGCTTTGGGCGATTGTGGCGTGAACGTGGATTTTTGACATTGCATGGGACGAAAATCCAGCATGGGCAACTGGTGAATGAACTTCTTGAATCTCTTACGTTACCTTTGCAGATAGCGATTGTGAAATGCAGTGCCCATAGAAAGATCACAGATGATGTTGGTCGTGGTAATGCGTTTGCGGATGAGGTTGCGAAAGAAACTGCTTGGAATGTAGCGAGTCGAATGTATGTTGTGGGACCAGCCAGATGGGTTCCGGAGAAAGGGATGTGTGAAGACACCATTGAGAGCGTGGAGATTATCCAGAGTGAGGCTTCGGAGAAAGAGTTGGATGAATGGAGAGAGAGTAAGGGTAGGTTGGATTCGAATGGTTGTTGGACTGATTTGTCCGAATATCAAAGATGGTTGCTACCAAATGCGTATGTGCTTCCAGTTGTTACAATGGCACATGGATTGGCACACATTAGTGTGAAAGGGATTTGCAAGTTGTTGGCTCCGGTTTGGCAGAATGTGGGAATACCCAGATGTGCAGAGAACTTGGTCAAGAATTGTATGGTGTGTTTGATGCATAATCCTGGCAAGGGAACTCCAACACCAGCTGGTCATTTTGCTCCTCCTACGTATCCGTTCGAGGCTTTGCAGCTAGATTTTATCCATATGGAAAGATGCAACAACTTGAAGTATGTGTTGGTAGTTGTTTGCTCTTTTTCTAGATGGGTAGAAGCTTACCCCTTAAGGACAACACTGCTTTGTCCACTGCCAAGGTTTTGATAAAATAATTTTTCCCTAGATTTGGATTGCCAAGAATCATTTGGAGTGATAACGGAAGTGAGTTTGTGGGACGAGTGATGAAGAGAGTGTGTGATGGTCTCGGGAGCAAGCAGAAATTTCATGCTGCAAATCATCCCCAATCAGCTGGTTTAGTCGAGTGTTATAATGGCACTTTGAAGTTAAAATTAGCCAAAATTCAAGAGAGCACTGGTTTACAATGGCCAGATGTTTTGCCATTAGCACTTCATCCACCCGAATGACTGTGCACTCGCGAATGGGTTTGAATCCATATGAGGTTGTGTTTGGTCGCCCGGCGAATATTTGGGGCGTACCAAGACCAACGAGATTTAGCGACCTTGAGTACCCTGTTTTGCTTGATTACTTGCGCGAATTGACAACTAAAATGAGTGTTTTACGCCAACAGGTGCACGACTCTCTTCCACAAGCTGCAGAAGATCCAGGTCATATTATCGAACCTGGTTCCTGGATTTTTGTGAGGAACTTTCAACGTACTAAAAACGAACAACCCCGTTGGACTGGACCCTACTAGGTCCTGTTGTCGACGAGATCTGCGGTGCTAGTTCGTGGGAAGCGCCACTGGATTCACGGCTCCCACTCGAAGAAAGCACACTTACCTTTGCCGTACGACAAGTCAATCAATCAATCAATCAATCAATCAATCAATCATTGACACTTATAAAGCGCGCTACATACCCGTAGGGTCTCAAGGCGCTGGGGGGGGGGGGGGTGCCGCTACTGCTCGAACAGTCAGGTCTTCAGCTTCTTCCTGAAGGAGAGGTGGTCTTGGGTCAGGCGCAGGTCAGGAGGGAGGGAGTTCCAGGTCTTGGCGGCCAGGTAGGAGAAGGACCTTCCTCCTGTAGTCGCTCTTCGGATGCGGGGGACGGCGGCGAGGGCGTGGTTAGCTGAACGGAGGTGGCGTTTGGGAGCGTAGAAGTTGACTCGGCTGTTGAGGTAGCTCGGGCCTTGGTCGTGTAGGGCTTTGTGTGCGTGGGTGAGGAGGCGGAAGGTGATTCTTTTGTTGACGGGGAGCCAGTGAAGGTCTCTCAGATGTCCGGAGATGTGGCTGGTTCGTGGGATGTCGAGGATGAGTCTGGCTGAGGCGTTCTGGATCCGCTGGAGTCTCTTCTGGAGCTTGGCGGTGGTCCCGGCGTAGAGGGCGTTGCCGTAGTCCAGTCGGCTGGTGACGAGGGCCTGGGTGACGGTCTTCCTGGTCTCGGTGGGGATCCACCAGAAGATCTTCCGTAGCATGCGTAGGATGTTGAAGCACGCCGAGGAGACGTTGTTGACTTGCCTGGTCATGGAGAGGGAGGAGTCCAGGATGAAGCCCAGGTTGCGTGCATGGTCTGTCGGTTTGGGTGGGGTGCCCAGGGCGGGAAGCCACCAGGAGTCGTCCCAGGCGGAGGGTGAGGAGCCCAGGATGAGGACCTCCGTCTTGTCCGAGTTCAGTTTCAGGCGGCTGGTCGTCATCCACTCGGCTACCTCTTTCATCCCTTCGTGCAGGTTGGCTCTGGCGGCGGCGGGGTCGTTGGTCAGGGAGAGGATCAGCTGGGTATCGTCGGCGTAGGAGATTATGCTGAGGTTGTGTTTGCGTACGATGGCCGCGAGGGGGCTCATGTAGACGTAGAAAAGGGTGGGGCTCAGAGATGATCCTTGGGGGACGCCGCAGATGACTTCGGAGGCCTCTGACTTGTACGGTGGTAGGCGGACTCTCTGTGTTCTTCCGTCAAGGAAGGAGATGACCCATTCCAGCGCCTTGTCCTGGATTCCGATGTTGCTGAGGCGCCGTACTAGGGTGCGGTGGCAGACCGTGTCGAAAGCCGCGGAGAGGTCTAGGAGGATGAGGGCCGCTGTTTCTCCATTGTCCATCAGGGCTCGGATGTCATCGGTGGCGGCGATGAGGGCGGTCTCGGTGCTGTGGTTGGCTCGGAAGCCGGACTGTGAGGGGTCGAGGGATCCGTTTGTCTCGAGGAAGGCGGCCATCTGCTTGTTGACGGTCTTCTCGATGACTTTGGCTGGAAACGGGAGGAGCGAGATGGGGCGGTAATTCTTGAGGTCGGTGGGGTCCGCTGTTGGTTTCTTGAGTAGAGCGCTGAGTTCGGCGTGTTTCCAGCTCTCAGGGAAGATGGTGGTGTCGAAGGATGTGTTGATGATGCCTCGCAGGTGGGGTGCGATGACAGCGTCGGCCTTGTTGAAGACGTGGTGAGGGCAGGGGTCGGTCGGTGATCCGGAGTGGATGGAGTTCATCGTGCGGATGGTGTCTTCGGTGCTGATCGGGGCCCAGGCGTGGAGGGTGGTGGTGGGGGGTGGTTGTTCGGTCATGGTGTGCGTTGGTTGGTTGTTGAAGCTGTTGTGTATGTCTGCGTCTTGTTGTGGAAGTATGAAGCGCGGGAGTTGCAGAGGTCTTGCGATGGGGTGATGTCGTTGTTTCCTGCGCTGGGGTTGGAAAGCTCTTTCACGATGTTGAAGAGTTCCTTGCAGTTGTGTGAGTTGTTGGCCAACCAGTCCTTGAATGCTGTTTTCTTGGCGGCGCGGATCAGCTGGTGGTGTTTCCGGGTGGCAAGTTTGAAGGAGGTCCTGTTGTCTGGTGTCGGTTCCCTTCTCCAGACTTTCTCGAGGGCTCGGCAGTTCTTCTTGGAGCTCTTGAGTTCGTCGGTGAACCATGGGGCCTTCTTGCTGCCGGGTCTGCTAGGCGGGGTCCTCAGTGGGGCGAGTTCGTCCGCGCAGTTGCTGATCCACTTCGTGAGGTTGTCGGCGGCCTGGCTGGGGTTCGTTGAGCTGGCAGGAGGGTGCTGGCTCAGGGAGGTGGCGAGCTGGTCTGCTGTGATCTTGTTCCAGCTTCTGCGGGCGGTCTGTTGCTGGTGTTGGTGGGTCGTTGTTCTCTTGAAGGTGAAGTGGACGCAGCTGTGGTCCGTCCATTGAAGCTCTGTGGCGTGGCTGAAGTCGATGTCTGTGCTGGAAGAGTGGGTTCAGGATGGTCTTGCAGATTCAGAAACGGAGACAGTTCCGAAATTTGTTACATTCAGTGATGCTCGTTTGATTGGGACTAATTCAGAACTGGAGAGCGATCGTCTTTTGCAAGCAGCAATACCTCCTGCAGAGCGGTTGGACACTACCGAGCCTCATCTTTTGTTCACTGATCAAGAAGTACCTGGAAAAGACAGATACAATTTGAGATCGAGAATTAAGTGCAAACAAAGCTTAATAAAGTTGATTTTTTTACTGTTTGCAGGTTAACTCTCTACCAAGGATCTACGTATTTTTGTTTTTCTGAACTGCCATCCGGTTCCTGCTGCTAGGGTCGCGGTTGCTACCAGTCTTGGGAGTGCAAGCCTGAGACACTAGGTCTTGGGTTCTGTTGGTCCGAGGCAGTCTTCCTGGGTTCAGCGGAGGCCCTCTCAAGCAGAATCAACCAACCACCGCGGGCAGCAACTTTAGTTTAGGATGGATTTCTTTGAGTTGGAGAGACCTGTGCAGACACTGACTTTTAGAAAACGCATTTGCAAAATAATGTCGAAGAAATGTTTTTTGATTCCGTGTATACTTTTACTACTGAGTTTTGTAATTTTCATAATTGGTTATGTAGCATTTGTTTTTAAAGTGACGTCTAATTCCACTGTGCAATCTACACCTTCACCTACTATTTCCTCTCATTCTTTCCACCCTTTGCCTGAATATGAGGTAGACAGACATAAGGAATTCGCTAATAATTCCTTCATACAGCTTTTACACCAGCACCAGTTAGTGATCAATACAACGAACTGCTGGATTTGTGGTTTAATGCCTCATACAGCCGATAAAGGAATTCCTTATTTGGTTCTGCCTTTTAGTTTGAATGGTTCGATCCGAGCTTACAGAGCCATGTTCATATATGCCCACAGTGTTGGCCCTTTACGTTCACCAAGAGATAATCCGAAGAATAGTCCTATAGATAGAGGCATAGTCGACATGATTCAAGGGACTAATGCAGTAGAGACTATTCCGAAAGACCAGAAGCAACCATGTAGTGGTTGGAGCGTAAATGGATATGGAGTAAGTCTGAGTATTAACCAGCGTGCGAAAAGTCCTCTACCAATCTGGATAGTGCCCCATAAGGGTTACTATTGTCTGCAGGGCAACGGTAAGAATCTGAGAGCTCAGTTAGGGAAGAGCGTTTGCACTGAGACTTACGTGTTTCCGTCTCAGTCTTCCCCAGCGTTCTTAGCTGCCAAGGGTACTTATTTTGTTTGCTACGACAAAGCATACACATGGTTGCCCCATGACTTTTCGGGCACATGTTTTGTTTCCTTTCTGTTACCCCCCACTTTTACAGCTGCGGCAGATTATCACAAGATGAGAATTGCTAGAGGTGTCTTTAGCCAAGAAGACACTGCAGGACAAGAATTGGGTGATTTCTTTAAGGGTTTTCTGCCGTTCTGGGGACCTATGGCTAACAGTGGAAATATTCGTCAACTTACCAGAGTGGTTGAGTCCACCATAGTTGAGACTGCCGGTGCCCTTGGTAACCTGACTGCTGAGCTCCAGTCGGATAGACTTATGACACTTCAGAATAGAGTTTCCCTAGACGTTATTCTAGCAGATCGAGGGGGAGTTTGTAGATTTATTCAATCGAGCTGCTGCGTTTTTATTCCAGATAATGCTCCGTCAGTCTTCCAGGCCATTTCCAAATTGCATAAAATCTCCGATTCTGTCCACCTGGACAAAGGGGATTGGTCTTTGATGGGATGGTTATAGGGATTGGGGTTCGAAGATTTTGATGGTCGTTGGGATGGTCTTAGCGATTCTGTTCATGTTCTGTCTCTGTGTACAGTGTGCTCCGGCTATTTGTGGCCTTTGTGCTACTTTGTGCGCACGGAAGCTTGTCCGGAGAGAGATGCATAGTAATAAGATGATGCTACATCCGGATTCAGATTAAAATGGGTCTGGGTTTATTGCCTATGATAGGGCAAAAGGAGGGCCTGTGGTTCCGTGATTCCGAATTGGGTTCGATAGTGTTGAAAACCCGATTTATAAAGATCGTCGGAAATGGACGATTTTGGTGTCAGCAGACCGCAAATGACGAGTCTAACGTGTCTGAGTGTTTTCGTATGAATCGATATAGGAGAACACTCTGTATTTAAGGATTTAGTTTGAACCCTCGGGTTCCATTTTGTAATGTGGCAGCCATCTTGTATGGTTGCCCTAACATAGGCCCTATGATTGTGGCCGAACGAGTCCTTGACACGTACACCTTAGCTGACTTCTGGTTGACCTGGCCGAACTGACTCCTCGCCTGGGGCGAATCCTGCTGAGCCAGTTCCTTGGTTAGCAGCTGCATTGATAAAGATCAAAGAACAGGACGTGGTCCGATTTTATGGCCCACCGTTCCCACTCCTCTATCTCATTTCCATCTGTTTCTGCCTTTCCTTTACGACATGTTCATCGATCTGGGTTGAAGGTTTTATGATGGGTTTGTCCGGCCTGATCGAACAGGAAACTAGCATATGTGCGATCATTTTGGTGGGCTGGACAACGGAAAGTGGGATTAACTTTGACTGTCATGATTCGATACTTTTTGAAATGCTACTTGTTCATTGGTTCGTTTTGTATGCACCGAATGCAAATTGTGATGTTGCCAGAAGCGTAATTTTCGGCATAAAAGACCGAGTTTTGTTCATTGGGTTGGTGCAGTCTCTTTCGAACTACCCGTTGCAACCATTAAACTTTGGTCTTTGACGTCATCGAGAAGTATCCCGTGTCTCTCTTTGCCAAGACAGGGGAATCCGGGGTCATAGGGTGTTGCCCTGACACCGCTGGGGTTTTGTATTAGTATTGGTTCCGAGAAAACCCAGTACCTCAACACTGGTGTACTTTGTTGTTTCTATCTTCTGGTTGCTTTTCATATGGGTATACAATGTGTATGAGCTATCAAAAATGTTTAGTAACACACAAAATTGGATGGTCATTTATATTTTATTAGAACTGTGTTAATTGTGTTGTACTCTACCCAGACTTGCCCCACAAGTGTTCCTTGCGGTATGCCTTTTTGGGTCCACCTACCTAAAGCAGGACAGTCAAGGACAATTCAGCACAGAACGCTTTCTTTGCAGGCTTGAACCCAGATTTACTAAGGATTTGTACCGGCTCGAAGCGATATAACGTCTCTCACGGTATTCAGCCTCCAGCGCAGAAGGTATTTTGTGCTAGAAAGACACACATTTCTCAACACAAATACCGCTAGCTTTGCAGTGCTTTGCATTGATTTGCATCAATGAGACATTATTGCCCATTATCAGGTGTCTCAGCTCAAATATCCACAGGTTTGTATGCAAAGCCAACTGTATTAAGATAGCCAGAATGGCCTTTACATCAGAAACTAAATGTGTTTATTTCTCTGGGCATGCTTCTAGTACAAAGCCTATGCTAGACAGCACACACTCTCCTTAGCACCATGTTGCAAGGCTGCGCATTACACAAGGCAGGCTGTTTCAGTGGAAGAGTAGGGGAAGACAGCATCAGCAGGCTATTCTTAGTACAGCTCTGCCCTGTCTTTTCATCCTGGCACAATACAGCACAGCAAATTTGGTTGATCATATGCTATGCTACGTTGCATGGAAAGTTACAATCTGGGCCTTGGTATCTTGTGTGCTACTTGCTAGGAATACTGAGGATTCTCTCTTCTAGACAGCCCAGTGTTCCATGCACGGATGTGATCTAGATAACCAAGCCTGATATCCACAATCTTCTGATATGTGTAAATGGAATATGACAAACATTAATACACAACCTAAATATCTTTGGTGAATCTCAGTTTGCAAAAACCTTACTCAAATGCACATAGATGAAAACACACTGTCAGCAAACACCATGGCTCATTAATACCGCCTCCTTCATCGAGGTTTTCAAAATAGAAATTCTCTTTTAAAAATGTGTCAAAAGACATAATTGTGAGACAAACTTTAAATGTGAGCCATAACATTGGCACCCTTTCTAACATTAGAATTGGATTTCCTCAAAAAAGATATTCAACATAACTTCTTTGACACAATAAGCATCTTGGACAATTTGACAGAACATGAATAACAGTTTCCTGTACGTACAACAAAAGCAACATATGCATTCTTCTTTTGGGGCATTCTTCCAAGATCCATCCACCACCAACACGGGAAATTGATGGAATTTAAAAAATATAAACAACTCAGGGAAAAGGTACATGCTTCAGATATTTTGGAAGAACGCCCAGAGAACAATTACCTAGACAAAATAATCAACTTTACTCTTAACCTTTGAGCCTTCATAACCAAAGCTGTTCTTATCAATGATGCTTGCTTTCTATATTTGTTTTACTTAAAATGCCTTTTTCACTAGAAATAAAACTGGTGGATCACTTTAAAATCAAACACATTTTATCTAGACTGGAAATGAAAAGATGGTTCAGATTTGATGTCTCAGTATAAACCTTAAGCTAACACTGCAGAGCATTTTAAAAAATAACAATAATGTAATGCTACATTTTAACAAAAGTGATAGGAATTAAAGTTTAGCTCCATTCGGTACAGTTGAACACTCAAAGCCCGGACATGGGTTCACAGTCTAAATGCTCAGATTATTTTTAATATTTTGATCTCATGTACAAGCAATTTTGGGGCATACCCATCTCACAGCTACATCCCAAAAATGAAGAACAGGTTTTGACAAAGCAAAGTCATAAATAATTGCAATGTGACTAGCCTCTGTAGGAACTATTAAAATCCACAATGTTTTCAGTACACAATAGAGCCAACCATTTATATATGTATTTTTTTTAATGTATTTATTAGCCTAGCCTGGAGGTGAACATTACACCCTAATAAGTAAATACTGGAACAGGGGCATCTTCCCAATGGGGGACTATAACCACCCAATAATACTTCAATTGAGATATACTGTATCCAATAAGGCTGCCTTTGTTAAAGTCATTTTTGAGAAATTTGCTGAAGTGCATGTAGCAAAATCATTAATATGTCTCAGAAAACCGTGAGTATGGCCTGCAAAAGGTGGAATTAGTAATAGCAGGTTCCCTAAACAGGGGTTGTGCAAAATGAGCATTTGATGTCAGTCCTTCTAAAGTTTTGTTGGTAAGTCTGTGTTTCTAATTCTTCCCCTGCACCTCATTGCATGTTCTTGATTGAAGAAGTTAGATTAGCATAAACAACTCCAAAGTTTTTTCCACATAAGATATTGATTTGCAGTGTCAGATACTGTGTTGAAATTGACAAAACACCCATACAATTACTACTCACCACTCTAATGACGCAAGTGAAATCAGGTTCTCCTAATGACCCTGCCCCCCCTCGTACATTGGTTGCCGCCATCCGTACCATTCTCCCTACTATGTTAAAAGTACTAAATGCCTTAATCTCCACAAGTACTGTTCCACCTGCGTGGAAACAGGCCATGGTACGGGCACTCGTGAAAAAACCCAATATGGACACTAACAATCCTAATAATTACCGTCCCATCTCTTTGCTTCCGTGGGCTAGCAAAATCTTAGAGAAATACATAAATGTTTTTTAACATCCTTTCTTGATAGTAATCAGCTGCTTGACCCCTCACAGATGGGTTTCCGCCCCAAACATGGGACGGAGACCGCTCTGCTGGCGGTTACAGAGGAAAACCGAAAAATCTTAGATCGAGGAGGATCGGTGGCAGTCGTCCTCCTCGATCTAAGCGCTGCATTTGACACGGTAAACCGTAAAATCCTAGTGCAGTGTCTTCTAGATATAGGAATATCAGGCAGAGCTCTAGAGTGGTTCAAATCTTTTTTGAGCAATAGAACCTTTCAGGTATATGAAGAAAACGCCATCTCCTCCAGTAATCCTTTGGGCTGTGGAGTCCCACAGGGCTCATCTTTGAGCCCAACGTTATTTAACGTCTACATGAGACCGCTGGCTGAGATCGTCCGTCCATATGGGATTAAAATCATTACCTATGCGGACGATACTCAGCTGGTGGTCTCTCTGGCTCAAGAGGACGGCTCCTCAGCCAGGGCGGATCTGGCGGGTTGTCTAGAGAAAGTCAAAAGCTGGATGACCAAGTCTTGTCTCAAGCTTAATGGAGACAAGACTGAGCTTATGTTGCTGGGCCGATCTGCTCCAAACTCTATCAACTCGATCTGGCCCCCTTGTCTGGGTCTGCCACCGACACCCAAGGACACCATAAAGAGCCTCGGAATATGGTTAGATAGGTCTCTGAAGTTTGCTATCAGGCAACCAAACTGTCTGCCACCTGCTTTGGTCTCCTCAGAAAGATTCTCCCCCTGTTACCTTTTGAAGCAAAACAAACTGTGATACAGGGCCTGATCCAATCTCGTTTGGACTTCGGGAATGCTCTGTATTTAGGAGCCCCTGATTTTACTCTGCGTAAATTGCAAATATTCCAAAATTGTGCTGCCCGTACGCTATTGCAAATCCCCCGTAGGCTATCTGTTAAGTCCGGGCTGAACAGCCTACACTGGCTCCCTGTTAGGGAGAGAATTCGTTTTAAGTCCCTTTGTATAGCCCATTAGGCATTCTGGGCAATTGGCCCGGCAATCAACCTCTCTCTAATCACTCCGTATCACCCCAGCAGACAACTGCGTTCAGCCCATGCCTTTTTGGCGACAGTGCCTAAGATCAGGAGAATAAGAGCAGGAGGTCGCTCTTTCTCCTTTTTTGTGGCCAAGCTGTGGAATGCCCTCCCTCAATACCTAAGGTCCAATCCAGAACTGACCTCCTTTCGTAAACAACTGAAAATGTTCCTGTTCAACAAGTAGAGCACCTCCACGGCCTATATATCTTATCTAAATAGCACTTTCAGTCTCAGCGCTTGGACGCCTCAGGGCAGCTATGTGCGCTCTACAAAAACCATTTTAATTTCATTCAATTGGGAGCTGATTCTGAAAATAAATTTGTGATCCAGCGAAGTTTTTACAACAGTTTGCCTTGCTGAATATGGCCTTTCAAAGTCTATTTCACAATGGATAAAAAAGATCTAGCTATTTTATAAATTGAGTCAAATATATTCACAGGGACCTCCAAGATGGGTTACTTTAAACTGCTGTGCCGAGATTCAGGAATAAATCAGTAAAAAGAAGATGCATTGAGAAGATGTCCGTTAAAACAAGTTTGTCTTGAGAATACTTCTTTAGTCTTCATCTGGATGGAAATACCTAAATATGTGTAATTTAGTCCTTTACAAGTTCATTTGTTCTGAAGAATAAATAGGGCAACACAAACTACAGTTCCCAGAAGCCCCTGAGCTCTCATGAGGCTTGGAGATAACAGTGGCTAGCTTGGATTGTTGAGTATAACTTCCCACTTGTTTCACAGTGGCATTGGTGCTAGAGAATGGAGTTACTATGTTGCTGCAGCCAGGACCCTTGCGTCATCAATTGTTGGTTCATGTTGGAGGGCCAATATCATCCAAAACAGTTTACTGAAAAGGCATCCATACCACAGAGATGTATTCTGGAAGCCAAATCATTTGGAAAAATAAACATTGTACCATTCCATCAATTACACTTATGTAGTCAAAGGCTACAAAAGGGAATTAATTTGTGTAGAAACAGAAAGAATTCTAGCACCGAAGAATTAGTGATAATGGTATGTATATCTAATTTAAGGTACAAGTGATGTTTAGCAAGTGGTACTTGTGTTATCAAGACTAGGAAGCAGAGATTACTAACAGATGTTAGTTACAAATTGAAAAATAAGCGATTCAATATCAGAACCACATATATGTATGATGTAGGAAAGTCATCCTTTTTGCCCTGATCACCCTCATTTTTTGACTGATACTGGTGGTTACTAACTCTAAGCCGTGCGCTCTGCTAACTAGTCCGAGGGTCAGTACTCTGTTCAAAAGGTACATGGTAATTGGTGTAATTAGAATTGGTTCAGACAACCTACCTATGTATTCTGGAAGCCAAATCATTTGGAAAAATAAACATTGTACCATTCCATCAATTACACTTATGTAGTCAAAGGCTACAAAAGGGAATTAATTTGTGGAGAAACAGAAAGAATTCTAGCACCGAAGAATTAGTGATAATGGTATGTATATCTAATTTAAGGTACAAGTGATGTTTAGCAAGTGGTACTTGTGTTATCAAGACTAGGAAGCAGAGATTACTAACAGATGTTAGTTACAAATTGAAAAATAAGCGATTCAATATCAGAACCACATCTATGTATGATGTAGGAAAGTCATCCTTTTTGCCCTGATCACCCTCATTTTTTGACTGATACTGGTGGTTACTAACTCTAAGCCGTGTGCGCTCTGCTAACTAGTCCGAGGGTCAGTACTCTGTTCAAAAGGTACATGGTAATTGGTGTAATTAGAATTGGTTCAGACACCCTACCTATAAGTCCCTAGTATATAGTAGGGCAAGTAAGTTTAAAAATCCCAGTGGACATTATGCACTTCAGCGTGCACTGCTGTCCTGTTCGGTGCCATTTTAAAGCCAGCCCTGCCTTGCAGGATGGTTTTAAAATAAAATTGTTCACATTTACCTTTTGAATTAAAAGTACTTTCCAAGTCTAAAACTACCTTTTTACTACATATAAGTCACCCCTATGGTCTGCCCTGGGTGTCCCAAGTGTATGGTGCCTTGTTATAATAAGAAGGGACATCATAAAAGTGTTTTATATGCCTGGGTGAGGGAAAAACGGGCAAGTTGTTTTTCCACATGGTAGTGCTGCTAGTTCTGTAGGCTAAACCGGTAAGGCTTTATTAAACTTTAATAAAGTCTAACGTTTGACAGAAGCGAGCTAGCAACATAATTCAAAGTATCAAAATGATGGTTACAATAAATCCAACAACTTGACAAGGTCTGATTTATTATAACTATTGCAGGAAAGGAGTTTTAGAAATGGCGTTCCTGATGTTAACTCAAACAGCCCCGTAGAAGCCTCTTCTGATTGGCCATCAGTTGACAGCCTGAGACATGCTGCTCCTTGATTAGGTATTAAGAGGCTTGGGCTTGAAACACTCCAGCCATTTGGTGGGAGGGGATTTGGTTCCTGGATAAGCCAGGGACAAGAAGGGGGCTGGCGAAATAAACTGGTCTTTAAAGGGAGAAGCCCAAGAGTCACAGGACCCATGCCAGCCCCTACTTCTTTGGTTCCCAGCCAAATAGGAAACCCTCTAATTAGATTAGGAGAATGCTGACAAGGGAGTGTGGTGATCAGTTAGCCACACCTGTGGGTTAGGTTAGCCAGACCTGATCTCCAAGAGAGATTTTCCTCCATTTCGTTTTTTGTTGAGATGTGTATTCTAGGACAACAATATGCCACACTTTCCAGGAAGTTGTCATGGCAGAGGGTGGCAACTTGAACCCCATTGGTTGAGGTGTCACTACTCTTGCCAGCCCAGAATGGAGAATGCATATATGAGAGCTGCAAGAGCACCTCTAATCCCTGCCTGAAAACAACTGGACAAGAAGTACTGGCCTGCTGGACCCTTGTACTGCACAAGAGAGGATTGCGCTAAGAAGGACTGCACCTGCTGCACTCAAAAGGCTTCACCACAGAAGGACTTTGCCTGTCCTGAAGGACAGGGAGTGGATTTCCCAAGCAGCAACAAGTAGAAAAGTGCTGGAAGAAGGTAGCTGCAAAATTAACTTCAAGGACAACTCCAGCTGACCACATTCACCTGGTTTTTACTAGACTGACCAGGTGCATTGTGGGAGTTAGAGTCCCAAACCCTCAAGAGGCAAACCAAAGCTTCTGAATCCTTGACTGGTGCTGTGGACACTTTCTGACCCTAAAGGACCCTTTCCGAAGAAGATCTGAAAGTTTAGAAACTTTTTGCCAATGTTTGTGAAAAAGCTCCATGAGAAGACCGGCATTGGTGATGAGACCCATGCCGGCAAAGTTAAACCCAAAACTCGACCTTACAGCTCAGGTTTGCCCTGCCAAAAACTCCAGAACTCCTCATAACAACAAAGACAAAGAACATCGCACTACAGAAAGTCAGCATAGTCAAATCAAAATCCAGATCCGAGGACCAGATTGCTCGACTCTGAACGAAAAAGCCCCAAAAAAGTGACTGAGTCAAAAGGTAAAAACTTGACCACCCTCAACCTCTCATCATGTCCAACCCACACTCCACTTGCCTTAAACTTTGACTTTGTTTCTTTTCAGTGCGACCAGATAGCCGCAGTTGACGTTTTACACTTTTTGGGGCTAGAAATCAATTTTTTTTATTTAAAACTTCAAAATTACTATCTCTGATTCCCTACATTGGGTTTTTGTCACTTTGGTGTCATTTTAAAGATACAATTATTCTCTATTTTTATAAATTGGTTTTGAATTTTCATTGTGTTGAGTCCTTTACAAATATACGGTTGGGTGATATTAAATGCTTTACACACATGTCTCCTAAGTTGAGTCTGACTGCCCGTCTGCCAAGTTACCAAGGGTTGAGCAAGGTTAATTTTTTTAGACTTGACTGGCCCCTATTTATGATTTTGGTGTTACTACCAGTTGTAATTACCCACGTGCACCTACTAATTAACCACTTTCCAACACATGGTGCTGGTGGTAGTTTTATGTGTTTTGGTAAATGTTATTACTCTTTCCCTTTTTCTAGCAAATCTTCTGCACTCCACTGATCCACTGAGAATAAATCAATTGACAAGATGAGGAATGTAACTCCTAAAGTGAGGTCAAATAAAAGCAAGGACTTGGTGTGACAATAATTCTATACGATGCCCATTATTTACCCAACTACACCAGTGCACAACATCCATCACCTGAATAGTAATCAATGCTTTTAAGGTAGAATTTTGTACATTTAGTGCTGCATTCGTGGTAAACTTAAAAGCCGAAATATTACATCGGAATGATAAATTGCACTTTGTGAAAGGGAGTTCTCAATGTATTGTTGCCTCTGAGGGACAGGCAGGTCTTAAGGTATGTACGTAGGCGTACTCTAGCTAGTGGTATTAAGGACAATGCTGGCCTGACACACTGCCTCAATGGGCCAATCACACAATACGGAAGTGGTCACCTGCACTTGAAATACTTCTCTGTTACCATTGCCTAGCTGCTGTTTTGCACTATGAAGCTATGGTAGCAGGGACACTAAACAGTACCCGTAGAACCAACAAGGAAACTATGGATCATTAAGATATATACTGTCTTTAATAATACTGGCAAGAACTGTAGCAGTATGAGGCAATGATAAAAACTTAAATTACATTGCAAGGGCAAATGACATTTGTCCAGAAATGTTAATATGCATTTTAAACAGTGCGCATAGTGGTTTTTGCAGTATGATGATAGGTTGAAAAATATTGCCCCGATCTACTCTTCGGCTCAATTATTATACACCACAAGCTGTGTATTTGCCCATGTGACGTATTTAAGCATTTTCCTGATTATATCATTTAAAAAATAATAGGATTTTGTTTCATTGCAGTGTGAAATGAAGAAATCTCTCACCTGGTATCCCTGTTGTCACGAGACCACTGACTGAAAAAAACACAGAAAACATTTATTAGATTTTTTTAAATAATTAATAGCTCTTGGCATTTCATTAGACAATCCATGTTTACAGTGCATTTTTTGCAGATGTTTGCATTTTATAGTGAATGAAGAATTTTAAAAATAACCAATACATTTTTTAAAACACCCAGTAACTTTAATTTTTGTAATTACTTTTGGGTTAAGGTTAAAAAAAAGGAGGTAGTCAATCAACCAGTTGCATAAGCCAGGAATGAAGACAGCTAGGAGATTTTGCGACAGAGGCAGCGACTATTATCAACGTAGACTTGCCACGCTGTCAACGTGGACATAGGAATAATAGAATGTATTGTTATCTGAGTTGAGCTGCAAGCTTCTCCAACCAGTTGCCACATGCACCACGAGTCTATGCGTGGAAGGTGCCAAGCATGATTAATTTATTGTTTCACAGAGACTCGCCCTTATCCCCTTAAAGACAGTGAGTGCTCTAACTTTCATTCAACTGTATGGGGCAGTGTGTGGTATGAAGATTAAAAAGAAAGCTGGGAGGAATTGCCTATAAGAAAGGTTAAAACTGAGGGTGGGTGAAATGCGATTAATTTGCTTTTGAATAATTAGTAGAAATGTTGCACAAATTACATGAAAATTATGCAAAATGCGAAACTGGCATCTGCCGCTAAATTTTAGAGAAGAATATAGAGAACCATGCATTCCTTTTGGAACGAAGGATGTATGTTCCACTAAAAATAAAAATTAAAAAGCACAACAATCAGAAGTCTTGCAAATGACAGCCGCTCACATTCTGGTCATTCTCATTGTTTCCGTGCTCTGGAGCTAAAATCTTGCTGGACTAATTATGCCACATGGATTAATAGCAACATTTGGGGAATTTTGCTAAACGAGCGTTATGCAGAATTATTAAAATTACGCCTGCATAAGAGTAATTTCGCGCAAGCCTAGTTAAAAGCTTAGCATGAGGATACACCAAGGTGCAGAGGTAAGACGTTTTTGAGTGTCAAAACTTTAGGAATAAAGCACTCAATTGTTGAAAAGCTGGCAAGAATCACAGACCCTGGTATAAGGGCTCACAGACAGTAACTGAGAAGACAGATAAATGTGAGGGAACAGAGACACTTGCATAGGTCTGCAACGAAACTGAAGCGAGATGGCTGTCAGAGATCCCGAGGTGATTATTTTAAATGTCTTGAATTTATAAGTACTGACCAATAAAAAAAAACATAAGATCCACATGCTGCAGCTTATGTAGAATTTTCTCTTTTCTATTTTTAGTATCAACCTGAGAAATGAATGTGCATTTTCACCTTTACTTCTGTATTTTTTAGGTATTCCCAGAAAATATTACCCTTTTGACTTATAGTTTTTCACATATTTTGAATGGGACGTGCTTCTCTTATTGCTCGTGAACGGCACAATTCTAAAAAGTTTTCATGGATGTCTATTAGGAGAGGCGGGGGGTCGTGTCCCATTCGGAAGATTCAAATGATATGGGTGTATGCAAGTACCTCGGTTCACCCTGAATGGAACTCTCATGTAATGTCTTCAGGTTTGCGTAGCTAAAACCTCCATTTTATAATAATGTTTTCAGTACAAATTGAAATAAGATAAGAAAACATCTGCATAAGCTGCCAGTTAATCAGTAGGTTAAATATGATGTCTATGGGGCATATTATCAAGGGGGTTTATCTCCGCTTTTTTGGCTTTAAAAGCCAAGAAAGCGGAGATAAAATTATATCCCTATTACCTAGCTGTCGCTAACACCAGTTAGCGACAGCTAGTAGGAGATAGCGAGCATCTTGGGCCCCTCTTTGCATGTCAGTGATATTTATCACTAATGACATGCAAAGTGGGCATGCCAAGATGTTAGCGACTGAAAACAGTTGCTAACATCGCTATCTCCTATTACCAACTTTTGGAGATATTCGCGCTAAGCGCGAATATCTCCAAAAGCTAACACCTGCCCTGAGCAGTTCTTAGCCATGTTATCCAATGGGAGGTGGATAACATGGCTAAGAGCATTAGCTCGGTAATGCATGAATATCGCTGACTTTTCTGCGATATTCATGCATTGCGGCGATTTTTATCGCATTTGCGATAAACCTTGGTAATACCAAGGTTTATTTGCGGTAAAAATCGCCGCAGCTCAGCGGTACATTTTTGTCTCTAACCAAGCAATAGCGATAATTATCGCTATTGCTTGGTAATATGCCCCTATATTCTTCCACTCCTTGCTCTTCGCCTAGCCAATAAGCAAACAGAAGGCTACTTAAGGATTAAATGTGAGACAAAGGAACAAGCCTATGACGTCATACGTATCGACATCTAGAAGGGTCTCCCAAGCCACAACACATTATGGCTGGATTGTTTTTAAAAGCATTAGAAAGGCATGTTCTAGCCCATTAAATTTCTTTTATGGCGTACAGTCTCCGTTGTGCATTTATTTCACAGAAAATGAGCCTTAAATGAACCGTTATAAATGCTTTGCGTGACACTTTCTGATAAAAATGGAGGGAACAATTACAAAACACTGATGTTGTCAGCAACTCCTCTGACTCTGATATTATTGTAAACAAGGGATTTTACAGAGTTTTCCCAGATGTGTTTCACAGCACAGCATCTCACACTCTCCAAACTTCTCTTTGTAATACATGTATAACAGATGCAGCCTGGATTATTGGAATATGCCGACTCTTCCTTATCAAAAATGATACACAATTTACAGAGCTGGAAGAGGGTGGATGATCGTGCTGTATCCCATGTTGACAGGTGTGATATTGCATTGTATTGTGTTATACGGAGCTATAATGCTTTGTAGTGCACATTTCTGCCAAGAGAGGAGCCTCGCGCTGCTTTTCGCAATCTAGAGGGTGTCTTTCTAAGTGGTTCCTTGCTTTCACTTATGTTCGGTGCAGTAGATACATAGTAAAGCCATTTTCAAAAATCAAGATTGGTTGTTTTAGCAAGGTGGCTATTTTTATTCCTAAATATTTTAAGCAGGCCCAACTTTCCATTGGCTCCTGCCATTTGTGACAAGAGAGAGTCTGATGTGGCTTCAGGCATGCGTGACAAGAGAGAGTTTGATGTGGCTTCTGACATATGTGACAAGAGAGACTTTGATGGGGCTTCTGGCATTAGTGACAAGAGGGAGTCTGATGTGGCTTATGGCATGCGTGACAAGAGAGAGTCTGATGTAGCGTCTGACATATGTGACACGAGAGTGTCTGATGGGGCTTCTGGCATATGTGACAAAAGAGAGTCTGATGGGGCTTCTGGCATTCGTGACAAGAGAGAGTCAGATGTGGCTTCTGACATACGTGACGAGAGAGAGTCGGAGGTGACTTTTGACATGCAGGACAAGAGAGAGTCTGTTGTGACTTCTGACATACGTGACAAGAGAGAGTCTGATGTGGCTTCTTGCATGAGTGACAAGAGAGAGTCTGTTGTGGCTTCAGACATACGTGGCAAGAGAGAGTCTGATGGGGCTTCTGGCATGCGTGACAAGAGAGAGTCTGTTGTGGCTTCAGACATACGTGACAAGAGAGAGTCTGATGGGGCTTCTGGCATGCATGAGAAGAGAAAATCTGATGGGGCTTCTGGCAATCGTGACAATAGAGAGTCTGATGTGGCTTCTTGCATGCAGGACAAGTGAGAGTCTGATGTGGCTTCTGGCATGCGTGACAAAAGAGAGTCTGATATGGCTTCTGGCATCCGTGACAAGAGAGAGTCTGTTGTGGCTTGGCATCCGCGACAAGAGAGAGTCTGATGTGGCTTCTGGCATCCGCGACAAGAGAGAGTCTGATGTGGCTTCTGGCATCCGCGACAAGAGAGAGTCTGATGTGGCTTCTGGCATCCGTTACAAGAGAGAGTCTGTTGTGGCTTGGCAGCCGTGACAAGAGAGAGTTAGATGTGGCTTCTGACATACGTGACAAGAGAGAGTTGGAGGTGGCTTCTAGCATGTGTGACCTGAGATGTGAGTCTGCGTATTAGGGCCTCCGAGTTGCGACTGAGGTGATTTCTGGCAAGTACGGATCCAGAAGACCTCGTAGGTGTCTTGCCGCAGCAGGTGCAGAAGCTGCGAGAGACTGGCTGTTCACAAAATGGGGGCTCAGGGTGCAAGACCTTTTGAGGAGCCAGTGATCAACCAGACTTTTGAGGTCAGGTCAAGTGTCTCTGCCTCTTCAGGAACTGGTTCATGTGCCACCAGGTACCTCTTCTGCCCTGGGTCCAGTGCTACAAATTTAAGATGACACCCATATTGGCTTCTTTCCTGTGGCCGAAAAAAGTGCTTGTGCCCTCCCTTTGTTGAGGAGATGTTTCAGGGCCAGAGAGTTATTTGGGCCATCCTTGCATGCCAGAGGATCAGTGATTCTAGAATGGAGAGTCAAGTCACATTTTGCAAGCACTAGAGAGCTCAGAGGTGGCCACTATGGTCTTGCTGTTGTGCTCCTTCCTGCTCTTCTGGTGGACAGTTCCTAGTATTAGGCCCTTCCTGTGCCCTTTGGGTCCTTGTTTTTAATTTTTTCCTTAAATGGCAAAAAGAATGCTTGAATTCCCAACGACGACTGTGGAAAGTCTCAAGGCAATCCTTAACAGCGATATAGTCCCTGTTCACATTACATTTTAACTTCATTTTGCACTCCCTAAGAGTATTTCTTTCCATTTGTTGTGTTGCTGTCGTTTTTTCATGCAACTTTTGACTCTTTCATGTGAACTAAGTCGCTTTTAGGTGTTGGATGAGTTCCGGTTGTGAGTGAGTGTTCATGATGGGAGTCTGGATGAACATGCAATCTGGGCTACTAAAAGGCCTGCTCTCACTGCCCATCCTAAGATTGGCCTGCTCATGTTAGGTCTGAGCTTATGCTAGCCTGCATTCCCGGGCCTCTCTGCCCTACATTGTGAGGAGGAGGAACTGGACTAGAGTGGACAGCATAGTTCAGACTATCCCACAGAGGTCCTACACTGATTGGCCTTACTTTTCCAAATAACTGAAAACGAACCCCCTAACCCTTTCCATTAGCTGTCCAGTGGCGCCAGCCCACCCTATTCTTTATAGATGGGCACATCTCGATGTTTATTGGGAAATCTGTCTCATACTCTTTAACATGAGTGACTATGGTACACAATTGCTGTTGCAGTTTGGCGAGTAAAAAGTAGAAATGCTGAGAGAAATTCGTACTAACAAACACTGAACATTACAACGTTGCTGATATGTATATTTTAGTTTAAAAACTCCTCACTGAAGTTGAAAACGCAAGGTTATCTTTCAGACACTCGAAAGCTGATCCTAAATCTACGAATAGGAGGCACCGAGGAGCGCATGGAAATCTATGAAGTTGAAGCCAAGGAAAACTAAAAACCACGAAACGAAACTTTGGGTAAAACAGTCAGAGGCGGAGCCAAAGCTGTGCCCTAGAAAACTGAGGTTGAAGGGGATCCCAGAGGTATGCGCAAAAAAATAAAATTACATTTGTGGCTAATGGGTCTCTATCTTTGGGGCAAAGTACTTCAACTTTAATGTTGAAGTTCTATCAATTTGAAATGTCATTTACTAATATCAATTCAAAATCTTTATTTCGATTTAGTAATCATAAAAGATATACAGAAGCACATAAAAAGAAAAACATTTTTTTTTTAGATGAACAGTAAACATATCCAGGCCCGTTTTCTCAAATTTACCCTCCAAAACATTTGCGATTTAAAAAAATAAATACATATATTAGCCTAAAAATAATGCAAAAGTTAATACTATCTAGGCATTGCAAAACAAAAAAGAGAATTTTATAAGACATACTAATCGGTATCATAATTAATGCCGTCACTAAGGACAGTAGAACTTGAAGCCCAATCGCCTTCTTACAATGGCAACAAAGAACAGGTACCTACTCACACTAAAGACAACCGATTGAGTTGTTTCTGCTCTTTTACTAATAAAAGCATGCCTCTTCTAAATTATCATTTGTTGGACGTTCCTGATTTTGATTTATGTTCTTATTGTTTTTGTCATGTTTCATGTTTTGTCGCCTCCGGCGCGTTCACTCTGCTTTTATCATTCTTTGTAAATAAGTCGCCAGTTCGACATGTCCCTCAGCTGAGCACTCCCCTCCACTGACATTTGTTAACCCCTTAACTGCGGGGCTAATTCCCCGCTGTGCCGGGGGGAGGGGGGTATGCGCAGCGCCCCGGTGCTCATGACGAGCTGAGCTCGTCATGAGCCACAGTGGCCGTGTGCTCATGATGAGCTGAGCTCGTCATGACCACGCGCGTTCCAATGGAACGCCCAGCATAGCAGCGGAACTATCCCCGCGTGGGCGCGGGGCAAAGTCATGACGAGCTCAGCTCGTCATGAGCATGGGAGGGGTTAAACAAGAAACAAGTGGTGCTCTCTGGCATTTGACTTAACTTCTTCATCTGCTGTATGGGCCTTCCTAGTCGCCAGACCTACCTTGCCTCGTGTAGCAGGCAGCCTAGTGTTCAAATGATGGCGGAATAGGAGTGACAATGGGAGTGATCCAAAACGCCCTATGTTTACTGTCCGTGGTTCTAGTTATAGAGCCATTACTATGCTTCTGAGTGCAGTGGCACAGTGGGTTCTGCCTCTGCATGTGTCGAATGAACTTAACATCACAGTTGGGAAATCCAGTCAATTTGGTGGATGCAGTGACCCTACACCAATCTTGGTTTTGATCATTGACTGGGCCACTGGAATTAAGCAGAGGAGGACCAAATTATGTGGCAGAGTTGACTAAATTATGCAGTAAGAAAAGGCAAATTATGTGGCATGATGTTCCGCATTTTGTGGTTGTTTTGCTTCATTATTTTATCATTTTTACACATAGTAACGGTGTCTGAGAAAAGAGTTCACCTTACTTAGTACCAATTTAATACCCTAGTACAGCAAAAAGCAACTGAAAGATGACTAATCAACATTTGCGAAAAACCATTTGGTACGCAGGAACCCAAGTTGCCATATTTTTTGTAACTTTTGATCAGTGTGAGCTAGAAACAACATTTTTATTTTAAAATCTGCAGATTATGCAGCAGATGATGCGTTATGTGACAAATGGAGCACATCCATTTTTATGTGAAAATCGGCGCAGAATCGCATAATTCCTGTGGCACTGATCAACAGATGTATGGCAGAGGGTGCCAGTGAGGCATCAAAGCATTAAATACCAAACTAATTAGAGCTGAGCTGAACTGGAGATCTTTTTAGGTGGAGCCTAAACAGCGCTAGCGTTGTAGGTGATCTGTTATATCTACTTTGTGGGGTCTTACTCCTCCTTTGCTTAGGGTTGACTTTTGTGCCAGTCATTTAAAAATGTGAATGTGGTATTGGCTGATGGGTGCTGCATGTCCCACCTTTCCATACACGTTAACTCCCAATGAGTATTGGCTCGGGAGCGAGCAGCAGCGCGCACGCTGCTTGCTTGCCTTTTTCTTCTTGTAACTTCTGTCCGAGCTTTCCGCCACTGGGCTCCAGCCATTCCCGGACCGGCCAGACCTTTAGACGACCTGATACACCTATATAATCCTGTTTAGTGACCCGGCCCCCGTGCACATATTCTTGTTTTTAATTTATGAGTTTTGTAAGCAGGCCTGAATGTATGCACAGCTCGTTTTCGTAGCAGCAGATTTCTATGTGTGTGGAACCGCGTTAAAACTGACCCTCACTAGTATACAGAATTCTATTTACACCACACACCTCTCTTCTTCTCTCTCTCTTTGGCTCCACTGTGCCAAAGTACACATTGTAAGAGCTGCCCAGAGTAAGACAACTGTTTTGTTTTTGTATATGTAAACATTTTTTTCAATAAAATACTTTGAAATATGAAAAAAAAAAAGAAAGAAATCGGGTGCTATGAAAACAAGCTGTGCATATGTGCAGCGCTGCTTACAATTGCTCCCCAGGTCTGTAAGAGCACCTCCACCAATATACAGCTGTGCAGGAAAGGAGCTGTTGTCATCCTTAAACATTCTGTACGCTTTAACATAATCTCTTCACGCGAGCCAGTTTGTTCTCCACGTGATTTATGAACTGATCTTAACTGTTTAATTCCAGAAGTTTTTAAAAAAGAACAAAGGGGCATATTATCAAGGGGGTTTATCTCTGCTTTTTTGGCTTTAAAAGCCAAGAAAGCGGAGATAAAATTATCTCCCTATTACCTAGCTGTCGCTAACACCAGTTAGCAACAGCTAGTAGGAGATAGCGACCATCTTGGGCCCCACTTTGCATGTCAGTGATATTTATCACTAATGACATGCAAAGTGGGCGTGCCAAGATGTTAGCGACTGAAAACAGTCGCTAACATCGCTATCTCCTATTACCAACTTTTGGAGATATTCGCGCTAAGCGCGAATATCTCCAACAGCTAACACCTGCCCTGACAGTTCTTAGCCATGTTATCCAATGGCAGGTGGATAACATGGCTAAGAGCATTAGCTCGGTAATGCATGAATATCGCTGACTTTTCAGCGATATTCATGCTTTGCGGCAATTTTTATCGCATTTGCGTTAAACCTTGGTAATACCCAGGTTTATTTGCGGTAAAAATCGCCGCAGCGCAGCGGTAAATTTTTGTCTCTAACCAAGCAATAGCGATAATTATCGCTATTGCTTGGTAATATGCCCCAAAGTTTCTCTCCGTCATTGATAACCTCCGACAGTCTGACAAAGTCTGGACGGCTATGCAAGGACATGCTAGATTCTTAAAAGAAGGTATTATAAAAACAAAATAAGTATTTCTCTAAACTAAAAATTAATGCATTTTAATTCACACAATATTGCTTAGTTGTGGAATCAAGTAACAAGTTACCATGACTACGGAAATGCAATGATTCCATTTTGTGAGAATCCTTTTGTAAAGCAACAGAAGGAGAGGACTATAGTATATGAAGCAAGAAGATGAAAGCACAAATGTTTTAGAGTATTTTCAAAACGGAACTATAATGTGGATTACCTCGGGCCATGGCTCGCAAAGGTTTTGATGCACATACTTGAGTGCTGTTTACAAAACATATATATTAACAAGGCTTTAATCATTCGGCTCACGTTTCTTAGTATGCACACTCGTTTTCGTAGCAGCAGATTTCTGTGTATGGTGTAAATAGAATCTTCTGTACCAGCGCATGTCAGTTTTAACATGCTTATATGCGCAGTGATGTTTTATCTTTACAAGTCTTTAATCATTCTGCTCAAGTTGTTAATGACCATTCAATCAGTGTGCTGATTTCATCATAAAAAATGCGGTGAGAAGTTTTCTTAACTTGGACCTTGCTGTTGGTTAGTGTTCGGACAAACTGTTGCAGCTTTTTCTCTCTCTGAGAAAGGGGTTATGAGTGATCGATTATCTTAACAGTTTTGTACACCACATAGCTGGGTCTTATCGTTTTGCCTGCAGGCAGATGTTATTAGACAGTTAAGGGTATTATACACTTTAAAGAGTTGGGGGCATATTATCAAGGGGGTTTATCTCTGCTTTTTTGGCTTTAAAACGGTTCCGTCATGAGCACAGCTCAACCGACGTTCATGACGGAACCGTTCCGTCATGAGCATGGAAGGGGTTAATTCTTTTTACCTGTTATTCTTGCAAGAAACTGGAGCCCAAATACATCATTGCTATATTATAATAAGTTCTACAGCTACTGACAGAATGGCAGTAAGGCATTTTCTGGAATGTAGTATGTGAATATTGGGCTAAAGAGCAATGAAATGTGGCAATACTGGTAAGGCCTTGCTTTGTCGTAAATCTACGGTAGAAAGGGTTATTTGACAGAAGAAAATGAAACAGTCTAGAGAGCAAGCACTTCATAAGACTAAAGGGATCCAATACAAATGATTAAATCTGATTAAAGCAAAACATCCAGGATTGGCATTCTTAAAAAAACAGCTTTGGGTGTTTTTGCTTGTGATGCCAAATAGATTTTGTGTATAGAAACAGAAGTTTGGGATGACTTTAGTACATGTTTTGTGCATACCATTGTCTACCAACACATATTTTGAAACAAATTAATCAGCCCTATTGCAGAGCTGAGAAACGTGACCCAAACATGAGCAAAGGGTTGATAGAGTATTACTTCCTGTCACAAAACTTTATTTGCTCGGGAAAGGAGCCTTAAATTAATACTGTTGGAACTGGGGTCACCAGTCCCCTAGGGTAGCATGGCACGAGCGGGTAGGAATCCGAAAGCATATGTGTTAAGCAACCATGCAGCACACGCAACCACTGAGTCAGAAACCTGGGCACGCAATTAGTGACACCACTCCAGTGAGTTTGTGTAAAAACTCAAGTTAACTTTATTAAGATAGATAATCAAGTAGATGGAGCAGGATCAGGGTATTAGGAATTCATCATAAAATTAGCTTATCCGCTTTCCACTAAAATACATGTGTGAGAACACTTGGCAATAAATACTGGATGAATAAATAATAAATATTAGATGTTCCATAAATATTAAATATTGATTAAATACATTTTTAGAATAACACAGGCCTGACCTACGCCTTGCTCCTGCATCAAATACATTAAGGAGTTATAACAGAAAGCATTTCAATAAATAACAGTAGGTTTCCACTTTCCTTAAATATGAACCATCACATCAGTGGAAACCTTAGCTGTGCATAACTCTTCTCCCATATCAGGAGTAAAACATCTCATAAATAAATAAATGAGGTATCATAACTGACTTTAGGCTTCAACAAATATAACACTCAAGAGGCAAACCATTTCATTATAAATAAATGACCTCTTTTGTAGGTTAAACCATCTCCCTATTTAGGAATAAAACACCTCACTGGGGAAAACCAGCATTTCATTTAGGCATTTCAACATAGTGTACATAAAACATTCCCTTAAAGGCAGAGCATTCCTCTATGTAATATTCTGTGTTAGAAGTTAGGCCCTTCTACCTTACATGAGTGATAACCAGCTGCTCAATGAAGTATCAGGAATAATCTTCTGGTTTACCCCCTTGGAGGTAAGTAATCAACTTTTACTTGCAAGACACACTCCTGCAGGAATAACGTTTTCTTAGATAGCTGAAAGGCATTGCACTAGGCAGAGTTAGACATTTAACTACCCAGTACCAAATGTTCCTATAGGGCATTCCATCCTAATATGCAACAGTGCATTTCATCACTCCTCTTAAACAGAAATACACATTTCCTTACCCAGGAATCAACATTCTGTTACCTACTCTAAGCACGCATAAACATTTCAGCTACATTTCATTACCTAGAGCATTACTCAAAGCACCTTTAAATGAACCTTTCATTAGGCATTCAATACGGCATTTCATTAAGTCAGGGTCATCCACCCTCAAACTAAGTTGAGGATCTCTTTACTCTGAAATAACCCATGCTTAAGATGATAAGGAGCATTTCCTTAAGGCCCTCAACAGAACATGTCACTAAGGCAGGTAACCAACATATCCCTTATGCCAGGATCAACATTACATTCCAACTGGTTACTTTAATAATTCCCCTTCCCCTAGTCAGGGGTTAACTTTTTCTATCATTGGAGATCCCAAGGTGTCTTTTGGGGGCTCTGTCTAGTTCTAGGCCTTATTTGGGGCCAATAGGGCCCAGTCACCAGTTTCCAACAATTAATGAGGGCCAACGGGGCTCAGTGACATCTTCCCCCGGGGATTACCTTTTATCTTCGGCCCTTTCAAGGCCTTTGCGGAGATTCTGCAGCCGGGGAGGGCTTTGGCCCTCAAGCCGGCCTCGTGGTGGCTCAGCGCGATGCAGAGGGGCCTGATGCAGGCACCGGCGCTGGGACCGAGGCTGATCCTCGTTGTGGGGCAAACCGGAGGGGGGGGCTCCTGAACTCCACACCCCCTCCGCGATGAGTGTTGGGCCCGGCAGGGCTTCCCTCAGTTTTAGGCAGAGGCGCATCAAAGCAGCCGATCGCTGCTCGGCTCCGGCGGACAAACCCGGAAATTAGAAAGACGGGGGCGCGGCTAGAGACGCGGCGCCCCTGTCACATGATGCAGGCAAGGGCTTCAGCCTACTTACAACGCGGCGGCCTAACTCAGCTTCCAGAGGCCGCCGCGGAGATCTCGTCAGTCGGGCCGGTGGGGCGGCGGTGAACACCGCGATGGCTCCGCGGTCTCCTCTCCAGGCAATGGCGGCCCTCCCTCGGCACCGGGGGCCGCCGGGGCAATGCTAGCGCGTCTGTGGGATGCCTCAGACAGTCCGGGCTGCAGCGGTGACTGGGGAAGACAGCGCCTGACAGGGCGTCAGCGGTGAGTGCGCATACTGCGCTTTTGGGGGGCACAGCGCTGGGACGCCTCTGTGCTGGGTCGTGGAGTTGCGCAGCGCTGGGCAGTTATGGCGCTTCAAAAACCTAGTGCTTCAGGGGCATGAAGGTCACCAGTACCTCAGCACTTTTCACAGGCACAATGAGGCAAAAGCGCTCCACACCGGGACTTCAGGGCGCTTCCAGGATATAGCGGCAATTCCAACAGCAGCGCTTGACACACAGCGCCACAGGGTCACACCAGCCTACAGATCCCCAACAGGACGGAGGGTTACAGCGCTCTGAAGAGAGGTGTCATGGCGCTTCACAGGCCAGTTGACAGGGCGTGCTCGTCAGCCCTTCACAGCGCTCCAATGGGGGCCCAGCAGGGGAGCAATTACCAGCGCTTTTCACACACAGTTCTCAGCGCTGATGAGGGGCAGGTTATAGCGCTTTTTCAGGCAACAGTCTCTCAACTTCCCAGCGCTTCAACTAGGCAGCAACCTCCTCCATTACCTCAGCGCTCTTCCCAGGGGCCAGTCCCAGAAATAAGGCAGTTCAGGCAGCGCTTGCAGGACAGGTAGCTCAGGATGCTAGCGCTTAGAAAATTGGAGCGCTTAACCAGCAGACAGTTCCTTTAAATTAGGAGCAGGACATCAGATCAGACAGGACAGGCCACCCAACAGTGGTCAATCAGGTAGGGGAATCCCAGATGGCGTCAGGGGGCACAGGGAGCGACACAGCGCCAATACCTGGTGGGTTCCTCAAAAGTCCTGTGGGGATTTAGTTCTCTTCTTGGCGTGATGTTTCTTGCGCCCTTAGTTCAGTTACTTGGTTTCTGGTTCCTTGGTTTCTTCTTGGCGCAGCTGTTTCTGGCGCCCTTGTAAATAGCAGTTGGGTTCTTGTTTCCTTGAAGGGGGTTAAATTGGTGGCTGGTGTTGGATCTCCTCAGCCAATCCCCTCAAGTGGTCCCTGGGGGTTCCCTTCCGCTGGGCTAGGTCAGGGGGGATTTACAGGTGTGCTCAATACTTGAAAGGCAGCACTCAAAGTACTGTCACTTCCAGCATCATAGTCCCTGACTAGGCCCCTCTGCCTAAACTCCTGCGTAGGTTCCTCCCCCAGGTCCTCCCCTCAGCTTCTCTCCTTCTTCTCCTCAGGAAAGTTCCCTCCCTTTCCTTTTATAGTGCCAGTTGACAGTTGGTAGTGTCAGTTGGTGTCAGTTGGTGTCACCTCACCTGTTCCAGAAGGTTCCAGGAGGTGCTAGGTGGTTCCACCATTCTACCTATGGACAGGCTGGCAGGCTAAGATGGATACATTGCCTGAGGGTTCCAGCCTGCCCCTGGCTACTAGAATGCGCCCTCTAAACCACGCTGCTGCAGCAGAGGTCTGTGGCGGCCATGTTAGGTGTAGAAGGTACCTGCATTTTAACACAAGTTTTAAACTAAACAGGGCATTCTCCACCACCCAAAGCCTATACAGTGTTGTTTCAATGGGGGCATTCTAAATTAACAGGGGATAAAAAGCGAAAAATTTCTGGGGAAAGGGCCAAGTCTCACACATCTCCCCCCCAGCCAAAAGCCAGGGTAGACTGGTCATTCCCTTGACGGGCTTCCCTGCTTGGGGCGGAAAAAGGTGGACGCAGGCCCAATACCACCATGACATCCTCGCTAATCCAACCACCCCACTGGTGTTCCTAGTGGGATGCGGCCAGGACAGACCTCCAATCCAGATGTCTCTGGCCCTTACTCTCTCTTCAGAGTGGGGGGCAGTCGCCCCAGGCCCGTGGTACCTTTTTCCACTCTCCTCCTCAACCTAGGGTCTAAACCCTTAAGTTGAATTGGTGACAGGGGCGAGACCTACCTCTCCCTGCACCCCCTCCCAGGGTTCCGCACCCTCCCACCTGGAGTAGTACCCCTGAGAGTCACAACCGGGGGAACTCTGAATACAGAGATTCCTCCCGCCAGGTCAGGCAACCCCTGAACCTGGCCACCCAACCCAGGATCTTAACCCCGTGGCTGGACTGGTGCCAGAGGTGAGTCCATCCTCCCTCTGCACCCCCTCCCAGAGTTCCGCACACCCCCCTACCCGGAGAGGTACCCCTGGGAGTCACAACCGGAGGAACTCTGAATACAGAGATTCCTCCCGCAAGGTCAGGCAACCCCTGAACCTGGCCACCCAACCCAGGATCTTAACCCCGTGGCTGGACCGGTGCCAGAGGAGAGTCCATCCTCCCTCTGCACCCCCTCCCAGAGTTCCGCACACCCCCCTACCCGGAGAGGTACCCCTGGGAGTCACAACCGGAGGAACTCTGAATACAGAGATTCCTCCCGCCAGGTCAGGCAACCCCTGAACCTGGCCACCCAACCCAGGATCTTAACCCCGTGGCTGGACCGGTGCCAGAGGAGAGTCCATCCTCCCTCTGCACCCCCTCCCAGAGTTCCGCACACCCCCCTACCCGGAGAGGTACCCCTGGGAGTCACACCGGTAGGGTCCTTAGTTACTGGTACCCCACCCTCCAGGTCAGGCAGTCCCTGCACCTGAAACCCCAGTCCAGGTTCTACACTCTGTGACTGGTCCAAACCCCGAACCTCGGGTACGCTGCCACCATGGAAGTACCTGGCACACATGATTTCAAGGTCTTCAGCTCTGTCTCTGTTAGCTGAAGCCTGTGCACCAGCTTCCCTTCCTTCATTGCAAGGCTCACACTCTCCCTTTTCTGCTCTAACCTCTCTGACGACACACACCCCCTTCCAAGGTTCTCTGGTGTGCCCGCCTCCCTGGGTGTGACCTGCCCCTCCTGTTCCCATCCCTCTCCCCTCTGGGTGGGCTCCTACCCGTGCCCCAAAAGTGGTACAGAGTTCCTTCTTCCCTCCGCCCAACAGGCACCCCCATCCCCTGACAACACTCCAGTATGCCAGGTGGGGACTCAGATAAATCTGGGAAAAGATACCAGGACGTGGGTGACAGGATTAGGTCTAACAGATCTTGATACACTCTACAGGCTAGACAATGGAGGGGTCAATTACTTTTGGCTTACACACAATAATTGTGCAGCCCAATTGCTGTGCACCCTGTCCCAATGGAGGGTGCTGCATGGTCACAAGTCCTGGATCCCACCGCTCGACACCAATATGTTGGAACTGGGGTCACCAGTCCCCTAGGGTAGCATGGCACGAGCGGGTAGGCATCCGAAAGCATATGTGTTAAGCAACCATGCAGCACACGCAACCACTGAGTCAGAAACCTGGGCACGCAATTAGTGACACCACTCCAGTGAGTTTGTGTAAAAACTCAAGTTAACTTTATTAAGATAGATAATCAAGTAGATGGAGCAGGATCAGGGTATTAGGAATTCATCATAAAATTAGCTTATCCGCTTTCCACTAAAATACATGTGTGAGAACACTTGGCAATAAATACTGGATGAATAAATAATAAATATTAGATGTTCCATAAATATTAAATATTGATTAAATACATTTTTAGAATAACACAGGCCTGACCTACGCCTTGCTCCTGCATCAAATACATTAAGGAGTTATAACAGAAAGCATTTCAATAAATAACAGTAGGTTTCCACTTTCCTTAAATATGAACCATCACATCAGTGGAAACCTTAGCTGTGCATAACTCTTCTCCCATATCAGGAGTAAAACATCTCATAAATAAATAAATGAGGTATCATAACTGACTTTAGGCTTCAACAAATATAACACTCAAGAGGCAAACCATTTCATTATAAATAAATGACCTCTTTTGTAGGTTAAACCATCTCCCTATTTAGGAATAAAACACCTCACTGGGGAAAACCAGCATTTCATTTAGGCATTTCAACATAGTGTACATAAAACATTCCCTTAAAGGCAGAGCATTCCTCTATGTAATATTCTGTGTTAGAAGTTAGGCCCTTCTACCTTACATGAGTGATAACCAGCTGCTCAATGAAGTATCAGGAATAATCTTCTGGTTTACCCCCTTGGAGGTAAGTAATCAACTTTTACTTGCAAGACACACTCCTGCAGGAATAACGTTTTCTTAGATAGCTGAAAGGCATTGCACTAGGCAGAGTTAGACATTTAACTACCCAGTACCAAATGTTCCTATAGGGCATTCCATCCTAATATGCAACAGTGCATTTCATCACTCCTCTTAAACAGAAATACACATTTCCTTACCCAGGAATCAACATTCTGTTACCTACTCTAAGCACGCATAAACATTTCAGCTACATTTCATTACCTAGAGCATTACTCAAAGCACCTTTAAATGAACCTTTCATTAGGCATTCAATACGGCATTTCATTAAGTCAGGGTCATCCACCCTCAAACTAAGTTGAGGATCTCTTTACTCTGAAATAACCCATGCTTAAGATGATAAGGAGCATTTCCTTAAGGCCCTCAACAGAACATGTCACTAAGGCAGGTAACCAACATATCCCTTATGCCAGGATCAACATTACATTCCAACTGGTTACTTTAATAATTCCCCTTCCCCTAGTCAGGGGTTAACTTTTTCTATCATTGGAGATCCCAAGGTGTCTTTTGGGGGCTCTGTCTAGTTCTAGGCCTTATTTGGGGCCAATAGGGCCCAGTCACCAGTTTCCAACAATTAATGAGGGCCAACGGGGCTCAGTGACATCTTCCCCCGGGGATTACCTTTTATCTTCGGCCCTTTCAAGGCCTTTGCGGAGATTCTGCAGCCGGGGAGGGCTTTGGCCCTCAAGCCGGCCTCGTGGTGGCTCAGCGCGATGCAGAGGGGCCTGATGCAGGCACCGGCGCTGGGACCGAGGCTGATCCTCGTTGTGGGGCAAACCGGAGGGGGGGGCTCCTGAACTCCACACCCCCTCCGCGATGAGTGTTGGGCCCGGCAGGGCTTCCCTCAGTTTTAGGCAGAGGCGCATCAAAGCAGCCGATCGCTGCTCGGCTCCGGCGGACAAACCCGGAAATTAGAAAGACGGGGGCGCGGCTAGAGACGCGGCGCCCCTGTCACATGATGCAGGCAAGGGCTTCAGCCTACTTACAACGCGGCGGCCTAACTCAGCTTCCAGAGGCCGCCGCGGAGATCTCGTCAGTCGGGCCGGTGGGGCGGCGGTGAACACCGCGATGGCTCCGCGGTCTCTTCTCCAGGCAATGGCGGCCCTCCCTCGGCACCGGGGGCCGCCGGGGCAATGCTAGCGCGTCTGTGGGATGCCTCAGACAGTCCGGGCTGCAGCGGTGACTGGGGAAGACAGCGCCTGACAGGGCGTCAGCGGTGAGTGCGCATACTGCGCTTTTGGGGGGCACAGCGCTGGGACGCCTCTGTGCTGGGTCGTGGAGTTGCGTAGCGCTGGGCAGTTATGGCGCTTCAAAAACCTAGTGCTTCAGGGGCATGAAGGTCACCAGTACCTCAGCACTTTTCACAGGCACAATGAGGCAAAAGCGCTCCACACCGGGACTTCAGGGCGCTTCCAGGATATAGCGGCAATTCCAACAGCAGCGCTTGACACACAGCGCCACAGGGTCACACCAGCCTACAGATCCCCAACAGGACGGAGGGTTACAGCGCTCTGAAGAGAGGTGTCATGGCGCTTCACAGGCCAGTTGACAGGGCGTGCTCGTCAGCCCTTCACAGCGCTCCAATGGGGGCCCAGCAGGGGAGCAATTACCAGCGCTTTTCACACACAGTTCTCAGCGCTGATGAGGGGCAGGTTATAGCGCTTTTTCAGGCAACAGTCTCTCAACTTCCCAGCGCTTCAACTAGGCAGCAACCTCCTCCATTACCTCAGCGCTCTTCCCAGGGGCCAGTCCCAGAAATAAGGCAGTTCAGGCAGCGCTTGCAGGACAGGTAGCTCAGGATGCTAGCGCTTAGAAAATTGGAGCGCTTAACCAGCAGACAGTTCCTTTAAATTAGGAGCAGGACATCAGATCAGACAGGACAGGCCACCCAACAGTGGTCAATCAGGTAGGGGAATCCCAGATGGCGTCAGGGGGCACAGGGAGCGACACAGCGCCAATACCTGGTGGGTTCCTCAAAAGTCCTGTGGGGATTTAGTTCTCTTCTTGGCGTGATGTTTCTTGCGCCCTTAGTTCAGTTACTTGGTTTCTGGTTCCTTGGTTTCTTCTTGGCGCAGCTGTTTCTGGCGCCCTTGTAAATAGCAGTTGGGTTCTTGTTTCCTTGAAGGGGGTTAAATTGGTGGCTGGTGTTGGATCTCCTCAGCCAATCCCCTCAAGTGGTCCCTGGGGGTTCCCTTCCGCTGGGCTAGGTCAGGGGGGATTTACAGGTGTGCTCAATACTTGAAAGGCAGCACTCAAAGTACTGTCACTTCCAGCATCATAGTCCCTGACTAGGCCCCTCTGCCTAAACTCCTGCGTAGGTTCCTCCCCCAGGTCCTCCCCTCAGCTTCTCTCCTTCTTCTCCTCAGGAAAGTTCCCTCCCTTTCCTTTTATAGTGCCAGTTGACAGTTGGTAGTGTCAGTTGGTGTCAGTTGGTGTCACCTCACCTGTTCCAGAAGGTTCCAGGAGGTGCTAGGTGGTTCCACCATTCTACCTATGGACAGGCTGGCAGGCTAAGATGGATACATTGCCTGAGGGTTCCAGCCTGCCCCTGGCTACTAGAATGCGCCCTCTAAACCACGCTGCTGCAGCAGAGGTCTGTGGCGGCCATGTTAGGTGTAGAAGGTACCTGCATTTTAACACAAGTTTTAAACTAAACAGGGCATTCTCCACCACCCAAAGCCTATACAGTGTTGTTTCAATGGGGGCATTCTAAATTAACAGGGGATAAAAAGCGAAAAATTTCTGGGGAAAGGGCCAAGTCTCACAAATACAGACAGCATGTTTTGTGCTACTTTGTGTCAAGGGGGCATCCCATGGCCGGTACATGGGCATTCCCATGGTACCACTCATTGTTTTTGGCACAAAGCCGATTTGCTAACAATGGCTGACAGGGCTTTGTTCTAAAACAAAACATTGTCTCCTCAAAGCAGATACTAAGAATGAGAATTGTTTTTATTTATCCAGTTTTAAAGTATGTCTAACCATTGTATTTTGTACTGGAAGCATGACTGTTAGACCTGGCATTCTTGGCATGATTTTCAGACCTCCAATTTATGCTGACATTGTTTTAGCTACCCATAGAACTCTGCACACTTTATCAATAGAAACCAGTGCTAAAGTGCTTGTGCTTCTTCTTCCCTAAAACATGGTAATATTGATTTATACCCAATTGGCATCTGTAATGTACTTGTAAGTCCCTAGTAAAGTGGCACTACCTGTGCCCAGGCCTGTAAATTAAATACTAGTGTGCCTGAAGTACTGATTGAACCATCTCCTTACATAGCATGTTAAACATGTCTCAGGCCTTCCATTGCAGCCTGTGTGTGCAGTTTCAAACCGCCATTTCGACCGGCCAAAATGAACCTTTTGTTAGGTCCAATCCTTCCTTTTAAATACATATAAGGCACCTCTAAGGTAGGCTCTGGACAGCCCAAAGGGCAGGGTGCAGTGCATTAAAAAAGTTGGACATGTACCTTAACGTTTTACATGTCGCAGTACTGAAAGACTCTTTTTTCTTATCATTTTCATTACTGCATGGCCTATCTCTCCCATAGGGTTACATTCAAATTACCTTATTACATTTTATAAATGTAATTTCTAAATGAGAACAAGTAACCTCTTCGTGTTTGGTGTCTCTGGAATCGAAATTTAAAATCCTAATGTATGGTGAAGTCGGATTTTAAATCACAATTCTGAAAACACCAGTTTTAGAAAGTTGATATTTTCTTGCCTTAGCCATTTGGTACCTGTAGCCTATCTATTGGTTAAATGACTGGGAGTAGTTGACAGTTGGTCTCTGGTTATCCCTCCTAAAGTGCCACACACAATGGGGGAGCTTAGGTGTGGCTGAATGTACCATCACTGGCAGGATGGGAGGCACCAGCTGGACCTGGCCCCACCTTCACTTGAATAAGCTGTGTTCTGCCTCCACACAAAGAGCTGCATACCCTCTGTAGTTAGACTGGAGCCGGGGAGTCTAGAGCTGGGGCCAGGAAGGCAGGAAACCTGTGCACTTCTGGACTTGTGGATCCTGTGCCAGGAAGATGGGCTGCTGTGCTGTTACCAGGACTGCCACTCTGCTGGACTACTGCTCTAAAGGAACATCTGCTCTGCTGTTCTGACCTACAGCCCTCTTGCCTGGGTGTGAAGGACTGGACCTGCATCTCTTGAACCCAGAGCCCAGGAGCCAGAGTGACTCCAAGGGAAAGATGATTGGCCTCCTGATTTGAATCCTCACGGACATAACAGGCTTCCAACAACCTTGCATCTTCACCTGGAGTCTGCCATCTGTGAGTCTACCCTGCCAAGTGATTCCACCCATGTTCTGGACCCTTGGAAGTGAGCTTAAGGTGCTCTGCCAGTCTCTGTAGATCTAGTGGAACCAATGATTCTCCCCTGCTGCATGGCACAACCCCGAGCAGAACCAACATCTTCACTGCTATGTGGATTGAACCCTTTGCATAGACCCACATTGCTGCCGTAGCCCACATTGCCCTCGGAACTGCCACTACATGACGCATCCTCAGCACAGACCTTCACATCCTTCATCGAAGGAAGCCTGGACAATGACTCCAGACTCCGCATCGCAGCCTCACAGCTCCTTGAAACGGATTCATCGCCCTGACCGTGTGCCTCATCCTCAACGCTGGACTTCGCATCCAAAGCCCTGTTGACAGGATCCTTGCTGACGATTCAGGCCCATGCATTGCAGCATCACAATATCTTGTAATGGATGCATTGCTTCAGCTGTGCAAAGCATCTTTGATGTGGATCCTTGCATTGCTCCGCAAATGAGGACTGCCCATGAGCTAAGTCTCAGGGAAATGGACATCAAAGCTAAGCAGGTGGAGTCCATCGATAATAGTGGTGGCATATCTACAGTGTCCATATTCCTAAAGCTCTAGTGACTGATTGTGCTGTGAGCGATGACATTGACAAGTAGTTCGAGGCTCATGAGATTGCTTTCCGGATGCACAGGATTCCTTAGGAGGATTGGGGGGCTAGTCTTTGGAAGTATATCCCCAATGGCTTAGCTTTGTCAGGAAGATTGAGGAGGGTGTTGGATTCAGATTTGCTGGCTCAAATACATCCTGTTAGAAGCACAGTAGGAGAGGGGCTTAAGGAACAGTAGAAATGGAGAAGAATGTGGATTGTGAGAGGTATTTAAAACTCAATATTTTGTAAAATACCTTCACATCTCAAGCACCGTCAAGAGGATCGTTGACAACAATGCAAGCCCTCGCCTCTCAGCCTCGCCGCATCTTGGACTTGACTTATTGCTTCGACTGTGCAACGCTTTTTCGCAACCAGGTTTTAAGGTACTTTATTCATCAGGCCTAAGTGGGTCCCTGTAGCTGGCCCACACTCCATAGCGGTCAGCCTGAACTTGTGACTTTGCTCTCATCCAGTGCAACCAGATATCCACAGTTGGCAGCATGGTGTATTTTCATTGAAATCTTTTATCTTGAATACCTCCGGTTCTATGAAGTGTATTTTTGTTGTTTTGGTCTTGTTTTATTTTTTAAAGAAAGGCCTATTTTTTCTAACTTGATGTGGTGTCCTTTTTGGATGGTGTTTTCGCTTTATTACTGTTTGAAGTGTTGCACAAATACTTTACACATTGCCTTTACGTTAAGCCTGACTGCTCTATGCCAACTTACCAAAGGATTTAGCACCAGTTAATTTAGCATTGGCTTGTGCCTCACCCTGACAAGGATTGTGGTTGCTTCTTGGCTAGGGCTCACATTCCAGTCAAAAAGCATCTCAATTTCTCACAATACACTTCCAGTAAAAATCCTACACTAGCTATCACAAACACTCACATTTGCACTATTGTGTAAAGATGTTTGAATGGTGCTAGGCAGTCTGCTTGTGCACCAGCACTGGGGAATAGAGCAGCAGGGCCATATTCTTAGTAGATATGGCTCTGTGATGTTCTCACCCACTGCAACTTAATCCAGCAACTTTGCATACTGTTCTGAGCAACTTTTCAAAAAACTTGCCTCTTTGTTTATTTACTTTGTGCACAAACGAATGCACTGTGAAGGGCATGTTAAAACCTATCTGTAAGGCTATCATTGCTCTTCAGTAATAATGGATGCACAGTTAGATAGATTACACTGGTCTGAAAAGGGGTCTTTGATGGGTTTTCTAGGCTCAGATTTAATGTCAATTTTTGCTGTACTCGTTGCTGTGTTAAAAAGCTCTTTGTGAGGAAATGTTATGTAATTTCCAGACAACTGTTTCAGTTTTCTGTGACTCTTTCAGCACCTTTAGCAGTCATAAGATTATACGTATATCGCTTTCATCTTTATACTAATTTTCTCCACTGCACAAAAAGCCACCATTATCAGAAAGCATTGACAAAGATAATTGGTGTAGCTTTTGCGGAAAATTGCTGAAGCATGAAGGAGTGAAAGTGCAAGAAGGAGACAATTGTGTTCCTTTTAAATCATTAACACATCAACATGCCTTTGAAGAGACCAGTGCAAAAGTAAATAGGATAAAATGGGGTTCACACGTTAGCGTATTTGATATTTTGTGTTTTCGTTCTTGCCACTGCGTGGTGGCGCGCCTCAGATACCATTATCTTCTAATGCAGCATACAATAAGTTATATCTGTAGTGGGGATGCAAACTCGTAAGGTGTTTTGATTTTAGATTGTATTCGGGCCCTGTGGTAAACCTGAGCTCTTGGGAAAGAGTGTTTCACAATATGCTGTGTAACCTGCATTCTTTAATAAACTAGTCTCTTCTTCTGAAAATCTTACAATCAGTTTGAGAATAGAGATTATAAATTGTTCTCAGGAGAACCAATCACTTTCTAACATTATTCCTCAACTGTTTCACTCATCCTTAGGAGCATGGTGTTAGAATCCTACTTATGGTGATTTTATTCCTAGTGAGACATTAGTTTTCCTAAGAGGAAGTATGCTGTCCTAGTATCCTAACCATACACTATAATAGGCTGGTGTTTTAAAATGCACCACTCTGTGGAAGGCCCGTGCCTGTGGTGTGTTATTGTATGTGTGAACTCCTACATGCAAGGTGATTCAGTGTCCCTAGGCTGAAGTGTGGTGTTTAGTTCCCTATGATTCAAAGCATTTTGGAGGGGTTGTGTTAGTTGGAAGCAATCCAGCGTGATGTTTTAGTTTCTCTATGATACAGTGCACTGTGGTGGGTTAGCACCCTGGGATATTATCCCTAAATGCAATGCTTCTTAGAGAGTTAGTGACCCCAAGATGCAGTGCAGTTAGCTTGCATTAATGTGTCTCTATTAGAGAAGCCAATACAACTTGCTTAGCAATTATTGTCCGATCTCTCTCATTCTGTTAATGACTCCAAAAAGGTAGTGAATTGTAAACTCACATCTTATTTTTAAGAGAATAATCTTCTTGATCTGATTTAGTCGGAATCTGCCCTGCTATGATCCTCCATGATCTCTCTGCAGACTTTGATAACATTATCCATTGGTGTCTCCTTTAATCATCTGGACATCATGGAGATACTTGGATTTCTTTCTGTCTTCTCAGTTGGTTTCAATCTGCTCATCTTTACCTGTTACAATCTTCATTTAATCCTCTTCCTTGTGGTGTGCCTCGGGGCTCATTCTTACTCATACTCTTTTCAATAATTACATTACTACAAAGGCTACCATATCTGACACTTTAGCCTCTTCGTTACACCATACACAAATGGCAATCAAATTGTCTCTATTAATGATGATATTGGATCAGCTCAGTCGTCTCTTTAGTCTTATCTTGTGGCACTCTAAAACTAAACGTTAATAAAAAACAAAAGTTCTCATTTTTGGCTGTTCTTTTTATGGCTGGTGGCCCATCCTGCAGCCACCAGATTTGGGATCCACAACAACACCAGTTAAAACTAAAGGGGCTATGTGTTTCCTTGTTTACAAGTTATTTAATAAAATGTATAAAGTCTCTTATGTGAGTTTCTTTTACCCCAGCAGAATTCTCTATTTCTTTCCGTAAATTACTGGAAATCAGTTAAGCAAGCAAGCATCATGTCCTGTTTGTTTTTTCCTGACCACCTCTGTTGTTGATTGCTAATTATTCAAAAGGCTGGGCTAATGGTATACTAGGTCTGGCTGATTGTTCTTCCTTATCTGCTAATTGAGACTCAGTACTTGCTATCTATAGCCAAATGGTATATTTTCAATTCATTGTGACTTTGTCAGCAAGTCTTTCACCATCAAGGTACAACATATCTACAGCAATGTTCTCTCATTACCCACATAGCCTCTGATCCTCTTATGCACATCTACTGAAGATACCCATTAACTAGGTCCATTACACTTCGTTCTTATTTCTGGCTGCCACACATGAGAATGAGAATACCTTTTATTCTACATATATGTATTTATATGGTATTACTATAGAACAAACCTAGCCTGAAGGCAGCAGAGCTCCGTCATGAAACATCTTACCCACCATGTAATATTCTGGAAAACAATAATAACTTTCTTTTCACTTCTTCTTAGTCATCTCTGTACCTATCAGTTTTATCAAATAGCACAAGAATGTCTTCCTGAATAACAGTATCCTATAGAAATACCTCAAAAATACAAGTATTCCATCATGCATTCAAGTCCGGTGAGGTGGCATCCATAGTTGTCATGACATGTGAACTACCAGTATCCCTGGATGTGCTGAACAGTACATATGGAGTACAGTTCAACGCCCTTAGGGTTTTGTGCTGGGCAATGAGGCACATTCGTTTTAGTAAGATGAAGCGGAATGTATTTATGCCCCTGTAATGCATTGCTATGCATTTGTCTAATGTCCATAGGATATAGTCTAACATTTTAGGTTATTGTCCCTCAGATGGATTGCAGTGTGATTTGTAAGTGTAGCAGGAAGCATCAGTAAGGTGAAGCGCGGTGAAGGGATAGTGCCAGATCCACCCAAACACCAATAATTAAATGATAAATGCAACACCATTGACAATCTTTTTCTCATCAGAAATGATTGACTAGATCGGACAGCCTATTGACCACACCAAATAAGCAACCCCTTGCAATTTTGTCACATTCTGCAATAGTCTCAGTTGGACAACCTTCGACACAGTTGCATTAGCTTATCTCCCAGCCATCACTCAAAAAAGCTTTCTATGTAGACATTATTGTCATCTCATCCATCCTAAAGTCCATTACCGAGAAACACTGATACCTCTTCTAAACATAATCAATGTTTCACGCACATTAGACATCTTCCCAGACTCTCTCATGACAGGTCAAATTTCCCCACCACTCAAAAAGCCCACACTGTACCATAGTGAACAGGATGCTTACACCTGGCTGCCTACAGTTTATAAATCATAGAAATCCATTTACAAATACATTTACACACCAACCACCTTCTTCACATCTATTGATCAGGCTTTAGATCTTTCTGCAGCTCAGAGACAGGCAACTTTAAAATTCTAAATGCCCTCATAATACAAGCTAAAGATAATCCTCGTTTCCTCATGCCATTATCAGCAGCCTCTCAAGATACATTGGGTTCACCAGCAATACTCTAGTGATTCTTCTCGCTCTCTGATAAATCCTGATAAATGCATTTCACTACCATAACTTTCTAGTAGCCTGCAGAGTCCCTCGATCTACCCTCCTCTCCTGTGTTGACTTCATGTTGAACATGGACCTCTAGAGTCCTCTTTACCAGTCATAGAATAAAATTAACTAATATGTGGATCAGACTCAACTGTATTTCTAAGTAACGCAAACAAAGAATTGTCTGTCTCAGAAACTGTCCATCATTCAAACATGCATGCCAAATTCCAAACTGAAGTGAAAACCTCAATGGACACACGTCCTCACATACAACAGCAATTAGTCCAAGTGCTGGATTCAGTCAATAACATGCAATTTAATGGACCCCCAAATTATCTTCATTATTGAGTCTGACCCATGCTTTTAATCGTGCACTGCAAATGAAACACAGAATGCATGGTGCTAACTCTCTCTCTACTGTGTAGCTTCAACCCTATCCAAAGCAGATTTTGAAACCACTAAACATAATTTAATCCTCTCATAAGAGGACTGACTAAATCCTTCTCACCAGAATACCAGAATTTATACCCCCACCAGTGAAGAACATCCTCCATGATGCTGCTGCATATCTCTTCGGGTGGCTGAAGAAACCTGACCATGTGTCACCTCCATAGAGATCAATACTGGCTGCCACTTAAAGCATGCATTATTTTGAAAACCTATTTTGCTACATATAAGGCACTAGCAAATATAGCTCCCTTTATCTTACAGAACAATTGAACATCTTCAGGGGTCAATAATCAAAAGAAGCTAGGACTTTATTAAATAGCAGTTGAAGAGATCCTAAAACCCAGAAACAAACCTTCTGCAGCTGTTCACCCAAAATAAGGAACATTCCCCACACATTAAAATTACGCCGCAGCTATTATAGTTTAGGAAACACTTGAAGATACATTTCTTCAAGGCATATCTAATCAACTGACAAAAAAGGCATCTTCCCCCTCATTTGCTAGGTGATTAAGGACAACTTTTTATTGTCTCTGGCTATGTATACAGTTTTGAATTGTCTCCCCACCCTATTTCTTGCACTCTGATTCCTCAATTCCAGTTGCTCTCTTGCTCTCAGCTAGGTTGACACAGTATAACAAACATTTAACAGGCATGTAACTATAATTGTAAATCAAACAGCTGTACAGTACCAAGAATGCTCCCTCAGTATAGTGTCAACATCCATATCTCAATTACCTCTTCCAATAACAGCTGCCTTTGAAGACCTTAGTTCTAAATTAGAGCTAAATTGTTCACCTTGCTCACAGAATGCACCTGCGCTGGCAGCCATGCTGCTGGAGAAGACACCTTTGGAATCAGTTACTCTCCTGTGCATAACACTAAATATGTTCATGAGAACATCTTACATTTGCTGCCACAAATTTGTGAAATAAATGAGTACCCAAAAACATGGATTTTCTATGAAAATTGTGTAGTTTAGGACAGTTTCCACTGTCTTAAAAAAATGCCTCATTATTCTGACTGATTTATAATGTTTCCTATTTTACAGTTTTAATTCATTAATTGGGAAGCAGTTGTTTAGAAGGTATACAGAGCAACATTTTATTGACAATTAGGTGTATACTTTTAAATGTGTTGTCACTAACCATGTTATAATTGATGTAATATGTGACATCATCACCAGTGGATTGCGGGTGCGAGAGTTACAGTTAGTACAACTAAATATAACGGAGGAATTTCAATGGTTTTGTATGAGTGAAATGCCCAGCTAACTATAACATCCCTGAAACCTATGTTTTTTTCAATGAATTATCAAGGTTTTTTAAATGATAATTCCTAACTATAACCTGCTTGAAACCTATGGTTTTCTCAGTGAATTTCTAAGGTTTTTTAAATGATAATTCCTCACTATAACCTGCCTGAAAGCTATGTTTTTTAATGTGAATTTAAAAGGTTTTTTAAATGCTAATTTCTAATTATAATGTTCATTAAGCATATCTGTTTTTTTCTTTCTTTTTTTAATTATCATCCCAATCTCAACCTAGTAAAAATTGCAAATATCACCACTCTTCAATGGATTCCTTCCGCCAACAAAATCGCCACAAAGCACTAAAAAAAAAGGCGATAGCTCCACTTACCAGTAACAAGTTAACATCAACATTTAGCTGGTGTAAGGAGGTTGACTATCTACTGCATGAATTACACCCAACTCACACCCATATTTAAAGACAAATATGTGATAGAGGTACTAATCATGCACCTCTGACACCCAACAAAATCACAACACCCAGAGCCACCACCACCACACCACCCCCCCCAGACCCCTTCCCCCTACTACCTCAGAGGCAGCGTAAAATAGGACAACGGATCTTCCCAAGATTCCATATCCTCTGAACCGCACAATAGCTGAATGTTCAGAGATGTGGCAACCAACTATGTATAAGGGAGTAAATTCGCACATCAACAATAATTTACAGAATCCCAAGTGTACGGGAATATGCTATACACAACTCACTATAGAAACAAAAAACTTTTCCTTGTAAATATATAGTATTGATGCATGTAGTGTACTGCACAGAGGACTCAACCAAATTATCTCAGACACTGGGGAATATCTTGGTCATGTAACTGTGTTGCCCCCCCCTTGAAGCAGAAGCAGAGTGGACTAGTCCAACGAATGAAACTCCAGCGTAAGAGTATAAATACATAGGCTACGCCTTGATCGTGGTTCACGTGTGCGAAGACAAAAGACTCTGACACAGGAAAGGTTCTTATCCTGCCACGTGGCTGCTGCCATAACCAAGTGCCTCCTCGATACAGGCCCATTGCGAACTCAGCGCCACAGCACCGCAGACTTATGTCTGTAATGACTACTGCCTTTGATCTACACTGGGGACAGCAGGGTTCACAACTTGAAATTAGCTTTGGATCTACACTACGAACAGCATTGAATTTAACCTTGCTTTTTTTTAAGGCAGAGACAATTGTACTATATGTCTTCGGATTTTGTAAAAGGATGTCACAAAAAGCATTTGTCTATAACTGTGCTGACTACTGCCTTCGATCTACACTACGGACAGCAGGGTTCACAACTTGAATTCAGCTTTGCCTCATACACTACGGACAGCATTGAATTAAGCCTTTCTTTATTTAATGCAGAGACAATTGTACTCTATTTCTTCAGATTTTGTTAAAGGATGTGACAAAAAGCATTCCTCGATGTCTGTCCTGACTACTGCCTTCGATCTACACTGCGGACAGCAGGGTTCACAACTTGAATTCAGCTTTGGATCTACACTACGGACAGCATGAAATTCAGCCTTGCTTCCTTTAAGGCAGAGACAATTGTACTCTATGTCCTCAGATTTTGTTAAAGGATGCGACAAAAAACATTCCTCAATGTCTGTACTGACTACTGCCTTTCATCTATATCAATTTATAAGTGTGTGCTATATATTTTTTTTTTTAGCATATTTACATAGAGCGAAGTCGACCCAAAACTATATCAGCAATTTACATGAGCACCGTATTTACAGTACATTTTCAGGCACACGTAGATTACGTAATTTCTTTACAATAACAGGATGTGGACGCGCCTCGAACACTGATTTCCAGCACCAAGTTCGACAGTATACCTGAATGATCACATACGTATATATATTAGCTGCCCTTCATGTGCCAAAAACTGCAGCCTAAACCTTTACCAGCCCTATATTACTACAGCTACAACACTCCACTGAATGTACAGCAAACATTCATATTCGCAGAAATGCGTCATGTCCCCCATCTTTTATGTGTGCAACTATGGATGAATATAAGATCAATGATAATCGTACCTTCCAGGTTAGCCATATTGTGGGACTTTACAGACATAATGACACGTTTGCGTGTAAGACCCGGGTGACAGCAACACTACAACATGGAATCTGTTGATTTCTCATATAGCTGACGACGGAACCACGCCCATAGCTCCGGAGTCATCGTTCACAGCCTCGCGCAGCACTGACATACGTCAGTCCAGACCACTCTGCTTACGCTTTCAGGAAAACACAACGCTATATGGCCCAGATTTCCATTATAGTGATTTCTTACTTCTAAGTCTAGTTGTCAGAACGGCACACACACACTCCCTCATGGCTGGCATACACCCACACCACACCTCCAGCACATGCGTTACTACACACGTGACCCTACCAATAAAAAAGACGGGACGCATGTTCTCTATGCCATTTTAGAGTTGCTCCCATTGCAAGCGCTGTGATAACCCGTCCTAGTGGTTCGGACGCCTCATGTAGGCCTGAACTACCAAACAAGGGGGCCCACTACCACATGCGTGGCTTCTTTGGTCACTGAGTTAGTGGTACCGCAAGGACTGAGCGGGTGAGGAACCTGCGATGAAGATAGGTGCACAAGTATGTCTTTTGTCATAGCTATATCAAGACTCAGCACCAAATATGAGACTTCTTGGTGGCAGAGCGGGACTGCATGATGTAGAACGTACCCTGTCCGTGAAAAGGTGTGCAGTGAGGCCTGGGTGCGCAGCAGAGGGAGTAGATGGGGTGCAGCAGACTGGATACAAAAAGGCGCCGGAGGGAGTTAGGCGTACGCAGTCCTATATAGCGTATGTTACTGCATTTGTATTTTTTTCCAATAGCAGGAACATTTTTATAGTTGGTCAAATGCCCGCCGCTCGTGATGATTGAAACCACGTGTATCACTGCGCACCACTTGCTTTCACAATCGCATGAAAAACATTACTACTCAACGAATTGTTCATAAATCGAAGCCTATTAAACAAGTTGGAACTGTACAAATAGTTGTATTTTTAATGGGGGAGGGAAGATGTGTGAAAGGGCGATGTTATTCTACTCCACATTAAGATAGTGACAATCACCAATCATAACATCTTTCTTTTACTATCTTTAGATGTAGAGCTTCAGGGTGCACTATGTCCTGGCAAGTGGTGAAAGACACACTGGTGACAGAAAGGTGAGCTGCGAATATTCTTTTCAGTCACTCTCTCACTTCCTCTCTCCTTTGATAAAGAAATGACACAAGTTATCTTCCTTTTTATCTAACAGGTTTTGTTTCACAAATTGGCTTTCCCTCCCAACACCTCCAAAGCTCAATGTTTGACGATTCTGCGATGATGCATGGCCATCATAACAACGCCTGAGAAGGCTGCTTCGACACGTGGTGCACCCTCTTTGAATCATGCCAATGGAACAATGTGAGCAAAGAAGTTTGTATCCGAAGCAATCAGAAGTCACCTGTATGCGCAGAGAGTGGGTACTATGCAGCAGCTTGACAGCGTAGGAATGTACAATTACCCCCGGGCAGTGAGAATGGATAGGTTGGAACATTCTGAGTGCGCAAGAAAAGGCACTCACCTCTGGACTCTGGGAGTCAATGGGGTGCAACAGTCTGGGTACGCAGTAATTATAACTCACCACTATGCAATGGGAGTGTCTGGGGTATAGTACTCTGGGAGAAAAAGAGCACACAGTCACCACCTTGATGTAATACAGTATCCCAAGTCTCCAAAGGCATAAAACCGAAATATACTTGTGCAGTTGTATGTACTCTGCTATTACTAACTCTATACTATCTTTCAGATCACTAAACTTGAGGGTGCACTATGAACCAGCACATGCTTGGACACACAACGGAGACAAAAAGGTGAGCTACGAAGATTTTCTCCAGTATTAACACTACCTCTCCTGCTCCATCTATTACTTTCTCTTACACTTTCAATGTCATGGTTTCTCTCTTTCTCTCTCTCCCCCTCTCTCACATTGTTTCTCTTTCTCTTTTCAAGTTATGAACCCTATTGTCCACTCTACCGATAAATAAATCAAGGCTGAATTTAATACAGTCTGCAGTGTAGAACCAAAGCAAACTTCAAGTTGTGAACTCTGTTTGCCACAGTGTTTACACAAGGTAAGCAGAGCGGCCTAGATACACAATGCCTCCAAATAAATGCGTTGGAAATAAACAATATTGTCCTGCATAATGACGTGATCTCTCACCTAATTCTGTCTCATCTCTGAATAATTTTAAAGACCTGTTGGTCCATACTGTAAATCTGACGCAGTAGGCTCTTCCCTACAGACACCTCTTCAATGCGGAACTATAAGAGAGGTGGGATGTATCAGGCACACTGCAGACGTGCAAATAACCAAATATTGCCAAGTATTACCTTAATTTGTGATCTTTGAGCTCATTCTTACACATTGATCTAATTTTAAACACTTATTTTCATTTTTGTTTTGCAGGTTACCTACCCTCCTTCCATTGGAGTCCATCTCTCATTTTGTTTATTAATCAATCAGGAATTTTATATAGCTCGCTACTCACCCGGAGGGTCTCAAGGCGCTTGGGGAAGGGGGGGTCTGCTACTGCTCGAACAGCCAGGTCTTGAGTTTCTTCCTGCAGGAGAGGTGGTCTTTGGTCTGACGGAGTTGAATGGGGAGGGAGTTCCATGTCTTGGCTGCCAGGTAGGAGAAGGATCTTACTCCCATGGTGGCTCTTCGGATGCGTGGAACGGCAGCGAGGGCGTGGCTGGTCGAACGAAGCTGGCGGGTGGGAGTGTAGAAGGTCAGGCGGTTGTTGAGGTACCTGGGGCCCAGGTCGTGGAGGGCCTTGTGTGCATGGGTGAGGAGTCGGAACGTAATTCTCTTGTTGACGGGGAGCAAGTGTAGGTTTCTCAGGTGTCTGGAGATGTGGCTGTTACGGGGGATGTCCAGGATGAGTCGTGCGGAGGCGTTCTGGATGCGATGGAGTCTCCTCTGTAGTTTGGCTGTGGTTCCGGCGTAGAGGGTGTTTCCGTAGTCCAGTCGGTTGGTGACGAGTGCCTGTGTGACCGTCTTCCTGGTTTCGGTGGGGATCCAGCGGAAGATCTTCCGGAGCATGCATAGGATGTTGAAGCATGAGGACGAGACGGCGTTATGTTAAAGTTACGTTTCTAGTTATTTATTGTTGTTTCATTTAAAGCTAATTTTGAAAAAGTGTATACATTATTTAGTGTGATAATCATATGCTTAGAGAAGATTTAACAATTAAAGTAGAAATTATGTTCATAACTAGAAGTATAATACTGAGGCTAACTCTTTACCTCCTCTTTACCAGAGTCTGTAGCTGCGATTAACGGTTCCTATGGCAAAATTTTAAAACTCCAGCACAGTAACTGTTTGGATTAGCAGCACTGTGTGGTGAACTTGTAACCTGTGTGCTCACTTAAGTGTTCCATGAACTGTTATTATGGTAACAGGCAGTAAGCAGTTTGGGGGTAGGGTTGACAGGTACTGGCTGTACAGAAACCGTTATATTCACCCAGGATCCTCTACATGACAGAGAGGAAAGCAAACTAAGATAGAACACTGTGTAGCAGATTTACAAGCCCCTTGCGCCACTTTCGCGTCACTTTTCCCATGTTAAAAGTGATGCAATAGTGGCGCAAGAGACTTGTGAATCTGCCCCTTTGTACATTACGAGCAAAAGAAGTGCACAACTCTTCGAATTCTTTATCGATCACAATTAAACAGTGTTGCTTCACGATTCACAATGCACTTCACTAAATACTTCATGCCTACTTAAATGGGAGACGGGATTGTCGACATTACAAAACTTAGGGGCATATTTACAAGGACGGCGTTAAAATTGTTGCCGCTTTAACGGCAGCAAACTACAACTAAAATGGCGATAATGAACTTCAAAATCCTTTGTTATCTTACCGGGAGATTTTTGGAACATTGCTATTTGCTATGCAAGGGTGAGAGCTGAGGTTCTCGCTCTGTCATAGCAAACTTGGGGGCATATTATCAGGGAACGGCGTTAAAATTATCGCCGCTTTAGTGGCAGGAAACTGCCGCTAAAGCGGCGATAATGGGCTTGATAATATGCCGTAGAGAATTCCAATAGAAGCCTATGTTATGACCCGAACATGCGCTTCTATTGGACTTCTCATGGGCATATTTTCAAGCCCTTTATCGCCGCTAAAGCTGTGATAATTTTATTGCCGTTCTTTGATAATATGTCCCTTGGTTTGCATTTAGAAAGAGAGAACACAGAAACCTACTCTCTCTTTTAAAATGCAAAGTAGAATGCTTTTCCCCACGGAGAGCTGCATATTAGCAGGTCCCCGTGTGCAAAAGTAATGGCGGCTTCCGAAGGATACAGGGAGCTAACTGAGATCGTAGGGACATTAGGCCTTCACCCACAGTCCCCAAAGTTGTATCCCATGGGATGAGATACCAAGAAAGAATAAAAATTAATAGTAGGTGATTTTTTTTAATGATAAAGTTAGGAGTCTGTAATGGGCATATTTACAAAGACAGCGTTAAAATGTTCTGCTGTAAACCTGGGCTTCTATTGGAATTCTCACAAATTCTCAAAGGCATATTATTAAGCCCATTGTGGCCGCTTTAACAGCACTTTCTTACGCTAAAGCGATGATAATTTTAACCCTGTCCTTGTAAATAAGCCCCCAATATCGTGAGAAATACAGCGATAATTCATGTTCGCAAGTGAAAAGCTTGTTAATATAAGACTGTGGACTTAACATATCAATCCACCTCCTATATTAAACATGCTTAAGTCTACTTCAGAACAGATCTTAGGGTCCGACGTAAATCTCAATTAGCGAGAAATTTGCTATCGGTCCTCAAATCCGGGGCCGCCTTGTAAATACAACGCCGTTGTCATACCTCCCTCTTCCTTTTTATATTCTCATAGAAACACCTACCTTGCCACTGAGAACACCTACATTGCAACTCTTTGGATATAGGAGGCGAGCCCTTAGAAAACCGGCTGCTACCGTGCATTAATGCATCTTAGCATCACCTAGTAAATAGGGCAATATAATTTTCGCAGCATTTTTGTCTTTTTTAAAAATATTGCGGCGAAATGGAACTTTTTAATATGCCCTCAAGTTTGCTATGACACAGCGGGAACCTCGACTCCCGCCCTGCCATAGCAAACAGCAGTGTCCCGGGGGTAGACACCCTGAGACACAGCAGGAGCCGCTCCTGGGAGGTGGTGTTCCCCAAGGCTTTCGACTGCTCCAGAATGGAGACCACGCGGCCCCCCTCCCAAAATATAAAAAACCCTGGAGGGTGGTAAACCCCGGGGCTTAGACGGACCTTTGAGCTCCCTCGCCCATTTATTTTGTAGCACCGATAAATGGCAGTCCCCGGGCTATAGGGCCCCACAGGACCCCATCAAATGTAATATTTTAGACCCCTGGATTTGGCCCTCCCAGGTAGCTAATTTTTAAACAAGCACAGGAGCCCGCTTCGTTTTTATTTTTACTACGGCGGATCCATGTACCCAATGCACATTTCTCCGTTTTTGCCACACAAAAAAAGAATTTTGGGGGGCCCTAGGGGTCCTTGTGGGACCCCCTAAACTGGTCTAGATGTCGCACTATTTTCTAGATTCTCGCTTCTACTGAGGCACAAAATGGCTGCCAACACTTCGAATGTTGACAACCACTTGACAGTCAATTAGCGTGTGATCGGGACGCTGCGCTTAGAGTGTGTGCATGATGAGCAGATCCACCGAGGCCATAGATGTATATGAACTTTAATTGCACAAGTCTGAACCAAGGACTACCACTTTGCCAAATTTGGTGCAATTCCGTTCAGAAGTTTGGGCTGTAGCCGCGATGAATAAATCCAATGGAAAATTGCATGGGGATAACACGTTTTGGGACCCCCTTTTTCTTGGCCCCCACTTTAAATGCAATATTTTAGACCCCGGGATTTCTCTTTTCTACATAGCTAATTTTTAAACAAGCAGAGGAGCCCGCGCTTCGTTTTTATTTTTTTTACGGCGGATCCATGCACCCAGCGCCCATTTCTCAGTTTAAAAAAATATATATATCCTTTTTTGGGCCCTAAGCAGGTCTAGAGGGTCAAAACATTTCTTACCTGCCCCCTTTATACGTTTTGAACACTAGTTCCACTAATTTCTATATCCTCTGTTCTACCGAGGCACAAAATGGCTGCCAACACTTCCTGGTTTTGAATGTTGACAACCACTTGACAGCCAAACAGCATTTAGCGCGTGACCAGGACGGTGCGCTCATAATCCGCGCAAGATGCGTGGATCCACAGAGGCCATAGATATATATGTACTTTTATTTGTATTTTTCTCAGGAACTACTGAGCAGATTTACACCATATAAGCAAAAAGGCACGAGTTTGAACCAAGGACTACAACTTTGCCAAATTTGGTGTAATTCCGTTCAGCCGTTCGGGCTGTAGCCACGATGAACAGTACCTATGGAAAATTGCATGGGGAAAACATGTTTTGGGACCCCTTTTTTTCTCAACCAAGGCTTCACGAATCACCCCAAGACTTTCAGGTTATGCGCGGACCGGAGCACACCACCAGTTTTGAAAATTTCGCGAAGATTCATCAACCGGCGCCAAAGTTATTCCAAATAGAAGGTTGCGGATTTCCTGGTTCATGCTAAAACTGCATAAATCAATAAACAAGTTCCTACCCTACAGCTGCATGGTGGCCAAACTGCTAGAAACAACTCCTGCATAAAGCTTGCTCCCACTAACTAGCATTGTTCTATTGTGAAAACTAACATCTACCAGCCACCACACCTTCAAGTGCAATTCAGTTCAAATATTAATTATTTTAGCCAAGGTTCCAAATGTACACTTACGACATTCAGAACATGTTAAGGCAAATTATCTATATGCCATCTTGCACTTACCACACCTCAAAGAGTCAAGGAGTCCAACCATTACTGCTCATTGACTAGCTGTAGAAAATGGTTGCATTTTTTTATATACTAGAATCTCTTTGCATTGATAAAAGAAACTGACCTATCCATGGTTTTTAAAACTATGAATTGTTCTCACCTGTCACCTTTGACAAATGTCTGCCTATTACTGCTTTAGGAAAATTCTGAAAATGTACTTGTTTTTCTATGCTCTGCCCCTGTTGACTCCTTTTTAGGTCGAGCAGTTGAGACGTCTTGTATATACTTTAGTATATACTTATATGAGTATGTACTTTGTGGGCTCTGGAGATCAGCCCTAGGGCTTGTCTGCTTCCGCTTAGGGACTTTTTTTCTGTTCAAATGTCTCTATTTAACTGTCTTGATAGAAAATGACCAGTAGAGGTCAGTAAATTACCAGAATTGCTTTCTGCTGAGGGACTTTTTTTTTATTTTTCTGGCAACTGCCTCCATTTAACTTTCTTGATGGAAAACGACCAGCAGAGGTCAGTAAAATACCAGAATCACTTTAGCATTCTCTAGATTCCATTCCATAGAAATTGTCTTTCCACGAGCACCCGTAGACAATAATATTTTTTTCAAATCTTGTATTTTCAGTGATATGACTACCGAAGGCCCTGATTGTATATTAAAACCAGAGCTTTGGACTATACCATTTCCCACTGAAAGGCAATAATTCTCTCCATGTGTTCCCATACCTGGAGTGTCACGCAGTTTGGTGCTTACTTTCCCTCCATGTTAAAGAACAGTAGATGTTTCAGCACCCAGGCTAATGTGTTGCATAGCTAAATACATATAAGGTCCCAAAGGCGAGACCAATTGCATTTCAAATACTTGTTATATCTGGCGTGCGACAATACCTTTTGATTTTACTAAAATTATACATATTATAAATGTGCCTAACGGGGTTTGAAGACAGCTCTCCTTATCCTTTGGCGATGCACATTTTTCTTTCACTCGCTAAGGCTTATGGCATTCGGCAATTGGGAAGCTCACTTCATCCATTCACTAGAGAGTGATGGTATTCTGCTCTGCATCACACAGGATAGGTTCTTTATGCTAGAATGATATGATGCCACTATGTGCTTTATGTGACCAAACAAATGCGTTTGTCTTTTGATATTTTTCTTGTATATATTGACGAGGGCATGGGGGCTCCTCCAACAAAAAATATTTTCAAAAGCAATGTCAAAACAAAACAAGCATTGCCAAATCCAAAAGTCTTGCATCCAATGCCAGATGTATTGGCTTTGCCAAGGCTTGTTGTGTGAGGGTCTGCTTGGTCTAGTGTCATAATGGCTACATATGATAGCCTGTGCTTAACAAATTAATAAATAAATATGCAACTAAATAAATTGTGGTTATCTAGCGTGTGAGCACAACATTTTTTCTCATTTTGTTTATCGAACAATCTTTCATCAAAGACCATTTTATTGCGTGGTAATGAAATACTTTGTATATTATGGTACCCAGTTGATCCCAATTGTAATTAGCAGAGCGGAGGCACGCAAGAGCGTAAAATATTTAGATGTTTGAATGAGAAAATCTATACAGAGTTTCCTGTACACCTGGGATTTCCATTGATTCCCACATTTTTGGGGATTCACAAATGTACCAAACCTATTCCCGAAAATTCTATGTTTTCTGTGGATGTTCTTGATCGATTCCTTTTATACTTACTGCTAGAAAATGACTAATTATTTTTTTCGTATTGTTTACTTCACATTGAAAACATTTGTAACTTATACTCTAATCATCGATACCACTTTACTCCACTCTATCCTATTCTTCGCCTCTCAAACCCACTCCATTCTACATCACTCTGTGCCACTCTACTCTACACCACTCCAGGCCAATAAACTGTGCCTCACTCTACTCTACTCCATACCACTCCACTCTATGTCCATACAGTCTATGCCCCTCCACACCACTCCATACCATTCCACCCTATGCCATGTCACTCTAGGCCACTTCACTCCAGTCTATGCCACTCCATTCTGCTCTAAGGAACCACCAATTCAGTCTATCATACTCTACACAACTGTACTCTACGCCACTTCACTCTGTGCACTCCACTCTGTCAGCTGCACATTGTGCTCTATGTTGCAATACTCTATGCCACTCTACTCCATCTGCACCACCCTATGCCACTCCAAACCACTCCGTTCTATGCCACTCTACTCGGTGCCACTCCACTCTACTTTACTCTATGCCTTCCATTCTGCTGTTCTTCACGCTACTCCATTTCACACCACTCTACTGTACTCTATGCCACTCTACACCACTCCATGCCACTATACTCTACACAACTCCGGTCTATGCCACTCCAGTCTACCACACTCCACTCCACTCTAGGACACTTCTCTATGGCACTCTACTCTGCACCACTCTCCTACACTCCACCCTATTCCACTCCATTCTACGCCACTTCACTCTGCACCACTCTACTCAACATTAATCAATACCACATTACTCTACGCCACCCTGCTCAATGCCACTAACTTTTAGCCATGATGAGAAGCAACCACACTGTCACACAACATGACTAAATATGCAAGACCTATTGGCTTTTCTAATGCTGATTTCCTATTGGGAATAAAGTCACATCCAGCAAACAAAATGCCCTGCTTCGTGAACTCACGTAGTGCCTTGGCATCACGAAATCGGAAGTAATTCATTGCACTGCTTTACGGTGAAGCTGTGCTACCACCGACAAGCTAATAATGTTCAGTGGTGAGGCTGGATATTCCTAAAAGATCTGGGTCACCCACATCATGAAGGGGGTGATTGTTGTGACACCTGAGACTTCCTTTTTAAGGTCTAACCCCCTCATACCCGCACAGCTTGAGCTGATCTTAAGGCCCGCATGGGGGTGGTTTCACAAATTTGTCTCAACTCACTGTTCACAACATCTACAGTTCAAAGCTGTGCATGCGCACTGGTGCTCTAAGTGGGATTCTAGCTTGAAGGCAAATTATTGAAGGGTTTGCAACTTAGGTGAGAGCTGCTCATTCCGTGCTATCCCTGCAACCACTCTGGTCATATGACTGATCCAAACTTGCTGTAAACAGTCTGGGAGGTGATTATCTGCGAATACGATTTCAATAAACTGGGCTACTGCAAAAAAGAAAGACAAAAAATATATCTTATTCAATAAATTAAGAATATGGCTCAGAAACGCATTGGGTGGTATGCATGCTCCTTGCGATCTTGTTTATGTCAACAGATTTAAGCACAAATCATGGAGCTCATACAACTGCAGGCCCCTCCATTGACTGTTGAGAATGCTTGATGGAAGGAATTTCGCCCTGCTCTAGCAATGGTGGTTGTAAATGGTGGAGAAGATTATCACCCTGCACACTTCTAACAAATACTTTCACAAATAGTGGAGACTTTGGTCATCTTTCTGAATCTTGATGGACGGTTATGAACACCAATCCTGGCTCAATGAGTAGGAGCTAACTCTGCTAACATCTCCCAAGATTCTAAAAGGTACTTTCCTGTAGTTCCCTGCTTTCATTATCCTCTTAATAAAGTAGAGTTTTTTTTTTACATTCTCGAAGATACATAGTCAGTTGGCCCTGTAACTCATTGTTTGCAGAACTTAGTTTAGCTTGCAGGCTCCCTAACGCAACTGTGTAGCACAATTTCGACTTTCATGGTGCCACTGAGGGTGTCAGCATATTGTTTAGTTAGTTTCTCCAGAGTTTATATCTAGACCTTGTCAATTCAATGTTCCAGCATTTGTTAAATTATCTTAGGTTGCAGGGTTTGTTTTTAAGCGTTATGTATTCTTTTACTCAAAGAAGCTCAGTCAATTCAATTAAAAATCAATTGCAAAATGCTTTATTCGGTATGCATGAATACAACCATATAGCAACAACATAAAATAAAATAAAAACATATTTATATCAATTTTGGTTTGCCAAATGCCATGATTACTTAAATACGTATACATTTAACACCACATATCCGACAGTCTTTAAAGTGTTTTTTAGTGCATTTGTATACTAATGTATGTGCAAATTTAGCAATATTAAAGTGCAAAATTAAATGAATCATCCTTACATATGTACAAATTACATTGGAGCATACTTCTACTAGTACATGTGCAAAGTGGCAAGATAAAGTGCAAAATGGCAATACCGTTCTTTCTGAACACAGTATACAATAGGCCTGGGCGGAGTTGGCGGAGTGGGGCTTCGCGGAGCTACGCGAAGTGGGCGAGAAACTACGCCCACCTCCGCACTCCGCGTAGCCCCACTCCGCAAACACCACCCGGCCGCCAGCCCCGCCACCCGCCTCCCGCCTCCCTCCCGCCCTCCCGAAATACATTAAATTAAAGGAATACATTAATTTAAAACACACTTACCTTGCCGGCCGCTGCCTGCCGCGTCCCCGGGGCTCGCTATCTTCCGGCTTCTTTCGTAATGCGCATGCGCGGGCGGCCGCGCATGCGCATTTCTCACGAGAAAATGCGCATGCGCGGCCGCCCGCGCATGCGCATTACGAAAGAAGACGGAAGACGGAAGATAGCGAGCCCCGGGGACGCGGCGGGCAGCGGCCGGCAAGGTAAGTGTGTTTTAAATTAATTTATTCCTTTAATTTAATGTATTTAGGGAGGGCGGGAGGGAGGTGGTGGCGGCCAGCTACGCTCCGTCTGCGGAGCGTGCGTAGTGCCGCCTGGCTCCGCCGGCTCCGCAAAATGCGGAGTAGGCGGCACTACGCACACTCCGCAGACGGAGCGTAGCTGGCCGCCCACCCCTAGTATACAATAGCTGCGCATGTCTGGCATTTAAAGTGCCTATTTAGTGCAAACGTCTGGAAGTAGATGTGCAAACTAGCATAATAAAGTGCAAAGTAACTGTGCCATCCTTCCTAAAGTGCAGTATACATTTAGCAGCCCAAAACCGGATGCTCTAGAAATGTTTCTCACTACATTCCAGTAACAAGACATGTGCAAATTCGCAGTATAAAGTGCTATAAGTGATATAAGTATTGGAAATATTCAATTTCTACATATAAAAAGGGGATGCTAAGCTGTCATAAAAATGCATCATTGGTTGAGTTCATACAATAATTGATTTCCGTGCAAAAATACATTTTAAAATATAAGTGGCCACATAAAAACATACATCTGGGGTCTCTAAATTAAACATCAATTGCATCGCTGTTTTTGTACTACGCATATTGTATTTTAAAAAGATGGGTTTTAGATAAAATTTCCTAAGAGGAGTATAAAAGTTACAAAATAGCAAAAAGTTGGATTTGGATTTACCATCACAGGGACATAAACTTGTACCGGGTTTCTTAATTGTAGGAAATGCCACAAGATGGTGCACAATACCCAACCGCAAACGTGTTAATACAAAACGTTGGGAACTGGTACTAACAATAGTTAGGTAAATTTGGAAGCCTTCATTGTTGTTATATTCCAGATATAGATTAAACGTACTTTGTTTTACATATCTTTCCGTTCTAATCCTATCTGTATGTTTAAGGAATGAAACTTTGAGCTCCCGCTTCGACAACACGGACCCCGTTGTTAAATCTTCAAAGATGTTGTAGCCATACAGTGTCTTATACCAGTGTTGTATGTGGCATAACCAGGGGATATTTGAGCGGCGATCGAGCTTTATACAATCAGAAATTACATCCTGAGTAAATTTTGTCTCTTCCTTTGCCCAGATTGAGCGCCATAGGGAGAGGGGTCGTAAAGCAATTAGATCATTAACATAATTCATGCCAAGTTCCCTATGTACTATCTCAGTTGAGGCCGTAGCCGGGGCACAAATTAATCGTTTTAAAAACACGTTTTCCTCACGCTGAATCAAGTTAGCGCTCTTGGCACTATAGCCCCATATCCCGGCCCCGTATATGGCTGATGTTATACATCTTGAATTATATATTGACAACATTTCATGTATTCTATGACCCCCTAATTTGGCAGCAAATCTAAAAACGTAGCTTGTGTTCCTAGCCATTTTAAAAAGGACACTTTCTTGTTCACTAGTCCATTTCCCATCTCCTGAGAAAGTGATGCCTAGGTAACAAAAACTCCTAACGGATTCCAGTCTCTCCCCATCTAAAAAAAAGGACCTACATTTTCTTGGTTTCTTGCCACATGTCATTGTGACAGTCTTTCCTTTATTTATTTTCAACTTTCTACTTTTGGTAAAAATGTGGAACCTATTGATCAGATGTTGCAATCCGTTTTGGGTCCTGGAAAGAAGGACCGCGTCATCCGCATATAAGATGATTGGGATTGGGTTACCGTTAATGATAGGTGCATCTGCGTTAGTTTGCCTTAAAGTTTGATCTACTTGATATATTTAGTTAGTTTCTCCGGAGTTTATATCTAGACCTTGTCAATTCAATGTTCCAGCATTTGTTAAATTATCTTAGGTTGCAGGGTTTGTTTTTAAGCGTTATGTATTCTTTTCCTCGAAGAAGCTCAGTCATTTCCCACTATGGTAGCACCGACTAAGATGCTGTCCTTGGAGTTAAGTGCTTACTTTGCATACTCTAAAGCAAAGAAATGAAATTAAGGGCATAGTCTGTAACATATCATGCTTGCTGAAAAGGAGTCAGGCTAGTGGGTTAAGGTTGTGCTTCTATAAGCCAGATCAGCTGGGGCAGAGTTGGTCACGAATTAAGTTTGTGTCTCTGAAAATCAAGTAGGTCTTGGTCGAGTAAATAAAACGTCAAGCATGTGAGTTTTGGAAGGCCAGGGGAGCTTGAGTATTTAGTCAGATGTTAGGCTCGTGCCTGTACATGGCCACTTGGACACATGAAGTGGCCACGAGTCAAACATGTGCCTTTGGTTAGTTAACAGAGCTGGGACAATGTCAGACTCTATTTAGGCTGGGAGTCAGTCGCATGACATGCTTAAGCAGTTAAATTACCAATGCAACCAAGGCACAAGGACTCGTGTCCTGCTTGTTCTGCTGAAAAAGCAGACCTGCTTGTATTTTTAAAGGTTATTCTCATCTGAACATATATGACACCAAATATATTATCGACCTTGAGCAGAGGTTTGTTCGAAGCTAATCCTGAAGTGCACACTGTTCCCTTGAAGTAGCTGATGTGGAAGCAAACTGAGTCACTTTCTAATGTAGAAAACCGCCTGTGCGTAGAGCCTGCCAATTCGATGTATCCAAACTGAAATGTTCAGAGCAACAACAACTAAATTAAATATTCAGAAAGCATCTTTGAAGAAATCGTCCAGTGAGATATTTTTTATGATAAAAAGATTTTACAAGAAAGTGGTAATCCACAAAAAGTCTTACTCTTACTTTTAGTACTTCTGGCTTGCTCTTAAATAACAGGAGCAAGTCAAGACACAGCAAAATATTGGTGAATTTGGTCAGTGTCTAATTCTAATACATCACTTATATACGTGTATATTAGTTGATTTGCATTTACTGTGGAGGGAACAGAATGGAAAGTATTTGTTGTTCTTTTTTTCAATTACAAACGAAAATACCCTGAAAAGCAAAACTGCATTTTACGTTTAGAAGGTGGAATACCTCCATCTAGGTATAAAGCAGCCTTGGACCTGGGTTTCCCGGACTGAAAGAGGCAAAATAAATGTTGTTATGGCGATCTTTTTATAGTATTAGTTATTTGGAAACCCTGCCATCTGCATAGAAAACGCTGACATTTTTTCATGCCTGATTCGAGTCTTGCAGTACAGTGCATTAACACATTAAAAGGTGCAAAAGGGGATTTTGGAATACCTGAATATTGAGTGGAATGTCCATAATCCAAACCTAATATGACCACTACTTGAACTACTATAAGAAATATGTGAACTGTAGATATGGTTTTTATTTTGTTAGGGAATGGTGGTCGATATAGAAGAATTCAATGTGAGCGAGTATGGATATTTTTGAATCCATCCTTAAACCAAAGGAGGTTACTCCATAGTGAAGAGTTGGGGATACATCCATTTAGGTAGAGTTTACATAGTCAAGGATGAATATATTTGGAGTTTTGTTTTCAATGGGAAAAAAATAAATTTGCCTTTTCAGAGTGTAGCATAAGAAAATTAGTTACTTTCGGCTGTGATGGTTTGATATTGCAGCTTGCTCATGAAGTGCTTGTTAGGAAATGTCTCTTTTTATATGGTCACTCCCAAGTTTTTTTTGACTGATGGTGCTGGTTTTTCGCCTCTGAGAGTGCACTGAGGCCTGCTAATCAGACCTCAGTACCAGTGACCGGACACTAATATGTTTGTTGAATTGGCTATACCCGATTGGAAATGTCTAACTGACCTGTAAGTCCTTAGGATATGGTACCCTGGTACCCAAGGCATGTAAGCTAGAGTGGTACCCCGGTCTTGCAGCATGAGTTTAAAACCACTCCTTCCACTGTGGATCTGTGTAAGTCACCCTTCTGGCAGGCCTCCCAAGTCCTAAGGCAGGGTGCAACATATGACACAGGCAGGACATGCATTTTAAATGTCCTAATAGTAAACAAGGTAAACCACAGTTTTTACTGTGGACTGACTTGATCGCCCAATTGGCGAGTGCAGGATTACATGCTGACCACTCAGACGTACTAACCCCTGAATGATGCAACCAAAGTGGGCACTCCAAAGCACCAAACAACTTGTTACAATAAGCCCTACTTGTTTCTCAAGTTGAAATCAATGTGCATTGTTGCCATGAGCAGCTTTTACAAAGTTGCCACTTTGTTACCTTTAAAACACATGTGCCTTCCCGGGCACACATGGAACCTGTTCCACGAGACAACTTTCTGCCCTCCTGAAGAGACATACCAACAACTCTCAGGAAGGAGAATAATGAACAAATACAGTGCAGGTAGGTGCTACCTCCCTCCTGCAGGAAGCCAATTAGGTGTTATCCCTTAAAGGCAGGCTTCAAAGGGCAAACTGCCTTTGAAGGGCAGATATGTCACACAAGGGAGGAGGGCTGCCCCACTGTTTACTCAGACAGGCTGGTGCAGAGAGGGGAAACCAGTTGCCAAACTGGTTTCCCTAGAAACATGTAGCCCTGAGGTAGGCACAGCCTAGGGGTGGTCTAGGGGGCCTTAACACAAAGAGAGGGGTCCTGCCATCTTAGGAGTGGGAAAAATGGAGCATCCTGGGATAGCCAGGTGCCACACTCCCCAGGAATTGGTCACCAGGTGGGAGGGAACCTGGTAGTCCATTGGCTATCAACCGCATCCTGCCTTGGGTTCATTTTCTGAGCATAAAGGGGGCCCACCTGGCACCCAGACCTCAGATCTCAATCAACTTGGAAGTAGGACTGCATGCTGCACCTAGGGACCATCAAAGAGAGGCTGCACTATCGATGACTGTCACGGCTACATCTGATGGCCAGCAAAGAGAGGGTCTTTGTCTGCCATGTCCTGCTCAAGGAGGAGCTATCTTCATAGCCTAGTCAAACCAAGCAACTTCAAGGGCCTGCCGGATAGCCACCTGTTTACAGCCAGGGTATACAACAGCTGAAGTAGCCTGCTGGGGCACGTTGGTAGCTCAAAGTCTTCAAGCGGCTACCACCGCCGTCGTGCAGTGCCAAGGAACAAGATCTAACTCACAGAGTTGCACCCGAGAGCTCTGAACCCAAGAGTGCTATCAGAGGGTTGCTGGTACCCTCAGAAGGTGAGGTATCAATGAAGGAAGGATAGGCCTGTGACTGCAACAACAGGCGACTGGTAGTTCAGTGGTGACTGGACTTTGGCCATACCGGAGAGGACTTTGTGAAATGCCAATCCTTCAAACTTGACTCCTCGCTATCTCCGTGGACTGAGGAACCCCTGCAGGAAGACCCAATCAACCACGTCACATCCACAGCACTCACTGTTAGAGCATCTGCAGCATCCTTCATCCCTTGCATCAGGACCGCTCCATATGAATCCATCGCAACAAAGATCAAATATCTAGGACTTATGGAGGACTACTTCTTCTGAGGAGGTAACTGTTCTTGATGACTTTGCTGGTTCCTCTGACTGGCTACCTGCTGGGGTTGGTCACTCCAAGTACTTCTAACCGAACACACTGACACTTACCTAAGTTTTCCTTGAAAAAGTTTCTAAGTGTCAAATCGTGTTGAATTTGCCAAGGCTTGTTCATGGTTGAATGAAAATCCTTTGATTTATTATTACTTTGAAAATCCATATCTCTGGAGTCCTCTGGTGGATCTTTTTCGCTTTAGTATCTAAATTCCTATAAAAATTACAGCCTATTTGTATATATTGGTGCTGTATTTTTTGAGTGACGTATCAATTTCTTCTTCAATTATTTTGGTGTTACTTAAGTGCTTTACACTTCTTCCTCTGAGTAGCCTTTCTGCTCAATCCCACTGCTACCCAGTGTTGAGCTGAGGGCTTGACAAATGAAGCCTACTGGACTTAGAGGGGTTGGAAGGTGGCACAACCACACCATATAATACACCCTGTTTCCTCACAATAGTAAACTTGAGCCCAGGGTACACTCTTGAACCTGCCTGGCCATGTGCATCTCATTCGGTTCATTTGGTCAGTGTGATATCAGCCCAATTGCTTTGAGTTTAGGTGCTCCGACATTCAGCCTATTTGGTTGTACCTTGGAGAAAGCAACAGATATCAAGAAACAATGTCCTATTGATTAGTGGTAAATGGAGACAGTCTTTCTCAAATCAACCAATCAATTTGTTTATTTCATGTTTTACCCATAAAACAAGACATGATAAAAACACAGAGGTTACACATAAGAATTTAAAACAACAATCAAATCACAGATTGTCAATCCGGCACCTGATTTGCCATGCCTACATGTTTTAGCATTGATAGAGAACGCCTGTAGCTCTTGGAAGAAGCAACAGCGATTTATGCCTTGGATCAGTATATAATGGACAAAAAAACTGAAAATGGGCCTCGTCTTCAAAATGGTTAATGCAGCTTGGGCACTGGTGTGTTGGTGACAGGTACAACCCAATTTAAAGGTAAAAAAGTAGGTAGCAAGATGCCCATCCTGAATTTAAGATACAATGTTTTAGCCAAAATTGGATTAAGCTGATCTAAAAAGGCTCATATTTCAAAATGTATTTACGTAACAGATAAGCCTTAGTCAAGTAGCAATGCTGATGTTTGAGAAGCTGATTCTTATCCGACCAGAGTTTGTGTGCTGTTCTGACACTGAAGGGGTATTGGATCTAATATTGTTGGGGAATTTTGAGAGATGGGAAAGACCTATCTACCCCAGCTTGTCCCAGGAAGCTTGTTTCCGGTCCAGGGAAGACATGGCTAGGCAGTTAGGGCTAGACTGTTCCCATGATGCACAGGGTCAGACTGATTTGCATATGGCCATGTCTGAACTGAGGTGGTGCAGTGAGCTAAAGAATGATGATGGATTAACCCCAGATCAGTTGACTGGGGGCGAGTGTTTGAATTGCTCAAACGCTCCGTTCATCATCCCCTTTAGTATCGCTTTGTTCGCCCTAAGTTGGCAGGGTATGCCCAGATGTGGGTCCCTTGCTCACTTTGCCACTGGTTTCAAGCTAGCCTGGCTGAGGATGGCTGAATAGCCAGAAATCGGTCCTATGATGCTTGTTTCCGGTCCAGGGAAGACATGGCTTGCCAGTTAGGGCTGGACTGTTCCCATGAGGAACAGGGTCAGACTGATTTACATATGGGCATGTCTGAACTGGGGTGATGGAGTGAGCTAAAGAATGATGATGGATTAAACCCAGATCAGTTGACTGGGGGTGAGGGTTTGATTTGCTCAAACCCTCCGTCCATCATCCCCTTTGGTGCCAACATGTCCCTTACATACCTAAACCACCCCAGGACCCTGCTGTTGGCGTAGCTCAGGACAATGAAAAAGGCATCCTTGAGATAGCTAACCTCCGGTGCACCCCAAACTCTTGTCCAATATAATAATGGTCTGATACTGGCATGTGGTACTGTTAAACGTGTCAGCCTTAAACTCTTTGTTTTCTCCCTTCCTCTTTCACTGAATTTGTTTTACAGTCATTTAACAAAGCTCACCAGTTCTAATGTGCTTGTACTCACTCCCTAAAACATGCTCAAATTGACTTATACCTGATTGGCATATTTATTCTACTTATAAGGCCCCAGTAAATTCATATACCATAACCTAGGGCTTGTAAAATAAATTCTACTAGTCGGATTGCTCACTTATTGTGCCACCCCCAGGCTCACCATTGTAGCCTACAAGCAGTTTTTAAGTGTCAAGGCCCTAAACAGCCTGTAGGACAGGGTGCATTGTATTTAAAAAGTTGGACATGTGCTTTTAATTTTTACATGTCCTGGTAGTGAAAAACTCACATATTCATTCGTCACTAATGTGAGGTCTACATTTTTCATAGGATAACATTGGGTTACATTTAATAAGTGATAATTATGTTGGAATTAAGTAGAATGTCATCCTTGGTATCAAAGAAATTGTTATTTAAAATGTGCTTTAATGGGGAAGTCGGAGTTTCAGTCACATTTAAAAACAATTCCACTTTTAGAAAGTTGGCATTTTCTTGCCTAGCTATTTGGTGCCTGCAGCTTGGTTCCTGGATCAGACAACTAGATGTAGTTGACCTTTGTGCATTCCTCCCAGACAGCCACAAAATAGAGGGACTGGGTACTGGCATGATGCGTCATCCAAGTGGTACAGAGGCGAAGCTAAGCACAGCTCTACTTGCACTTCAAAGACGTTGCCTCATCTCATACACGAAAAACTTCATACTAGCCTATTATGCCCTAAAATGGGGGGTGGGGAGAGAACACTCAGAAGCTTTTTCCACTTCAAAGCTGGCACCAGGTATAAAAATTGGACCTGCAGACCAACTCTTCAGTTTACTTCTGGACCTGCAGAAAGACTCTCAGAGTACTGCCCTGCTGCCTTCGGCCTGCTGTGTACTTCAGAGGACTGCCCTGTGCTCTCAAGAGACTGGCATGCTGATTGAGACATGCTTTCCTGCCTAAACCCAAGACTTCCAGAATCACTCCAAGGGCTTGTTGGTTGGCCTCCTGTTCACAGGCTCATGGAGAGAAATGGCTCCAAACATCTTGAACCCGCACCTGGACCCAGCCTGAGTGAGTCCTGACCCTCCAAGTGGTACATCTTCAAGCCTGGATGCTTGGAAGTGGGAAAAGGTGCCTAGATAGCCGAAATCCAAATCTTGGGACTTGGGAAACGTTTCTGTCAAAAAGTGCTCTGAAAACAGAGGGAGATCGAGACCTACCTGTTAGCCATTCAACCCATGGTGCATTGCCGGTAGGCCTGACTTTACGGCAGCTTCCACTACATTGTTGTCTGCAGCAGCAAATCCTGTTCAGTAGCTCCTTGCAGAAGGGGTATCCAGCCTCTCTTTAGCCCTGGTCGGTTTAGCTTGCATCTTCGTTGTGCTGAAGATTTGTGACTTCCAAGAAAGATACAGAACTTAGAAATCTTCAACGTGGCTTCATCCATGGGCTCTCTGATGACAACGCATCCTGCTCAGACACCGCCGGCTGCCTTTACCCACTGAAATTTACCTTCTCACAAATTTTTCTTCAAAAATACTTCTAAGTCCTATGGTAAGCAGAGCCCAGGCCCAATGCATTGTGTGTATCCTAACAGTGCTCCATTGCAGTCAAAAGTCTTTTTTCGACTTTTCCCCATTCTTACACGACTAGACATCGGTGGTTGGCACATTGATCTTTTAGTTGCCATTTTACAATTTAACAATTCATAACTCCAGTTCTGCTAATTGGATTTTTGTCATTTTGGTGTCAATTTATTAAAATGTCCAACAGTAGGAAGGAACCCCTACACTTATTGACAGGGAGGGGGTAATCAAATGAGAACAAAAGTAAAGACCCTGTAGTTCACCTAAAAATTGTAGTAGAAAGATCTATCGATAGCACAAAAGCACTTTGAGTACTTAACAGATATCACAATAACAACTTGTGACTACTATTTTTTAGCAAAATCATGGTACAATTTATGACGTGTCAACTTGCGAATAAAACTGTAAAGCAATAAAGCTTCAAGACTTTGACAGGGAAATTCAAAGATATCGGTATTGTACCTTACAAGAAATATGTAGATAAAGGGAGTTATATTGTAAACACGTTTAAAAAGTTCTAATGAGAATGAGTAAAGATGTCGAACTCAAGATAACATACTAGATATAAGTTTCTGTAAACTGTAAATTGTGGGCAAAAAATGGAAATGAACATTATCTATGATTTTTACATTATTTACATGTATTTTTGATACCAACTCTGTAAGCACTGGAATGAAAACGTATCTGCAGCCGGGGGATATAGAGGTAAAATAGAGTAAATATTTCGTAAAAGAAACTAGTCTAAGATGGCCGCCGCATTATGCGACTAGTCAGAATGGCATATTTTAACATATGATTGAGACCGATGCAACCAGGGTCTAATGCGGAAATGGAGATATACAAGAGCGAATAAGCAATCAATAGCCAAAAATGCCGCAGAACAATACGTTATCTACAAAAATAATCTTTCTATCCTTGATAATAAGTGGACCGCCATGTATTTGTGATAGTCTGCGATCCACTTCCGGGTATATCGCACTGAGACCAACAAATAACATCGTGTATTCTGTTATGACACGGACAATATAAGGTAACTTTACCCGATAAAGTATGGTTCATTCAAACTAATAGAAAGACTTAGTATTGTATGTCAAACCGATTGAGATGGGTTAAAATGGGACAACCACTTCCGGGTTAATACGATCAGTGCCAGCATAAAAACAGGGCCAAAAACGGAAGTAATTTCATCGAAAACTACCCTAGACGTACGTTAGAACAGGGAGGCCGCTTACACACTATCAGGTATGAGGGGACCTCTGTGGGTGTTTATATTTAAAATGGAACGGATACACTTTAACTTTTAGAAGGTAGCATAGTCACACAGAATGGGGAATGGAGACCGCTTCAGTGTAGCAGGATTGTTATTATGCAAATATCGGTAAGCAGAGGCATCTTTCTAAAGATGGCCTAACCGTATGAGTACGCCCAGTGGGCATAGTAGACATTATGACAGAGATCACTGGCAACAGTGATTATATACCCATTTATCAATGAGAAATCTTTCCCTCTTAATTGCACGCATATAACAAGAACAAGGGAGACAATTGGAAGTAAGGTTGAGATTATATTGCCATATTGGGGAAGCAGTCATTGAGGAGGTGCATGCTCTGGGGAGGACTTGCTGCGAAATCCCATTGCCGTGATGGGAACGGCTGTTGTGTCCATAGCGCCAGCATCCTGACCGCCGCGAGGGCAAGGGACTACATCCCCCAGGTGCCCCGGCGGGCGGGTGACGTCAGCGGAGCGCCCGGAGGCGTGGGTAAAACTGTGGAGAGCCGAGCGCGCTGTGGGAAGCGGTCATTGAGGAGGTGCATGCTCTGGGGAGGACTTGCTGTGAAATCCCATTGCCGTGAGGGGAACAGCTGTTGTGTCCATAGCGCCAGCATCCTGACCGCCGTGAGGGCAAGGGACTACATCCCCCAGGTGCCCCGGCGGGCGGGTGACGTCAGCGGAGCGCCCGGAGGCGTGGGTAAAACTGTGGAGAGCCGAGCGCTCTGTGGGAAGCGGTCATTGAGGAGGTGCATGCTCTGGGGAGGACTTGCTGCGAAATCCCATTGCCGTGAGGGGAACGGCTGTTGTGTCCATAGCGCCAGCATCCTGACCGCCGCGAGGGCAAGGGACTACATCCCCCAGGTGCCCCAGTGGGCGGGTGACGTCAGCGGAGCGCCCGGAGGCGCGGGTAAAACTGTGGAGAGCCGAGCGCTCTGTGGGAAGCGGTCATTGAGGAGGTGCATGCTCTGGGGAGGACTTGCTGCGAAATCCCATTGCCTTGAGGGGAACGGCTGTTGTGTCCATAGCGCCAGCATCCTGACCGCCGCGAGGGCAAGGGACTACATCCCCCAGGTGCCCCGGCGGGCGGGTGACGTCAGCGGAGCGCCGGAGGCGCGGATAAAACTGTGGAGAGCCGAGCGCTCTGTGGGAAGCGGTCATTGAGGAGGTGCATGCTCTGGGGAGGACTTGCTGCGAAATTCCATTGCCGTGAGGGTACGGCTGTTGTGTCTATAGCGCCAGCATCCTGACCGCCGCGAGGGCAAGGGACTACATCCCCCAGGTGCTCCGGCGGGCAGGTGACGTCAGCGGAGCGCCCGGAGGCGCGGGTAAAACTGTGGAGAACCTCTCGCATCGCAAAGGGGCAAAGGGCAAAGGGCAGGCCCTCTGTGGCCCTCAGAGGCCAGAGGAGACCGGACTGGGCCAGTCCCCTTGGTTTTGTCTGTAAGGTAAAAGGTGACACCGACATTATGCTTATTATCACTTGCTCACTCTAAGATCCTCGCTATGTATCCCATTTCGAGACTGTACTGTTGATCTACTACCTTCATGTCACGTAAGGTGGCTTCTAAGAGCTGTGGCGCGCAGAGGAGCGAGGTCACTGGGCCCATGGATTGCTATCTAGAAAGGGTAACCTTACCTATCACCCATGAACTAGATAGATTAGAACAACGCTTGTCCAGAGATAGCGTGCTTTGCAATCTCCCTGTCACACAGACAGCCAATGTAGCATATGGATCAGCCTTGCTGGATGAACTGAATGCCCTTTGTAAGACTCAGTATGTCACAGCAGATTATGTAACCGAGCAACTCCATGCTCTCGTCAGTCCCCTAGCAACTCCTAACGCCCAGCCCACTACGACATTATTGATAGACGATAACACACCAGATGCCCTCTCCCCATCTCCACCTGTAAAAGTTAACAGTAATCATACAGGGCCCCTTAACATCCCACCCGCCAAAAGGAAGCGACACAGGACTACACCGTGGAGAAGTGTGGCTCAGGGGTTAGAGGCGGCAGACCCGGAAGCTGAGATCGGCCCTGGACCAGGGTTCAATTCCCCGCCCTGACGGGGGTTGGGCTCAATAATTCCACGGACTCGATAATTCTCACTCCGGTGCTTACTCGACTCACGGGTTCACACTCTGCGACTCTGGGCAATAGCTTGCTTAATCTCCACAACGGCCCCTCGCGGCGGGATGCCTGGCTTTCACCTTGTGGATACCCTGCCGGGGTATCTCACAGGGGAATACCAGGACGGGTTCCCTAAGCAAGCGCATAGATGCCTGCGATGTGGGCAATTTGCGCTATATAAATACATGTACATTTACATTTACATTTACACGCATGGGGAGTGAAGCCAAACAATGAAAATTGTGTCTAAGTTCCCTAGCAACGACTACACCTACCCCGACAGCAGCTAAGATACACAAAACTCTGGATTTTCCTGCTCCTACCTCCCAGGTAATTTTACTGGACCTTTTAGAACGGCTGGTTACTTCTATTATATCCCCACTGACAGCAAGAATAAATAGTGTAGGAGAAAAGCTCAGCGAAATTGAGATGACAATTAACGCCAGCACGTCACTAACAAAGAACATGGCAGAACCCAGCCAGCAACCTGTTCTAGCTGCCACTGTGGTGCACGAATCAGCTACTCAAAGCAATAACAGTGGGAATAAAACAATAGTTGCACATAGGACATCATGAAAAAATCCAAACGTAGTTAGCCACTCCACTACAACCCAGAGGCCCAGCCCCAAAGTAAGGTCGACCCTAGGCCCAACACCTCATAATGTGACAGCCGATAACCAAGGTATCATCTCTGGCAGAAGTGACCATATAAATTTACCCCCAATAGCCGCCCCTTTTGTATGTGTTCTTTCGGGTGTCCCAGCACTTAAGAAAGGAATACCTGAAAGACAGCACGACTTAAGAAATAAAGTCGTCTTTTGGCTAACGAAAAATAGACCCCTGCCACCTAATATTGACGGCTCGATAGTCAGCGTCAGAAGGGTGGGTTGGCTGGGACCGCTCTCTAAGGACACTAAAGGGGACCTTGTCCTGGTAAGATTTAGAAATGAATGTGTCGTACCCTATCTACAATCCTGGCAGCCCCAACTGGGAGATGGTCCTATATCTACATGGCAATCACATGACTTTTATTCTAGGGCGTTTTACCTCACCCCGTTAAGACCAATAGTAGAGAGCAACCATCAGTTGGCCAGAAACGTATATGTACAAAATGGTTATAAAATGCAGACTTCAAATCAATTTTAGACCTTGCCCCGAATCTGGCGTGGATTACATTACATTAATTTAGACAGGGGAAGCCCCTAGCTGATTTAATGTCAAACTTTGTAAAATATGGTTTCCTTTTAAACGTGTAAATAACTATTTTTAGTGAGATGTAATTATTGTGACTGTTCTTAATAATCTGTATGCTTTTATGATTTATATTTTAAATCGAATAAAGCTTCATTGAATTGAATTTAATTTATTGCCATATTTCACGATACAAATAGCTGTTATATGCTTGCGTATAATAATTTGATGACGATAGACATAAGCATGAAAAACCGTCTGTCGGTATGAATGAGTTGCGTTAAGGAATATTGGCGTATAAAACAAAAGCTGCATTAGTTAGCACGAGGAACTACAAAATGGGGTCATTAACACTTGAGCATATATTGTTGTAGGAAACGTGGAAACGTGAAATATCCACAACTAAGCGCCAAATAAGAATCGAACTGAAAAAAATAAAAGGGGTGAGTAGGCTGCATGAAAACAACATATTTTGCACTTACCCGTTAGACGAATGAGATTAACAAGGAAGGGAAATATGTTCTTATGTCTTCCCAGTTGCCTCTATTGACATGAGCGCCCTATATTCTTATACAACCAATTTGCATTAAAACGGTGGTTCCAACGTACAGGATTTTATTATAAACCTGAAGCACTATTCTAACAGGTAATTAAAACAAAGGAGAAAGTTATAAAAGTAATCACCAACTGAGAGATGTCGAAATATAACTTGATAAATAGATTTCTGAAGGCTCCATATGAAAGGGTCACGCAAATAAAGACTGTATGCCGGAATTATGAAATTGATGAATCATATTCCTACAAGATCTCTATAAGGTATTTATAATTAAGTAAAAGATGAAGAGAAGTTGGTAATATAATGAAGGCTTCTACATAACCCTAGGAGACAGTTTATAAATTGCAGATAACCAGAGGAGGCAGCTTCTGCTTAAATGTGCCTAATATGACTTCAAATAAAAAGCCCTAGAGCTGAATAATAGTTCATTTGAATATTATTGGCTAATAAAGTTATGAATAAAGTTTGTTCCTGCTTCTATGAATAGAGCAAGAGTTAAAGAATAAACTATAATTAATAAAGGGGTATTGTACAATGTTTGAATGTAATGTGTCACAGTAGTATTTAGGCATCTAAAATATTGTTTTTATTCATAGATCTTGCATCAATAATGTTTTTGTCCTGATGAAGGTGGAAAAGATTAGTGTACACCGAAACGCCGCGTCGACTGTTTTAAACAAATGTTAATGTTTTCTGTGATGATGATGTGATTTTAAAGACTAGAAATACTGTGTTTACTATTTAGAATGCAACCCAAAGGGTAGAATCAATTTGAATAAAATTTCTTCTTTTTACATTAAGTCCGACTGTGATGCTTAGGAATCTGTGACACTTGTCAATACTGAGAAACGAGTTGTTATTGTGATATCTGTTAAGTACTCAAAGTGCTTTTGTGGTATCGATAGATCTTTCTACTACAATTTTTAGGTGAACTACAGGTTCTTTACTTTTGTTCTCAATTTATTAAAATGTACTTTGTTTTCCAAAACTAGTATGGGGTCTTTCTTGCGTTGTGTTTTTTCACTTTATTAATGTTTAAGTGCTGCTTAAACACTTTACACATTGCCTTTAAGTTGAGCCTAACTGTTTTTGTGCTACGCTGCCAGAGGGTGATGAACTGGTTAATTTAGTGATTTTTTGTGGTTCACCCTGACAAGGATTGTTGCTGTTGCCTGAGTATATTTTCACCCCCTTCAACCAACAACCCAATTTTCCACAGATATTATGCCAGTGATCCTCAGAACAAGATCCAAGAAATGGAAATCTCAGCTGGCTTTAAAGAACCATCTTTCTATTAATGACAGCTGTAAGAGATTCAAGTGGCCCTAGAGTTACTCTTCAAAGAGAGAAGTATTCTGGCATTGCACTTTTTATGCTTCCGGAGCCAGGATCTCCAGAAGCCCCCATTTCCTATACCATAGCATCCTGTTGCGCCCACCCTTTGTGGCAGAATTTTCCTTACATTAGAGACATGAGATTTTCATGTGATATGGGATGACAAATTCATCCCCAGATATGGGAGCAGGCCTACCTACTCTAAATTAAATTTGTTCATACTTAAGTTATTTTCCACATCATGTTTTGGTCTAAACATCAAGAGTTTTTTTTCTCTGTGTTAACTAATCATTCCGTATCTCTGCCAAAATATGAAAACGTGTCTAGTAGGGCCTGTAGTCCCCTGGTAGACGTGGAGACCAGAAGTGTATTGTTAGTCAATAATAAAGTAGGGCTCTTGTGCCACTAGCCAAGGAGCATTGTTAATGCAACTATTGACTACCTGCTGCATAAACAATAAAGACAAAGGAGGGGCTAGGGTGCACACTTGATAAACATTTCTGTTTATTGAAAAAGGTTGTGTGGTATCATCAGCAATTAAACCCCTTCTGATAGTAGCCACGTTCATATCATGGACACGTATCCAAATATTTAAAAGATCCAAACCAATACCCATTTCTTGGAGAGAGCACCACAATAGATTCAAAACAATCACATAAAGAGGTACTCTTTTCAATACAAAATGCTTTTCCAGGATTAGCCGAAATCTGAAAACCTGTCCGATTTTGCCTGTCTTTTTCTTAAATCTTACTTGGTTTACAGACCATATCTACTTGGGCTTGCCTCAGGCCTTGAGCCTTGACAAATAAAGGGCAAGCTTCTTTTGCTGAAGAGGGATTGAAAACAAATTCAAACCGGCGATTTCCAGGGATATGGACTTCCGGCTTCGCCAAATGGAGTCTATTGATGTTGGCTTTAGTGTTCCAGAAGGTGCACAAGTTCTTCAAGGAAACTGCCCTCTTCTTTGTTTAAAGTCTTTAGCAAACCAAGGATGTCGGACTTGTTTCTGAGTCCCACAATAAACATTTGATTGTAAGAGTTATTGACCAATGAAGGTAAAATATATCTATGCAGTTCCAAGCTTTGATGGGGTTCAAATGAAAGAAGATATGCAGAGTCAAAAACATTAGCTATCCCTTTGGTTCTGGTTTAATGGTAAAGTTGAATGGCACCTGATTCCACTATAGTCTTTTTCTGCTGTTTGATATATAAGTCGGTGGTGCTGTGATCACTTTCAGGGAGACCCATAACAGATATAGCCAGAACATGGTTCCACCTTGAATGATCAACCATTCTATAACATACTATATTCTTGTGTGAGCCGTTAAAGAAATTGCAAAGTCTTGGTGAGTCTGATTTAGTTCTTCCATTCCATACCCACAGACCATGCCCCATGGTGAAACGCACCACCTGGAGCCCCACTCTAATTGAATAGCTAATGTCACTATCCTGCACACCTGGTTTCTCTTTCTGTAGCAAGTCTATAGACACATGTTGGATTGACGGATGTATTAAAATAGCCCATGAACATCACTGGTGCCCTCCTTTTATTAGTAGAAACAAGGATCAATGAGATTAGGCAAGCATCGCAATGTAGAAGTGTTTCTGATCTTGTCCTATGTCTCCTGTTGTAGACCTTAAAATCCATGAATTGCCTTCCTGACTTAAAATTAAGATGAGATTGATGGATGTCCTTATGATAAGTTGGTACTTTGTTAGTAGGGCAGTTCAAAGTAGAATGTACCTAGACCTTCTCACTGCAGCATCAACTCAGTCAGCATTTACTGATAATTCCACACATTATACATGACTCTTGCATTGTACAAGGCTCCCACTGGCAGAGGTTAATAAAAATAACTGTCCAGGCCTGTCTGTCACCCAAATCCATGTCTGAATACTGAAGCTCTATCAGTCGGCCTTACAGAGAAAACAGTGCCAGTGCTATCCTTGCAGAAACACTCCGCTTGGCTAGAAGGGTAGACTTTTGTCAGTGTGTTGATTACCACAACATTAAAATGGCGGCTTTCGTGGTGCTTTTTCAAACTGTATTGAATTGCTGGTGAAAGGCTAATATTCGGTCACATGCTAGTGGACCCAATCTGTGTTTTGACATTGGAATGGAAACAGATCGTTCCACTCTAACCCACAGCTCACCACCCAGTACAGAAAGGGATTGCGAGTAGTATAATTGAATTAGCAGAACACCGCACAACGAGAATTGGCAAACAATAGCTCTGATGTTGGCTACTTGCCTCTAGGCTTTGTTAATGATTGTTTTGTTAACCATCATAGATTTCTGGCACTGAAGGGAACTACTTTGTGTGCGAGCGTGCCTCTAACGAAACAGCAGATGACATTCATCACAGTGAAATTAGCCAATGGCTGAGGTAGGATGATCCCCTGTCATAAGCTGTCGTGAGCTGAGGAAAATGTATATAACACAACATAGCAATGCGTGAAGAGGGCAGGCTGAGAACTGCCATCAGTAAGTATATTGTATAGTTTTAGTAAATTCAAAAGGTCTAGGCTAACGCCAGACTTAAAAAGTGTCCTTCTGCACTCTGGGGTTCTTCCACCCCTCCCCCCTCAAGGATGGAATCTCCTGAATTAGCCACACGCCTTGAACCTGCCGGATGCCGAATGCATATGATGCTGCGGAGGCGGGAGCAGGAATATAGCTGGCACACAACCAGGGAAACAAGACACATTTAGCCCATCCTTCCAACATCAGTTACTACGAGGGCAGATGGAACAATAACGAGGGAAGTCTTCAGGGCCGCTGCAGCCCCCTGTCAGCATCCCTTCAAGCAGCTGTCACCGGAAGGCCAGTATACAAAGGAGCCGAGTCTGAAGAGGAAGAGGAGAGGTGCGCTGCACAGACCGAGAGGAAACGGCAGAGTCTGGAAAACAATGTCCCTTCTGAGCTAATTCGAGCTAGCTTCTGAGTATGGGACATGCAGCTGCGTTTGAGCGTAGGCGACCACATCTGTGAGACATTCCAGGGCAAAGTTAGAGATGAACTCTGTGCAGTAGAGCACAGGCTGTCTGAATACTGAACAGAGAAGATTCTAAAATGACACACCACATATGCAAACAGACAGTCACCTGAACCCATCAGTGAGTCCTGCTATACGGCGGAACGTGGAATATCCCACCAGGAAAGACAGCGAAAAACAAGACTATAAGACACTTTGTAAGTCAGAGTTACTGTTCCTTTTATCTTTCAATCGGAAATGCCATGGTATCTGGAAGTGATGGGGAACCTTGTAGCACAGATCAGAGACAATAAGGATGATTGGACTTGTTTATCCTGTATTATATGCATAAGCAAATGTAAAGCCTATTGTGCTGAGACAGCTACTAGCCTTGATAAAGCACATATTCCCATGTTCTATAAAGATATTAACATAAAAAGCAAGTGAAAAGTGCCAGCGCACAGGAATAAAGGATTATAGCAAGAGGGCGCTGACACTGTAGGTATCTCAAGTAAAACTAAGGAGGCAGCCACAAGCTGCCCTCGCCACCGTCCCACGCATCTGCTGAACGACCACCGGTGGCAGGTTCTTCTCCCACCTTGCTGCTAAGACATGGAACACCCTCCCCATCCACCTGCAACAGACCCAGGACCTGCTGACTTTCAGGAGACTGCTCAAAACCTGGCTGTTCGATCAGTAGTTGCGCCATCATCTCCTCCTCTAGCGCCTTGAGACCCTTACTGTGCGAGTAGAGCGCTCTACAAATGTTTGATTGATTGACAAGCAAGAGAAGGCTGTTAGGGACAAGGGCGACCTTGACAACATGTCTGTTGGCAAGTGCCCAGATTTAGAAATATGTCACGGAATGCAGTGCAAAATTCAAAGCTATGAGAGGGAGTGAACAGGAGAGGGCCATATCTACAAAAATATGGCACTATCCTGCTCTATCCCTAGCGCTGACATACAAATATGGTGCAGAGCGCCATGCACTCACCTTCGCACCATAGTGCAAGTGTGTGTGTGTGTGTGTGTGTGTGTGATATCTAACTTAGGTGTTGTACTGAAGACTATCATTCCAGTAGAAAATACTATGCTTCAAAAACTTGAAAACCTTTCCCACTGTACAGTGCAGCACACAAGCAAAGTCAGAAAAGTTAGGAGAAATAAAAGCATTCCTCCTTTTAACACCTGCTTTAAATTCGTGTTATTTTTTGGTGTATAAACCCTGTCTACTATTGTTTGTAGAAAGAGGTTTGCATAAAAAACCATGGGAGGTTGCAAGGGAATACCTAGGTACCACCCATGGAACTTCCACTTAACGCAAAACAGCACAAAGCACTTTGTGTTACAACACTAGTTTTGCATAGAAAGTAAATAAAAAAGTTGTGGGCACTCTTATCACGCAAACCCAGTGCAAAATGTTTGTAAATGTATCCCAATGTGTTTTAAAGCGATACAACCCCGCCGGGCATCAAAACTCCATTATTGGCAGGACCCCACCCCAGCCGCAGCAAGATTTCAAAATGTCACTGGGCATAAAAATTCTTCATTTTGAAGCAGTTTTATGTAAAACCATGTTTGGCAGTAGAGCATAAATTTCACAATGGCTCTAAAAAATGTGGTTAAGAAGTGTTGCCTGCAGGTGACACATAGGTATTAGTTTTTTGCTGGCATAGGTACATGATCAAACCTCTGAACTCCCTTGGTCAAGCTATCTCAGGAGTACAGAGTTAAGACAATCATGCACATTTCAGCATCAGTTCTACAATAAATCATATTTTCAGAATCCTAAAATATGTCAAATACTTGCAGAGAATGCTCTCTTGTACTGTCCACCTATGTTGTCCCACATCTTTATTGCATTTTTACATGTTACACAACATTCAACATATACAATTTCACAATCATGTGACATAAAATCCACTGCTAACGCCTTAAGTAACAAGAAAAACACTGGTGAAGTCATTAGATGGGGTACAGGCTACATAGTTATTGTCTTTGCCAAAGCTTGTTTCCTTGCTCTAGTTTAATATAACTTTACCATTCCAAGATTACCAACATGATTTGAAGCAATGTGTCAGCCAACTTAAAAGGATAATAATTGGCTAAATCATTCCAAGATTGCCGCATTCTTGTGGAAACGTCAGCCGTCTTGGAAAGGTTTTTGTTACAATTAAGGTAAAAAAATTCAAAGGTGCCAACTCGTGTATGCCCACTCTGTAGCAGCCATCTTAGAATGCTTTTTGTTAAAGTCAATTTTGACAGGTCTACTTAGAATGTCATCCTTCTGAGGTCAATAAAATGAGTGGGATATCAATGAATATCAATTCCTCAGCTCTAAGATGCCGCAAGTGATGAACATTTTCTTTACAAATACACGTTATGTTAAAACACTGATACAATATGTAATTTAGTATTGCAAAACTCAACAGTATTTATGTAATCAACCTCAGAAGGAAGTGGACCCGCATGAATTTGAACCAGTAACCATTAGGTCAAAGTTTCTGCAGTTGATACAACGGTCTACTGAGCCGCCGGATCCTGTTTTTTAATATGCTTCACTGTGCCACCTTTATTAAATTCAAATTATAAAATTAAATAGTAACAGAAACACTAATTAGCCAATAAAGTGGTGGATGGGAGGGCAAATATTTTTTTTTAAAGCACTTACCTGCCTCTACTGCTGCCAGCCACCTCGGTTCTCTTCTCTTCCCGGAAGATATCCAAGGGCCAGCACAGGCTTCCAGACTCTCCACCCAATCCAGACGCTGCTCTCATGCTATGAGAGCAGCACCAGGATTGGTCTGAGTGGCATGGTTAGGAGCTCACTAAGGGACTGAGAGCCTGTGCCATTTTTCCACTTGGCTGTACCATACAGCTGGGTTGAGCAATCTAAATGCATACTTGTATGTATGTATGTTTGATGCTGATTTTATGATTTTAATTAATCGAAATAAAGACTTTTGACTGACTGACTGGCGTACGTCAGTTTGATTGTCCTAAGACGGCCTGCCAAACTCACAGGCGCCCTTACAGTTCTGCTTTCTGTCCAAAGAGGACTATAGGGCCGCCCCACCATAGACTCAGCAGCATTGGCCGTCAGTGAAAAATAAAATTATAATAAAATTGTTTTATTTTTCATCTGCAGTGGAGTGACACTCCTCTGCCATTACTGAGGAGCCACCTGCTGAAGTAGGAATGGCGGTACAAAAGGTGGTGGTGATGGACGGAGCATCTGACTCAATCAAACACTCACACCCAGTCAAAAGATCTGGGTTTAACCCATCACCGTTCTTTAGCCCACTCTGCCACCCCAGTTCAGACATGGCTATATGCAAATCAGTCTGACCCTGTTGCCTCATGGGAACAGTCCAGCCCGAACTGCCAAGCCATGTCTTCCCTGGACCGGAAACAAGCTTCCGAGGACCGGTTTCTGGCATTCCAGCCGCCATAAATGTGGCAGGGTATACTCAGACGTGAGTCCCTTGCTCACTTTGCCACTGGATTCAAGCAAGCCGGACTGAAGACGGCTGGAATGCCAGAAACCAGTCCTCGGAAGCTTGTTTCCGGTCCAGGGAAGACATGGCTTGGCAGTTCGGGCTGCACTGTTCCCATGAGGCACAGGGTCAGACTGATTTGCATATAGCCATGTCTGAACTGGGGTGGCAGAGTGGGCTAAAGAACAGTGATGGATTAAACCCAGATCTTTTGACTGGGTGTGAGTGTTTGATTGATTCAGATGCTCCGTCCAACACCACCCCCTTTTGTACTGCTTTTTGGCCGCCATAAGTGTGGCAGGGTATACCCAGACGTGAGTCCCTTGCTCACTGTGCCACTGGATTCAAGCAAGCCGGGCTGAAGACGGCTGGAATGCCAGAAACCGGTCCTCGGAAGCTTGTTTCCTGTCCAGGGAAGACATGGCTTGGAAGTTCGGGCTGCACTGTTCCCATGAGGCACAGGGTCAGACTGATTTGCATATAGCCATGTCTGAACTGGGGTGGCAGAGTGGGCTAAAGAACGGTGATGGATTAAACCCAGATCTTTTGACTGGGTGTGAGTGTTTGATTGATTCAGATGCTCCGTCCATCACCACCCCCTTTTGTACCGAAGTAGGAATGGCAGCAGGAAAAAGAGAAAAAAATATGTACAAGTGCACTCTAAATATGTTTCAGTGCATGCTGAGATAGAAGCTACTTTTACTACAGTTATTTGACTTTCTCCTGAAATACCAATATAAATTGCTCAGATAAAATCATGGATTAGCAGAGTATAACCCTACCACTGACATCATCACAATCCCATCCATACTTGATATAAATTATTTTAATACATTATTTGTTGAAGACCATTAATAAGAGGAATTATATTGTAAAAGGATATACTGTTTGTTCTACATAATGAAAAAATGCAAATAAGTGAAACATTGCTTGGCAGTGACACTTTGTGCAGTGGCGGCTGGCATGGCTCGCGGGTAGCAGGGTGGGCATGGGGATGGTGGGTGGGGGTGTGGCAGGGTTGTGGTTAATGTAAAAAACAACACTTACCTTGGCACCAGGTATTAGTCTTTGCTCCTGCTCCTGCTCTCCTCATCTTGACTCGAGGAACAGGAAGCACAGCCAGGCTCCCCTGACCAATCACAACGCTGCAATGCAACATTGTGATTGGTAAGCACCCAGGCTCACCTGACCAATCACAACGCTGCAATGCACCATTGTGATTGGTTAGGAGCGTCCTGGTTCGACACTAAACCAGGGAATAGGGGCCTGGGCATATTCTCCACGCAGGCTGTAATGCAGCCTGCATGGAGAACGGGGACTGGTTTGAGCGGCCGAGAGGGCTGATAAAACAGTCATTGCACACTTAAGAGTGGGCAAACCACTCCTCCCCTGCCCTGCTGCAAGAGCAGAACAGCCCGCCCACCCACCCACCCGCCGCAAACGAAGCAGCACAGAAACATAAAATCATAATACCTCAAAGTTATTTTCATTTTATGTTTCCTTTACGTTAATGTTAAACATAGCGGAGGAGCAGCCACTGACTTTGTGAATTACAGCTCCTTCCACTTTATACTAAAGAAAGGCTGGGACTGTGAATGGGGAGAGAGAGAAGACAAAGGCCATGTTTATGTTAACAATCCTGATCACTGGGATGGCAGCAATTAACAATATTCAAACAAAGTGAGAGCTTTTGGAGCCTTCACAGTGCCGCTTTCCAAATGTCACACTCATTAGTGGTGGCTTTGAAGTACTTGATCGTAAATAATAATGCTGGCAGGTCGTCAACAGAAAGGAAACCTAGATAAAGAGCCTTTGTGTTTGGACTGTAAGCATAGGTAAGGAGAATGATACAATCTCACAAAGTTCGCATTTAGTGCCTATTTGCGTGCTTCTTGAAATCACTGTAGTATTTGCTTTCGCATAAACTTTATAAAGCTAAAGCAAAAGTAAATAAACAAATAAATCACAACAGACACAAGCTTGTAAATGAAAGTACTAAACGTGAGAAATGTATGCCTGTGTTTACAAGGGACATGCAAAGTGCAGAACCATAGCCCCTAAGTGTCTGCTACAAAAAACAGACCATGGCACCAAAGTGTTTCTTTTTTTTTAGGTGGCGGTACTTCTTGTCACTTAATCTCACTCTTGGGGGCTCTTTGTTATTCCTGCTTTCTCTCTTCATCCCGGTTGTCTTTCTTGTCCTTTTCCTTTCTTTTTCCTTCCTTTTCCGCCTTTCTCTCTCTTGCTCTGGGTTATGATTATGAAAAATAAGTCCCGGTCCTGCACCAGGCACTGTTTTATGCTAGTGGTGCCCTAAGGATATATGCATCTGCACACTGTTTCAGTGTGCGCCATTTTACTGTGCACTGACCAGTCCTGCAGTATGTAACAGTGGAACAGGCTTACTTGCTTGTTTGTCAAGGTGTGTAAGGACCCACAAGATTTTGAGGGTGCAAAGTCAAGCTGTGTGGCTCTGGCTGTCCTAGCTCTACTCCAGGCAGGGTCGGACTGGAAATCAAACTCAGCCATGGAAAAACAGTTTCAACCACATACACTGACAGAGGCCATGGCCAGAATGGGGACAGAAGGCTTCGATTGGGTCATTGTAGCCCACCCTGTTCTGAAAACAGCCCCTAGCCTGCAGCCTACTGAGGCAATTGGAGATTGGCTGGATGGACAGTTTGGCCCTAATGCAAGGAACAACAGCTCATGTTTGGGACAGTCCCCTGCTCTCCTGGGAGGATGCATTCCTGGAATGTAGACATCAACCCTAAAGAGCCCATAGGAAACTGGGGATCAATCATAACACCATCCCATTGCACCAAGGAGGGACTCATAATATAGACCCCTTTTTGATGTTCCACATTTCTTCACCTCTTTTAGATGGTGAATTGGTCTGGAGCAACTAAATACAAACCTGCTGTATGTTTGTGGAGCTCATTTTCATCCAAACTTGGACAAAGCCACTTTGAAATGCTCAGGGGCTTTAGCATAATATATGTATTTAGCATCTCATAGGGACCTTCAGTAATACTAAAATTGAATTATTTGCGCAACTATAGAATAGAAATTTGTATCACTCATAAATTCGATTCTTTGATAACTTGGTACAAAACTGTGTGAAAAAGTCTGGTTTTCACTTAATTTTGCCACCCCCAAATGGCTGTCAAGCCATCCATAAAGTATAATGGGCCTTTAAGCAAAAAAAGATAATTCTGATTGAGTCTCAGCTCCAAATGTAAGTGCACCTTGAGCTGCAAGGGTGAGGAGAGAGCCAAAGCTTTGCAACTGTATGAGCAAACGGGCAATGCCAGGGCATGAAAGCAGCACTAGTGATTAAAGCCTTTGTTGTGAAGTCATGAATGACCTTCACTAATACAATAGCCTATTGCTTCATTTCCTGTCACAGTTTAACTGTAAAATGATACACAGCCATTAATTTAGATCCGAACTGTGACTGGAAGTGTCTTGAAATGCTGTACGACAGAAGGCAAAATCAGAGGAAGTGACATCACATGACCTTGAATCCCAGAAACTGCCCCATGACCTTGTGCATGATGATATCACTATAACTGGTGTTACTGAAGCCTAGTACAAAACTCAAAGATAAAAGATATTGATAAATCAGAAGGAGTTTCATTAAAAAAATACTTTAAAAATAAACAATAGTGGTCATACCAACCAGTATTATTTCATATGGATCATATATTGAATTGTAACCATGTTATTGCTTGCTTTACAGCTTATCAATGTTAATGTCATGATTTCTGATGCCCTATTAGAAACTATCACACTTGTGAAACATAGAGGTCATTTTTTGGTTTCGAGACACCATTAGATGTTACTTCGAGACAGCTTCAAATGTTTTGCGACCCTCATGACATGAAAAATATCTCATATCAAAAAACATAAATATACACAAAGTAGCTTTGGCTCATCATTTTCTTTATACTCTGGTCTGTTCAATAATCACTGGCAATTTGCTTTCACAAATTGCAGCGCAGAGTATGCAGCAGTGGGTCAGACCATCTCATTCTTTGGCCACCTTGCATTGTGAGTGGTGGAATCTTGCCATGTGCACATCGACCTAAAAAGAAGTGCACTTCAGTGCAAGAGATGAACGGCCAATGTTTTACTTTCCCAATACTTTGTTTCTTTCCATTTTGTATCCTGTTTAGGGTCTAGCTTGACATCCCAGCTGTCACCAGGAGAGGGTCTTTGGCTCCGCTCACATGTTGGGGTGCAGGAGTACAGCATTTGGGCAGTACTTGTTTTGCTCCTCCAAAGAGTACCAACTGCACTCTCATTTTCTCCTTATTGGTGTCACCTATGGCTGTTGCATTGGTCATAATGACGCGGCTGTTGCATTGGTCATGATGACGCAGCTGTTGCAGGCACATTCAGTGCGTCATTCCACGTGTGTCTGCAGCAGACGGCCCGTTGCTCTTTGCAGCTTTTAAATTAGGCTCCCTCAAACCTACAGGAAGCAAGTGCCACATTAAACAGCCCTGCTAAGTACCACGCGTCATGGGTTGTACTAAGGCATTTTAGTGCTGGTGTCCACATCACCGTTCGAAAATACATCAGTCACTCCCTATAGCATCCCAAGAAACACTGGGAGGCATGCTCTACGAATTAAGTGGCAACTTCCCAACTCGAGCTTCCCTTCATCTCGTGTGCAGCTCCCAGCTTGTACAAGCACTGCAGTGACTCTCCGAGATTTAAAGAAAAAGAAATATATGTTCTTAAAAGCACATGGAGTTCGGCTGGCATATATTCTGTACTGATGAGCTCGTGGAGCACGGTTCTGATGTTTTGTTCATTTGTGGCCAACACCGCCCTGTGTAGGTGTGGGTGTCTTAGAGGAGCAAATTGCTTGGAATGCAGGTCTCCATCTCTGAAATCACAGCCCTGTTACCTTCTACTCCTTAGAGTCTGTGCTCTGCTGCCAAGTGGTATGATGTTTCTTCATTTTTTTAGGTCTCTTGTAATCTCTTCTGTGGGTTCTTGGCAATTCTGTGGGCATTTGGTAATTCCCCCATTGCCCCAACCGCGGTGCGTCCATTGGGGCGTAGGGGCGTAGCCCCACCAGCCACATGGACCCACCGTCGGCGTCGCGTGCGTCGTCAATGTGGTGTGCATCGCAATACGCGCAGCGCAATCCTAATTAAATAAATTACCATCCGCCGCCGGGAATCCGGGACACACCCAGCGATTTCGGAGTGCGCAGGGGGGGTGGCCTGCTGCAGCTTGAGTGACAGACAGTCCACACACTCAGGCTGCAGCAGACCGTAGTGCACAAGTGCAATTTGGGGTTGAAACTAGCCCAAGCATGCGCACTGTAAGTTCCCCTTAGAGAGAGGGACCAGGGGGTGCTGGTTTAGCCGGCCGCAGCCCCTGGGGTTTACAAAGGGCGACTGGGCGAGAAGCAAATGTGCCTCCCTAGCCAATCCTGGCGCTGCATGCAGCGGCAGGATTGGCTGGTCCACCGCGCAGCATCCATCATTGGATGCCGAGTGTGGGGGTGGCACAACACTGCCTCAGCCACATTGTTAATGGCCAATCACTGTGTGACTTCATGTGAAGCCATGCAGTGATTGGCCATTTCGCCGGGATGCGTGCGCTGCTGTGACATTCTTGTAGTGTGGTTGGTCCCTGAAGCTCGCCACACACCTTGTGCGCAGGCAGCAGAGACCGTGTCCGTGACCGTGTCTGGCCTCACCGACGTCACGACTTTCTGTGCAAAGTCAGATTATCAGAATATTCAATATCGGTAAGTAATTGTACATTGAATTCTTTCTAGCGCTTCCTCTGCATATATTTGTGTCCGTCTATCTGTTTTCCATTCTCTCTTACTACTTCCCTCCCCCACACGGGCACATACTTGCTGTTCTCTCACATAGGCCTTCTCTTTGGGGCCTGATAGCAGCTGTGCGCGTGAGACTGGGTGTCAGAACCCATCGTTCACGGCTGAATGGGTGCGTTTACAGTTCTTGTCTGACAAGTCTTCCGGGTCACTGTGACATTTTAGCCAGTACTATGTTTCAGCCAACTACAATTTGCTTCTTCCATTGTAAGTGTGGGCCTATAAATCTCAGCATTAACAACGCTAGGAGGCCTGGCAGCCAGATCGCATAACAATAGAGAACAGTTTGACATTTTTGAAAATTTGCCTCTACTACCACAAAGGGTAAGGTCAGTAAAAATCTTGACTCAAAAATCTTGATTTACAAAAATAAAATAAAAAAATAAGTGTGTAATCACGGCAACATTTGTGCTTGATTAAATTACATCAAAGACACACTGCACACAGAGGCAAGGAACAGTGACCACTTGTTTAGTTTTCGGGGCAAGTACGACGCATCATAGGCTGCACTGCATGGGCCGCTGAGGTACAGGCAGGGAGGGAGCTACTGGAATTACACAGTTAAAGACGACCACATAAGGTGGCAGGGTTAACTAAAGTGTGTGGCAAAAAATACAAATTATGTGGCATGATTCAGAACAATCAGCGACTCCATTGTAACACACATTAATACTGTCTAGGCACATGTTTCACCTCCTATGAACAATGGGATGTGATGGGATGGGATGGGATGGGATGGGCAGGCAGAGAATGGAGCAGGTGCTCACATGGCCAGCTAAAATACATACGTGGTGAGGTGAAGCGAGGCAAGGGGAGTCTACAGGAAGAGGGATTTTGGAACTGCAGTGTATGCTGGGTATTCTGGAACAAGAGGGAGTGAGGAAGGGTGAGAGAGTGTCTAAGAAAGGTGGGTAAAGAGGAGACATCGCGAGTGCATAAAGACAACTAACTGAGATAAACACGGTAGCACTTAGGACCACGGGGCCATTGGTCACAATAAACTCGTTCTTTTCAGCTCTGGCTATTTCGCCTCAACTAAGCAGTTTATATTTTTTAACAGCACAACCTACTTTAACTAGTACTTGAAGTATAACTATTAATGTGCATGCACCCACTATGCGAGCATACCTGTTTGCTACTGAAAAGAGCCTGCACTTTCCCTCTTAAAGTCTTGCCACCCTTCTAAGAAGTGCAGGTACTCAGTAGCTGGTGGTGCCTGCCCATTTAAAACATTAACACTGACACATACTGTGGGTCTCTCTGCCAGCTTGAGCTGCAAGACAGGCACCATTGACCAGCAGACACCGAGATGAAGAAAGACTTGGTCGTGGGTCAGAGGTTGGTAACTGAAAATTGAAGTTTGCATTAGGTTTGGAATTCTGAGACACAGGCAGACAACTATGAGCAGCTGTTGTTACACGTTGTTGATACAGATCAGCACTTCAGACACGTTGGAAAGGTGAAGCCTTGGAGGCTTTATTAGCATAAATAAGCATTCCAAAATGGCACGTGTTGGTGGGGCCTAAGCTGATGATATCAGCTGTCATTCAACAAACACAATGTGAGGGAGGAAAGAGTGAAAGTCGCACACTGAGCAAGTGCATGTTTGCTGAGTTGAAGTTTAGACATTTGAGAGAGAAAACTGGTAGATGTGTACGCCCAGAGGCAGCCTCTGGCCAAATTATGTCAGAGAACATTTTATCTCCAGAAATGTGACGCTGTAGGATCTCGGCCTGTGACTCACTGAACACCAGGGGTTTCGTTCAACAGAACTCGTTAATACAGTGAATATAAATGGTGGTTGGACCTTTCAAGTAAGCATGAACGTCCATCATATGTATATTTCAACAGTGCAGCAAAATGCATGTTTACACTGGTTCTCATCAACACAAACTGTAAGGTCTCTAGAAATAAACACGCAGAAATATGATTTGTCACAACTTTATATACAATCAGTTTCCGCATTCAATTAACAGACAGGAACATCAAACGCAATGTTCCTTCTTCACAAACCGTGTATATTATGTATTTTGTGTTTTTAGGTAATGTTTCAATATTGAGCAGACAAGCCTGGAGTCCCTAAATAGAGTGTAACTTGACTAATAAAACACACCAGAAAGGGGCTTGCATACCACAAGGCCAACAAATCACTTACAAGTTCAGTTCATGGCAGGTGCTGTCCAGCTCCCACTTTGCTGCCAAGCCCAGTGCGCATTTCCAGGTTGCCCCAGTGTACCTTTCTCTTTTTTTTACTGAGTTTTATATAGCGCAAATCTGACCCAAATCTGTTATCAGAACGCTTTACGTAGCACCAGTTAGGATTACATGAGGATACATTCATTTTTGGTAGGCACGGTGTAGCCTCCGGGTCCGGTCCTGCAATTTCCCAGCAGTTACAGCCAGCAAAAACCTTTTCCACATTCCAGACGCACACGGAACGGCGCCTCTGTGCTGGATGTGCGACAGGTAAGGGAAAGTGCGAGTAATGAGAGCTTCTTACCAGGCAACGCCGTCACTTCTTCCCTCCCACCTGCCAGTTTTATGTGGCAATCTGTATTCTGGAGAGAATCACTTTTGTTTTTTGACCGAAAAGTTGACTGGTTTCATGTACTGGAGTTGCCCATGTTGCAATTTGCATAATTTTTCGGAAAGCGACTGGGCAACCAACATTTTGCTCTTCCTCTTCCAAAACTTCGAGCATAATTCCACTAATATTCCTTCCAAAATGTGATCAGAGACTGTAATCCCGCTTCCCCCTTCTGCTAGCCTCAGGGCCAAAACAATAACTTCTACACATCCCACAGCGAACCCTCATTTAGCCTTGTTTTTATGAACAATGGCCAGTTTCCAGGCCAGAAGATTTCCATGGAAACTTCAAATCGGGCCAGCATTTTATTCTTGCTGTGTAGACCTTGAGAGCTACAGTGCGTTTTTCGTTTTGCTACGATGGGACCCTTGGTTGTAATCGGGGTAATAAGTGATTTGCCCAGAATCACAGGATGTTCAGCGTCATTGCCGAGACTCGAACCCAGTTCTACAGATTTGAGTTCGACAGCCCTAGCCGTTAGGCCAATTCCTCTCCCCTCCATTCTGTCTTCTGCATTCTGTGCCATTATTCACGGCTTAGAGCTTGTTGTTGGTCACTATTCACGGTCTGAGCCTGTTTGTTTTCCGTGCCATTAGTCACCGTTTGTGGCTGCTGTTTGTCACTCTCTGTCACTTGTACTACATATGTCTCTCTCTCTCTCCAGCCTCCTTTCACTTGTTTGTCTTGTGCCTCATCTTTTGTAGTCTGAGCCTTTTATCACTTTGCCATTGTCTTTGTTTGTTTGAGCCTAAACACTGTAAACTGTGTGTAAAGACATGTGTGATAAAGTCACATGCGTTGAAATGGAAACGTGGTAGAGGTAATGCGTGGTTCCCAATGCTTTGTAAAGGCTGTTTCCCAACTGCTGTGCAACTTCTGCTACTCTTAGAGCTGAGATTTTCATGAAAGTCTTATAGTCTGAATTCAGCAGCGTAATAGGACGGAATGTATGAAGCTCTGTGGTTATACTGAATAAGCAGCTACCTATGTTATGACATCTATTAATGTAATAACTGCACTTTCACAATTGCTTTATTAACCTTCCTGCTTTCTCAAATTTGCTTGAAAATGCACCATTTGTCTATGCTTTTTTCAAACTTTTCTCAGGGGGAAATCCCCCCGAACCCTCCTTAGGGGGTTCGGGCTCGCTTGCTGCGCTCGCTCGCTACGGTGCAGTATGATTAGCATTTTACACCCCACCACTTTCAAATGTCACCAGCCGCCCCTGCATTGCCCTTCGTTCATTGCTGTGACATATATAAATGATGCCTTTTCATTTGTGGATTCTTTGTATTTGTCCGCCTTTTGGTGCCTGGTTGACCGCAGGCGATTTCACTCATTGTTCTTTCCGGTCTGCCTTGACAACGCCTTCTTGGTTCCTCCCGGTCGGCAACCGCTTCATATGTGTGCTATTCACTTTTAATTTAGAAGCGCTGCATCCCTGTGAATCCTTCTGTAGTCCTTTGTTTTTTTATTCATTTGCTATTCTCAGCTCTGGGGATGTCCTTCTGTAGTCCTTTGTTTGTTTCATTTGCTATTTTCAGCTCTGTCCACATCCTTCTGTTTTCCTCTGTTTGTCTGTCAATGCCGAGAGAGGCACTGAAACCGCCATGTCCTTACAAACACTGTCGCTTCACTTCATTAACCTGGTCAGGGAGAAGCTGTACATTCTGGGCCACCGGCTGAGGGTGCAGAGAATCCCAAGGGACAAGGCTAGAAAAGGTGAACCGTCCCCACAACCAGCCACGGCCGGTAGTAGGTGTAACTGCAGGGCGGTGATGTAGGGAGGGGCAGGGGCAGGGTGGGGGGTTGTAATGTATGGATTACGGACTTTAACAGGTAAGTAAACATATAAATAAATAAAACGAATTTCGTTGTGTGCAGTGCTTTTGATGTGTTACATTTCCTTTTCTTAGTGAGAGAGATAAGCAACTAGTGCATTAGCAGGGTTACTGGAATTGCTTTTGAAAGTTGTGGTTGGTAATAATGAGTAACATGTATGGCCCAATGACAAGTTGTTCATAGTTCAGCGCTGCGCTTTTATTTGATATGGCTATGGTCTGGTGGAGATCCAGTTTGCAAACCAGAAATTGCTATATATTTCATCCGCTCCACCCCTTTTTCTCTTCAAATCAATATAACTACAGCCTTGCATCCAACTCTGCCTCTACTGTCTGTGAATTCCCCCTTCCTTTACCTCTTTAATGTCCCATTTTATTTTCATCAAGCATTTTAATGGCTCGTCAGGTCTCCAAGTATGATTTCTAATGTACTTCTTTCCAAAGTCTCCATCTCTGCGTTTCTACTCACTATACCACATTTGCTCTCCACATCCTCAACTTCCCGGTGCCTAACTGAGAACCTTGTGTGTAATTCGAGGCCTGTACTATAGCAAGCTTTGCCAGTGGGCTCAAACATTTCAAGGTTAATTTGGATAGCATGCCCCACCCCCAGATGATTTTTGTCTAAAAACAAGACTAAATTTTGAAACTTATTGCCATTTTACCCAATTGTATCGGCTTCCACCGCATGTTTAAATTCTGTGACAACGTGGAATTCATGAGTTAGCTCTATGTTTCAGGGCCTGACAATCCACGCAAGAGCAGTTTTCAAAATAAGCTGCGCTGTTAATAAAATGGCGTGCCTGGTTGAACAACTGAGAAGACATGAATATCTGCCATGTGGGAAATATTGGCGACATCATTGGATACTTCCCACCCAAAAGAATTGTGTGTTATACCAACCACCGCCTTTCTTTGCCAGCAGCAAGCTCATCAAATATCCTGCACAAGAAATTGAAATAATATCTGCATTTCTTCCATTATATGCCTTTATGGTGCCAGTTGAAACCTCTGTGTCGCTCAGATTTCCGAGTGCTCTACTGATGAAAGCAGGGTGGTATTTTGTGATATCTGCTTGACAGGTTAGAAGCAATGAGGTGGTGAAGGTTGGGAGCAGTGAGGAGCATAAGTATTGATTTACCCTGTGATATTGAGTGTTCTTTGATCTTGGAAGATACTAGCCGGAACACACACTGCTGCCAATTGCTAGGACCACCGTCTCTACTAATGCACCTCTATTATGACCAAACTCCCTCTAATCGGTCCACAAGTCTCTGCCAGAGCACTTCTATCCATTCCTGCAGCGCCATTTTTCACTAAGTGATGGGATCACACCACAGCGCTGTACCAGTGCATATCTTTGCAACATTCGGTCCCTATGCAATTAGTACAAGCACCTACAATCAGCAGCCTGTCCCTCCACGTGGACTGCTCTTGTGACTGCGGGTCATGTGATGGCTTAGTTCAGAGCCTTGATGATTTTTTAGGTGCTGTGCTAATAAAGTGAGCTTCCTGCCTTGCTAAGTAATGAGCATGCTGTACAAACTTCTACAAAAAAGGACACACAACTGAGTTCTTTATTTTATTATGGTGATGAGGGCATATCCTTACCAAGTGCATTCATGTTTGACTATTTACATCATGTATTAAATCATTTATAGGTGTTTGTGTGCCAGGGAAGGCAGCCCTCAACAGCAAACCACACCATTAAACTCCACTACATACAACTCCACAACACAAAATACCATTCCACATAATTAGATTCCAAACACACAATCTCACTCCACATAATTCCAGTACACAAAAATACTATCCACATATTTCCACAGCAGACCATGCCACATAATTTCAATCCATTCCACACCACACAATTCCACGCTACACAATTATACAACTAACTAATCCAATCCAACGTACAGAATTCCACAACATACCACAGACATACACTCCATATCACATAAGTGAAAAACATTGCCATTTACAAAACCAATAACTCCAACAAATACAAAACCTGTTGCAATAGTAAAAAACATTGCCATTTATAATGCCAGTAGCTCCAACTCCAACAAATGTGAGACCTATTGCATTTACAATGCTTGTATTATCCATGTATACATCCTCATCACCACACTCAAGTGCCTCTGTTTTCTATATTCCTGCTCCTTGTTATGTGGCTCCTTATAAAGCTTTGCTTTCTTTGAAATCGGGGGCTCTTGCAGCCCTGGTAAACTATGTTTTACATTAAATAAATACTGGAAGGCTATTGTAGCACTGCGTTCTGATTAAAACCACAATGGCAAATGCAAAATATTGTGACATTACAGACCCAACGAATACTATAAAGTTACTTATGCAAAATATTGTGACATTACAGACCCAACGAATACTATAAAGTTACTTATGCAAAATATTGTGACATTACAGACCCAACGAATACTATAAAGTTACTTATGCAAAATATTGTGGCGATGTTCTCTATATTGTAAGGCTTTTGAAAGAACTTGATTTGAGATTCCATTTCTCCTTTTATTCGATAGTCATACTTGTTTGCAGAAGGTGATAAACTTTCACCTGTGCAGATTGTTTAAATAAACTGGAAAGTTACGTACTACATGTTTATTGAAGGAATTCCTATGGTGCTTCTCTTCCAGGAGGCAAAGACATTGGCACTTAGTTTCAGCACAATTAATCCTTTAGAGTGCCAGCTATTCCATTTTGTTAAAGGTGTGCCTTGTCTGTGTCATATTGCGTATTTTTTCTATTACTAGTGGTGTCTTGTGACCTCCTCTTCTGATGGTATGTGATGGCGCACAACCACAGTTATCGCCTTTATGCGCCTGATGGAAGGGGAGAGGTGTAAATCTGACAAGGATTTGGGCCGACCCACTGGACTGGACTTACTTAAAGCTTCCAAATGACATTTCAATGACAAAAAGGTGTAGAGCCCATTTGGTCCTACCAAAATGACAGACGGGAAAGTCTTAGCCTTAAAGGTTTTATATTTAGAATTTATACAGGAATCAATTTTGCATTATCAGTATCAATTTGTCATTTCATCAGAGTGCAAAGTTCAGTCAAAGTACAGAATCAATTAAGAACTCAATAAAGTTCAAATCAGCAAAATACAAAGTAAAGAAAATGGAAGAGCAATCCTGCATAGATTCACCTCCTAAGGTAAGTGGGAAAGGGTCTCATATTACAGCAAGACAACACACACGTTTATAGGGTTCTAAAGAATGGATTTACTACAGTTGTGTATGTTTCACATAGCCTTAACCAATCAAAACGAAGGAAATAGATACATTGTACAAAACTCCTATAATTCTACAATGTAGAGGTTCTCACAGCGCCTCTTGTAATGGAACAAACGTGGTTACATCATATGCAACGTTCCCTGGGACAGCCAGGTTTAAGCCTGAACTAGTATACTTTTATTCAAAGCAGCTTGTGACGGCCACTGCCCTTGCTGTGGAGTCTATTCATCTGGTATGATGAAAGGATCGAGCTTTCACCAATGCAAAGCATTCAATTTCACGAAAAAAGCTATATCAGATGTTGATTGGCATTGGCCAGATTTCAGGCTCACTCAGACAATAACTTATATGCTCTGTTTTGTAATATCTTTTGCTTCTCCACGGAAATGCCATTTATCATATTTCATTCATTCTAAATGCCCATAGAAGATGGGCACATTTCTTTAAGTGCTCTCTTCTCTTTACAATTTTGTGAAGCTGAGGATCAAAGGTAAGGATGAAAAGCACATAGGGCCGGATGTAGGTCGGTCGGTAACGGCCGAAAATCGGTATTTTCGGCCGTTACCGACCGAGATTCACAAAATGGTATGTAGGGCCACATATTTTACAGATTCTGTAAATTTACCGATCGGTAAATTTACCGAATCTGTAAAATACCGAATCGGTATTTTTACCGATTCGGTAACAATGAGATGTAGGTGGGACTCTTCTGAGTCCCACAAGCCTTACAGAATCAGTATTTTACCATGAAGTCCAACTTCATGGTAAAATACCGATTCCGGTGTGCATGCACATGTGTGCATGCACACGTGTGCCATATGACAGGCAGACCTGCCCTTAGGGCATGTATGCCTGCCACATGGCCCCCAAATCTTTTTTGGGTGTGCTAGAGGGTGTCAAAGTGACACCCCCTGCACCCTTGTCAAAATCGGTATTTACCGATTCGGTAAATACCGACCGGTAATGCCCCATTCATTCCTATGGGCTTCAAAGCCCATAGGAATGAATGGGGCATTACCGGTCGGTATTTACCGAATCGGTAAATACAGATATTTACCGATTCGGTAAAAGGAACATCTGGATGTTCCTACATATCCACCCCTTAGATTTACCGATTTTTAATTACCGAATCGGTAGAATTCGGTAATTAAAAATCGGTAAATCTATTTTACCTACATCTGGGCCATAGACACAATTCCAGAGTTTCTCCGAATCCAGATCAATGATTATGTGAATACCTGCAGCGAGCTACAAACTTCATGGTTGCTTCAACATTTGGCACTGTAAAATCTTCAAGAATTTCTCTCTGAATGAATGTGTTTGCTGACAATTCAGCTCTTCCCAATGGAAAAAGGGGAAAATGACCGGTCGCATAAGGAACTCTTTGTTTTCTAATTGTAGTACTCTTTAAAGATCTATTCCTTATCCTGCAGAACTCACGATGGATATAATAAATGAGAAACTTCTCCTAGAAGGGTTAATGATTTGCACCTTGTGCTAGACTATTTACAGTTTGTGAGTTCTTCCCACTTACCTGGGCCGATTTCAAGCAATATGATGACACTCAGTCTTGGTGTAATACTTCAGTTAAAACAATGTAAATGTTACAGTATTTCAGAGCCAATATTACCCTTTCTTTGCGACAAGAAGTTTATTTTTCTGTGAGGTATATTAAAATGCAAAAAGGTTTTAATACCTGTTCGAAGAACACTTGCTTGTTAAGAACTCACACTCTTCTATGAAAATTGCATGTGATTGTTTTTTTTTATTGTTACTTAAACATATGTCACCACATCTTGGTAGCATTTTTTGTGTTTTTTTGCATATCCTTGCAATAAGGATGAAAAAACATAAAGGCCAGAACTATTGGCTTTGAATGCTCAGCAACAAGTTGAAGAATGTATTTGTTTATTTGTTTCATTTTAGGATGTATTCTAAACGGTGTTGCACTACTGAGTGCCTTTATTTTACCTTGCAGAAACTATAATGCCCTAATGTGAGCTGCAGAAAGTAAGGAGCGCTTATCGTGACCCTGTTTACCTTCTGTCCTTGGCTCTACCTTTGTCACCTTTGAAGTCACGAGTCTCAAAAGGCAGTGCAAAAGGCCTATGGGGCAAGCCAAAAGCCTGAAGAAACGCTTTGTGTGTAGACATGTAGTGCAGGATCTTTCCTATTCGTTTTTTGTCCAGCTGAAAAAAGTACTATTGATCCATTAAACACATGCTGGGTAGGGCTGTGAAACTTCCCAAAGGCCACTTAACACTTTTAACATGTTCCCAGACCAGCACTTTAAAGGCATTCTTAAGCAGTTTCTTTAAAAAAACAAAAGCAAACCATAAATAAATGGCATTGTCACTTATGCCAATAGCTCAAACTCACGTAAATGCGAGAACTATTGAAATTAGGCATCACGGACAATGGGAGGGCGGGTTTGGGGGACGGGAGGGAGAAGGCACGGACATCGGGAGGGCAGGGGCAGGTGGAACAGGGAGGGAGAAGGGACGGACAACTGGAGGGAGTGCGGGGGTAAACAAGGCGTGACAACGGGTGGGAGGGGTGTAAAGAAGGCACCAAAGCACGTCGTAAGAGAAAGTGAATAAAGAAAAAAGTGATCACAGTCTAAATACCACGTACACTGTAACAACCGAAGTAATGGAGCCAGTTATCATGGGAGGTGACCATTGAAGAGGAGACAGGATTAGGGAGGGACTAATAAGCCTATTATCGAATCAAAAGCCAGGATTTAGGACAGACAATGACACAAGGCAATGGCAAATATGGGCTGAGAATGGATAGGGCTTCTCTTTGCTACTTCACCATAACAAGTCTCGCAGAGCAGCGCATGCACGCTGGCTCTAGACTCGACTTAAAAAAAACAGAAATAATTGACATGTCACAGAAGACTCATCTCAGATTTATATATTTCTAGGGTCATGCTTAGGAGCTGGTAGACATTTGTGAGTACAGTATTTCACCTGTGACCAGTGATGGAACTAGAAACACTTCACAACAGGAACCCATAAATTGAGAGTTTGGTGTGGCAGAGTAAAGGGGTGGAGTCATATTTTAACCCAGTTTGTGATGAATAATTATTCTCATATAATTATTGTCATATAATATATACAGTGTTTCCTGAACATAGAACAGCATCAGACAAGAAAACGAAGAAGAGGGCAAACAGATGATCTGGTAAGGGATCGCCACACTACACCACACCACAAAAAACTCCCTCAATGTTCCCATAAATACTCAGAGAAAGACAAACATTGGAAATGTTGTTATTAAATATGGACTTACAATAGTACAGACTCACAGACAAGTGGCAAACAAATCTAGGGTCCGATATTAACAGATGCAGCTCTGAATTAGTTCTGGGTTGCCAAAGGAGATGTGGCAATGTAGACAGGGCCAGACTTAACAAGCATTTTCAAAGCAATAGGTCTCGCATTTGCGAAAGTTAGAGCTTTTGGATTGTAAATGACAATGTCTTTTATCTCGGCGTCGGCTCAAGTAACTAGTGCCCATGTTCTATATTGTAAAATAAACAATCGCTGTTTTTTGAGTTACCTTTGCCTAACTTCAGAATCCGTTGTATGTACAACGGAAAACATCATGAAGATTTGAAGTTGCCTTCGCGAGTAGCTTATTGCATCTTATTTACTGTGCCTTTTTGTACGAAAAGTCATTTACGACTTCTAAACGTCTGGTCCTGTTGGGACGTAAATAGGTGGGGCCAATGGAAATGTAAGCTTGCACTACATTTTAAAATAAAATGCACATTCTCACCCGATCATCCAACCCTTTCACTAAAACAAGAACATGCATTTAAAATTGGAAAAGGGTGTTGGGATGCCATGACAGGCAGTAGATAAAGGGAATGTCTGGGCAAAGCTGGGGGATCTGATCGCCCCAATCCTGGAAGCATCTTTGTGTGTGTGTTTAGGGCTCAGTGTCATGTAAAGAAGGTTCTTAAGTGGATGAAGGGCAAAGAAGGTGCGTAGCTTTAAAGTGAATCATTTCATGGACACCACACTTAGTCAACCATCTGGCTTTTCAACTGACCTCATTTTCATACTATTTATTAGTCCCAGTACTTAAGGTAGTTAAAGAAAATTATGAGCTTCTCAATGGAAAGTGGTCCGGTCCCGAAAGACAGGGTAAGTTAGCAGCCGCGGTCCGTGCAAGTAGGAGCAGTGGGGCAGTGGGGCGTATTTGATAGACGACGGCAAGGGAAAATTAATTATTTATTTTCCTTCGTGGTCGTCTGTTGGATTCTACCCGCACCCATCCCCACCATTCTTACCTGTACTTGTCGCTCCTAAAAATTAGAAGGCAGACTGATCTGTAAGTGGCAATCTAAACGAGGGTAAAAGAGTAGCCAAAGGGGCAGAACCTTATTTATCTACACGGGCGTCTGCTGAGTTCCCCTCAACAAGGTTTGGCCATAACAGACAATTGCAATGTCTTTCTTAGCCAGTAATAGAAATGTATCATCCTATTTTTTTACCCCAGATAGAGAGAAGCCACGTGGAGTCAGTTTCCGGTTGGGACATCATGGAATTTGTGCTGGCTTTGTAGTGCTATATTAAAGAAAGTCAATCTCAAAAGCCCCCCACGGAGTGAAATCTCAGCTCTGAGAGGCCGGTTTAGGCTGTTGGGGAAGTCAGGCTCACCTGACTCGTAAATGTCCAGACTTTTTTCAATCGACACACAGGCCCCCTGCAAGGATGTGGGAAGGCATGACATCACTGACTTGAGGTGGTTACGAAGTGCTGCCATTTTTAATGCACTCAAGAAGAATAAGCCCTAAGGGCATTATGGCGCTCTTGATTGGCACTTTAGGGACTTGCCCAAATATTTGCACCGTGTGAGATTAATTTCCCCGGAACAAAGGCCGCAAATGTGAAAATAAAACATTATGTTATCTACAGAATTTCCAGCACCTATGTCACAACGTGAAAAATCAGAAGGAAGTGATAATGTGCACAGCAATAATAGCTGGAAATGGGCGGAGAATGAGTCTCCAGAGTAGTTTCTGGAGGTACAAGGAGCTAAAATCACAATTGGCCAATTAGTAGTGGGCGTCTTAAAACATGGAATGTGACTAGCAACCACACGCAGGAGGTGTAGTCAGCTGATCATTGTTTAGCTCATGAATGTGGGGGTTCAAAGCAAGCCCAATCCCCCTTAAAAAGAAGGCCAAAACTAATGTCTTACCAAAAGAAGCCCAGCAAGGTCGACATACAGAAGTGAAATAAAGCTAAAACAAGTCCAATCCCTCTGAAAAGAAAGCCCAAATCCAAACGAATATCTTACTTAAAGAAGCCCAAGTAACAGTCGACCTCCAAAATTGCAAAAAAAGGCTAAAACAAATACAAGCAACGGAGCAGGAGGCAGCACTAACACAACGGTGACATTAAGAAGAGGTGGGAGGGAGGAATTCTACATTAAAATGTAAGCAGCTATGGTGCCATAACTGAACACAGGCAAACAGTAACAGACTGCCAAAAATACAGCCACCTAGTTATTTGTTGCAGCAGTGCGAGTCATCAGCACTACCAAAAAACTCAGATTTTATCAATCACAGGTGCAGATGAAGTTTTCTGTGCATCTAACTTTCACTTAGGTGTACAAAACATTTTGGGGGTCATTCGGATGAGGGGCGGACTTTGTCTGCCGATCATCCTACCGGTGAAAGGGACCGCCCGCCATAAGGGCGGGGGTCCCATGGCTAGCATTAAGATGCGCCCGCCACAGTGGCGGGCGCATCCTGCATTCCTACCATTGTGGCGGGCGGTGCACTCAGCACCGCCCACCACAATGGCAGGAAGGCTGTGCATGGAACTGCTGTGTGGTACCATAGGTGCCCCCCATGTGCACCCCCCACACCCCCAGAGTCCATGGGGGCCAGCATCAGGCCCCCAAATCAGACTCCACATGCTTTTCCGTGGCGGCATTGCCGCCACGGAAAGGCGTCAAAAAAAGCCCATTGTAATTTGGCTGGCGATGTCTGATAGGCACCGCCACATTTAAACCATTTTCCGCCCCGGTCGCAAGGCAACCGGGGAGGAAAAGCAGCGGACGGTCTTTCCGTCCGCCGCAGACCCCCCGGCCATACTCCGGCTAGGATGGCTGGCGATCGCCCCCGCCACGCTGGCGGTGGCTACCGTCGGCCTGGTGGGGGCGATCCACCCGCCATCCTAATGGGGGCCTTCGTGTTTAAATACACCCCCTTCCCCCTTCCCCACACCACGCAAACATAGCTTTTGCTCAATTAAGTAAAGACATGGGTGGGACCATGGTAGCGACCAAGGAGTGGCCACTGATAGGCAATGCAATTAATGGTCCACACCAGAGGTGTCCAGCACAACTTATATCTAGGAGGGCCAGACCAATGCCAAATTTTGAAAGTAGTCATTTAAAATAACTTTACATTCACTGTAACTGGAAACTGTGTAATTAGTCAGTCATTATCTGCAGTGGTGGTCAGCACAAGTAAGCAAGGTGGGGCTGGGCAGGGCGCAGCAGGGGGAAGTCGACAGATGACAGAATAGGTATTATTTATTTTTCTATACCTATTCCGTTGTATGTTGACTTCCCCCCACCCCGCCCGCCTCTCCGCCCACCGCTCTTTACTGTGCCGGCCGCTGCTGATTATCTGGAACATTTGCATGAGTCTGGTCTTTCTAGACCTCTTATGGCATAAGACTAAAGTATGTCACATAAAAATGGACATTTGTTCCAACTTCACCTGACAACCTCTGAAAATGCACTATTGATAGTTAACATCATCAGTGGCGGTCGGCATAACTAACAGTTATTATCATTTTATATTTCCTTTCCTTTACACTGCTCAAAGCAGTGGCGTGACGCTCCTCCGCCCTTTGCAGAGGAGATACCCCTGAACATCATACTGGCATTGATTACCATACTTCTCTTGGTAGAAATAATACTATACGTCTCAGTAGACATAGTGCCTGGGACAGTATTTGTTATGTGCATGAAATAGTTTAAACATATCCTTTGGCCACATGTTTGAAGATTTCTGTACATGTAATCCTGGACACAGGAAGGCTAGAAACAACATTCATTTAATAAATCAAAAGATCTAATTTCCCACACAGAGTTTTTGTATTCTACTAGAGACTTTCAGATGTGCCTCACTTTCAAGCTATAGAACGTTAGCACATTAGCATTTTAGTAGCACAGCCTCAATACACTGCAGTAAAACGCTGTGGAATGAACTGATAGACAGCACCTGTTCCATGTGCCATTTTCACTCAGCATGCATATCGGATTAGAAACATATTTTTGAATTCCCAGAAAATATGTGCCATGCTAGCTTTCCGAAAAACTAACTATAATTTCCATGAAAAAAAAAAATACAGGACCACACTGTTGTCTCAAAAATGATTCACAAATCCCAGCAAAGGCGAGACATTTTTACACAGTGTTATGAATTTGCAATTCACAACGATTTCTAAACTAAGTGTAGCACGACCAAAGAATGATTTAAAAAATCTGTGATCACTCTTCCTTTGTAATCCTTTTCATGTCCTATAAAACAAACATTTACTCTTTTGCATTTCAGTAGAATAATGTAGCAAAGCCCTATGACCAAAACAATGCAACTGTCATGCTTCATATAAACGTCCACCTGTACAGTGTCATGAAAATACACGCAACTGACAAATACTTTTGTGAATTAAAGCCCACATTTTGAGGAAATGACTTGCAATATGACCCTAAATTTGTAAAGGACTGAATGGAAAAATATTTTCTGCAGAAAATCCTAACTGTACTAGCACATCTCTTCATACTTTACTCCTGCACTGCGTGGAAGCTCGGCATACCAAACATTTGTGAAATGCTTTACTCCAGAAAGTGTGTTAAAGCTGTAGATGTCCTCGAATATTCGTGGCATTCTTTGTGAATTACAAACATGTCATAAATATACTTCAAGTGCAGGAGAAATCAAAAACGAGCAGATTACTCAGTTTAACATCAAAGATTCTGAAAATCAAGCCGTTTTTTGTGCTCTTTATAGAAAGAAAAGAAGAATGTAGTCTCAAAGGCCATCCCACGATCTAATAAAATATGAACTACAAACAACTACTGCATACCAGTTCCTTCATTTAAATTATGTTATTTTGAACGGTATGACATTTATTCTTGCAAGCAGGAGCTAGGTTCGTACAAGTTATGATGCTTATGTACTGAGAGCAGTGCTACATTTGAGTGGGTAATTGCTGGTAGTGCTTAGGTTTGGGAACTGGGACTTCATTTTCATCATCATACTGTCACAGGGCAACAGCAAGAGACGCAGACAAGGGAGAAAAGAAGGGGGAAGATAAGCAATGACAAAGAAAACAGACGAAAAGGAACTTGCAAGAGAGAGATAAAGAGACAGGTATTGTATGGTAGTGGAAGAAAGAGGCATGAGATAGAATCAAGACTAGGAAGCCTTGGTAGATGGCATTTCTGGCATTCAACAGAATTAGAGATGGTTTTATAAGAAAAACTTTGGGACCCACCACTTATGTTTTAAAAATTAAACACTTAGGGCCCTATCACGATGTTGGGTGGTCAGAATGCCGCCCACTATCATGGCAGTCAGGAGACTGCCCGGCATGCAGGAGGTGGTCCGACCACCGTATTACAATGCGACCGCTGGGGTGGCAGTCGCAAAGTGCTCCTTTTCACAGCGGCTTGTGCTGCGGCCCAGGAAAAGGACCACAGCATAAGCTGCCATGTAAAGGAGAGTAGGAAAGTGCCCCTTTTTGCATGGTTACTGTTGGACTAGGCCCTTTTGGCAGGTTCACCCCGAAACTTTTTTGCATTTGCCTAGCCTTTTTCTATAACCTGGTGCTTTGGCTTCTGCGCACTTTAACACTGTGTCCCAGTGTAAAGTGCGTGCGCAGTCTGAGTGCGTGTGGTGAGATTGGCCTGCCCTCCCATAGGAATGCATGGGGAATGTGTGTGTCCATGGTAGTTCCTGATGTGTGGGGAGTGCAGGGGCAAGTTTGGTATGTGCAAACTCGTGAGATTAAATGCTGCGTGACGGTGTGCTCAGATTTAATGTGACTAGTGTCGAAGTGCCACTTCTAGAAGTTGGCTCCAGGAGTCATGGTGGGTCTGCCCCGGTGGTGAATAGAGAGATCTGCATGTTGATGGCAGGGAGGAGTGCACCTGGGAACTGAATAGGGCTGGGCCTTCCCTCCACAATGCTGGCTCCACCCCCTGTGGTGTGTCTGGTGTGTCTGATGTCCCTGACCCACCCTGTAAATAGGCAGAGGGGCTGAGCAAAACAAAGTGCTCAAGAACCAGTTGTATCTGGTTCGCCCCTTGCCTACACCTTTGGAAACAAAGGGATGTTGTATATAAAAGAGGGGCTGTGACCCCATGATGTCGTTCTTGTTTCCTGACTTGAATCTACCAGGGGCGTGCTGCTGCTTGGGCCCAGGGGAAGTCTGGCCTCCCTGGGCCCTGCCCAGCCCCTGGATGGCCTGGAGGACTTCTTTGGGACCCTCCTGCCCCCTTCACCTAGGAGGACCTTGTTGCTGGGGCCCTGTGTGCTTAAGGGGCCATATCTGGGGCCATTGGTCGTTGCTTTGCCCCCAGCGCCTCGTGAGCGCTTTATTTTTCATGTAGGGGCAGAGCGCTGTCGTTTTCCCTCAGGGGAAGCGCTCCTGCCCTTTTTTTTTCAGCGCGGGTGCCACCCCGCTTATTTAACCCCTTCCATGCTCATGACGGAACGGTTCCGACATGAGCATAAGGTGGCCTGTGCTTATGACGGAACCGTTCCGTCATGGTTCCATAAGCCCAATGGAACGTTCAGCACTGGGGGAAAATCCGCGCAGCACAGAAGGGGTTAATCATTTACTAAAGCAGGTGCCCACCCTGCATGACGGCTGCCTATCCGAATCTCCTTGTGGGTGCCTACCCTGCCTGGCCGCCGTATTTGTTATTAATTAGCGGGTGCTCAGCCCGCTGTATATGCCCTCAATTTACATCCTTCCATAGTGGGTGCCCACCTCGCTGGAATTGCTGCAGAAAATGCCCCCGTAGTCCCGCCGCGGCCGCCCCGGAAGTCAGGCAAGGTTGCCTGTGACGGGGGCAGGGCGCGGTAGGAAAAGGAAGCCGGCGGAGAAAAGGCCGCTCACGGCCTGGGGCTCCGATGAACTGAGGAAAGCCCCAGGGCCGCCAGGAGAAAACCGCGAATGTTGAGGGGCTCCCATGACCAGGAGGGAGCCCCTGGAAAGGAGTTGGCCCGGAGCCTTGCAGCTCCACACTAAGTCCCGGTCCCGAGATGGGGGACCGGGTGAAGACTGGAAGAAGGAGCCCTCCCCGACCAGAACCGGTGAGTAGGGGGAGGGCTTGAAGTGCCCGGGGGAGCACAGAGTCAGAGTGGTCTGTGTGCGCAGTGGGCCGCTCCAATGTGGCAAGATTCCTTTTGATGGCCCGAGGGGCCCGCGCACCCCTACCTAAGTAGGCCCAACGGCAGTGCCTCCTTTGCCAGAGTGGCCTCGGATGGCAGCGGGCCGCTCCCACGATATGGGGGCATTTATTTAGTTAAGAAGCCAGTGGGCTCCAGGGGGGCAAGTTCCCATTACAGAGCCCCATGGCTCTGAGGGCCCCAGTCATTCTTAGAGCCCCGTGTGGCTCCAACCTGTGCCGCAGTATTGTTTCAGAGCCTAGAGGGCTCCAACCTTTTGGGGCACATTTGTTCTAGAGCCTAGTGGGCTCCCATGTGCACCCTTTTTGTCTTTAGAGCCAGAGGGCTCTAGTGTGTGGCGCAGTTTTGTTCCTGAGGGCCAGTGAGAGGCCATGCCGTAGTTTTTCTTCTACAGCTGCCTAGCAAGTAGTGGGCAGCTGCACCGTTTAGGATTTTTCCTTTTAGGGAACATGTGTTCGCTGTGAACCCGGGAGTGAGTCGCACTCCCTTCGCCCTACCTTGGCATTTCACAGCTGCGCAGAACTAAATGCCAGCTGCAGAGTTTAGGCCCTGTTCTGGTTCTCAGCTGCCCAGCAAGTAGTGGGCAGCTGCAAAGTTTAGGTCTGCGCAGATGGCGCACTCCTGACTGGCGCTGCGCTGGCAGCGCACCCTGACATTCTGGACACAGCGCATTTGAGCCCCTTCTTGGATGGCCAGTTGGCCAGGGGGGCTGGTATGTGGATAGGGCGCAAGGCCCTAAATGTGATTTATGTGCTCTAAATGTGGCGCCTGGTGATTTCCTACTGTATTTATATTGTTTAGGTCTAATGTGATGTATGCATAATGTGCAATGCTGTTATGCCTGTGATACCTCTAGATGTGTTTTCATGCTTAGGAGGTTGTTTTGCCAAGTATGGTTTATACTTGTGAGTTCATGTGTCCCTGTGTGATCTATGCCTATGGTGATTAGTGTTGCATAGGGTGTACCTACCTTTTACCAGTGGTTACTGGTTGTGCTCTACAATTGTTATTTTGTGCTACAATTATTTTATGTTCTAGAAGTGCTATTTCTACTAAGTGCTTATTCTGACAGTGGCCCACGTGGCCCCGTCATGTGTAAATAATCCCCTGTAAATACTGCCTAGTGTCAGTTGGCACAGTGTATCTGTGTGATAATGATCTAATGTGTTTATGGTAATACAAAAGCTATTTTTATATATAACCTTGTGTGGAGTTCCTTTTTGTGGTGTACCTAGTGTGTTGCTGCTGTGTGTGTGTGTTGCGCAAATGCTTTACACATTGACTCCGGGCTAAGCCTGACTGCTCGTGCCAAGCTACCAAGGGGGTGAGCAGGGGTTATCTTTGGCATGTAACTCCCTTGCCCTGACTAGAGTGGTGGTTTCTGCCTGGCTTTGGCGCAAGCCTTAGCCAACCAGAAATTCAATTTCTAACAGTTACCCCACACTTTTTGCCTGATGTCTGGTGCACTTTAACTGAGTGTGCACTGGGTCCCTGCCAATCAGGTTCCCAGAGCCTGTGTTTTTTCCCCAAAACTGTACCTTAGTTTTCACAATTAGCACACATGTGGCTCACATGTAGGTCCCTTGTAAAAGGTACTTGTGGTACCAAGGACCTTGTAACCAGAGAAGGTCTTTAAGGGATGCAGCATGTACTGTACCACCCTCAGAGACCCTTCAACAAATGCATACACCCTGCCATTGCAGACTGTGTCTTTTAACTTGACAGTTGACATAGCACTTATTCCTGTGTGCCATGCCCCCAACCCCTGCCTGTGGCATAGGTAAGTCACTCCTCTAGCAGGCCTGACAGCTCTAAGGCAGGGTGCACTATACCCCAGGTGAGGGCACAGCTGCATGATCAATGTGCCCCTACGGTGTCTGTGCCATTCACAGACATTGTAGGTGCAGTGGAGCTATATTGAGTACATGGGCTGTGAGTTTGTCAATGTGAATTCCACAGCTCCATGATGGCTTTACTGAATACCAAGGAGTTTGGTATCAAACTCCTCAGCATAATAAACCCACACTGGTGCCAGTGTTGGATTTATTACAAAATTCACTCAGAGGGCATCTTAGAGATGCCCCTGAAAAACGGCCAACTCCCTTGAGTCCAGCTGACTTGTCTGCACCAGCCTGCCACACACAGACATGTTTCCGATCCCCTGAGATGGGAGCCCTCATGCTCTCGGGGGTCAGTGACTGATTGGGGTGGTGGTGCTTCACACCTACCACTGAGCAGGAACAGCATTCGGGGCGGGAGCCTCAAAGGCTTCCTGCCTTTTGATATGCTAGCCAGGGCCTCTCCAATTAGTGGAGATGTTCCCCCCTTGACTAAGCCCCACTTTTGGCAGTAAGTTGGCGGGAAAATTAGTAGTCAAAAGAGGTGTGTCCCCTCCCTGCCAGGGCCACCTCTAAGGTGCTCTGGACCGAGGTGACCCCCTCCTTAGGAAATCTTTCATCTTGAATGGAAGGATTTGACCCAATAAGGTTAGAGGGAAGCCCCCTCCCCAAAGTAGAGGACATAATCAGTCAATCAATCAGGACATTTATAAAGCGCCCTAGGTCTTGGGTCTGCCGTAGGTTAGTAGGGAGGGTGTTCCAGGTCTTGGCGGTGAGGTGGGAGAAGGATCTGCTGCCGCCGGTTGTTCTTTGGATGCGGTGGACTGTGGCATGGGTGAGGCCGGTAGAGCGGAGCTTGCGGTTTGGGATGTAGAAGCTGAGTTGTCTGTTGAGATATGCTTGGCCGGTGTTGTGAAGGGCCTTGTGTGCGTGAATGAGGAACTCGAAGGTTATCCTCTTGTTGACGGGGAGCTAATAAAGGTCTCTCAGGTGGGTGGTGATGTGGCTGCAGTGGGGGATGTCAAGGATCAGCCGTGCCGAGGCGTTCTGGATCCGTTGTAGCCGTCTCAGGAGCTTGGTTGACGTTCCTGCGTAGAGGGACATTCCGTAGTCCAGCCTGCTGGAGACGAGGGCCTGGGTGACTGTTCTTCTTGTTTCGGTGAGAATCCACTTGAAGATCCTGCGGAGCATTCGTAGGGTGTTTAAGCAGGATGAGGAGACGGTGTTGACCTGCTTAGTCATGGAGAGGGTGGAGTCGAGGATGATCCCCAGGTTGCATGCGTGGTCGGTGGATGTCGGGGCTGTTCCCAGTGATGTCGGCCACCAGGAATCGTCCAAGGCTGAAGGGGTGGAGCTGAGGATAAGGACCTCCGTCTTGTCCGAGTTCAGCTTCAGTCGGCTGTTCTTCATCCATTCGGCGACGGCATTCATTCCTTCGTGGAAGTTGGTTTTGGTGGTGTGAGGGTCTTTGGTGAGGGAGATAATCAGCTGGGTGTCGTCGGTGTAGGAGCTGATGTTGAGATTGTGCTGTCAGGTGACATGGGCAAGGTGTGCCATGTAGATGTTGAACAGCGTTGGACTGAGGGAAGAGCCCTGGGGTACGCCGCAGATGATCTCGGTGGTGGTGGAGCGGAAGGGTGGGAGGCGGACGCTCTGAGTTCTGCCTGAGAGGAAGGATGTGGTCCAGTCCAGGGCCTTCTCTTGGATCCTGGCGTTGTGCAGGCATGTTCGTAGTGTGCGGTGGCAGACCTTGTCGAAGGCGGCTGACAGGTCCAGGAGGATGAGGGCTGCTGTTTCTCTGTTGTCGAGCAGGGTCCTGATGTTGTCGGTGGCGGCGATGAGGGCGGTTTTGGTGCTGTGGTTGCTGCGGAAATCAAACTGGGATGGGTCCAGGATGTTGTTGTCCTCGAGGTGGCGGGTCAGTTGTTTGTTGATGATTTTCTCTGTGACCTTCGCCTGCAACGGAAGCAGGGAGATGGGGCTGAAGTTCTTGAGGTCCTTGGGGTCCGCCTTGGGCTTTTTAAGTAATGCGTTGATCTTGGCGTGCTTCCAGCTCTCCAGAAAGGTTGCTGTCTCGAAGGAGATGTTGATAACTTTCCAGAGATGGGGGCGATGGTTGTGCTGGCTTTGTTGAAGACGTGGTGTGGGCATGGGTCAGACGGCGATCCGGAGTGGATGGAGTTCATGATCTTGATGGTGTCATCGTTATTGACGTTGGACCAGGCGATCAGGCGGCTGGTGGTCGCGGGTGTTGAGGTCTCGGTGGTCGGCGGAGCAGTCGTGGTTTTGAAGCTGTCGTGGATGTTGGCGATCTTGCGGTTGAAGAAGGTGGCCAGTGAGCCACACAGGTCATGCGAAGGGGGGATGTTATTGGTGTTGAAGCTGGGGTTGGAGAGTTCCTTCACAAAGCTGAAGAGTTATTTGCTGTTGTGTGCGTTGTTATCCAGGTGGTCCTTGAATGCGGTCCTCTTGGCGGTTCTGATGAGTTGATGGTATCTGCGGGTGGAGTTTTTGAGGGCCCTGTGGTTGTCTGGTGATCGTTCGCATAGCCAGTTCTTCTCCAGTTTCGGGCAAGTACACTTGGAGATCTGGAGGTCATCAGTGAACCAGGTGGCTTTCTTGCTGGTGTGGCTGTTGGAGGGTGTCTTGAGCGGGGCGAGAGTGTTGGCACAGTCGTTGATCCACTGTCGGAGGTTGAGGGCGGCGGTGTCGGGTTCGTTTGGGTCGGCTGGTGGGCTCTGGGTGAGGGTGGTGGCTAGCTGCTCTTCAGTGACTTTGCCCCAGCAGCAACGAGGCATCTGTTGGGTGCGGTGGGCTTTTTGAAGGTGAAATGGACCCAGCGGTGGTCGGTCCAGTGGGGTTCGGTGTTGTGGTTGAAGGAGATGTGGGGGCTTGCGGAGAAGATGGGGTCAAGCGTGTGACCGGCAGTGTGTGTGGGTGTTGTCATTAGCTGTCTGAGTCCGAGGTTGGCGGGGTTGTCGATCAGGGTGGCGGAGTTGGCGTTGTTGTTGTTCTCGAGGTGGAAGTTCAGGTCCCCGAGGAGGATGTAGTATGTGGCGGCGAGGGCGTGGGAGCTGGTGAGGTCGGCGATGGAGTCGCTGAACTGTGGTCTGGGTCCAAGGGGTCTGTAGACAAGTGTTCCTCTGAGGGTGGTGTTGGGGTCGGTGTGGATCTAGAAGTGCAGGTGTGCTGAGGGTGTTGTCAGTGATGGTCGAGACTCTGACGGTGTTCTTGTGGATGATGGCAATTCCACCTCCTACTCTGTTGGTGCGGTCTCTGCAGGAGATCTTGTAGCCTTCCGGGATGGCTATGGCGATGTCGGGTGCTGAGGCACGGTTCAGCCAGGTCTCCGTCAGGAAGGCGACGTCTGGGGCGGTTGAGTCGAGGAGGTCCCAGAGTTCGACGTGTGTTTGCGGGCGGAGCGAGTGTTGAGGAGGATGCACCTCAGATAGTTGGGTTCGTTGGTTGGTGGTTTTGCAGGTCCGATGCTGGTGAAGCTGCAGTACTGGCAGGTGAGGGGCCCTTGGATGCGTTTCAGGGTGGCCCGGTAGCAGGTGTGTTCTCGTCCGGGGTTGACTGCGTGGAGGGTGCTGGCATCGTAGTGCAGACGGGTGTCGTGGTGTCTTCGGGGTCCAGGGGTTCGGGCACTGGGCGCGGTCCAGGCACGGACGGGCGCAGACGGGCTTGCCTTCGGCGCGCCTTTGGCGCTCCAGCGGCACACACGCTGCGCGCGGCCGCCATAAGAAGGGGAGGTGGGAGAGAGGAGCAGCTAAGTGGGGGGAACGGACGAATGGGGGAAGGGGGCGGGGCAGCAGGGGACGCAGCGGCGGGGAGCGGGACGGCAAAAAGGCAGAGGCAAGGGAGCAGCGAGGCAACAAGGCAAGAGACAAGGCAAGAAACAAGGCAGCAAGCAACAGGCACAATCAGGATCAATACAAACCACAGTACAGAATTAAAACAGTGGGGCACAAAAACAACAGCACAGGCAGAAACAAACCTACGGGCCAACCACTGGCCGCCAGGGATGAGGCGCAGGTGGCAGCCTGTGGGTGGAGGAGGGCTTCGAACTCAGCAGCCACTGGGTCAAGGGCAGGCACAGTCTGGTGGAGCTGCGTGACGTGGTGTGAGGAACGACCTCCCTACAACAGGGTCAAGGGTCGCTGTGTAGTGACCCTAAAGGCAAGTATCCCATTGTATTGTATACCATATGTCCATACCTGTAACTTCCCTAAATTTAGTGTTTAGGGGCATCCCTGAACCTTGATCCGCAGATTCGATGGACCAAAGAAGAAGACGGAAGAGGACCGCTGCCACACCAGGAACTGAATCGCTGCAGACCGAACTTGGCAAGAACCCCTCCATCTGCAACTGGTTCGACAACTGGAGCTGCTTTCCCTCCAGAAACCCTGCAAGGCATCCAAGAAACCCTGGAGACCTTTCAGCCTTCACCTAGTCACCTCTCTTTGGGCTAGAGGCTCTAGGCCCCGGAACTGCAGCAGTTGAGGACCAAGAACTGTGTCGACACGACTCACAGCTGCAAAAGAACCACAAACTGCAGTGGTAGAGGACCAGACCTTGTGTTAATGTGACTGCCCTGCCAGAAGAAAGCACCACAGATGGGCAGCTCTCATGACCTAGAGGGATACTCTCGGCCCAAAGACTTAAGCTATTCACACTCCATTTCCCAGAGCCTGTACCCTCCTGCAAGTTGCCCTGTCAGCCTCCTCCTGTACTGCCTGCATGACCAATGCCTCTCTGTGGCCGTCCAATGACAGTGGAACTCCTCCATCCCCTGCACATCTCCAACCTCACAACCCTGACTGCTGGGTTGGTGATGCCTCCATTAAATAGACAGTAACTTGCCGACGATGAAACCATTACGGTAACGGTGTTAGTGGTCTACTGAATCCTACCCATCTTCATTGCTCTCCGCTGACCGGGAGGATAAATATCATTGCTGGTATCAGCCACCGCCACGTAGATACTGAACCCTGCACTTTTTCGGGTGACCCCAGTCTTTATTGACTAACATTGAGCTCAGTGACCTCTGCATCAACCTTCAGCCATCACGCTGGTGGTGCAGTAACTCCCTTACACTGAACCAGGCCCAGTGTTGACCTAAGCCCTTGAAGACTGGAAGAGCTAGTTGTGTACTTACCTATTCATGCATAACACTGTTTTCCTCCCCAAGGACTGCATTGCATTTCTCATCCTTTTGCATACAAAGATATATCTATTTCTATAGCAACGTTCTGCTGTTCTAAACTGAGTAGTACAAGAGAGAAGGGGTCCCAGAACAAAAATGATTAAATAAAATATACAAACTTAATAATAAGAGACATAAATCCTACATATAATACCAACATTGCTTTTAATCACAATGTGTAAGTACATTTCGTCACATCTACCCTCTGTTTAGGTAACACGCCCCTACCCCGTCCTGATGAAGACCCCATAGCAAGGCATCATCCATTGCCTGCAATTATTTTTGGGTCGAAACATTGACAGCCTCATCACACTCAGCTTCCTCCCATATAATTCATTGATTGTATTCTCCTTTGGAAGCATGATGTATATGAATTATTATTTGAACTATTGGTCTATATTGTGTTGATTTAACCATTGCACTGTATACTAAGGTCGTCTGACCATTGCTATGTCACTTTGTTGATTACCCTATACTTCTCCCTACACCACCACCTTTCCCATCCCTTCCCTTCTGGGGCACAAAATACGTTAAAAAAATTTGCTTATTATTCAGACTATGTGACGAAATGTACTTACACATTGTGATTAAAAACAATGTTGGTATTATATGTAGGATTTATGTCTCTTATTATTAAGTTTGTATATTTTATTTAATCCTTTTTGTTCTGGGACACCTTCTCTCTTGTACTACACATTCACCCAGGCCCCAGTGACTCTATCTGGGTATAACCCGTGTTTCTATAACACGTTCTAAACTGAGATCACTAAAGTATTTCTATTACTGTAAAGCATTGTTTACGTCCTTGCAAAACAATTCCAACTGCATTTGAAAAGTATGGATACCTTTATACGGTTACTTACCTGCAACTTAGTTCTTCTTGGTTCTAAAAATAAAATAACAAAGTAATAATATTTTATATAAAAAAATTGGTCTGGATTTAGTCTTTGAGTGTGAGCACCACTTCTTGCCTGAGTGTGTACAATAAATGCTTAACACAGCCTTCTGATAAGCCTAACTGCACGACCACATTACCACAAACAGAGCTTTTAGTATTTTCTTCCTTAGCCTCTGTAAGTCTCTGGGGATCCACTGGACTCTGTTCACACTATACCTTAGTTTGGTATAGTATATACTGAGCCAGCTTCCCACAAGGAGCATTTCCTGCACTTCAATGAACTGTAAGCCATGCACCATGTGGTGCACGCCCCACAATGCATGGAGGAATCTGGGGGCACTAGACAGTGACCACAATGGACGGGGGCCCTGTTTGGGGACCGCACAATTGGTTTGCAACAGCCGTTTCATGACGGTCTTTCCAACATGAAAAGACTGTCTGATAGGGATATCGTAATCCCAACGGCAGTGCCTGCCTCGGCACCACCTCCATTCGGAATTGTAATTCTGACCACCACACTGACGAGATCACTGATCCTGTCAGAAGTAGCTGTCTTCCCCCCAACCCTCAAGGTTCCGACGGCCTGGATTGTACCCAGCAGTCATACCGAAAGTTTGTTGGCCGGTTGGACCACTACCGACGGCTTGTCAATGTCGGTCCGACCGTCATCATAATATGGCCCTTACTGCGAGGACCGACTAAACCAGCACTTGGCAGTTTTTTTTATGCAAGGTAGTAAAATGGATTGGTAGAACATTTTCCAATGCTTTATTTTGTTCCAAAATATTCAAATAATACTTTTTAAAGGCATTCGAAACACCTTTGGCATGGCATTACTAATTGTATATACATTTTATTAGGCTACAAAAGCACTGTGAGATTTTGATCCTTTTTAACCGATTAGAAAATGAAACGAAAGTCATTGAAGAAATAAAACATTGTTTAAGAATGTTACATCATTCCTGAACATTGTGAGGATTAAGTTTTGCAATTACTGTATGCGATCATCAGGACGTAGGGACCTGTGAAATTGTAAATTCCTCCATCTCATTTTTCAAAAGATTTTTTTGTCACGATTTTAAAAGTAATTTGTATGTGAGCACTTTCATTGTAGATTATTTTATACATTAAAATTTTGGAATTAAATAGGTTGTATTGTCGATCTTAGCCGAGGTCAAAATCAATTTTTTAAATAAAGTTAACTTTTAAATAAAGTTAAAGCAAATGTTTCATCCAACCCTCTGGCACACCTCTCATCGAAATTGCTAGTAGCAATGAATACAGAGACTATAGTAAGTTACCAAGATAGCAAGGCAAAGGGACCAGAAAATCTGTAAATCTTTGTTTTTCACCTTCAATTTCAGTGACAAATATTAAAGTGCTTGCTCCATCTCCCAATGAGACTTTTTTAATAATATAAATTGAACTCTATAGCACTATTGCCCACCTATGTAATATTCAAGAATGTTTGTTATTTAAACAGAATCTGTGAACTGCATCAACATTTATGGCTTAGAAAACTTCGGATAGTCAATTAAATTGTTATAAAAGTTATTTGTGATCTTAAAATGTAGGAATTTGTTATTGGATTATTATAAAAGTATTTTTGTTTTCAGCACCACTTTCAGTTAAAATGAAACAGTAATTTCCACAAAGTATTTTTTCCTAACGGCTAGGGCGCTCGATCTCGGACCTGGGGATCTCCTGTGATTCTGTGCAAATCACTTAATCTCCCCGTGCCTAAAAATGAATGTGTGTCCTCGTGTAACGTAACTGGTGATATGTAAAGTGCTCTGATAACTGATTCGGTTCGGGTCTAGTTCGCGCTTTATAAAACTCTGCAAAAAAAAAAAGTTATGATGTTTGCTTAGCAGGTTCACCAAATTTGTGATTGGTAATAAAGTGCAAGTTCGTCATAATTTTAACCGTGGGAGGTCGCAGGAGGCAGAGTCCGATAGATGAGTGCACCTCCTCCACCATGAGAAAAGAGGTGGTGAAAGGGAGTGCTGAAACTGTAGAGACAAAAATAAACAAGCAACACCGAATATCCATTGTATATATAAATGAAATGCGAACATTAAAAATATTGTAATCTCCGCCACATGGGGAAAGAACTTAAAACACTAAAGGCAGGATGTATGAAATAAACAAATCGTGATAAAAATAGCTCACAGTGTAAACGCGAAGATCATAATTCAAAACAAGCCAGTAAATGAACTATTTCGTTTTACAGCTAAGAGAGAAAGTTAGGAAACATTATACTAGATAGGAGAACACAAAACAATGACCTTACTACTGTGCTGAACTGCTATTAAGTAATTCTTTCATCACAACCTTCGGTTTGTGAATTAGATTTGAATGTCTATTGGGATGAAACGCTCTCAAAAGCAGACTCTAATGATTTTTGCCTCATGTATCTCAATACTAGAAGGTCAGGACTATTTCGCTTGCTGCAGTCATCTGAGAATGACCAAGAGCTTCACTGGACAGGGGTTGGATTGTGTGGCCCGGTTAAAGCCTGTGGCACCCGCTCTGCTGACATGAATGGCAGGGTAAACGAGGAAGGATATGCTCAAATGACCACATGCCCACAAGCAGCTAGTAAACCTTAGCACTTCTAAAACAAACAACCTTTACAAAAGAGTTTTATATGTGCGCCAGTCCTAGGAGCCTACATCACCAGATTAGCCTATCTGATGTGGAAGGCTCAGAAATACTAACTACACTGGCTTGATCCTTTAAATCCATCCAGTCTATTTCATCATGTTACACATTGCCTAACCTTCAATATTCAGTTAACCACAAGAAACAATTTTCTGCAAGAATCTCAGACAATAGATTACTTAGACCAGTGGCTTAAGGCAAAATGATGGGCCTCCCTTCAGAATATGATAAGGCGCCCCTAAGTCTACATAGACTTTGGGCTGAATAGTGGCCCCGGGATGGTTGGTGGCGCCCTGTGCCACAGGGTCGTGTCTTATGCCCCTGACTCATACTTCAGTTATGATTGCCTTGCAAAATGCTGACATGTGTTTGCAAAACGTTGTTTACATAGCTGTTGGAATTATCATAACTCTGAAAAAACTGACTAGTGGATGTTTCATCCGATAAATTTATCTGGAAATTTCAATGGTCAGTTGTAAGAGTCAGAAGTGACTTGTTGTTTTAGTTGCTGCCTCCATAAACTCCAGCATAATGGTGAAACATGTTCCTCTCAGAGCTGCAATATCCACAACAGCTATGTATTGCACGGAGGCTGGTGCTCACAATCACCCTGAGACAGCACAAAGGTTTCCATTGACTAATCTTTTGTGATAGCCAACAAGACACATGTTTTAGTCAGCAGCTCTGATTTCGCAAAAGAATCAGGCCCATATACACTATAACAATATTAAGGGGCCCATTAGGAGTCTGCCGCCATCCCGACGTAAAACGGGACCGCCCGCCATAAGGGCGGCGGTCCTGTGGGGGCCATTAGGATGAGCCCGCCACAGTGGCGGGTGCATCCCACATTTTTAACATTGCAGTGGGCGGTGCTGAAAGCACCGCCCGCCGCAATGCTAAAAATGCACATTGTTCACTTCAATGCACATCGTGACAGGCACCGTGCGGTACCTGTCACGTTGTACAGTGAAGTGCAGGGGGGTACCATTGGTACCCCCTATGTGCACCCCCCACGCCCCAGAGTCTGTGGGGGCCCACAACGGGCCCCCACAGGACATTCCCGCATGCCTTTCCGTGGCGGCAACCATGTCCCCACCTTCACCCTAATATAGATGGCGGTCTCTAACAGACACCGCCACCATATGAAACCCTTTTCCGCCCGGTAAACTCCTTGACCAGGCGGAAAAGCGGCGGACGGTCTTTCCGTCTGCTGCGGTCCCCCCGCCATAGTAATATAGGGGGGGGAAATGGGTGGCGGGCGGGGAAGGATGTTGGGCGGATCGCCACCGCCCGCATGGTGCATACTGCGTTTAAGCATTATTGCTTTCTCTTTTTGTGTTGAAAATATCACTTGAGTTAGTTTGACCAACTAAATTGGTCCTTAATGTATGCAGTGGTAAGAGCACTTTGTAAATTTTAAGGTAATCATTATCACATTAGATTGGCTGATGTCTGACCTAACATGTTTGTTAGAGACTTAAAAGGGCATAGTATCCAACCTGTGTAAGATCAAATGCTTTGACTTGCAGCACAGATTTGGGATCCTCTCTCAGCATGGTCTTATCCTCTCTCAGCATGGTCTTATATATTGATGTATCACCTCTGCAAAATGTATGTACAAATGCAAATGGATAAGAAGGAAGCAATACGTAAAGGTGTAAAAAACCACTTTCTTTTTTTATAATTATTTTACTAGTTTCCATAATATTATCCTAAATATTAATATAAGATGAATGTTCTTTCTACCTTCTGACCAAGATTTGGAATAAAAGCCCTAAAAGCTAGAATACAATCCTCATCCGAGGCTCCTCTTCAAAACTCAAAGATAATGTTGTTAATCAATGCACCCCAGCCGTGACGACTGTCAAACTTATGATATTATGGAAATGTGCTAGGTGTATTTGTTGACCCTAGGATGCCGATCCAGATCTAGATCTCCATATTATTAGAATCTAGAAAACTCTGGACTCCCCAACACCATACATTTGCTTAATCCCCCTGGAAGAAAACAGGATATCAGGTTTAGCAACTAATATCTTGTTCTCTGATACCGGAATACCTGAACTGATGTCACTTGAGAGCGCCTATTTTCATCTAGGAATCTAGGTTTTGTAAACGCTGTAGCTTATTTTCCAGCAAATAAAAGTATTATACTCCCTAGAGTGACAGCCTTATCCTAACCCGAAACTCTAAAAAAAAAAAAAAAAAAGAGAATAACTTATGTTCATGGCTACCAGACCCGCAAATCTGGCAACTTATCAACCTCAGCTGACAGTGCATCATGCCGGGATGGAAATCATAATTAGACAGCGACCATCATTATGAGTGCTATATTCCTGCGCACATTTATCAGAGACACGTCCCTGCAACTATAATTGAGCCTCTACCACACTAGATCCCTAGCTCAATTTGAATTCAGCTACCGTTTCATTGGCTACGTTTATGAGCCCATTTACTAATTGATGTTGGTCTTCTTGAAGTACTAATCTGCCCATCTTTTTCTCACCTCTAGCTGCAAATATTATTTACTAGTCCTATAAGGTAACTTATGTACAGAGTAAAAATGGTAAAGGATGGACCTGCTGCTGACCTATTGCCTATCACACTCCTGCTTCTGCCAAGAGCTGGGAGAAAACTGTGCTTTGCATTGCAGAAGCTCTTAAGAAAGAGATCTCAATCATGCAGTTGGTTAGCTCACTTCTCTTTGTTTTGCTGCTTTCAGTCTGCATACCTGCACTACTCCCAGGTTATGCTGTCAACCATGTTATGTTGTTAGTCTACTTTTAGTCTATTACCAGTTTTTACCATGGGCTCTCACTGGAATCTCCCACAAATAAAGGCAGCCTCTAAATTTCAGGGGAATCGTTTTGTAACTATTTTCTATCTAGATTAGTCTCCTCACAATACCTCCTCCTTACCCAAAATATTCCTCATCAGTATCATCTTCTTTTGTATTCTTCAATCAATCAATCAACTATAGTTAGAAAGTTCCAGGACCACCTAAATTGGTTTTTGGTGCTAAAATGAGGCTTCTTGAACAGATTCAATATTGAAGATTTTTAAATCCTATATAAAACTGGTAAGGGAAAGTTGACTGCAAAATGCTATGGACAGGATTTTCCATGTTTAGCTGCAGCTACTGAAATGGTTTTCTCTCTATAACTCTCAGTGCCGAGACACCAATTGGTATTTGTGCACTATATACGTTTTATAAATAAATGAGATTTCGGCACATTTAAAAGACCCTGCTGATTGGATATCAGACTCCTCGAAGACATATGCCAAAAAAATGCTTTAGACATAAAATCAGGTGATTGAGATCAGATTGCTTTACACACTATGGTCACAGCTTTAAAAATGATTCTTGCATAAACTGGAAAGCAGAGCAAGGCTTTCATGTCTCCTAATACTGGATCAGATTTTCCAGAACACAGATAAGATGCACAGTTGAATTTTGAACCCTTTGTAATCAAACTAGATATTTCTTAAGAGCTGTTAGGTGGATGGAATTACCATAATCTATTCTCAATTGAATAGTGGCATTACTACTCAAATCTTGAGATGGAGTTCGATAAATGAGAATATTTTCTGTAACATTTTCAAATGGAAAAATATGATGTTAAAATACTGGCCACTTGGGCCCCAACAACAAGAATGATATCAGTATCAATCCCCAAACTTCTTATTGATTTTGCGGGAATAGATAGGGGTAATATACCAGCGGGACAATTTAAGGGGCAGACAGGATCAATTCTCTTTGTGACTGAATTGCGTTTTAGGTAGTTTTCAGACTTTCATCACTGCATTACTGTTAGGAGAATATGGAATATGGAGCAGTATCTTGGTTGGGACATACTCTAAAGATAAGTTGGTTATCATCTCCATACATAAAGAACTTAAGGCCTGATTTATATCTTGGCAGTATGGAAACCCGGTCACAACGGTGATAAAGCATCCATACTGCCAAGACTAAGGACCGCCCGTCTGATTTAAATACAGGTAGACCTTTGGTTTAATCCCGGTAGTGACTACACCATCTCTGCTGTGATTAAACCCCTCAGACAGACTGGCAGACCAAGTGCCATCAGAGATTGACCTCTAATTCCATCAGCCAAATTTAGATGGGAGGAATTAGACATCCGTGAAAACTACAAAATGCTCCGTTCGCCATGGGAGAGGACTCCCGTGGTGAGGGGAGCATTGTCTTCTTTATTTTCAAAAAGAACATTGTCAATCATGAAAAGAAATGTAATGCAAAAATAGATACAAGTAAAAAGGTTGATTTGCAACAATGAAACCACACATTGGCCATGATCAATAGATTTCCTCGCTCGAACCCAGAGAAAACCTGTACTCAAAATTCATAGAAATGTATTTTCATTTGTTAGATGGAATATAGTGGTTGTAGTATGGCGTGTGCCATGGCTACCAGCTGAAGGTTTTTTTATTTTGATTTCTGACAAACTGTAAATAAACACCTATTTTTCTGTCAACTGTAAAAAAACATTTTGACTATCAAGAAGAAGTACTGTCCAATGAAAGTGCTATGTATCAATGTAAGCTATTTATTAACATATAGTTTTAAATGTCTCATGAACAGTTTTATCTAAATAATGGTAATAAAATGACAGCGAAAATCCAAGTGACGCCTGATTTATAAAAAGAAAATTCAGTAATTATAAAAAATCTTAACATCTGCTTTCCGCCATAGTAAAAGCATTATAAACCCTTTATTTTAGGCCTCGCTCAGACAGTGTTAACTGTGTGGAATAACCTCATATCAGTATAACATAACATAAAGAATGGGGCTATGGGACAACTCTCTCCAGCTATTAGCTTATTTGGGTGAAGCCCCTTCCGCATTGGTTTGATGGTCTGTTCATCACTTTTTGCACCTGTCCACAACATTTAATGGAGGTATACATTTGCCGCCGTAGTTCTCTGACTTATATTTGTGTGGAAAGGCACACACTGGGCTGCAACAGACTGAGGGAACGACAAGACCATGGAGGTCAATCTTTTCATCCATTCATACATGCTTACACCAAATCATCAAGTCATTCACTCAATCATCATTCTTCCATTCATGCAGTCACTCATATACGTGTCCTTCTATGCACTCACCGATTCATCCATACATTCATCATCCTACTGATTCTCAGTTACACTAATCCACACACATCTGCCAATCTATTAAGAAGCCAGAATGATTGGTTTTACCATTGCTTGCTTTTGTCTGGTACATTAATCGATCAGGTAACTTACAAAATATCCTATCTCTGCAACTGAAGAGCCATATTAAGTATCAAAATATTTTATTCAACTTGTACAAAGAGAAGAATTCAAAATGCTAGAATGAATAAACAAGTTCACTATGAAAATGCTAAACCAGTGAGATGCCCATGAAAGGTTAACATAACCATCCACCACAACTGATTCTAGGGTCAGTTATATGTTCATAAGTAACAAGCATACTCTAGCTGTAACATGTTAAGTTTCAAATGGAGAAAAAACAGACTGTAACACTAGCACGGTGGCAGGGTACTCAAATTAGGCAGGGCACGAAGTATGGTACATGGAAAGTCATCTTTAATCCAAGTCCAAAGACCCAGGGCCAGAGAGGCAACTGATCAGATGAATCCCACCAGTGCTATGCCAGTCATGGAATGCAGAATCCCATGCAATACAACATTGTAAGAATCAAATTGGAAAACAAAGAGGCAATACTTAAAGGAACATAATTAAGAAAAAGCATTGATAAAGGAAAAAAATAAAGATGAAAGAAAATGTAAACATAAAAGTACATGATCTCTGAATCCTGAAAAACACAAAATAGTTAAGTCACTACGACAAATCATAACCCAATAGTTTAACAGGCAATTAGATTCCCAATGTGAGTGAGTATTAATTCTTCAGCTGGAATCACACATATTAGATGTTATTCATGTATCTTTTGCAGAGGAGAATATACAGCAAAATTAATGACACCCAGACACATTAGATGAAACAACGTCAAAGCACAATGTGCAATCAATCGATCTGTAAGCACCAGAAGAGTTCTTCCTCAAATCCGAGGCAACATCAGACCGAAAGCTTTAGACTCATTACCTGACACTATAGTCCAACCATACATTTCAGCTTGGTGTTCAAAAATTGAAACCAACCGATTAATATAGGATAACATTAATGTTATTCGTTATTTGATACGTTATAACCTCCAAATGGGAACAGGTAACCAGTTCATGTTTGATGTCTTTGGAATTGTAGTGAAAAAATCTGCTCTTATGGTAAAGTTGGATTTTAAATCACAATATTGCAAATGGGCAAATTGTGACAGTTGCAATTTCCTACCATAGCTATTTAGTGGCAGGATAGGAGGGACGAGCTGGGCCCAGCCTCACTCACACCTTAATAGGCTGTGTCCTGTGTGCACTCAAAGGGCTGCATATCTCCTGTAGTTAGTCTGGAGCTAGGGCCAGGAAGGCAGGGCACCTGTGCAATTCAAATGCATTCCTGTAAAAGCTTCTCCCCACTTTCATGACACAACTGTGCATAAAAGAAGGACCTCGGACGACACTACTACAAACTCTGCACGGAGGAAGGACTTCTGTGCTGTTGAAGGACTGCCACTCTGTTGATTTACACTCTGCTGGACTCCTGCTTTGCTGTGACGACCTGCTGCCCTCCAGCCAGAGTGAGAATAACTGGACCTGCATCTCTTGACTCCAGAACCCAGAGTGACTCCAAGGTCTAATTGGCTGGCCTCCTGCTCTGAAGCCTCAGGGATACAACAGGCTTTTAACAACCTTGCAGATGCACCTGGACTCTGCCATCTGTGGGTCTACCCTGCCAAGTGGTACCACCCCAGTCCTGGAAGTGAGTCTAAGGTGCTCTGCCAGCCTGTGGATCTAGTGGAATGATGTATCTCCTCTTCTGTGTGGTGCAAACCAAAGAAGAACTGATGCATCACTGCTACTGCATGGATTGGATCCATTGCAGAGAACCAAATCGCATTTCAGCCTCATTAATACCACCACTGCATGTCACATCCTCAGTGGAGCCCTTTGCATCCATCACTGACAGCAGACTCAACAATGGCGCCAGGCTCTGTATTGGAGCACCACCAGCTCCTCAAAACCGACAATGCGCCCTGACTGCGCACCACATCCTCGGCACAAAACTTCACATCACAAGCACGTCGACAGGATCCTCGATGATGACACAACCCCTCGCACCACAGTCTTGTGCATCTCTTTGGGTGCACAAAGCATCTTCGATGTGGGTCCCGGCAATGCTCTGCAAACCAGGATGAAGGTATGGTGTTCAGCGAGCCTAACTAGGTGCATGTAGCTGGCTCGCGCTCCATTGCGGTCAGCCTAAACTTGTGACTTTGTCCTGATCTGGCGCAACCAGATAGCCACATTTGGCGTTTTATATCTTTTGGCTCTATTTTGACTGAAATCTTACAAATTTAACATCTCCAGTTCTATGAATTGGAATTGGATTTTGCATCCAGAGATAAAGACAAGGAGGAAGGCTGATGCAGGAAGCCAGGAGAATCAGCTCCTTGTAGTTTGAGGTCTGCTGAAACTGCTCCTGGAGGCTAGAGATCGCCACCTGGGATAAAATAAGCCCTAGATCAACCAAATTGGCTCAACGATTGGCAACCTTTGACATTTTACCAAGTGGAGTGCGTGGGGCTCTGCTGCATTTCCTAAAAATACCCCTGAGGTCGGCCAGAGCCTGTCGGTTAGTGCAAGATTGATTTATTAATGTTTCCAGGGAGAGGGCATGTATGGGGTCTTCTCCCCAGACTCTTCATGGACCTGGGGATGCCATCCACAGGGTCATATCTGCGATAAAGGGTGCCAGGACCCTATTCCTGACCTGGAAAGAGCAGGCGACACGAGGAGCGCTGTCTCACCTCTGCCATTACGGGTGGACATTCTCATGCTTCCTCTGGGGGAAAGCAACTGGGGGGAAGCAGGGTGGCCACCAAGCAGCAACACCGTACTCGCAGGGATCAGGCAGGGGAGAACAAAGCTGCTGGCTCCTGCAGCAGTGAAAGAGAGAGGGTGCTGTACGGGAGCCAGGAGGGAAGTCAGGGGTGGGCACCCTTGGCTGCCCCCAATGTTGGGCATATGTGGGGTGCCTAGGTGGGACCAGACACCGTCAAATACCGAAATTAGAAACAGAAAAAAGGAGTCTTGGACTAGGCTGTGAAAAACAAAAAGCAGCTCACACCCGCTCAGCAGGAGAGCAGCTCATTCCATATTCACTGCTCCTGGCTAAAGAGCCCCATAATGCCCTGCGGGGCTTAGCAATTTGCATATTTTACTTGCCATGTGGTGGCCCAGGGTCACTGGGGCACCGCCAGCATAGATAGAAAGTGTTGTGGGGGGCTGTAGAAGTGACAGCGGCCCCCTCAGGAGTAATATTTGAGAGCTGACCCTATGTTTGCGGGACCCAGAAAAAAGTGCCATACTAACATGGCCTGATTATCAGTCTGAATGAATCAGAATCTTAACCTGCAAATATGACACTAAAATGTGTTATCTTTATCACAGTTACTAAGAACTGGTTCTGGGAAACTCTGCACAACTTGGAAATCCAACCTGTGCACAAATAGCCGTCTGTGTAGGTGTCAGACAATGTATGCCCATCCATAAGCAAGACCTAAAGGTAAGTGAAACCTAATAAATAAATGTGGCTCTGATTAAGAGTTCAGGGTTTAGTGCAGGGATATGAATTCTGAGATTAGTGATAATAACAGCACCGCTGCAGTTTTCCCCTGAGAGCATTCACCAGGTCAGACCTGATTACATTCATTTGGGGATAATGTTTAGAGGCAAGCATATGGATTTCAGTGTGCTAAACACTGAATCTGCATGTTATGCCCAATGCCGAGGTTGGAAAACCCTAATGGGGTAATTCCACATCCAGTAAATAGCTCATCCTGATTTAATGGTATTTACCAGTTACTTAGTAGTTTACTGCCATACTCAAAGTCAGTGCCTCTGTGATGTTTTACTAATAGCAAGGACATGTGCCATTATAAGTCACAACCGAGTGAATTTACCCAATGTAAGCATAAGTAATTACCGAGCAGCATTTCGATGAGCTGCTGAATCATTTTGATGCATATTATCTTTAAGACACATACTAATTATGAATAACAGACTATCCCGCCTTTGAAACCAGCAACTAACCCCTTCCTTTGAAATAACTATTGATTGAGTCAGGCTTTGCATTTGAGTGAATAAGTTACCATGTCAGATTTGTTAACAATGCTGCTCATAGCATTACTGCACTGAACACAGGTAATGAGGACGTCGACACTGGAAGTTTTGAGCTCTGATACAAAGCGATGTCCTATTAGCCTCAATCAACACTATTATCCTTTTGACTTAGAGTGAGATAATTGCCTCACCTGCGTTACAGCGCTATGGATATACCTAATTGCATTTTCAAGACACATTTCTGGTGGAGTTCAGTTTTTGGAACAAAACTTCATTAACTAAACACTGCTTCACCACTAATTTGAGGTGAGCTTAAAGGGGACTCGTTGCTCATCTAGCATTACCGAAAAAATGTAATATAAAAAGCAACATTGGAAAGTTGGCAGCATTCCTTGCAATCAACAAGAGAATGTAGAAGAAAAAGCGAGTTTTGAAGGTATTAGACTGAAAAAAGAACTGCCCATAAATAAAAAAGTCCAAACAGTAGAAGCATGTAAAATGACTAACTCCCAGCAAAAGCAGATAGGATTTAGCTCCATCTTTCTCCTGCTTCCCCTGCTGGGCGCATAAATGTTCCCTCCTCAGCTTTGTACATTCTCCATTCACACCATATCACCATTCCAAGCTACTGCTTCCAAAGAATTTATGGTGGTCTAAGGGCAGGCCCCAGAATCCGACAGATCTGCTTGATTAACAGAAGTCTACTGTAGGCCTTTTGTTCTCATAAAAAATAATGAAAAAAGCAACATTGTAAGTTTGTAACACTAACCCTCATTTGTCAGAGGAACGTACAAATTCAGAAATCACCTTTTTACCAATCATGAAAAAGCAAGTACATATTCATATACATTGTGCTCACACTGACCATCTCACTAACCATTAAAGGGACCACTTTTCTGTTTGCAGTAAGCAACTTCCATGTTACCCACCACAATATGTAATTGGCTCTTCCTTCTCACACATCTTCACTAGAGCTACAAAACAACATCTGTTTAACTTATTGTTTAATAGTGCATCAATGGCTTTCATCAAGGCCTTGCACTGACACTAATCAAATAACCCGATTCGCAAATATTTTGCTGCTACAAGAGGAAGCCAAACCTGCTCACAGCTTGTGCATCGGGTCCAAATCAGTGCACACCTGTTTAGCATCACTGTGATTACAGCCACAAAAGAGAACAGTCCTGCTAATAGTGAATTTTGCTTTAAAATAAAATACAATTATTTGATTTTATCCAAAAGTCATTCATGCTCCCATCAACGAGGAAATGATCAGCACGCTCACAATAGCATTCATGTTTTGGAGGTTTTCATTATAGATATATTTTTTGGATGCGGTTAGGGACCGGAGGAATTGTAGTTTATCAAAGAGACAATTTCTGAGGGTGAAAGACATATCAAGTGAACTTAAGCTGCATGAAAAGAAGATGCAAACTGAGGTGAATTAAATATTCAGAAAACTTGATTGCAGCCAGAATCAATGAAAACACTAATCAGTTTGTAAACAATCACCGTCTTTAAACTATCACCATTTGTTGAGATCACCTTTGAAACGTGTTTGTTAGCCCTTCTTCTAAGAGAGTGGGCAAAAGAGAAAAATCGTACCTAGAGATATTGATTTGTGTTGCTGTGAAAGGGGCATACATGGTTTTATATGGCCCCCCAATGTTATTTGATAGAGACTTCAAGGATATATAGGATTTGTTGATTACAGGAGACGTTAACAAATTAGGCAATTCAACTAGTTGTCTATCCTCCAACAAATGCATGTTTTCCTATCTATCCTGCATGCACTATACATATATAATGGGTGGTAACACAATACCATATAGAAATACTGGTGTAAGGATTATTGGGACAAGTAACAGTACATAAGGTACTACTTATGTTGTTTTTATAAGTTTAAATAGCTCTGAGGGTTGAAATATGCTGGTCAGACCACTAGAGCAGACCGGTTCAAGAGGGAGAGCCCAAAAAGCACAATCTCCTGTCGCCAGATATTTTCTAGATAAGGGTCATAATTCTCAACAGCTGAGGTTTCAGATTTTTGAACATGTTCAACCATATCTCCTTGGAGGTGGCAGTGAGCAAAGATTAGCATGATAGAGAACATATTGGATATACCCGTTGGATAGTGTCAAACCAAGAGTAAGGAGTTTATTGATGGTTCCTTATTTTTGATTTGCGAATCTGAAAAGAGGAGTCTACTGGGGAAATATTTCAAGAAGGTGGTCACATTTTAACAAGCCGTATAAAATGCTTCCATAGCAGAAAGCGGAATTTGCGTGTTAGGGAGAAAGTCTATTTAAATTTGTGGTTGTGTACACAGATACTATCCTTTGGATTATTTGTGTCTTACTGTGTAAACCGCATTGGGTATGGAGCCAAACATTGAAAGGTGCAACCTACCATCAACTATGCGTTGTACACTCTAAATTCCAAGCAAGAGCACCAGAGATCAACTGATCGGAATGGGTATTAAAAGCCTAAGGAATGAGCATTATTCAAACCACCATCTAATGTGTTCTATAGAGTAAACCACAGAGCGCTAAAGGAGCAACCATTATGCAAAAATCACAGTAAATGTCTGGGGAGGCCCTTCAGGTGTGACAAGAGGCAACCATTAGGAGGTGCAATCTTGCATCACCTGCAGTAAATGGTCTTAGGAGTCAACCGCCTGGAGCAAGTCATAACATTTTTCATTGCGTAATCAGACTTAGGGCCTGATTATGAGTTTTGCGGTCTTGGAGCTGGTTGCCACGCTAACACTCCGCTATAAGACTGTCAAACTCAACTGCCGCCCGCCTGCCTGATTATGAGACTTTTCGAGGTCTGGCAGTCGGTGGCATGGTCGTCCTGCGGCAGTGCAGTTCAGAGGCTCATACGTAAGCCTTGGAACTGCAGTGCCAAAGGAGCGCTAAAGCAAGTTCCTGCATGGTATGGACTTTACTGCGATGGCATGTGCCCCCCTGCATGCACCCCCATGCACAGGGGCACACTTTTGATGGCGGTATCACCAAGATAAAAAGTGTAAAGGATATTCTTGGTGGTGCCGCAGTAGCACCATCAGCATATTACTTTCCCATATCACTGTGCCAGTGCTGAGGGACTGTGGATCCCTGGTGGTTTCAGCAGTCCCATGATGGTCGAATCACCGAAGTTGTAACATGGGGGTCTCGATATTTGAACCTCCCACTCATAAAAGTGTTTTGTTCTACAAGACCATAGTCTGAAAGTGAGTTTGGTGAAACAGTACTTCAACCGTTTTACGGTAAATGCACCATACTGCCAAACTCGTCTGGCTCCAAATGACTCCATAAATACACAGCTGTTTATGCCAAAAATTCGGCAGTGCAATATCTTACTCAATGCCACCTCAATTTCCAGATCATCTAGGTATTTAAACACAGAACTAATTAGAAGACAGTTGCTAGATCGGTCCAAAGTAGTGTCAGAATCAAGATCTGGTCACTATGCAGCCTTTTTTCAATAGGGGGTCCATCAAGTCGCAAAAATGTTTTTTTCTGATTTGTCTGTCAACATAAACTTTACAATTTCATCCTAACAAAAACCTGACTCATTACTATTGCCTATTTACTTCCATTGGAAATAAATAGGTGCCCCTATGGATGTCTTACATAGAAAGACAGAACTGCGGGAGAAGTCACAATGATTCTGAAAAGCACCCACTATTGCAAACAAATCATCACACCAAGACAAGTGTCTTTTAAAAGCCTAATAGTATGAACACAAACTCTCTGTTCATTTACTGCCCGCTAAAGCAAAACAATTGTGGAACAATGCATTACACTTGTTAGTGCACAAATAACTGGCTCATCAGACATTTCACTAGGCAATTTCAACCTTGAATGTGAGGATACTTCACTATTGACAATGCACAGCATTGCACCTTTACAAAAAAACATTAACCTTTCATGGCGTTTCTGAAAAGGATATGGAAGGATTGAACAATACTAGTAGACAGCATTTTCAGATCAGCCAAATATCAATGTCAAGTAATGGCTTATTGGTCTAGCCGTCTCCAGATATCGTCTGCTATAGTAAAACATCTTACATGACTACAAGGCATCTCTAAGTGTAGTAACCTTAAATTAAAACCCTTTTTCAAGGCCAGGAAAGGAATTCTCTTGTGGGCAAATACACTAACGCAACATATTGAAATCACATATATCCCTCTACCCTTGGCAAGATGATGAAAGAGGCTGCACTTTTGTTCAGAATGGTTTTAAAAAAGCAGAAGAGGAGGCATACACCACTCAAAATCACCATGGCACAGAAAAACACAAAGAAATCCCTGGACACTTCTGCACACTGTGTAGCATGAGGAATCAATGCAACAATCATATCAATAAGGCCACTGTATAATATCTAACGAGCAACCCCTCAAAGACGCTTTCTGAAATCAAGAAAGATGCATCAATTCCACAACTAGTACCCTCAACACTATCTCCCATTCCACTAAACCATGCATTAAATGTTTTGAATTAATTATTTTTTAAAACACACATAATAATAAAGGAAATATTTGCAGCAGAAACTGCAAACAAGTTTAATGATCTTCAACAAACAATCTCAAAAACTGGCAAAAAATGATTACACTCAAAAGACCAATTCATAACTGAGACTAACCATCATATCCAGAAGCAAGTCACATATAAACCTGAAGCAAGTTAACCAGATTAGAAAGGCATTAGGTAACAGAAATGAACTACACGGCCTTGCCACTGGATGTGTACTTTAGGAGCACAGATTACATATACATCACATGGACAGATTTGTGGACCAGTGAGCAGAGTCCCTATGGCTTTCAGAGTTCATTCCAAAACAAGACTTACTAGCAAGATGGTTGAATGGATATGTAAAACATCAGCCATCGATAGTCCACGATCAATCTAAATTGTGGTTTAGAAAATGGTACAAATGTTCATGTCTTAAAGATGAGAATGGGAACCTCATGCAATATGCAGATGCATTGCAGGAACAGAGGCTGGCAATTTGAGTTACATGGGTAGTTAAACCACATTTAGTTTGGCACCAGTGTAGCTTAATCAAAACGAGTGAGCAGGAGTTTCATATATGTGTGTGCGGAAAATGATTTTTCCATTTGAAAAATAGTGCTTAATATAGGTTTGAATCAGTTAGCATAACCATGCTGCAATTCGGAAAGCGCATCTTGGTATGTTGTGCACAAGCATTTCTTTTTATTTGCTTTTCAAAGAGCTTTTGAAATCTAGCTGTGACCACAGTGCCTAAAGTATCATTAAACTTTCTATGATGAATGAGATGTATTTAAAATAGTTTGATGGTTAAAGTGCTAAACCTCTGTTGCTGTGTTCCTTGCTATGAATATGCAGAACATTCCATTATACTAAGTTGCATTTCTCATGATTCTGACCAATGAAAATCATTTGCAAGTAGGTGGTTTAGAAATTAACAGTTTGATGTATTGCACATTGTAGAAGTGCTGCTTTTATGTATGAATGTATTTATGTGTACTGTTGTCTAATAAGAAAAAGCATGTTCAGTGAGTAATGTATTGTTTTTACGTGTTTTTTGTATAAACGTTAAGTCTATTTAGAATATTGAAGATATTTTGTTATGTACAAGGTGAAGGAATACTTAAATGACAAAAAGTATACTAAGAAAGAAAAAATATTAATATAAGCACAGAGTTAATGAAAGGGACTTCTGTGTTACAAAAAATGGTAGTGTGATTTATGGTGTCAGAGGTACTATGTTTTTTGAAAACTCTTTAGGGCCATCATGGCACTTATTTTTTTTTACGAATGATGCAATTCCCAGGGCCCATGGTTTTCTCAGTGCCAACTCCTATTCGATACCGAGGAAAGATGCCCTTGTACTTCATTTTTTTCCATGAGTTACTCTCCTTCTCTTCATTACCTACCATTCTGTCCATGTATTGGTCTCTTCCCACCTGACATTTCTCTAATGCGTACCACTTCTGGCTCCTCAATGCCCTTTGCCTTTTTACCCACAGCACAATCACCCCTTCCTACCCTGTCACATTGCTGTGGGTATATGGAAGGGTATTAATAAACTTTTCTATTATACTAGACCTGTATCTAAGAATCAGCTTGTGAGAATCGAAAGCAAAGAAGCATTGGCAAAGCTTATAGGTAAATCTTTTGGCTTTGTTAAAGATTGTTTTCTTTGGTTTTGTTTTGCAAATCTTTGTTGTTGAACAAGCTGCCTGGACCTCATTAATCTAAAAGAAAATATTTGCAAAAGGCACAAATATGCTTTTGGTCTCAAAAAGCACATTGCCGTTGCAGTCCCTGGCACTTAATGGAACTACATTTTTTGTGCAAGCCTTACTTGTGAAAGGACAGAATTCTTTTACTTGCAGTGAAGTGATCCAAAGCATGAAGTGGATTGAGCTCTAGAGGGCAGAAGAAAAATATGAATATCAATACAAAACCAATGAACAAAGATTACTGCTTGGAAACCCCTCGATGTGAGTAGAATATACATATAATTTAATAAAATGTAAAGGTCTGGGCTGATCCCAAACCTATAGCAAAGATTGGCAAAGTCAATAGCGCTGGCATTGGCTTCCAAGCTATTGACTTTGCCAAAGCTTCTTCCTTTTAATGGTAAATCCTAAAGTATAGAAAAAACAGTTCAAAGGTTGACACACATAGATGTGCATGCATGAGGACACCTATTTTTAAAGGTTTTGTTCACCTTTGCTGAGAACCCCTCAGTGGGAAGCCCAAGGTACTTATAATCAAGTTCATATGTCTATGTACCACTGCACTTGTGATTTTTTTATGTGTGCCCCAGGATGCCCGCATAAACTAGTGTTTTATGGCAAATGTGCTTGAGTGCTGAAAGGTGTGTTTTTGTCTGTATATGGATGTTTATATTCCTGTTCGTAGTATATCTTTGTGCCAATACGCATGTTGATTTGTGTATATTTGTGCATGTCCGTGTGTGCATGAATCTGAGCTTGTTGAAATAAAGTGTAAACTAATGTGTAATGCAAAGCGACTCAGGTGGTTAATGCACTTGTTGTAGAACTGACTTTTTTCCAAATAAGACAGCTTACTGTATGAATGTGTTCTTGTGTATCAGAGACAGTTATATTGTGTAGATTAGTGACAAATGTATACAGATAATGAGAGTAAAAGAAAAATGCAAAGAGTTAAAGAGACAGACAAGGAGAAATTAGGAGAGGAGGATGAGTAATTGTATGTAAACAAAAGCAAACAGATTAAAAGGGTTCCTGTTGCTAGTATATATTATCCAAATTATACGCAATAACCAGTACGACATTATATAAAAAGTGCAGATAAAGCAGTGCTCAAGTGAGCGCATAAAACATATACATAAGACACTGTACACGGTCCCTGGTTCAATATATGATTTTTGACATGCATATGTATGATTAGTTGGACATTCCTGAGGATCACACTTTATCTCTGACCCAAGAAGGGAAGAACTGTCAGTGTTTCGACCATGTGTAAGTAAAAGGGTCTCTTCAGGACTAAATCATCTGGTTCAGAACCTGTATATAAGTGGAGACAGAACCCCCAACCGCTCATCAGTCAATATGTAACTCAACTGTATAAGGCTAAAGTCCAAACCAAAATTGAAAGGTCTATGAAACACCGTACCATCTATTTCTGGGATACGCCACCATAAATCAAGAAATTCTTGTGTGAATCTAAACAACGTATGAATAAATAAAAACTTGATAGCTATCAATCCTGGCAACCTGTTGTCAGGAATTAACTGTGCGTAGTACCCAACCACAGTGGTTTCATACAGGTAAAGCTCACACTTGCTCATGTTTAAACTAGTGGTCATCGCCCAACCTTGGGATGCTCACCAGTGCCAGATGCACTACAAGAACTGTGCATGCTTCACGAGTACCATACTCTATCTGACAGGTGTGATAAATCTGGCCCACATAGGACTAGACAGCACCCTTGTGGAAGTCCCTATGGTCGAGAACAGCAAGTGGTATAAACTACACCATACTTACAATTATGGGCATAGCTAAGCACCTTGTATATAAACGCTCTTGTGTGTAATGAAGAAAAAAATCCATGAATGCCTCCACGGTCAAGAAACAAAAATTCCAGAAGAATATGGTAAATGCTGTAATCAAAAACACAAAGATAGTGTTTTCTCACTATATTATGTGCTTGTTAGCCAACGTCAATGCAATGCAAAAGGTGTTAAACCATAGTCGACTCTAGTGGACCAAGGAGTATGTAGTTAACCAAAGTTACTACGAACACACTCAAAGAGATTCAGTGTGAATACTCTGACCGCGTCAAATGCAGAAACATGCTGGATAGTGCACCCTACCGGCATTGACTGCATTTTGGTCACTGTGATTCCGAATTAGTTTGGGGCGTCCTTTCTTAATACTGAATCTGTATGTATTCGGAATTCCAAACTGTGATTCGGTAACATGTTACAGAATCGTAATTTGAGTATGATACATACAAAAATAATTGTTTCTGGTCGCAAAACAGCCCAATTCAGTGAATCGGGCCGTTTGCAACGGGAAAACTGCTTGATACATCTGACCCTATATCTTTAAAATGTAATACCTCAGTTCTCTCAACTCTCCTTCATTTGAAGCGCTATGCCATGCTGTATGGACTGGAGAAGCAGAGATAGGACTTCTAGTCTCATTGCAGCCTAACATTGAGTACGGACTATGCTCTTGGTTGTTGCGGCCATCCTAAGAAATATGTGCACTAAATATACAAACATTCTGTAATTTTTAATGAAGTACGAACAAGCGGAAACTTTATATAGAAAGTTCCTTCCTTCACATTCCTTAAGCTACATGTTTAAGATACCAGCTAGCTTTTTCCATCATTGTGAAATTAAAGACATTTTCAAAAGATTTGATAAAAGAAAAGAGCAGGAGTTCATTTTATCAGTGGTTTTCTCTGTCAAACAAATCCAAGCATGGCAATAACCAGGCATAATAGTTAAAGTGAAGATCATTCAGCTGTTTTGAATGTGCTTACATGTGGATGGATTTCTATTTCACAGGATTAGAGAGAACTTGTTTTTGTGTTCTCCTGTCCCAGGAAGGGATGCCGCTAAGGTGAGTGACCCCAGAGGGTGAAGTGTGCTGAGCCACTTCCTTACACTGGATGCTGTAGTAGGTAGGAACCAAACAAGAATGACACTATAAAAGACCAATAAATGAAGAAGACTGGCTGAAAGGCCCTTTGTGTATGCAAATTTGAGTATTGCTGAAGGATATTTTTTTTTTAAATAAAAAACGGTCTTAGCTTAGCTGCACAAGACCTAAAAAAAGCAACACGTCACCGACATGCTTGTTGCATTCTGTCTATGGCAGCGTCTATAGTGATGCTTTGGTCCCATGACCTCAGTACTTTGCAGTACATAAGTCATGTACAAATTTATGTGTTCACAGTTTCTCAGGCACCATATGAAACTTGGAAAAACTACTCCAAAATGCATGGACCATACAACAAAGAGAGGGACTTATTTAAAACCCCCTTGTGCCGCCAGTGCATCACTTTTTGACACACACAGTGGCGCAGGAGCCTGCTCCATTTTTACCTGGCAGCACTAAGCCACTTTTTTGAGCTTCATGATGCCTTGTAAATATTGTTTCCTTTAATGCAGTCTTCTGCTTTCAAGGGGTGTGCAATTGGTGTTGCTGGCGGAGTTACATCAACATTCATGGCTTTTTTATACTGTCCCAGATTTATGAGAAACCGTAACTCTGAGGCAGCACCAAAAACGTACGCCTCCCCAGGTAAGGGAGGCACAACGAAGAGAAATATCTTTATTTCTCCTTGTTTTTCCTTTTTATGTGTGCTCATTCTGCAGCACAAATTGAAAGTGTAAAAAGCCTCTTGTGATTGTTTTTGTGCAGGACGGTTTTCCTTCCTGCACAAAAATAATCATCCCCTCAACACAGGCACTCTTGCACCATGGTACCTGCGTTGGTGCACGGGAGACCATTGTACACCAGTGCAGGGGAAAAGGACAGGAATGTGTGGCATCTGACAGATACAGTGAATTCCTGCCCTTTTCTTTTGTCATAGGGCAGTGCTGCAGAAAGGCCTGACTACCATACGGCAAAAACTCATAAATGAGGCCCTGAATATTTTCACCGATCAATCAGCAGTTACCTGTAGTTCATTCTAAAAACTGTTTACTGGACTGCGTGGTGTGCAGAGGTATACACTAATGTGAGCCAAGAGCTCGGTGCAAGCACATTAATCTATGTCTGTTCAGTACAGGTCTTCTTCACATGTTTCTCTCCTGCTTCTAGTAGTGTTATTGATACAAATGAAATGAAAGTTTTAAATTTTCATAAAATGATTTGCAGGAGAAATCTTGTTCTAGAAAGTGGGGTGATATGTGATAGAACTGTGCAACGATTTTTCGCGTGTTTCGTTTCCGTTGCTTTGCGATCCCTAAGCTATGTTTTCAAGTTGCCAGTTAGCATTTTTTGGATGGGTGCTGATTTTACAGGATTACAATAACAGAACTTCTTTGTGTGCTCTCCTGTCCCAGGTGGAGTTGCCTGTAAATAGGCAAAAAGCAGGCACTCACATTGAAGGCTGCCAATGGGTGAAGTGTGCTGACCTACTGCCCTACACTGGATGCTGTGGTGGGCGAGAACAAAATGTGAATGACACTATAACAGACCAATGAATGAAGAAGACTGGCATAAAGGCCCTCTATGGTTATATACGTGAGTATTTTTTAAAGATATTTTTAGTACAAAAGGAAAAGGTCTCGGCTAAAGCCAGGCCTAAAAAGCCTCCTTAAAGCCTGGGGTATTACTTTGAGGGGCAATCTCATGAATATGCATAAGTAGGATCCGTGCTTCACTTGCTCAGCCAGTGAACATGACATATGCAACAGGCGTTGAAGGATTTTATTTGTGTATGCATGCAGGGTGGTGAACTTTGAGCTCGGGATATAAAACTAAAAAGTCATGCTCAATTTCGATAGTCTTGAATCTATGACGAAATTCCCCAAAAAAGAGAATACGGATTAAATTATGAGCATGTCTAAAATGAACACAAACAGTAAAACACTTCGTGAATACTGGAAGTAATCGGGTGCCAGTTATAGTAATAAAACTTATGTCAGTGAAAACTATGAAGTCCAAATAGCAGATTCGAAAATAAAGGTAGCCACCTTTACACTACACACTTGCAGTTGGCGGGCCTCATCTCTTTGTCGGACCTCTGCCAAGCCAATGTTACTTATCACTTGGAATGAGCTAAAGCATGAAATGACCTTAGATTGTTTAACGTTGGGAAGGGAAATGACTCGACTGGGTTTCAAAAGGGATCAGGTCAGAGGCCACTGCCGTCCGAGGAAGTGTTCAGACATCAAGCTACTTAAGACATCCTTAGCATACTTCCTGGGTAAATCCGAACGACTGTGTAATGGGGACACTGCTGGCACGCAAGCCCAGGACAATAGTCCGTCTTTTATTTCACTTCATCATAGGCAACTCCATCGCCTGACACCCTTAGCAGACATTTTTGTGTACTGTGCGCTCGCAGGAAAATCAAGCAAGATCCATGTCTTCTGCCTCAAAAATAAACGAAAAAAAAAGTAAAAGCAACAAGGTAAATTAAAGAAAAGCATCTGGATTTGACAGTGTTTTTACACTAGGTTCTAAAATTAAGTTAACCTCCCAAGTAGTTTATTTTTAGAATATTTTCAGAACTGGCAAGAGGACATGCGATTTCAAATTCGCCATGTTTACAAACTTGCCTTCAAAAGTAATCACTGAGAAAAGACTCTCAAGTAGTATTTCATGTTCCCGCGAAGTTTACTTTAACGAGGGTTTTGGAAAGGATATTTATCTAGATATTTAACTTGGTAGTATGGCAAACACTGTCACATATGCATCACAAAGCCATGTCATGACCAAAGCATCCCCACTTATCTTGGAGGGAAGCTCACCAACTCTGGTGGTTCTGGAGACACTTGCAGCCAGGACACCATCAGACTTTAGAATAAGAAATGTAAAAAAAGAAAAACAAGGCAGAAGGCTTACTCCATCTATACACCCAGGATTTAGAACAACAACCCTGCATTTATCAGCCCTGACCTAGTGCTGCTCCAATTTAGGAAAGAGTTGAAGACTCACCTCTTTAAAATACTGCATCACAATTCAATAACAGCTCGCAATAACAGCTACTGCGTCCTTCCTGTGTTAACTTTATGCTAGTGTTTGACCCTGTACAACGCTCCACTGCCTGGATAGATGTATGCTATAGAAATACCACATACATACATGTATATGCCTGGTGTGCTTACAAACACACATGCAGGCACACACATATATCCACATACATCCACACACTAACAAGTGCACTCACACAAATGTACACTTCCCTTCCAATGATATAGGTATTGATTGCTGTGTGCTTAGTGGTACAAATAAGTTAAATGTGTGCTGGTATTCTAGCAAGTTGTACTATAAATACTTTGGGGGTTTTTGTTTAATTTTTTTTAAGATTTCAGCAAAACATACCACAAAGTAAAGATGTAAATGAGATGGCCATAAGGTTATACTCACAAATGTACTAATTAGAAACTATTAGTGTACATGTTCTGTAAACAATAAAGTGAGAAACAGTCCTTCAAATCAAGGTGAGACAGTTGCACTTCTCAACACTGCCTAAAAAGATAAGAAAGTTACAAAGTACACAGAGCAGCTGGAATTATGCAGCAAGGGAAGACCAAATTATACAGCAGGGTTGACTGCATTATATGGCAAGAAAAGGGAAACGATGTGGCATAATGCGCCACATTTTGTGATAGTATTGGTTCATTGTCATTGTTAGATATGGTAACTTAGGTCCTGATTACGATGGCAGGGAGACCGCCACTGACAGGCTTTAGGTGGTGGTCTCCCCGCCATCTGAGACATGTTTCCTGCCTGCCATATTACAATGATGGGCAGGGTGCTGGCGGTCAGGAATTCCAACTGCCACACCTCCGACAGGCTCCTTGAGCCCACCAGTGCGGTGCAAGGACTTGTAGTCCCTACTATGTTGGCTGTGCCTGCCAGGAACCGCCATAGGCATTAAAATGTCCCTTTCCACCGGCCTTTTCATGGCGGTTAACCTGCCAAGAAAAGACTGGCAGAAAAGCATTTTGGGGGCCCGTAGCGGGCCCCCATTACTCCCTGGTCCTTTACTTTGGATGTTGGGGGGCACCTATGGTGCCCCCAACATATCCCTGCACCATGTGGCAGGCACAGCATGATGCCTGCCACATAGTGCAGGGATGTGTTTCCTGTCCTTTTTTGTGTTGCTGCAGGTGCTGCAGCCTGCAGTACCCGCCGCAATACAAAACATGGGCAATGCGACCACTACTGTGACGGTCGCATTGTAATTTGCCCTGTGGAACCGCCTCCCTGTAGGCGAACGGTCCCAAATACGATACGATGGTGAATGAACTGAAGTCCGTCCATCATCGTAATGACCATGGGGAAAGATTTCACCTCACTAGCACCAGTTTAACAACCAAATACAGCAATAAACTGAAAGATGACCAGTCATCCTTTGCGAAGGGCTTTCCACTGAATGGGAACAGAAGTCGCCATTTTTTTGTAACTTTTGATCCCATTGAGTTAGAAACTATTTTTTTTTCTAAAATCTGCAGATGATGCAGCAAGTGATAGATTAAGTGGCAAATGCTTAATTTCTCGAAAACTACTGAACGGGTCAATACCAAATCACGAAAAACATGCCTTTTGCCACATTCAGTATAATTCCGTTCAGCGTACAGAGTAGCGGTAGCCACTCTCTAGCTAGAGTTACCAGAGATAGGAATTCCTCTTTTTTTGAAGACCTATTCCTTTGTTCCTTTTTCTAGAATCGCAGATGATGTAAAGTTCCGTGGTAAAGTTCTGTGGTAATTCCCCAAGGGGGTGCAAAGAAAAAACAAAAGGGGGTCCCAAAACATTTTGTCCTCAATGCTTTTTCCATAGACTTTATACTCTCGCATAGCGCAAAAATGGCTGAACAGATTTTACTCAAATTTGGTATGAACACACAAGGGTATGTAGATGTTCCTTTTTCTGTCTGAATTCAAATGGTTCAGTAGTAGGTATGTTATAAGGCAAAAAATTGTAGTGGTATCTAAAGACAAAGTAGTACTGTGGCGATGACATAACAGAATATGATTAGTTAATGAAAAGCTTTCTAAAATGAAATGCCAACCATTTTGTTTTGAACACACTTGTTATCTGTTCTGTGTTAACCCAACAAATACTGAACATTTATAATGTTGTACAGTAATTCAACAAATAAGGCATTGGAAGATATTGAGTACTGGTTGGTTAAATAAGTGTTTTAGGTTTCTATATGTTTAAAAACGGTTATGGAGTACCGCAGTACTATCTAGGAAGTCCCACAGTACCAAACCAAAAAACACAGCCCAATACTACTTAATAACACTAACCACCATTACCCTTGAGGTCACTGTTGGGAAGAATACAACTTAACTTTGCTTACACAGATGCTACAGTACAGATGGATTGCCAAGATCTTCAATTACATCCACAGTGTGCTCCATAAATAGGTATGTAGGTTTATTTGATGTTATTTTCACACTGAATTACTTCAGTCATCGACAATATATTATGCACTGTGTTAGAAGCAAAACTGATTTGTCCTATACATTGTTTCGGTCAGATCTACTTGCATAGAACAAAATGCCTATTGAACAATACCTCATGAAGAAAAAATGGACATTGTACAACAGGGAGAGAAAATGTTAACAGATGCAAGACACAAAAGAAGGATGTCTACGCCAAAACAAAATCACTAGTAAGAGAAAAACAGCAATATCTAGTATTTCTAAAAACGTTGTCTTTAAATAGTGCAATTTTTTTTGCGGAACTAAACATTTAGGTACATTTAAGCGTTCAAAACCATTATATGATAGACTTTAAAAAAAACATTTACTTTTACAAAAAGAGACAAGATAAGGAATATAACAGCAAAGTACTTCCAAATTCTCCTTCAAAAGCTATCATTTCAAAGAAAAATCATCAACAAATTGAAATACAAGATATATGTTCAGCATTTGAGTTCTTCTAGTGTATACGGTAAATCTTGGGCAATTGTCTGGCTTAATTTAGGATTGTCATCAGTACTTCAAAAAGTTCTGAAAAGCTTACCAGAAATTGAGTACCGTGCATATTTGAGTCCAACTAGTAAAGACATTTTATAAACAAATATGTAAGACACATATTACCCAAACAGAAGTCCTGTGTTAAAAAACCTAACACTAAATGAAGTAGCGCAGTATTACTAATTTTGAAATAATGTACCAAAACAAAGTTGGAAAATGTTGAGTTCAAGGAAACAATGGATGTTTAATACATCATTGTAAACTTTGTTTTATTAATCACTGTAAACTGAGTTGTGACATTGGAGAACAAAAAACAATTTTAGAAAAACAAGAAATTGTACAAGAAATGTTATATCTACATTGCAAGGGAAATGTTTGAGACTCACAGGCTTAGCTAAAATGTTAAAAACATGAACAGCAAGATTGGTGAAGCATTTGTATTTGTGTAAAATCTGTTGTGTTATTTTATGTCACGATATACATGTAGAACAAGGACTGGTAAATGGAGCAATGGACTTATGGATTTTATCTTGTCTCCAAACAAAGAAAAAATTGAAATTATTATGTTAAAATTAGACCACATTGAAGATCAAAAATAATATATCTCATTGTATGGAAAGATTCTTATTTATGAAAGATCTGAATATTCAAAGAGTGCAGTTTCTCCTTTATTTGGGGGTTAAAATACACAAAACACAAGGACTAAAGTAAGATTATGACAATATTAAAAAAATGTAAACAGGACAGTATATTATCGATTTATATGATGCAAGAATTAATAAGGACAGTAACTCTGTGTGCGAATACAATTATGTGAGAAAAATATATGCACCTCATCTTGGTGAATATTCAATTTTTACAAAACCAAAACTATCTTTCAAAAGAAAAATTAGTTCAACCTATAATTAAGGAGAAGAAATGGAAGAACCACAAAAGAAAAACTTAAACAAATGAAAATGACAGGATATCAGTTTCAACATCAAATAGGATTAATTGCTATAGCAATATGATTGCTAGTCTGCTTCTACACGTACCATCAGTGAAAGTAGTATGTACATCAACCTTGACAAATCGTTATGAAAAAATTACATCAAACAACCAAATATGCCACTCAAAAAAGAGGGATTAGGTATATGGTATATCAATGTAGAGGTGGTATTCAGTTTTCTATCAATCAACTGCAAGAAGCTCAGTTTTTGCAAACTATTAGATTATTAACTATTGCAGAAACTGCAATTTTGCATGCTACTTGGTCTACAGTTTGAGTTCAAAACTTTATTAACAACAATGCGATCTCAATGAGACCATGTTTTTATTATTGCTTTTAATTGTTCGATGTATCGCCTCACCATAAGGCACTTTTTAGCTCTTTAAATTAAAATTACATGTATAAATGTAGATGAATTGTAAATACAGCCAGAATCCGTACAAAGTTTGTGCATGCAACAAACTTTCTATGTCTATGAACTGTTCAGCCTATTTCTATAGGAGATTGATGTATGGTAATCACTTGACAAAGGCTCACGTTGAAACGCGTAGTCCTTATTTTGGTGCACAGTAAAATATTGTGCCGTCTTCTGGTGTGCTGCATCTTGTTTTCGCGTCCATTGAGGCAATTTGCAGGAACCTTTCGGCATACTCAGCCTTCCTCAGCGCCAGCAGTCTTTGTGTGGTGAGCTCGTCATCCTCACATTTAAATGTCCCGCCTCACAACTGATGCAATGTAATCAGCTCCGCCCCTATGCTCACCTGCAGCAGTTCACCGAATGCCAGGAAACTACAAGTCCCAGAATACTGTAGGTAAGACCAGGTAGGTAATGCAAGGGAAGTCAAAAGACTATGCGATATGCAGGGCATTCCGATGTGAGTGTCACCATCCTTCCTGCCCGAATGAATGTCAAACAAGGCGCCCCCTCAGGTCCCCAACCGCATCACCCCCAGTGCAGGATTCCAATTAGCGGGGGCAGAAACGGAAATCAAAGTCGCCCAGCGAAGAGTCAATGACTCCTACACTGCCTCCATTTCTCCTGCCTCCGAGGGGGGCACTGGCAATCCACAACCATGGAAAAGAAAATCCGCCACAGCAGAGTCTCCGGAAAAGCCAGGCCACTTGACAACGCGGGGGCCTCTTAAGCGCGTCTCCGGTCACCACGCTGAAATATCCACCCAAAACTCCTCCAGGGAAGAGAAAAGGCCATAGCAGGGGAGACTTTGGGGGACACCTTTATTCAGTAGACAAACAGCAATGGCGAATGCATTTCGGCATACTCAGCCTTCCTCAGCGCCAGCAGTCTTTGTGTGGTGAGCTCGTCATCCTCACATTTAAATGTCTCGCCTCTAAACTGATGCAATGTAGTCATCTCCGTCCCTATGCTCACCTGTAGCAGTTCACCGAATGCCAGGAAACTACAAGTCCCAGATTAATGTAGGAAAGACCAGGTAGGTAATGCAAGGGAAGTCAAAAGACTATGCTATATGCAGCGCATTCCGATGTGAGTGTTACCATCCTTCCTGCCCGAATGAATGTTATGTTATGTTATGTTAATTGATTTTTTGAGCGCACAGCTGCCCCAGCGAAGGGGCGTCCCGGCGCTATACCTGAAAAGGTAACATAACTAACAGAAAAGACAAAGTAGGGAAATTTAATAAGGCAGGGGAAAAAGATATGTTTTAATAGCTTTCCTGAAAGCAAACAGATTTTCTAAAGATCGAATATTCACAGGGAGCGCGTTCCAAAGCTTGGAAGTCAACACAGTAAAAGAACGGCCACCTAGTCTGCATTTTTGGAAGCGTGGAATGAGTGCTCGATTTTGACCTGCAGAGCGAAGGCTACGTGAAGGAGTGTACAGGGTAAGCATGAGCGAATTTTGCGGATCTCGCGTTCGCGAATTTTGCGGATTTGCGGATTCGCAATCCGCAAAATCCGCGAATTCCCGCGAATTTGCGGATTTTTTTTTTTTGTGTGTTCGCCCGTGTTTCTGCCAGTTCGCGAGGGTTTTGTACACTTTCGCAAATTGCGAACTTACCTGTCGGGTCGCAAGTTTCGCGAACTTGTTGTTTCTACGTGCCCAGCCTGTTTGGGACACTCTTCTTCATCACTGCCACTCTCTGTCACCACTGCCACTCTCTGACTACTCATGCCACCCTCTGGCCCACCCATGCCACCCTCTGTTTCATCACCACACCCTCTGGTTGTCCAGTGTACATTATTTTCGGCAAAGCAAAGCACACCTTCCCTGCCTCAAGTGACCTGAATTAATTTGGGGCTGATTAATGTGTCACAGAATATTTTTTTAGCTGGCACCTGCTTCCTTAGTGCGCCCTGATTAGTGATCTTTTGCACTTGCTAAGTGCTTTCATTGTTGCAAAATTAGTTACAACACCTGCCCTGCCCCAACTGACAATAATGAATTAGGGGCTGATTAATGGATTTTAACTTCCAGCCTGGCTCCTGCTTGTCTCCCTTAGCTGTAATTCAGGACCTTTGTGGCATATGTGTAACTATTCTGAGGTTCAGAGCAGGGTCACATAATAGTTTCAACTGGCAACTGAACTCTGGAGGGGCCCCTCAGGAAGCACTACAGGAAATGGCTACTAATGATGAGCCTGAACTTTTGAACCTGGTAAGTAGTTACTTTCAGTTTTGCTAAAATCGTATTTCTGCAATTTTGCACTTATTCGCGGGGCGCGAACTCACGCGAACTCACGCGAACAGTGCGAGCAGTGCGAGCAAAATCCGCTGCTCGCGGATTTGCGGATTTTGCGGGAGATTCGCAAATCTCGCGGATTGCGGATTTCCCGAAAATCCGCAAAATCCGCGAGCGGAACGGATTTTCCGCCCATGCCTAGTACAGGGACAAAAGATGCTGGAGAATGGTAGGGGTGTCGGTTTTGAGAATTTTGAATGCGAAACACAGAGTCTTGAACTCTATGCGCCTGATTACAGGTAGCCAATGTAATTTAGAAATAGTGCTGCGGGCTGAACAGAACCGTGGCAGGCCTACCAGAGCCCTGGCAGCCGCGTTCTGCACCCGCTGGAGTCGTAGGACCTCCACCTGATTGGCACCCAAAAACAGTGAACTCGCATAATCAAGCCTTGATGAAATACTAGCTTGAATCACCAGCTGGTGAGTGGAGGCATCGAAAAATTTGAGGACATGCCTCAAGCCACGAAGGATGCCGAAGCATGTAGATGCCACCTTCTTAGTGTGACATGAGAAGGTAAGTTTGGAGTCCAACCACACGCCTAGATTTTTAAGTTCAGCTACCGGTTTGGGGGGGGGGCCCAACTCGTTAGGCCACCAGCTCGCACCCCACAGATCAGGTTGTTTCCCTAACACCATCACCTCGGTTTTGAGGGTGTTGAGCTGTAAACAGTTGGTGGTAAGCCAGCCAGCAACAGCCCTCAAACCATCCGCAAAGTTTGATGCCAATTGGCCAGAGTCCCCATTGAGAACCACCGCCAACTGGGTATCATCGGCGTATGATACCATAGTGAGTCCCCAACTCTTCGCAACCGCCGCCAAAGGTTGGACGTATAAGTTGAAGAGAGTGGGGCTCAACGCCGATCCCTGCGGGACTCCTTGCGTGATGGCATGAGACTTGGATCTGAACGGTGGCACTACTACCTGGAATGATCGTTCCGAGAGAAACGATTGGAACCAGTCCAACGCCTTGCCAGATATGCCAGCCTCACCAAGCCTGCGGACAAGAATGGTATGGGATACAGTGTCAAATGCGGCACTGAGGTCTAATAAGACCAGTGCCGCCGTTTGACCTGCATCTAGTATAGAGCGGAGATGTTCAACCATATACAGGAGTGCCGTCTCTGTACTGTGCCCAGATCTAAAACCATTCTGTGTAGGATCCAGTAGGTTTGCAGAGGTCAGATGTTTCGATAAGATGTTATTTACGTGAGCCTCTGTGAAGTCAAACAAAGCGCCCCCTAAGGTCCCCAACCGCATCACCCCCAGTGCAGGATTCCAATTAGTGGGGGCAGAAACGGAAATCCAAGTCGCCCAGCGAAGAATCAATGACTCCTACACCGCCTCCATTCCTCCTGCCTCCGAGGGGGGCATCTGCAATCCACAACCATGAAAATGAAAATCTGCCGCATATATATATATATATATATATATATATATATATATATATATATATATATATATATATATATATATATATTTACTTTAAAACAATTAATTTTAATTTATTTTATAATTTTAAAATTGTAAAAGAATTTAACAAATAAATATATACATACATATACCAGTAACATATAATCGATAAAAAAACATTCTATTATAAATTAAAACATTAAACTGTTTAGAATTCTTTAAACCTAAATTTCCCACTCCAGCCAGTGTAACAGTAGGGAGGCTGTTGGATAGCAGAGGGGTAAAAATTACTGTTCACACTCCTGTGAGTGCAACAGTAGGGAAAGTGTTGGATTGCTGAGGAGTAATATTAACTATTCCCACTCCAGTCAGTTCAAAATTAAAAACAAAAAAATGTCAACAACGCAAACATTTTTTTAAAAACAAAATAAAAATAAAATACATGTTAAAAGTTAAAACACAAATATATTTAATGTTAAAAACAAAAAAAATTATAACATATTATAATGTTAAATACGTCACAAATACCTACAAATATTATATTAAGTAAAATAAAAAAATTCAAGCAAATATTTTTATTTAGATGTGTATGAACAAAACCATCAATTATTACATACATTTATTTTATTTACTTGCTACCCTATAACACCACACAATTCACTACCGACATCTAAATAAAATAAAAATGTACTTCCATAATTAACATAATTAATTATCAATTAAAGAAATATTAATTAAAAAACAAATTAAAACACATAAAAAATAATTAACTTCCCACCCTTTACCCCAATAATCCCCACAACCCACACCTAAAATTAAACTTTTTAATTAAACAACTAAAAGTATTTAACAAGTAAATATAAAGTAACATTAATTTACTCCCCACTCTTTACCCCTATAAAACTAAAAGCCATTCACAGAAAAAACAATTACACTAATTAAGTATCAATTAATTAATTATCAACTAATTATTAATTAATTAAAAATAATTTACTTCCCACTCTCTCCCAATATAAACCCCAACATCTGCACCTAAAATGTACTACACAATTTCCATATTATATTTTCAATTACATAATTAATATTAATTAATTATTAATTAATTAAAAAAAATTACTTCCCACATTTTACCTCCATAAACCCCAAACCCACACCGCCCAAAAACATAATTAAATTAACACAATTAATGAATTATTTATTATTTATTATCAACTAATTATCACTTAATTAAAAATAAATTTCTCACCCTTTATCCCAATAACCACACATCCCGCACATAAAAATAATTACACATTTACCATAATTAGCGATGCCCACATCTCGGACTCTGAAAGTTGCCATTTTACCATCCAGCTGGCCCCGACAACATCGCTGGTAGGCCTCCTAGTGTATCGCCCCCCCGGCCACTTTGGCCCCTTCGCTAGCACCCTTCTAGAATCGATATCATCACTGGCCCATTTAACGTCTAACTTCACTGTACTAGGAGACCTTAATATCCATTTCGATGACCCCCTAGACACAGGGGCCGCCGACTTGATCCTAGACCTGGCTGCCTATGGTCTCCAACTGGCCAACTCTGGAGCCACCTATATCAAGGGTCACCTGCTAGACCCAGTCTTTACTAATGTCCACACCCTCCAGGCCAAAGCGTCCCTCCCCTCCCTTGGACGGACCATTTTCTGGTCCGTCTCTTTTTGCCAGGAGAATTCAGGAAGCCCCACAAGCCCGTCACCTACATCCGGGACAGGGCTTGGTCCAGACTCTCTTCAGAGGACTGGGCCAGAGCCTTGGACTCTACGACCCCTACCGACAGGATCAGCCCCATGGTTCAGCCCGGAACTCAGAACCCTCCGCAAGGAATGCAAAAAAGCGGAGCGACTGTGGAGAAAGGACTGGCTCCACTCCAGTAAGGACGCCTACCGAAGGTCGGTGAGAACCTATAAATCCACCCTGAAACTCACTAAAGCCTCATACTACGATGCAAGAATAAAAAATGCCACCAATTCGGCAAGAGAGTCTTACCTCATCGCCAAAGAGCTTCTGAAAATACCACTACCTCCCTCCTCCAACAGGTCCCCTCGGGGCAAGAGCGATGAACTTGCAACCTACTTCAACTCCAAAATCTCCCACATCTTAGCCTCACTCCCACCACCCAGTCAGCCAAACTACAGGGACAATGATGCGCCTGTCACCCGCACAGGAAACACGCCACACCCACAGCTGACTGCGTTTAGGGCGGTTTCTCTGGATGAAGTGGGAAAGACTCTGGCCAAGTTGAAAAGCGGCTCCCCCCGTGACCCCGCTCCCATGAGATTCCTGAAAACAGTTGCCCCTGCTATCGTGTCCCCTATTATGGAGCTGATCAACATCTCGCTGTCCCAAGGCTCCGTCCCTCCGAGCTGGAAGGGGGCAGTGGTTAAAGCTCTTCTTAAAAAACCCCAACTGGACCCCGCCGACCTGGCAAACTACAGGCCGATCTCGCTCCTCCCGGGTATTAGCAAAATGGCCGAAAAACTGGTCAATGTCCAACTGTCCCAGTTCCTCGAATCCAACAACTTACTGCGTCGGTCCCAAACTGGATTTCGTCCTGGCCACGGCACGGACACTGCCCTCCTCGCAGTCATCGAGGAGGCAAGGTGCATTTTGTATTCAGGGGGGTCAGTGGCAGTGATCCTCCTGGAACTTAGTGCAGCCTTTGACACGGTGAACCACCCTGTCTTGCTCCACCGGCTGGCCAGGGCAGGACTCGGGGGCACCGCATTGGCCTGGATAGAGTCTTTCCTGTCTGGCCGCACGTTCCAGTTCTGGGACGGCAACTCCCGCTCAGCATCCCTCCCTCTGTCTAGCGGGGTCCCCCAGGGGTCCTCGCCAAGTCCCACCTTGTTTAACGCCTACATGGCCCCTCTGGAGGACGTAGTTGCCCCATTCGGTATCAAGATTGTGAGCTATGCGGACGACACCCAACTGGTCGTCTCGCTCTCACATCTTGACCACTGCCCAGACAACCTGTTGAACTGCCTCCAGGAAATACACCTCTGGATGTGCAAGTCATCACTTAAGCTCAACGGATCTAAAACCGAAGTCATGCTGATGGGCAAGAAATGGTCAGCAATTCATCCATCGGTCTGGCCCGATGTTTTTGGTGAGGTGCCCGCCCCGAAGAAGGAAATCAAGACTTTGGGAGTCTGGCTCGAACCTGATCTGTCCATGAAGACCCAGGCAGTCAAAACAGCAGGAACCTGTTTCGGACTCATGCGATCAATCCGCAAGATCCTTCCGCTGCTCCCTCCTCCATCTAGGAAACTCCTGGTTCAAGGCCTGATCCTTGCACGATTGGACTACAGTAACGCCGTCTATCTAGGAGCCCCCGAAACTACTCTGGCAAAACTTCAACGCACCCAAAATGCGGCTGCTCGGATGCCGATGAGTCTTCCCTCCAGAGCCTCCGCCAGACCAGCGCTCAAGGCCCTCCACTGGCTTCCAGTGCGAGAGAGGATAGAGTTTAAGGCACTGTGCACCGCACATAAACTCCTCAACGGTCTAGGCCCTTCGATCCTGAGAGACATGGTCACCCCGTATAAAGCACCGAGACTCCTGCGCTCGGATAATGAGCGCCTGGCCAATGTCCCAAGATTCAGGAGGGCTCGCACTGGTGGTCGACGCTTCTCTGTAAAAGCGTCCTCAGGCTGGAACGCGCTCCCACGCTGTTTGCGGCTGGAACCCTGCCATCTATGCTTCCGCAAACAGCTAAAAACTCTCCTCTTTCCCAAATAGGACCTCCTTTCCACTCTTGGTCATCGCAAGTTCTTACAGCGCGGGGATGCCTCCGGGTCACCAGGCGCTCTACAAATCGTTAAAAACAAAATAATAATAATTAAATACTGATTCATTTATTATTAATTACCAACCAACTAATAATTAATTAAAAATTAATTACTTCCCTCCTTATACCCCTATTAACCCCACAACCCACACATCAAATTTACAAAAAACATAAAAACACAATTAACACTATAAAATCTCAATTAAATATATATTAATAAATACAAAATAATAATTTATTTATTATTATTAAATTACTACTCACCCTATTCCCCTATAAACTCACAACCCACTACGGAACTAAAAAACACAAAATTTAATTAACGTAAAATTGATAACGACTACAAATTTAACACATATAATAAAAAAATAATCAATACTTATACAAACAAATCTTTCACATACATTTAAAATATATACTAAAATAAATAGCGCGAATTAAAAAAATCGATATTTAAGCAATAGTATTTTTGCAAACAAGATTAATGACTTCTATATTTTTTAAAACAATATTTCTTACTTTAAATTCGATATTCTTGACCACGATATTCTTGCTGTCGATAATTGTGTGTCACGATATTTACAACTCGATATTTGTGTAGGTGGACATTTCCAACTCGATATTTTGTTTAAATAACCAAAATAGAGCATTCTGATTGGCCCAGAGTGCCTGTTTTCCCTTGGACCATCTCCCTCCTGTGGAAGTCAGACCTCAGCAGGAACAAGCTCTCTGATCGGCTGCCAGCAGCATGATAAAAATGTTGTTAGTAGCCATTTGAGGACTCGGGAACTTAGTCCTCTGTCCTGAAGTTGAAAAAAATGATATAAGAGGAAGGGGAGGGATACCCTGCCCCTCTAGGCCATAGGGGGCCCATGGGCCCCATATACTGAGTCATTAACAGACCCTAACAACTCCATCCCCCAAAATCAAGATTTTTTTTTTTTAAAAGGACCATTAAAGGCCCCGGGGACCCAATTCCCCAAGTCAGCTCACTTGCTGTGTCCACGGGACGCAATAGTTTCCCTATGTGAACCCCCGCGGGCAAGGAAACGTCTTTGCTACCTTTTGGCTAGAGAATTTTCAAATCTTGTGCTAAATGGGATAAAACACAAAGTCAGACTTTTTTTAACATTTATTTATTTTTAATTATATTTGCATTTTTAGAACCATATAAACATATTATGCATGTCACATAAGATTGTCCACCATACCCTGCCCCACCCCACCTACAGCCCACCCTCCCCAGAGGTTCACAGAACATAGCACTTCTTGTGGATACAGTGATGTACCTCCCAACGCTGTGTCACCCATAGTCATCCATATCTCCCCCTCATGTGTCGGGACACCAGGAAGGACATTCCCCTCCCTATCAGAGCCCCCGTCTAGACCATAGTATTGTCTCCATTTCCCCCACACTCTACTAAACTTCTTGGGGCAACCTCTAGCTTTATATGTGACCCTCTCCGCTGCCATGTAGATGTCCATACCCCTCCTCCATTCATCTAGGCTCGGGGGAAAAGGAGCGCACCAGGCCCGAGCCACATCCTCTTGGCCACCACTAATGCTAGCATTAGGAAAATCATGTGTGGGCAAGTCAGATCCACCTCATTTGTTATGCCCAATAGAACCAGTTTAGGCTCCACCGGGAAGACCTCCTCCAGTATGTCGCTGAGCTCCCCCAGTACCTTGGCCCAGTATTATTGTTTGTACTCTTTTTCACAGCCCTGAGGACGCCTCTGCAAGGGACGAAACGCGTCGGCTGTTGATTATACTGTGACCATTGATACCTAACAGAGAAAATAAACAGAACATTCAACAAAGAAGAAGTCTTTGGAAAATTGTTATTGAGAATTCACGTTATTGTATTATATGTTGTGTTACAAAGTACGCTCCTTCCTTTGTTGATTTATTTCTATGGTATACGGAGGTAGGGCGGTGCCTCTGAGGGTGGTTGAGCGTAAAAGTACAAATTTCAGAACTGCTCTTAGGTGCAGCCAAGCAGGTGACCTCTCATCGCCCAATTTTGAGTAAAACTGTTTATAGATTGGTACAATTGTGGCCATACGAAGATCCGGCGGTAACAAGCCATCCTGCACCGCACTAGTGAAACAGGCCAGCAGGTGATTAGTGAGTAGATCCGCCGTTTAAAAAAATATTTAAAAAATTCTGCGGGAAACCCATTCCGGCCAGGAGATTTCCCTGGGCAGAGTCTCGCTATAGCCTCCCTAACCTCGGTGATTGATATCTCTTCCTCCAGACTCGCTAGAGCCTCCTCAGTTAAGGTAGGGGTCTCAATGCCATCCAGATACTGTCCAATCTCCGCCTTCGAGCCCAGGTCCCTGGCCTTGTAAAACTCCTCATATTATGCTGCGAATGCCTGCGCTATCTGGACGTCCGTCCGTCTGGTACGGCCCTGGGCATCTGACACCTGTTCCACCCATCTCGCCTCCTGTTCTCTACGGCTCAGCCATGCCAGAAGTTTTCCAGACTTATCTCCCACATCATACAATCTATCCAAGGTTGCCTGCGCCTGAGCTTGCGCTTTGGCCGCGTCAGTCATCAGAGCTTTGTATTGCTGCTGTGCATCCAGTAATAGTCTGAGTGATTGTGTCGCTTCATCCGCCACATGTCGCCGCTCTAGCTCTAAGATACGAGCCGCAAGGTCTTTTAGGTCTCCCTGCACTCTCTTTTTCTCCCCCGCTTCTTTATTCTGGGCCCTATCCCTCATGACTGCCTTAAAAGCTTCCCAGAGTGTTACCCCTGACTGTACTGAACCCAGATTTTCGGTAACGTACACCTTCCCATCTGCCCTAAATCCTGCAGCAAGTCCTTATTCTGAAGATCCCATGCCGCCATTCGCCAACTCCGGCCCCTTGGCCCATGCCTCGTCCCTATTGTCACTAACAGCGGTGAGTGGTCCGATAAGCTCCGCACCTGATATTCTGCTCGATTCTCAGTGCTAAGAGCATGACGGGGAAGGAAGACGTAGTCCAACCTAGAATACACCTTATGGGCCCCAGAGAAGTAAGAATATGTCCTAGAGTCCTGATGGAGCCATCTCCAAATGTCCGTAAGTCCCACTGTGTCAATGAACCTCGCCAAAGGGGACGATGCCAAGGTGTCCGTCCGATACCCCGATCTGTCCAAAGGGGGGTACATAATATCATTAAAATCCCCTCCTACCACATGGAGTATGTCTGGTGTGTTCAAAAGGATATCAGCTACTCCAGCTAGCGTTCTAGCATGCAGCTTGGGAGGTGCGTAAACAGAAACTATTGTGATCTTCTGGCATCTCCATGTTCCCGTAATCCCAACATAAGTACCTTGGAGATCTGTCCATGTTCTTGTGACCGCTAAAGGGGGGACTTCCTAATCAAAATGGCTACCCCTCTGGAGCCCAAAGTGTACCCTGCATGAGCCAGCATCTTATATGGCCCCCTGGCTAAGAACCCACAGTTCATACATTGTAAATGGGTCTCCTGGAGCAGGACTATGTCCTGGGCAGACCTCTTAATAAAGGCCATAACCAACCCCCGTTTTATCTTATTGCCCTGGCCATTCACATTCCACGTAAGGATTTTGACAGTACCATTATCTTGTGCCACTGTCCCGAGGCCATCTACCACTTCAGGAAACATCAGTCCCGGTCAGCTCATGCGCCGGCAGGCATCGGGTGCACAATGTGCAAGTGTATGGGGCCTTTCCGTCTGCGACATGCTTAAAAAACGATAACAATGAACCCCCCAACAGTCAACCCAGACTTCCCCCCTTCCCTCCCCAACATCCATGCATAGTCCTCCCAGTAACTACCCCTCCCCACCTCCCTCTCCCCACCAGACCCATCGCCATCCTAGAGACAGAGATATAGCTGTCCAGGTGAAGGAGGTCTGTCGCCCACCCAACCTCAACCCCTGAAAATGTAAGCCCGCTCTAATCCTCTAGAGGAGAAACATTTAACGGCGGAGGCCCAAATAGATAAAAGCAAAAAGAATTAGCAGATCAATTAGAACAAAGCAAACAAATAAAAAAAAGGGGGGGTCCAACTTGCGTGCTCCTGCCCATCAAGTCCACAGTCGGTCAGCCGTTACTGTCCCTTCTTCGTGAATTAGAGTCCTGGGGGACCCCCTGCGAGGCCCCTGACCCTTGTGTATTTCCCTGTTCCATGTCATGTATTGCCACCACCAGGGGATGCAGCAAGTGTCCCTCTGATTCTTCTCCCTCGGATGAGGTACCTCCAGGCTCTTCCTCCCCCTCCGACTGCGCCCCTTCTGCTAGATAATTGAACCGGGAACCCGTCGGTTGATTAGAGTCCAGAGAGACCGCACTTCGCCGCCTCCTTCGTGCCAATCCGGTTTTGGGGTATTGAGTATCCGCCAAGCTGCGGCTGCCATGTCTCTGTCGCAATCTCTGCGGCTTTGATGATCCTCGCGGTCCTTCCCCGGGTCGGTCCTTAGCTGATGTCTTCTGGACCCCGGACTGTTGTCGCGACAGAGGGGGGCGTTCCTCCAGCCACTGCCACGACTCCTCCGGAGATTGAAATAAATATGCTTTCTCCTTGTACATCACCTTCAGCTTTGCCAGAAATGGCAACATGTACTGAATTCGGAGGTCCCTCAGCTTAGCCTTAACCGAGTCAAAGGAGCGCCTCTGCTTCTGCACCTCCTGGCTGTAGTCCAGGAAAATCATTATGTGGGCATTTTCATGGCGGATCTCCCCAAGGTTCCTAGCCTCCCGGAGAATCATGTCTCTGTCCAAAAAATTTAGAAAGCGAGCAATGACCGACCACGGCCTTGCACCTGTCGGTGGCTTCGCCAGCAGCGCTCTATGCGCCCTTTCTATGACAAAACAAGTAGAGAATTTATCTTTCGGGAATGTGCGGAGTAGCCAGGAGTGCAGGAACTCCGCCATATTTGCCCCTTCAAGTCCCTCTCTGAAGCCCACAAAACGGAGGTTGTTGCGTCTTGCCCTATTTTTGGCATCGTCCACCTTCCATAGTAACTGCTTATGGGAGGCCTGTAGGTTCTCCATACCTTTCTTCAGGTCCATTATGGTGTCTTCAGCCTCCCCTATTTTAGTCTCCGAGACCGTCACTCTTTCTGCTTAATTTCAGAGGTCCTGCCTTAGGAGCGTCACCTCCGTGCCCACTTCCCCAATCTTGTTCTCCAGGGCCTCCGGAGACAACTGTATGGCCCCCAACAGCAGGGCCGTATCCCACCACGCTCCAGAAGCATCACCTTCCGGGGAGGGGGTGCCGTGGCATATCGATCCAGTGTACCCTGTCTGGGGGCTTGGGGTCCGAATTTTTCTTGCCCATGGTGCTTTGTGTGCAGGCCGCACCCAGCTGCGACACCACTGCCCAGGATCAGTCTCCTGTCTTTCGCCTCACACCACAGTTCTCAATCCTGAGTAGACAGGGTCCCTCTGCCCCCGTCCCCATCAGACGCCACACCAACCACTTTCCTCACGGTCACCACGGCCAGAGGGATTCGCAGCCTGTGTCCCAGGTCTGAGCAGTGCCCCCCCTCGCCCTCCAGGAAATCGCTGCAGGACCTCACTTTCCTTAGTCGGCCACTTCACTGCGATAGGGGGGACAGAGAGCAGGTGGGCGGGAAGGGCACAACGGGCCGCCTCTGATCTCAATGCTGGCCCCCTGCAACTTTACACCAGCCCTCCGTTTCCCCCACACCCGCACCGCTCCAACGCCTTGTACCTCCAATCTCCTACCGGTCCCTGGGCCTCGGATGCCTCTCTGGCCTGTTCTCCAGCCTCTATGCGGGATGAGCGTCTCGCACCAAGTCCACACACTACCCCTCGATCCTCAAGGCCTTGTTATTCGGTGCCTCGCTCTCCAGGGCTGGCACTCTCTCTCCAGTACGGCCCTCTCAGAGAGCGTGTGCAGTGCGGGCCTCCTCGTTATGCAGCGCCCGCCACTAGTTCCCCAATCTTCCAGGGCGCAGCAGGCAATCACAGTACCCAGGTGGGCGGGGGGAGGGTCCGGAAAAGGAGCGGGCCGCTCTGAAGTTTCCTGCCAGCCCGACCGTACGTCGGCCTCCTGCCGTTCGCTGACTCCGGTCCTCCGAGATCCCCCCCTTACCACTCAGCCCCGGGGGACGCTCCATCCACAGTCAAGTATCAGGGGCCTAGGCTGCAGTGCCGCTCCTCGCACAGAAGGGCCGACACGGCGGCACCGACGGGCCGGTACCAGTCTCTGCCACAGCTCCCCGCAGGCCTCTTCAGCTCACGTCTCTCACCTCTACACCAGGCCGGCCCCTTCAACACAACAGGTTGCAGAGAGGCCTACGGGCTAAGTCCTGCGTCCGCTCCTCCTCCGAACCTCTTCCGGCTCCGGGACCAATGTAGTTTTCCACCCATGCCGCGGACTAACCCCGTGGACTCAAACAGGCAGGCGGGGAGGCACCTCTCCGGCAGCGATGGGCCCAGCGGACAGCGGCAACACCAGCAGGCCCTGTTCACCACCAGCTCCCCTACAGCGCCATCTTGGGTCGCAGTCCGGGCCTCCAGCTCGATCTCTGCCTCTCCGGTAAATGGGCCACCGCAGCCCTCGATCAATGCTCTCCGCCCTCCAGGAGGAACAGGGGCCACGGTCTACAAAGCTTCAGTTTCCAGGACTTTAGGTAAGTATGTCGGATCATTGTGGGTAGCCGGAGCAACACAGGCACACATCTTACCGAGCCATGCTGCTGGCCACGCCCCCCTGCTGGCAGCAGACTTGAATTTTAGTTACCTGCCTGCACTGATGCGGCCAGGGAAACTGAACAACAGATTGGTCCCACCTGGAGGAAGCACCATAAATAGCTGCTCCCTCTGGGTGGAAGCAATGCCTGTTCCTTCAGCATCCGGTGAGCCGACAAGGGCCACGGGGGCCCTGGAGCTTCAGCTTTGGCCTGAAAAATGTGCATGGTGGATGCCCTGGGTGGCCACTCGGGCACCCAGCTTTAGATGATGTGGGCACTGGGGGATGGGGTACCTAGTGCCAAAATAGGCTTGAGGTCCCCTCCCCTTTTAAAAAAGCAAAAGAAAAGAGCCCTGTGGGTTGCGCTCCTCAAGGCCTATAAAGTCTTGGGGTCCCCCCTTCTATTTAAGTTTCAGCCCCGGGTATGGGGTCTCTTGGGGTCTAATTAGGCTCAGGGAGGGTGGCTGTGTGCCACCCCCCGTTTTTAAAGAAGTGCGGTCTCCAGGTAATGCAGTCCCTGGGAGCTGATAAGCGCCTTCAATATCCAATGCAGCCACGGGGATGGGGTCACCGGGCTTAATAATGCTCGACGAGGGTGACCACGTGGCCTCCTCCCCTTTAAAAAACAGACCGCCCTGGGGGCTGAAATGGCTTGAGGAGGGGGGTTGTGCAGCTCCCTACCCTTTCAGAAAAATAAAGGTTCATTGAGGGTCGTGTCCCTGGAGCCTAATAAGGCTCCGGGAGTGGGGGCACAAACTTTTCACTGCAGGAGGTTGACTTTACATGTGGTAATAAAACGTTACTTTATGTTAAAAAACACCCTAGAAATTCCCTGGAAAAAACAAAGGTTAAAGTAACGTTATAGTCAAGTGTGACAAAAGATCTGTTTTTGTTTAACTAATCCTTAGAAATTCCCTGAATAAAACAAAGGTTAAAGTAACATTATAGTTAGGTGAATATGTCACTGGCACCATTAACGTTTGGAACACAAAAAGCACACAGCAATTCACTAGTTATAGTCAGCAAAGATAGTTATAACTTGTGCACTGCTTATGACCCCACATATTACATCACTCTTGACATATTTTATTACATAATTTATGACATCACTGATGACATCCAAGCTTGTTTTGTACACATTAATCTATAAACTAGTATGGAATTAGTGACTTGAAAGTAAGTACAAAATAGATCAGAATAATATGAAGCATCATTAATGCCATCACAAATACAACTCCCTTAGCTGTAGCAAGCATGTGTTATGGGCAACATTGACCCTATACCACACACTTCAAAGGAAGCATAGTTCAAATTAACAACAACCACAGACATATGGGAAATCCTCATTGCACACAGAATGTAATAAGTATAAAACTGTTTACAGAAAGCCAAGTTCTTCAAAGATACTCAACGTCTGTTCGAAAATTAATGCTGCACTGTGGACAACTTTAATCTGTATCAAACTCCTCACAGTAACCAAACCTACAATGAGAAATGAAGTTGATATGAGTAGAGATGTGGGCACTGTAAACAGTGTTTACTTTATGGAGAGAGTTTACTCTGCACCACTGCAGACAGTGAAACTCTCATGTGAAATACACAGCAGAGTATTAAAAAGTATCTAATAAGAACAGTTTACCCTCTATGCAACACTTGTCAAACAAGACTCTATTTGCTTAAAATAACCAAGTACTGAAGCTGCTAAAGATTATACAACCTGCAGACTGTGGTGAAAACTTTACAGTTAGCCCATTTTCTGAAGCAAAAGAAGCACATGCACATAGCTTAGTACCTGGTGCACAGATTCTTCTATGTTATGTAGAAAATGCCACGCTGAGAAGATTCTGTCTTATAACTCAAGGCCACTTACAACACGTAGGGGCTGATTACGATGCCGGTTAGAAACTGTCCTGACAGAATCAGTTTCGGAATCGCCTCCGACTGAATCGAGTTGTTGCAGTCCGACCGACCTATTACGATGCTTCCCAACATTGTTCGATCAGACTCGCATTGACTTCAATGGGAGCCTGTGTTCCAAACAAGAATACAGGCTTCCATTGAAAAAAGGGGTGGTTGGGGAAAACCTTGCACACTGTGGCAGGCACCCTATGGTGCCTGCCACACTGTGCATTGTTGTGAAGAGGGGTCCCATGGGTACCCCCACGTGTCCCAACCAGAGGCCTGCAGATGAAGGGGAGTCTGATATGGGCCCCCAAAGTCAGATTCTGACAGCTGCTTCATGTCGGGCAAACCGATTCGGAACAGCTGTCAGAATCAGCCAATCCAATTGCTCGGTCGGAAACCATGTCCATGGAGCTGTACGATTCGGCTCCAAACAACTCGGGCTGTCTGAATGCCATTCAGAACTGAATCAGACAGCCCGAACGGTTTCCCTGCATCGTAATCGGTGGCACGGAAATGTATCAGATTCGATCAGAAACATAGGTTCCGAGTGAAATTTGGGAAAATCCGAATCCCATTCGGAGCCTTTCCAACCAACATTGCAATTAGCCCCTTACTATTAAGTATGTAGAATCTTTGCCTTCTTTGAAACTTTCTGAAGAGCCAAACAACTTTTGAGGAACATGCTGAACACAAGCCGTCAACTGTCATCTGCACACAGAGTTACTCTCCAATACAATGATTTATAACATGTTCAATACCTCTACGCAGCTATGATGTATTAGGAACACATGCATTTTCTAAACACTTATACCCATTAGCTGGACATAGGCTATACAAAATTATGTAGAAAAGGTAATATGATAGCTAACTGCCACTATGTCAACTATAAAACAAACTCATTGGATCATGTCATGAGTGATGTCATGAGTGATGTAATATGTGAGGCCATAAGCAGTTGAATTTCTGCATTCAAAATGTTAATGTAACTGTAACGTTACCTTAACCTTTGTTTTTATATAAAGATATATGTTAAAGATATATATTTTGCACAAGGAGGGTTGCTCTCTCGCCCTGCTGGTCTTTGCACTTACCATGGAACCATTGGCTAACGTAGTTAGAAAGAGAGATGAAAAAAAGGACTTACAATAGGCTGTGATACCTTCAAATTAACAATGTTTGTGGTCGACATTGTGGTGTCCCTGCAGGACCCAAATGAATGGCTTGGGTTCTTGTTGAGGAACTGACATAACATCAATTAATCTCAGGGTTTAAAATCTACAATGGGATATCTGAGGCCTTGTAACACTCTCGTCTAAATTATATGTCATCCCTACAAAATATAATGCATATTAATTTGAAGGCAACCACAATGACATATCTATGGGTTAAATTGGGGCACGCAATAGTGAAATTGGCAAATTTCAACTATTACCAGTAACTGAAAGACGTACAACAAGACTTTCCGAGATAGCATATTTCCATGGTTGAGGAGGGTTCCTATAATTAAATGAGCAGGGGGAACACCCACTGCAACAAGCGCCTCTCTAGGCACAACCCTTTGGAGCGTACTCAAATAAAAGTTACATTTCAATGTAAAGCTCTTCAATGGCCGGTTAATATAGGCAACGGCATATGTAACTGGTAAAAATCCCCCCAAAAATATGTAACTAGGAATGCCTATAGAAGAATCAAGAACATCGTCAATCTTCATTGATGAGATAGCAGAAAAATATCATGTCCCTGACACTCAAGAAATCTTAGCTCCAGCACTTCTTGCACTGTCAGCAGAGAAGAGGAATGAAGATGGAAAAATATGCCAAGGCCTCAGTATTAACAGACTGATTGCTCAGTGTTACCAAACTGGAACTATATAGCACGCTAAAGGCAGCAACTTTTTGGGTCTGGGCTACAGACAGCTTGAGTTATGTGTAAAAAGACCTATTGTTTCCAATTTATGGGTCAGGCCCTTGCTCATGATTGGATGGCTTTACTATCAATCTCAGTTCTCCTCTTGATTTAAGGATTTCCTCTCTATCCTTCTGATTGTCCTACCCAGGAGCATTTCAGTCTCACAGTGTTCTAATAGGATGACTTCTATTTTTCCACTACTCACGCCAGAGAACTCTTTTTTATTTTTATTTCACCACTTTACTGGTGTGCATATTTTTCCTCCCTCTCGCTCCATTTTTCCTGCCATACCTACCCTCCTTCCACTCCCCAATGAGCTAATTCTCCCTTACCCTCAATAGGGTGGGGAAGCTGCCCACTCATGGGCGGGAAGGCCTCTCAGGACAGAATTGGTATAAAATGCCCCAACTTTTGCTAGAGGACCCTTTCATTTTATATCACCCCAGTGAAAAGAGTTATAAATAAGGGATTTACTTTTTAAAACTTTGCTAACTCATAAACTAAAGCTACTCTGCAATGTTAAAATTTAATGTAGCTGTGTTTTGCTGTCAACTCAAAATCAGAAGTACAAAACACGTGTGAAATCTAATTTGATGGTAAAGTGGGGGTTTAAGATTCAAGGTCGACCTTTCACTTTCTGTAATCTCCGACTTTCGGTTCACCGTAATTTCGCTATTCCTGCATCTGCTTTCCCCAGAATGAAAAACAAGCATTTACAATGCAATGGTCTCGGCAATATTATAGGTAGAGCTATTGGAATTGCTCATTATTTTTTTTATCTTTTTTGTATCCCTAAGTAAATGGCATTGTCATTTGTATTGGCATTAGCTTTGTTTAATGCATATGTGATACCTATTGCATTAGCAGAGAGAGAGTGAGGTAGTGAGATAGAGAGAGCGAGTGAGGTATTGAAATAGAGAGAGAGTAAGGTAGTGAGAGAGAGTGAGGTAGATAGAGAGTGAGGTAGTGAGATAGAGAGTGAGGTAGTAAAGAGTGAGGTAGTGAGGGAGAGGGATGTTGTGAGGTAGTGAGATATAAGCATAGAGTGATGTTGTGATGTAGTGAGATAGAGAAAGAGGTAGTGAAAGAGAGTGAAAGTGAGTTAGTGAGATAGAAAGAGTGAGGTAGTGAGATAGAGTGTGATTGAGGTAGTGAGTTAGAGAAAGAGTGGCGTTGTGAGGTTGTGAGCTAGAGAGTGAGGTAGTGAGAGAGTGAGGTAGTGATGTTTTGAAAGAGAGAAGTTGTGAGATAGTGAGGTAATGAGAGAGTGGAGTAGTGAGGTAGAGAGTTATGTAGTGAGAGATAGGTAGATAGAGAGTGAGGTAGTGAGAGACAGAGAAAGTGAGGTAGTGAAAGAGTGAGGTAGAGGGATGTTCTGAGGTAGTGAGATAGAAACAGTGAGTGAGTTTGTGAGGTAGTGAGATAAAGAGAGAGTGAGGTAGTGAAAGAGAGTGAAAGTGACTTAGTGAGATAGAAAGAGAGAGTGAGGTAGTGAGAGAGAGTGAGGTAGATAGAGTGAGGTAGTGAGACAGAGAGAGTGAGGTAGTGAAAGAGTGAGTTAGTGATGGAGAGTGATTTTTGGTGGTAGGGAGATAGAAACAATGAGTGATGTTGTGACGTAGTGAAATAGAGAAGGATTGAGGTAGTGTAAGAGAGTGAAAGTGACTTAGTGAGATAGAAAGAGAGAGAGTTAGTGAGATAGAGAGTGACGTAGTGAGTTGGAGAGAGAGAGTGAAATTGTGAGCTAGTGAGATAGAGAGTGAGTCAGCGAGAGAGTGTTGTAGTTATTTTTTGAGTGAGTGACTTGTGTTATAGTTAGGTAGTAAGAGTGATATCGAAATAGAGTGATGTTATGGAGAGAGTTAGTGAGAGAGAGTGAGATAGTTTTATAGATATAATTTGAGTAGTGATGTAGTTATTTTTGTTTTGTGGGAGAGTGAAGTAGATATAGAGTGATGTAGTGAGAGATAGAGAGAGTGAGGTAGTGAAAGAATGAGCTAGTGAGGGTGAGAGTTGTTGTGCTGTATTGAGATAGAAACAGAGCGATGTTGTGAAGTAGTGAGCTAGAGAGAGAGTGAGGTAGTGTATGAGAGAGTGAAAGTGAGTTAGTGTATTTGAGAGAGAGAGAGAGTGCGGTAGTGAGATAGAGAGAGAGTGAAGTAGTGAGTTAGAGAGAGAGTGAAGTTGTGGGGTAGTGAGAGAGTGATGTAGTGAACTTTAGAGAGAGTGTGTCGTGATATAGTGAGAGAGAGATAGTGAGATAGAAATAGAGTGAGGTAGTATATAGAGAGAGTGTGAGGTAGTGAGATAAGAGAGTGAAGCAGTGAGTTAGAGAGAGAGAGTGAAGTTGTGAGGTAGTGAGAGAGTGTTGTAGTGAATTTTTGAGAGAGCGTGTCATGATATAGTGAGGCAGTGAGATAGTGAGATAGTAATAGATAGAGTGAGGTAGTGATGTAGAGAGACAGAGGTAGTGAGATAGAGAGAGTGAAGTTGTGAAGTGGTGTGTTAGAGAGATAGTTACTGTGGTAGTGATATTGTGATGCTGGGAGAAAAAGAGAGTTGAGTAGTGAGGTAGAGATTGAGGTAGAGAGAGAGAGTGAATGAGAGATAGTGTAGTAGTGTGTGAGGTAGTGAGAGAGATAGTGAGTTAGTGAAAGAGAGAGTGAGGTAGTGAGAGAGAGTGAGGTAGTGAGAGAGAGAGTTCGAAGGGACGGTATAGTGGAGCTGAGGAGAGAGTGAAGGGATGGTGCAGGGAGAGGCTGAGGAGAGAGTGCATCAGTGAAGGGACAGTGCAGGGACAGTGCAGGGAGAGGCTGAGGAGAGAGTGCATCAGTGAAGGGACAGTGCAGGGAGAGGCTGAGCAGAGAGTGCATCAGTGAAGGGACGGTGCAGGGAGAGGCTGAGCAGAGAGTGCAGCAGTGAAGGGACGGTGCAGGGAGAGACTGAGGAGAGTGCAGGGAGAAGCTGAGGAGTGAGTGCAGCAGTGAAGGGACGGTGCAAGGAGAGGCTGAGGAGAGTGCATCAGTGAAGGGACAGTGCAGGGAGAGGCTGAGGAGAGAGTGCATCAGTGAAGGGACAGTGCAGGTAGAGGCTGAGCAGAGAGTGCATCAGTGAAGGGACGGTGCAGGGAGAGGCTGAGGAGAGTGCATCAGTGAAGGGACAGTGCAGTGAGAGGCTGAGGAGAGAGTGCATCAGTGAAGGGACAGCGCAGGGAGAGGCTGAGCAGAGAGTGCAGCAGTGAAGGGACGGTACAGGGAGAGGCTGAGGAGAGTGCATCAGTGAAGGGACAGTGCAGGGAGAGGCTGAGGAGAGAGTGCAGAAGTGAAGGGACGGTGCAAGGAGAGGCTGAGGAGAGTGCATCAGTGAAGGGACAGTGCAGGGAGAGGCTGAGGAGAGAGTGCATCAGTGAAGGGACAGTGCAAAGAGAGGCTGAGCAGAGAGTGCATCAGTGAAGGGACGGTGCAGGGAGAGGCTGAGCAGAGAGTGCAGCAGTGAAGGGACGGTGCAGGGAGAGGCTGAGGAGAGTGCATCAGTGAAGGGACAGTGCAAGGAGAAGCTGAGGAGTGAGTGCAGCAGTGAAGGGACGGTGCAGGGGAGAGGCTGAGGAGAGTGCATCAGTGAAGGGACAGTGCAGGGACAGTGCAGGGAGAGGCTGAGAAGAGAGTGCATCAGTGAAGGGACAGTGCAGGGAGAGGCTGAGCAGAGAGTGCATCAGTGAAGGGACGGTGCAGGGAGAGGCTGAGCAGAGAGTGCAGCAGTGAAGGGACGGTGCAGGGAGAGAGTGCATCAGTGAAAGGATGGTGCAGGGAGAGGCTGAGGAGAGAGTGCAGCAGTAAAAGGATGGTGCAGTGAGAGACTGAGGAGAGTGCAACAGTGAAGAGACGGTATAGTGGAGCTGAGGAGAGAGTGAAGGGATGGTGCAGTAAGAGGCTGAGGAGAGTGCATCAGTGAAGCGATGGTACCGTGAGAGGCTGAGGAGAGAGTGCAGCAGTGAGTGATGGTGCAGTGGAGGAGTGAGGGCTGCAGCATGGATGGGGGCGGGGCTGAGCAGAGAGTCCAGCAATGAAGGGACGATGCAATGGGGGGCTGAGCAGAGAGTGCGTCAGTGAAGGGATGTTGCAGGGAGAGGCTGAGGAGAGTGCAGCAGTGAAGGGACGATGCAATGGGGGTCTGAGCAGAGAGTGCAGCAGTGAAGGGACGGTGCAGTGGGACTTAGGAGAGAGTGTAGCAGTGAAGGGATAATGCAGTGAAAGGCTGAGGAGAGTGCAGCAGTGAAGGGACGGTGCAGTGAGGATGAGGAGTGAGTGCAGCAGTGAAGTGACGGTGCAGTGAGAGGCTGAGGAGAGTGCATCAGTGAAGGGACGGTTCAAGGAGAGGCTAAGGAGAGAGTGCAGCAATAAAGGGACGGTGCAGGGAGAGGCTGAGGAGAGAGTGCATCAATGAAGGGCCACTGCAGGAAGAGGCTGAGGAGAGAGTGCAGCAGTGAAGGGATGGTGCAGTGAGAGGCTGAGGAGAGAGTGCAGCAGTGACGGGATGGTGCAGTGAGAGACTGAGGAGAGTGCACCAGTGAAGGGACGGTGCAGGGAGAGGCTGAGGAGAGTGCAGCAGTGAAGGGACGATGCAATGGGGGGGCTGAGCAGAGAGTGCATGAGTGAAGGGACAATGCAGGGAGAGTCTGAGGAGAGTGCAGCAGTGAAGGGACGATGCAAGGAGAGGCTGAGGAGAGTGCATCAGTGAAGGGACAGTGCAGGGAGAGGCTGAGGAGAGAGTGCATCAGTGAAGGGACAGTGCAAAGAGAGGCTGAGCAGAGAGTGCATCAGTGAAGGGACGGTGCAGGGAGAGGCTGGGCAGAGAGTGCAGCAGTGAAGGGACGGTGCAGGGAGAGGCTGAGGAGAGTGCATCAGTGAAGGGACAGTGCAAGGAGAAGCTGAGGAGTGAGTGCAGCAGTGAAGGGACGGTGCAGGGGAGAGGCTGAGGAGAGTGCATCAGTGAAGGGACAGTGCAGGGACAGTGCAGGGAGAGGCTGAGAAGAGAGTGCATCAGTGAAGGGACAGTGCAGGGAGAGGCTGAGCAGAGAGTGCATCAGTGAAGGGACGGTGCAGGGAGAGGCTGAGCAGAGAGTGCAGCAGTGAAGGGACGGTGCAGGGAGAGAGTGCATCAGTGAAAGGATGGTGCAGGGAGAGGCTGAGGAGAGAGTGCAGCAGTAAAAGGATGGTGCAGTGAGAGACTGAGGAGAGTGCAACAGTGAAGAGACGGTATAGTGGAGCTGAGGAGAGAGTGAAGGGATGGTGCAGTAAGAGGCTGAGGAGAGTGCATCAGTGAAGCGATGGTACCGTGAGAGGCTGAGGAGAGAGTGCAGCAGTGAGTGATGGTGCAGTGGAGGAGTGAGGGCTGCAGCATGGATGGGGGGCGGGGCTGAGCAGAGAGTCCAGCAATGAAGGGACGATGCAATGGGGGGCTGAGCAGAGAGTGCGTCAGTGAAGGGATGTTGCAGGGAGAGGCTGAGGAGAGTGCAGCAGTGAAGGGACGATGCAATGGGGGTCTGAGCAGAGAGTGCAGCAGTGAAGGGACGGTGCAGTGGGACTTAGGAGAGAGTGTAGCAGTGAAGGGATAATGCAGTGAAAGGCTGAGGAGAGTGCAGCAGTGAAGGGACGGTGCAGTGAGGATGAGGAGTGAGTGCAGCAGTGAAGTGACGGTGCAGTGAGAGGCTGAGGAAAGTGCAGCAGTGAAGGGACGGTTCAAGGAGAGGCTAAGGAGAGAGTGCAGCAATAAAGGGACGGTGCAGGGAGAGGCTGAGGAGAGAGTGCATCAATGAAGGGCCAGTGCAGGAAGAGGCTGAGGAGAGAGTGCAGCAGTGAAGGGATGGTGCAGTGAGAGGCTGAGGAGAGAGTGCAGCAGTGAAGGGATGGTGCAGTGAGAGACTGAGGAGAGTGCACCAGTGAAGGGACGGTGCAGGGAGAGGCTGAGGAGAGTGCAGCAGTGAAGGGACGATGCAATGGGGGGCTGAGCAGAGAGTGCATGAGTGAAGGGACAATGCAGGGAGAGGCTGAGGAGAGTGCAGCAGTGAAGGGACGATGCAATGGGAGGCTGAGCAGAGAGTGCATCAGTGAATGGACGGTGCAGGGAGAGGCTGAGCAGAGAGTGCAGCAGTGAAGGGAGGGTGCAGAGTGCAACAGTGAAGGGACGGTATAGTGGAGCTGAGGAGAGAGTGAAGGGATGGTGCAGTGAGTGGCTGAGGAGAGTGCATCAGTGAAGGGACGTTACCGTAAGAGGCTGAGGAGAGAGTGCAGTAGTGAGTGATGTTGCAGTGGAGGAGTGAGGGCTGCAGCCTGGATGGGTGGAGCTGAGCAGAGTGCAGCAATAAAGGGATGATGCAATGGGAGGCTGAGCAGAGAGTGCGTCAGTAAAGGGATGGTGCAGGGAGAGGCTGAGGAGAGTGCAGCAGTGAAGGGACGATGCCATGGGGGGCTGAGCAGAGAGTGCATCAGTGAAGGGACGGTGCAAGGAGAGGCTGAGGAGAGTGCATCAGTGAAGGGACAGTGCAGGGAGAGGCTGAGGAGAGAGTGCATCAGTGAAGGGACAGTGCAGGGAGAGGCTGAGCAGAGTGCAGCAGTGAAGGGACGGTGCATGGAGAGGCCGAGGAGAGTGCAGCAGTAAAAGGACGGTGCAGTGGGGGGCTGAGCAGAGAGTGCAGCAGTAAAAGGACGGTGCAGTGGGGGGCTGAGCAGAGAGTGCAGTAGTGAAGGGACGGTGCAGTGGGACTGAGGAGAGAGTGTAGCAGTGAAGGGATAATGCAGTGAGAGGCTGAGGAGAGTGCAGCAGTGAAGGGACGGTGCAGTGGGGATGAGGAGTGAGTGCAGCAGTGAAGTGACGATGCAGTGAGAGGCTGAGGAGAGTGCAGCAGTGAAGGGACGGTGCAAGGAGAGGCTAAGGAGAGAGTGCAGCAATAAAGGGACGGTGCAGGGAGAGGCTGAGGAGATAGTGCATCAGTTAAGGGCCGGTGCAGGGAGAGGCTGAGGAGAGAGTGCATCAGTGAAGGGATGGTGCAGGGAGAGGCTGAGGAGAGAGTGCAGCAGTGAAGGGATGGTGCAGTGAGAGACTGAGGAGAGTGCACCAGTGAAGGGACGGTGCAGGGAGAGGCTGGGGAGAGTGCACCAGTGAAGGGACGATGCAATGGGAGGCTGAGCAGAGAGTGCATTAGTGAATGGACGGTGCAAGGAGAGGCTAAGGAGAGAGTGCAGCAATAAAGGCACGGTGCAGGGAGAGGCTGAGGAGAGAGTGCATCAGTGAAGGGCCGGTGCAGGGAGAGGCTGAGGAGAGAGTGCATCAGTGAAGGGATGGTGCAGGGAGAGGCTGAGGAGAGAGTACAGCAGTGAAGGGATGGTGCAGTGAGAGACTGAGGAGAGTGCACCAGTGAAGGGACGGTGCAGGGAGAGGCTAAGGAGAGTGCACCAGTGAAGGGACGATGCAATGGGGGGCTGAGCTGAGAGTGCATCAGTGAATGGACGGTGCAGGGAGAGGCTGTGGAGAGAGTGCATCAGTGAAGGGACGGTGCAGGGAGAGGCTGAGGAGAGAGTGCAGCAGTGAAGGGATGGTGCAGTGAGAGACTGAAGAGAGCGCAGCAGTGAAGGGATGGTGCAGTGAGAGGCTGAGGAGAGTGCAGCAGTGAAGGGATAGTACCGTGAGAGGCTGAGAGAGAGTGCAACAGTGAGTGATGGTGCAGTGGAAGAGTGAGGGCTGTAGCCTGGATGGGGGGCGGGGCTGAGCAGAGAGTGCAGCATTGAAGGGACGATGCAATGGGGGGGCTGAGCAGAGTGCGTCAGTGAAGGGATGGTGCAGTGAGAGGTTAAGGAGAGTGCAGCAGTAAAGGGACAATGCAATGGGGGGCTGAGCAGAGAGTGCATCAGTGAAGGGACGGTCCAAGGAGAGGCTGAGTAGAGTGCATCAGTGAAGGGACAGTGCAGGGATAGTGCAGGGAGAGGCTGAGGAGAGAGTGCATCAGTGAAGGGACGGTGCAGGGAGAGGCTAGGCAGAGAGTGCAGCAGTGAAGGGACGGTGCAGGGAGAGGCTGAGGAGAGTGCATCAGTGAAGGGACAGTGCAGGGAGAGGCTGAGGAGAGAGTGCAGCAGTGAAGGGACGGTGCAAGGAGAGGCTGAGCAGAGAGTGCATCAGTGAAGGGACGGTGCAGGGAGAAGCTGAGGAGAGTGCATCAGTGAAGGGACAGTGCAGGGAGAGGCTGAGGAGAGAGTGCATCAGTGAAGGGACTGTGCAGGGAGAGGCTGAGCAGAGAGTGCAGCAGTGAAGGGACGGTGCAGGGAGAGGCTGAGGAGAGTGCATCAGTGAAGGGACAGTGCAGGGAGAGGCTGAGGAGAGAGTGCAGAAGTGAAGGGACGGTGCAAGGAGAGGCTGAGGAGAGTGCATCAGTGAAGGGACAGTGCAGGGAGAGGCTGAGGAAAGAGTGCATCAGTGAAGGGACAGTGCAGGGAGAGGCTGAGCAGAGAGTGCATCAGTGAAGGGACGGTGCAGGGAGAGGCTGAGCAGAGAGTGCAGCAGTGAAGGGACTGTGCAGGGAGAGGCTGAGGAGAGTGCATCAGTGAAGGGACAGTGCAGGGAGAAGCTGAGGAGTGTGTGCAGCAGTGAAGGGACGGTGCAAGGAGAGGCTGAGGAGAGTGCATCAGTGAAGGGACAGTGCAGGGAGAGGCTGAGGAGAGAGTGCATCAGTGAAGGGACAGTGCAGGGAGAGGCTGAGGAGAGAGTGCATGAGTGAAGGGACAGTGCAGGGAGAGGCTGAGCAGAGAGTGCAGCAGTGAAGGGACGGTGCAGGGAGAGGCTGAGGAGAGTGCATCAGTGAAGGGACAGTGCAGGGAGAAGCTGAGGAGTGAGTGCAGCAGTGAAGGGACGGTGCAAGGAGAGGCTGAGGAGAGTGCATCAGTGAAGGGACAGTGCAGGGAGAGGCTGAGGAGAGAGTGCATCAGTGAAGGGACGGTGCAGGGAGAGGCTGAGCAGAGAGTGCAGCAGTGAAGGGACGGTGCAGGGAGAGGCTGAGGAGAGTGCATCAGTGAAGAGACAGTGCAGGGAGAGGCTGAGGAGAGAGTGCATCAGTGAAGGGACTGTGCAGGGAGAGGCTGAGCAGAGAGTGCAGCAGTGAAGGGACGATGCAGGGAGAGGCTGAGGAGAGTGCATCAGTGAAGGGACAGTGCAGGGAGAGGCTGAGGAGAGAGTGCAGAAGTGAAGGGACGGTGCAAGGAGAGGCTGAGCAGAGAGTGCATCAGTGAAGGGACGGTGCAGTGAGAAGCTGAGGAGAGTGCATCAGTGAAGGGACAGTGCAGGGAGAGGCTGAGGAGAGAGTGCATCAGTGAAGGGACTGTGCAGGGAGAGGCTGAGCAGAGAGTGCAGCAGTAAAGGGACGGTGCAGGGAGAGGCTGAGGAGAGTGCATCAGTGAAGGGACAGTGCAGGGAGAGGCTGAGGAGAGAGTGCAGAAGTGAAGGGACGGTGCAAGGAGAGGCTGAGGAGAGTGCATCAGTGAAGGGACAGTGCAGGGAGAGGCTGAGGAAAGAGTGCATCAGTGAAGGGACAGTGCAGGGAGAGGCTGAGCAGAGAGTGCATCAATGAAGGGACGGTGCAGGGAGAGGCTGAGCAGAGAGTGCAGCAGTGAAGGGACTGTGCAGGGAGAGGCTGAGGAGAGTGCATCAGTGAAGGGACAGTGCAGGGAGAAGCTGAGGAATGAGTGCAGCAGTGAAGGGACGGTGCAAGGAGAGGCTGAGGAGAGTGCATCAGTGAAGGGACAGTGCAGGGAGAGGCTGAGGAGAGAGTGCATCAGTGAAGGGACAGTGCAGGGAGAGGCTGAGGAGAGAGTGCATCAGTGAAGGGACAGTGCAGGGAGAGGCTGAGCAGAGAGTGCAGCAGTGAAGGGACGGTGCAGGGAGAGGCTGAGGAGAGTGCATCAGTGAAGGGACAGTGCAGGGAGAGGCTGAGCAGAGAGTGCATCAGTGAAGGGACAGTGCAGGGAGAGGCTGAGCAGAGAGTGCATCAGTGAAGGGACGGTGCAGGGAGAGGCTGAGGAGAGTGCATCAGTGAAGGGACAGTGCACGGAGAGGCTGAGGAGAGAGTGCATCAGTGAAGGGACAGTGCAGGGAGAGGCTGAGGAGAGTGCTTCAGTGAAGGGACAGTGCAGGGAGAGGCTGAGGAGACAGTGCAGAAGTGAAGGGACGGTGCAAGGAGAGGCTGAGGAGAGTGCATCAGTGAAGGGACAGTGCAGGGAGAGGCTGAGGAGAGAGTGCATCAGTGAAGGGACAGTGCAGGGAGAGGCTGAGCAGAGAGTACATCAGTGAAGGGACAGTGCAGGGAGAGGCTGAGCAGAGAGTGCAGCAGTGAAGGGATGGTGCAGGGAGAGGCTGAGGAGAGAGTGCAGCAGTGAAGGGATGGTGCAGTGAGAGACTGAGGAGAGTGCACCAGTGAAGGGATGGTGCAGGGAGAAGCTGAGGAGAGTGCACCAGTGAAGGGACGATGCAATGGGAGGCTGAGCAGAGAGTGCATCAGTGAATGGACGGTGCAAGGAAGGGCTAAGGAGAGAGTGCAGCAATAAAGGGACGGTGCAGGGAGAGGCTGAGGAGAGAGTGCATCAGTGAAGGGCCGGTGCAGGGAGAGGCTGAGGAGAGAGTGCATCAGTGAAGGGATGGTGCAGGGAGAGGCTGAGGAGAGAGTGCAGCAGTGAAGGGATGGTGCAGTGAGAGACTGAGGAGAGTGCACCAGTGAAGGGACGGTGCAGGGAGAGGCTGAGGAGAGTGCACCAGTGAAGGGACGATGCAATGGGGGGCTGAGCAGAGAGTGCATCAGTGAATGGACGGTGCAGGGAGAGGCTGAGGAGAGAGTGCAGCAGTGAAGGGATGGTGCAGTGAGAGACTGAAGAGTGCAGCAGTGAAGGGATGGTGCAGGGAGAGGCTGAGGAGAGAGTGCATCAGTGAAGGGACAGTGCAGGGAGAGGCTGAGCAGAGAGTGCATCAGTGAAGGGACGGTGAAGGGAGAGGCTGAGCAGAGAGTGCAGCAGTGAAGGGACGGTGCAGGGAGATGCTGAGGAGAGTGCAGGGAGAAGCTGAGGAGTGAGTGCAGCAGTGAAGGGACGGTGCAAGGAGAGGCTGAGGAGAGTGCATCAGTGAAGGGACAGTGCAGGGAGAGGCTGAGGAGAGAGTGCAGCAGTGAAGGGACGGTGCAAGGAGAGGCTGAGGAATGTGCATCAGTGAAGGGACAGTGCAGGGAGAGGCTGAGGAGAGAGTGCATCAGTGAAGGGACAGTGCAGGGAGAGGCTGAGCAGAGAGTGCATCAGTGAAGGAACGGTGCAGGGAGAGGCTGGGGAGAGTGCATCAGTGAAGGGACAGTGCAGGGAGAGGCTGAGGAGAGAGTGCATCAGTGAAGGGACAGTGCAGGGAGAGGCTGAGCAGAGAGTGCAACAGTGAAGGGACGGTACAGGGAGAGGCTGAGGAGAGTGCATCAGTGAAGGGACAGTGCAGGGAGAGGCTGAGGAGAGAGTGCAGAAGTGAAGGGACGGTGCAAGGAGAGGCTGAGGAGAGTGCATCATTGAAGGGATAGTGCAGGGAGAGGCTGAGGAGAGAGTGCATCAGTGAAGGGTCAGTGCAAGGAGAGGCTGAGCAGAGAGTGCATCAGTGAAGGGACGGTGCAGGGAGAGGCTGAGCAGAGAGTGCAGCAGTGAAGGGACGGTGCAGGGAGAGGCTGAGGAGAGTGCATCAGTGAAGGGACAGTGCAAGGAGAAGCTGAGGAGTGAGTGCAGCAGTGAAGGGACGGTGCAGGGAGAGGCTGTGGAGAGAGTGCATCAGTGAAGGGACGGTGCAGGGAGAGGCTGAGGAGAGAGTGCAGCAGTGAAGGGATGGTGCAGTGAGAGACTGAAGAGAGCGCAGCAGTGAAGGGATGGTGCAGTGAGAGGCTGAGGAGAGTGCAGCAGTGAAGGGATAGTACCGTGAGAGGCTGAGAGAGAGTGCAACAGTGAGTGATGGTGCAGTGGAAGAGTGAGGGCTGTAGCCTGGATGGGGGGCGGGGCTGAGCAGAGAGTGCAGCATTGAAGGGACGATGCAATGGGGGGGCTGAGCAGAGTGCGTCAGTGAAGGGATGGTGCAGTGAGAGGTTGAGGAGAGTGCAGCAGTAAAGGGACAATGCAATGGGGGGCTGAGCAGAGAGTGCATCAGTGAAGGGACGGTCCAAGGAGAGGCTGAGTAGAGTGCATCAGTGAAGGGACAGTGCAGGGATAGTGCAGGGAGAGGCTGAGGAGAGAGTGCATCAGTGAAGGGACGGTGCAGGGAGAGGCTAGGCAGAGAGTGCAGCAGTGAAGGGACGGTGCAGGGAGAGGCTGAGGAGAGTGCATCAGTGAAGGGACAGTGCAGGGAGAGGCTGAGGAGAGAGTGCAGCAGTGAAGGGACGGTGCAAGGAGAGGCTGAGCAGAGAGTGCATCAGTGAAGGGACGGTGCAGGGAGAAGCTGAGGAGAGTGCATCAGTGAAGGGACAGTGCAGGGAGAGGCTGAGGAGAGAGTGCATCAGTGAAGGGACTGTGCAGGGAGAGGCTGAGCAGAGAGTGCAGCAGTGAAGGGACGGTGCAGGGAGAGGCTGAGGACGGTGCATCAGTGAAGGGACAGTGCAGGGAGAGGCTGAGGAGAGAGTGCAGAAGTGAAGGGACGGTGCAAGGAGAGGCTGAGGAGAGTGCATCAGTGAAGGGACAGTGCAGGGAGAGGCTGAGGAAAGAGTGCATCAGTGAAGGGACAGTGCAGGGAGAGGCTGAGCAGAGAGTGCATCAGTGAAGGGACGGTGCAGGGAGAGGCTGAGCAGAGAGTGCAGCAGTGAAGGGACTGTGCAGGGAGAGGCTGAGGAGAGTGCATCAGTGAAGGGACAGTGCAGGGAGAAGCTGAGGAGTGAGTGCAGCAGTGAAGGGACGGTGCAAGGAGAGGCTGAGGAGAGTGCATCAGTGAAGGGACAGTGCAGGGAGAGGCTGAGGAGAGAGTGCATCAGTGAAGGGACAGTGCAGGGAGAGGCTGAGGAGAGAGTGCATGAGTGAAGGGACAGTGCAGGGAGAGGCTGAGCAGAGAGTGCAGCAGTGAAGGGACGGTGCAGGGAGAGGCTGAGGAGAGTGCATCAGTGAAGGGACAGTGCAGGGAGAAGCTGAGGAGTGAGTGCAGCAGTGAAGGGACGGTGCAAGGAGAGGCTGAGGAGAGTGCATCAGTGAAGGGACAGTGCAGGGAGAGGCTGAGGAGAGAGTGCATCAGTGAAGGGACGGTGCAGGGAGAGGCTGAGCAGAGAGTGCAGCAGTGAAGGGACGGTGCAGGGAGAGGCTGAGGAGAGTGCATCAGTGAAGGGACAGTGCAGGGAGAGGCTGAGGAGAGAGTGCATCAGTGAAGGGACTGTGCAGGGAGAGGCTGAGCAGAGAGTGCAGCAGTGAAGGGACGATGCAGGGAGAGGCTGAGGAGAGTGCATCAGTGAAGGGACAGTGCAGGGAGAGGCTGAGGAGAGAGTGCAGAAGTGAAGGGACGGTGCAAGGAGAGGCTGAGCAGAGAGTGCATCAGTGAAGGGACGGTGCAGTGAGAAGCTGAGGAGAGTGCATCAGTGAAGGGACAGTGCAGGGAGAGGCTGAGGAGAGAGTGCATCAGTGAAGGGACTGTGCAGGGAGAGGCTGAGCAGAGAGTGCAGCAGTAAAGGGACGGTGCAGGGAGAGGCTGAGGAGAGTGCATCAGTGAAGGGACAGTGCAGGGAGAGGCTGAGGAGAGAGTGCAGAAGTGAAGGGACGGTGCAAGGAGAGGCTGAGGAGAGTGCATCAGTGAAGGGACAGTGCAGGGAGAGGCTGAGGAAAGAGTGCATCAGTGAAGGGACAGTGCAGGGAGAGGCTGAGCAGAGAGTGCATCAATGAAGGGACGGTGCAGGGAGAGGCTGAGCAGAGAGTGCAGCAGTGAAGGGACTGTGCAGGGAGAGGCTGAGGAGAGTGCATCAGTGAAGGGACAGTGCAGGGAGAAGCTGAGGAATGAGTGCAGCAGTGAAGGGATGGTGCAAGGAGAGGCTGAGGAGAGTGCATCAGTGAAGGGACAGTGCAGGGAGAGGCTGAGGAGAGAGTGCATCAGTGAAGGGACAGTGCAGGGAGAGGCTGAGGAGAGAGTGCATCAGTGAAGGGACAGTGCAGGGAGAGGCTGAGCAGAGAGTGCAGCAGTGAAGGGACGGTGCAGGGAGAGGCTGAGGAGAGTGCATCAGTGAAGGGACAGTGCAGGGAGAGGCTGAGCAGAGAGTGCATCAGTGAAGGGACAGTGCAGGGAGAGGCTGAGCAGAGAGTGCATCAGTGAAGGGACGGTGCAGGGAGAGGCTGAGGAGAGTGCATCAGTGAAGGGACAGTGCACGGAGAGGCTGAGGAGAGAGTGCATCAGTGAAGGGACAGTGCAGGGAGAGGCTGGGGAGAGTGCTTCAGTGAAGGGACAGTGCAGGGAGAGGCTGAGGAGACAGTGCAGAAGTGAAGGGACGGTGCAAGGAGAGGCTGAGGAGAGTGCATCAGTGAAGGGACAGTGCAGGGAGAGGCTGAGGAGAGAGTGCATCAGTGAAGGGACAGTGCAGGGAGAGGCTGAGCAGAGAGTACATCAGTGAAGGGACAGTGCAGGGAGAGGCTGAGCAGAGAGTGCAGCAGTGAAGGGATGGTGCAGGGAGAGGCTGAGGAGAGAGTGCAGCAGTGAAGGGATGGTGCAGTGAGAGACTGAGGAGAGTGCACCAGTGAAGGGATGGTGCAGGGAGAAGCTGAGGAGAGTGCACCAGTGAAGGGACGATGCAATGGGAGGCTGAGCAGAGAGTGCATCAGTGAATGGACGGTGCAAGGAGAGGCTAAGGAGAGAGTGCAGCAATAAAGGGACGGTGCAGGGAGAGGCTGAGGAGAGAGTGCATCAGTGAAGGGCCGGTGCAGGGAGAGGCTGAGGAGAGAGTGCATCAGTGAAGGGATGGTGCAGGGAGAGGCTGAGGAGAGAGTGCAGCAGTGAAGGGATGGTGCAGTGAGAGACTGAGGAGAGTGCACCAGTGAAGGGACGGTGCAGGGAGAGGCTGAGGAGAGTGCACCAGTGAAGGGACGATGCAATGGGGGGCTGAGCAGAGAGTGCATCAGTGAATGGACGGTGCAGGGAGAGGCTGAGGAGAGAGTGCAGCAGTGAAGGGATGGTGCAGTGAGAGACTGAAGAGTGCAGCAGTGAAGGGATGGTGCAGGGAGAGGCTGAGGAGAGAGTGCATCAGTGAAGGGACAGTGCAGGGAGAGGCTGAGCAGAGAGTGCATCAGTGAAGGGACGGTGAAGGGAGAGGCTGAGCAGAGAGTGCAGCAGTGAAGGGACGGTGCAGGGAGATGCTGAGGAGAGTGCAGGGAGAAGCTGAGGAGTGAGTGCAGCAGTGAAGGGACGGTGCAAGGAGAGGCTGAGGAGAGTGCATCAGTGAAGGGACAGTGCAGGGAGAGGCTGAGGAGAGAGTGCAGCAGTGAAGGGACGGTGCAAGGAGAGGCTGAGGAATGTGCATCAGTGAAGGGACAGTGCAGGGAGAGGCTGAGGAGAGAGTGCATCAGTGAAGGGACAGTGCAGGGAGAGGCTGAGCAGAGAGTGCATCAGTGAAGGAACGGTGCAGGGAGAGGCTGGGGAGAGTGCATCAGTGAAGGGACAGTGCAGGGAGAGGCTGAGGAGAGAGTGCATCAGTGAAGGGACAGTGCAGGGAGAGGCTGAGCAGAGAGTGCAACAGTGAAGGGACGGTACAGGGAGAGGCTGAGGAGAGTGCATCAGTGAAGGGACAGTGCAGGGAGAGGCTGAGGAGAGAGTGCAGAAGTGAAGGGACGGTGCAAGGAGAGGCTGAGGAGAGTGCATCATTGAAGGGATAGTGCAGGGAGAGGCTGAGGAGAGAGTGCATCAGTGAAGGGTCAGTGCAAGGAGAGGCTGAGCAGAGAGTGCATCAGTGAAGGGACGGTGCAGGGAGAGGCTGAGCAGAGAGTGCAGCAGTGAAGGGACGGTGCAGGGAGAGGCTGAGGAGAGTGCATCAGTGAAGGGACAGTGCAAGGAGAAGCTGAGGAGTGAGTGCAGCAGTGAAGGGACGGTGCAAGGAGAGGCTGAGGAGAGTGCATCAGTGAAGGGACAGTGCAGGGACAGTGCAGGGAGAGGCTGAGAAGAGAGTGCATCAGTGAAGGGACAGTGCAGGGAGAGGCTGAGCAGAGAGTGCATTAGTGAAGGGACGGTGCAGGGAGAGGCTGAGCAGAGAGTGCAGCAGTGAAGGGACGGTGCAGGGAGAGAGTGCGTCAGTGTAAGGATGGTGCAGGGAGAGGCTGAGGAGAGAGTGCAGCAGTAAAAGGATGGTGCAGTGAGAGACTGAGGAGAGTGCAACAGTGAAGAGACGGTATAGTGGAGCTGAGGAGAGAGTGAAGGGATGGTGCAGTAAGAGGCTGAGGAGAGTGCATCAGTGAAGCGATGGTACCGTGAGAGGCTGAGGAGAGAGTGCAGCAGTGAGTGATGGTGCAGTGGAGGAGTGAGGGCTGCAGCATGGATGGGGGGCGGGGCTGAGCAGAGAGTCCAGCAATGAAGGGACGATGCAATGGGGGGCTGAGCAGAGAGTGCGTCAGTGAAGGGATGTTGCAGGGAGAGGCTGAGGAGAGTGCAGCAGTGAAGGGACGATGCAATGGGGGTCTGAGCAGAGAGTGCAGCAGTGAAGGGACGGTGCAGTGGGACTTAGGAGAGAGTGTAGCAGTGAAGGGATAATGCAGTGAAAGGCTGAGGAGAGTGCAGCAGTGAAGGGACGGTGCAGTGAGGATGAGGAGTGAGTGCAGCAGTGAAGTGACGGTGCAGTGAGAGGCTGAGGAAAGTGCAGCAGTGAAGGGACGGTTCAAGGAGAGGCTAAGGAGAGAGTGCAGCAATAAAGGGACGGTGCAGGGAGAGGCTGAGGAGAGAGTGCATCAATGAAGGGCCAGTGCAGGAAGAGGCTGAGGAGAGAGTGCAGCAGTGAAGGGATGGTGCAGTGAGAGGCTGAGGAGAGAGTGCAGCAGTGAAGGGATGGTGCAGTGAGAGACTGAGGAGAGTGCACCAGTGAAGGGACGGTGCAGGGAGAGGCTGAGGAGAGTGCAGCAGTGAAGGGACGATGCAATGGGGGGCTGAGCAGAGAGTGCATGAGTGAAGGGACAATGCAGGGAGAGGCTGAGGAGAGTGCAGCAGTGAAGGGACGATGCAATGGGAGGCTGAGCAGAGAGTGCATCAGTGAATGGACGGTGCAGGGAGAGGCTGAGCAGAGAGTGCAGCAGTGAAGGGAGGGTGCAGAGTGCAACAGTGAAGGGACGGTATAGTGGAGCTGAGGAGAGAGTGAAGGGATGGTGCAGTGAGTGGCTGAGGAGAGTGCATCAGTGAAGGGACGTTACCGTAAGAGGCTGAGGAGAGAGTGCAGTAGTGAGTGATGTTGCAGTGGAGGAGTGAGGGCTGCAGCCTGGATGGGTGGAGCTGAGCAGAGTGCAGCAATAAAGGGATGATGCAATGGGAGGCTGAGCAGAGAGTGCGTCAGTAAAGGGATGGTGCAGGGAGAGGCTGAGGAGAGTGCAGCAGTGAAGGGACGATGCCATGGGGGGCTGAGCAGAGAGTGCATCAGTGAAGGGACGGTGCAAGGAGAGGCTGAGGAGAGTGCATCAGTGAAGGGACAGTGCAGGGAGAGGCTGAGGAGAGAGTGCATCAGTGAAGGGACAGTGCAGGGAGAGGCTGAGCAGAGTGCAGCAGTGAAGGGACGGTGCATGGAGAGGCCGAGGAGAGTGCAGCAGTAAAAGGACGGTGCAGTGGGGGGCTGAGCAGAGAGTGCAGCAGTAAAAGGACGGTGCAGTGGGGGGCTGAGCAGAGAGTGCAGTAGTGAAGGGACGGTGCAGTGGGACTGAGGAGAGAGTGTAGCAGTGAAGGGATAATGCAGTGAGAGGCTGAGGAGAGTGCAGCAGTGAAGGGACGGTGCAGTGGGGATGAGGAGTGAGTGCAGCAGTGAAGTGACGATGCAGTGAGAGGCTGAGGAGAGTGCAGCAGTGAAGGGACGGTGCAAGGAGAGGCTAAGGAGAGAGTGCAGCAATAAAGGGACGGTGCAGGGAGAGGCTGAGGAGATAGTGCATCAGTTAAGGGCCGGTGCAGGGAGAGGCTGAGGAGAGAGTGCATCAGTGAAGGGATGGTGCAGGGAGAGGCTGAGGAGAGAGTGCAGCAGTGAAGGGATGGTGCAGTGAGAGACTGAGGAGAGTGCACCAGTGAAGGGACGGTGCAGGGAGAGGCTGGGGAGAGTGCACCAGTGAAGGGACGATGCAATGGGAGGCTGAGCAGAGAGTGCATTAGTGAATGGACGGTGCAAGGAGAGGCTAAGGAGAGAGTGCAGCAATAAAGGCACGGTGCAGGGAGAGGCTGAGGAGAGAGTGCATCAGTGAAGGGCCGGTGCAGGGAGAGGCTGAGGAGAGAGTGCATCAGTGAAGGGATGGTGCAGGGAGAGGCTGAGGAGAGAGTACAGCAGTGAAGGGATGGTGCAGTGAGAGACTGAGGAGAGTGCACCAGTGAAGGGACGGTGCAGGGAGAGGCTAAGGAGAGTGCACCAGTGAAGGGACGATGCAATGGGGGGCTGAGCTGAGAGTGCATCAGTGAATGGACGGTGCAGGGAGAGGCTGTGGAGAGAGTGCATCAGTGAAGGGACGGTGCAGGGAGAGGCTGAGGAGAGAGTTCAGCAGTGAAGGGATGGTGCAGTGAGAGACTGAAGAGAGCGCAGCAGTGAAGGGATGGTGCAGTGAGAGGCTGAGGAGAGTGCAGCAGTGAAGGGATAGTACCGTGAGAGGCTGAGAGAGAGTGCAACAGTGAGTGATGGTGCAGTGGAAGAGTGAGGGCTGTAGCCTGGATGGGGGGCGGGGCTGAGCAGAGAGTGCAGCAATGAAGGGACGATGCAATGGGGGGGCTGAGCAGAGTGCGTCAGTGAAGGGATGGTGCAGTGAGAGGTTGAGGAGAGTGCAGCAGTAAAGGGACAATGCAATGGGGGGCTGAGCAGAGAGTGCATCAGTGAAGGGACGGTCCAAGGAGAGGCTGAGTAGAGTGCATCAGTGAAGGGACAGTGCAGGGATAGTGCAGGGAGAGGCTGAGGAGAGAGTGCATCAGTGAAGGGACGGTGCAGGGAGAGGCTGAGCAGAGAGTGCAGCAGTGAAGGGACGGTGCAGGGAGAGGCTGAGGAGAGTGCATCAGTGAAGGGACAGTGCAGGGAGAGGCTGAGGAGAGAGTGCAGCAGTGAAGGGACGGTGCAAGGAGAGGCTGAGCAGAGAGTGCATCAGTGAAGGGACGGTGCAGGGAGAAGCTGAGGAGAGTGCATCAGTGAAGGGACAGTGCAGGGAGAGGCTGAGGAGAGAGTGCATCAGTGAAGGGACTGTGCAGGGAGAGGCTGAGCAGAGAGTGCAGCAGTGAAGGGACGGTGCAGGGAGAGGCTGAGGAGAGTGCATCAGTGAAGGGACAGTGCAGGGAGAGGCTGAGGAGAGAGTGCTGAAGTGAAGGGACGGTGCAAGGAGAGGCTGAGGAGAGTGCATCAGTGAAGGGACAGTGCAGGGAGAGGCTGAGGAAAGAGTGCATCAGTGAAGGGACAGTGCAGGGAGAGGCTGAGCAGAGAGTGCATCAGTGAAGGGACGGTGCAGGGAGAGGCTGAGCAGAGAGTGCAGCAGTGAAGGGACTGTGCAGGGAGAGGCTGAGGAGAGTGCATCAGTGAAGGGACAGTGCAGGGAGAAGCTGAGGAGTGAGTGCAGCAGTGAAGGGACGGTGCAAGGAGAGGCTGAGGAGAGTGCATCAGTGAAGGGACAGTGCAGGGAGAGGCTGAGGAGAGAGTGCATCAGTGAAGGGACAGTGCAGGGAGAGGCTGAGGAGAGAGTGCATGAGTGAAGGGACAGTGCAGGGAGAGGCTGAGCAGAGAGTGCAGCAGTGAAGGGACGGTGCAGGGAGAGGCTGAGGAGAGTGCATCAGTAAAGGGACAGTGCAGGGAGAAGCTGAGGAGTGAGTGCAGCAGTGAAGGGACGGTGCAAGGAGAGGCTGAGGAGAGTGCATCAGTGAAGGGACAGTGCAGGGAGAGGCTGAGGAGAGAGTGCATCAGTGAAGGGACGGTGCAGGGAGAGGCTGAGCAGAGAGTGCAGCAGTGAAGGGACGGTGCAGGGAGAGGCTGAGGAGAGTGCATCAGTGAAGGGACAGTGCAGGGAGAGGCTGAGGAGAGAGTGCATCAGTGAAGGGACTGTGCAGGGAGAGGCTGAGCAGAGAGTGCAGCAGTGAAGGGACGATGCAGGGAGAGGCTGAGGAGAGTGCATCAGTGAAGGGACAGTGCAGGGAGAGGCTGAGGAGAGAGTGCAGAAGTGAAGGGACGGTGCAAGGAGAGGCTGAGCAGAGAGTGCATCAGTGAAGGGACGGTGCAGTGAGAAGCTGAGGAGAGTGCATCAGTGAAGGGACAGTGCAGGGAGAGGCTGAGGAGAGAGTGCATCAGTGAAGGGACTGTGCAGGGAGAGGCTGAGCAGAGAGTGCAGCAGTAAAGGGACGGTGCAGGGAGAGGCTGAGGAGAGTGCATCAGTGAAGGGACAGTGCAGGGAGAGGCTGAGGAGAGAGTGCAGAAGTGAAGGGACGGTGCAAGGAGAGGCTGAGGAGAGTGCATCAGTGAAGGGACAGTGCAGGGAGAGGCTGAGGAAAGAGTGCATCAGTGAAGGGACAGTGCAGGGAGAGGCTGAGCAGAGAGTGCATCAATGAAGGGACGGTGCAGGGAGAGGCTGAGCAGAGAGTGCAGCAGTGAAGGGACTGTGCAGGGAGAGGCTGAGGAGAGTGCATCAGTGAAGGGACAGTGCAGGGAGAAGCTGAGGAATGAGTGCAGCAGTGAAGGGACGGTGCAAGGAGAGGCTGAGGAGAGTGCATCAGTGAAGGGACAGTGCAGGGAGAGGCTGAGGAGAGAGTGCATCAGTGAAGGGACAGTGCAGGGAGAGGCTGAGGAGAGAGTGCATCAGTGAAGGGACAGTGCAGGGAGAGGCTGAGCAGAGAGTGCAGCAGTGAAGGGACGGTGCAGGGAGAGGCTGAGGAGAGTGCATCAGTGAAGGGACAGTGCAGGGAGAGGCTGAGCAGAGAGTGCATCAGTGAAGGGACAGTGCAGGGAGAGGCTGAGCAGAGAGTGCATCAGTGAAGGGACGGTGCAGGGAGAGGCTGAGGAGAGTGCATCAGTGAAGGGACAGTGCACGGAGAGGCTGAGGAGAGAGTGCATCAGTGAAGGGACAGTGCAGGGAGAGGCTGAGGAGAGTGCTTCAGTGAAGGGACAGTGCAGGGAGAGGCTGAGGAGAGAGTGCAGAAGTGAAGGGACGGTGCAAGGAGAGGCTGGGGAGAGTGCATCAGTGAAGGGACAGTGCAGGGAGAGGCTGAGGAGAGAGTGCATCAGTGAAGGGACAGTGCAGGGAGAGGCTGAGCAGAGAGTACATCAGTGAAGGGACAGTGCAGGGAGAGGCTGAGCAGAGAGTGCAGCAGTGAAGGGATGGTGCAGGGAGAGGCTGAGGAGAGAGTGCAGCAGTGAAGGGATGGTGCAGTGAGAGACTGAGGAGAGTGCACCAGTGAAGGGATGGTGCAGGGAGAAGCTGAGGAGAGTGCACCAGTGAAGGGACGATGCAATGGGAGGCTGAGCAGAGAGTGCATCAGTGAATGGACGGTGCAAGGAGAGGCTAAGGAGAGAGTGCAGCAATAAAGGGACGGTGCAGGGAGAGGCTGAGGAGAGAGTGCATCAGTGAAGGGCCGGTGCAGGGAGAGGCTGAGGAGAGAGTGCATCAGTGAAGGGATGGTGCAGGGAGAGGCTGAGGAGAGAGTGCAGCAGTGAAGGGATGGTGCAGTGAGAGACTGAGGAGAGTGCACCAGTGAAGGGACGGTGCAGGGAGAGGCTGAGGAGAGTGCACCAGTGAAGGGACGATGCAATGGGGGGCTGAGCAGAGAGTGCATCAGTGAATGGACGGTGCAGGGAGAGGCTGAGGAGAGAGTGCAGCAGTGAAGGGATGGTGCAGTGAGAGACTGAAGAGTGCAGCAGTGAAGGGATGGTGCAGGGAGAGGCTGAGGAGAGAGTGCATCAGTGAAGGGACAGTGCAGGGAGAGGCTGAGCAGAGAGTGCATCAGTGAAGGGACGGTGAAGGGAGAGGCTGAGCAGAGAGTGCAGCAGTGAAGGGACGGTGCAGGGAGAGGCTGAGGAGAGTGCAGGGAGAAGCTGAGGAGTGAGTGCAGCAGTGAAGGGACGGTGCAAGGAGAGGCTGAGGAGAGTGCATCAGTGAAGGGACAGTGCAGGGAGAGGCTGAGGAGAGAGTGTAGCAGTGAAGGGACGGTGCAAGGAGAGGCTGAGGAGAGTGCATCAGTGAAGGGACAGTGCAGGGAGAGGCTGAGGAGAGAGTGCATCAGTGAAGGGACAGTGCAGGGAGAGGCTGAGCAGAGAGTGCATCAGTGAAGGAACGGTGCAGGGAGAGGCTGGGGAGAGTGCATCAGTGAAGGGACAGTGCAGGGAGAGGCTGAGGAGAGAGTACATCAGTGAAGGGACAGTGCAGGGAGAGGCTGAGCAGAGAGTGCAACAGTGAAGGGACGGTACAGGGAGAGGCTGAGGAGAGTGCATCAGTGAAGGGACAGTGCAGGGAGAGGCTGAGGAGAGAGTGCAGAAGTGAAGGGACGGTGCAAGGAGAGGCTGAGGAGAGTGCATCATTGAAGGGATAGTGCAGGGAGAGGCTGAGGAGAGAGTGCATCAGTGAAGGGTCAGTGCAAGGAGAGGCTGAGCAGAGAGTGCATCAGTAAAGGGACGGTGCAGGGAGAGGCTGAGCAGAGAGTGCAGCAGTGAAGGGACGGTGCAGGGAGAGGCTGAGGAGAGTGCATCAGTGAAGGGACAGTGCAAGGAGAAGCTGAGGAGTGAGTGCAGCAGTGAAGGGACGGTGCAAGGAGAGGCTGAGGAGAGTGCATCAGTGAAGGGACAGTGCAGGGACAGTGCAGGGAGAGGCTGAGAAGAGAGTGCATCAGTGAAGGGACAGTGCAGGGAGAGGCTGAGCAGAGAGTGCATTAGTGAAGGGACGGTGCAGGGAGAGGCTGAGCAGAGAGTGCAGCAGTGAAGGGACGGTGCAGGGAGAGAGTGCGTCAGTGTAAGGATGGTGCAGGGAGAGGCTGAGGAGAGAGTGCAGCAGTAAAAGGATGGTGCAGTGAGAGACTGAGGAGAGTGCAACAGTGAAGAGACGGTATAGTGGAGCTGAGGAGAGAGTGAAGAGATGGTGCAGTAAGAGGCTGAGGAGAGTGCATCAGTGAAGCGATGGTGCCGTGAGAGGCTGAGGATAGAGTGCAGCAGTGAGTGATGGTGCAGTGGAGGAGTGAGGGCTGAAGCCTGGATGGGGGGGGGCTGAGCAGAGAGTGCAGCAGTGAAGCGATGGCGCAGGGAGAAGCTGAGGAGAGAGTGCAGCAGTAAAAGGACAGTGCAGTGTAAAAATAAAAATATGCCTTACCTCTAACATAAACTAAAATCAACATACATATCTGCCTGAACAACTTCGTGCACAGCGGTGCACATCGCTGAAGGGAATCCACACGGGCCATGTCGAATCTAGAAGAATAAACATCTGAGAGTAGCCCCCCACTTACCTCCTCCATCACCAGCTTCGGAGAAGCCACACGGATATCAATCCCCATGTCTGCAAGCTTGTCCAGCACATCCTGGAAGTCTAGGTTACGCCGGGACTTGGCTCGGGACAATGCGCAACCCTGAAAGATCTTTAAATGCCGAGGAGCGGGCGATTACTGCCGGATGTCGTGGCGTCACTCAGGTTAAGAAGTAACCGTCGATTCCAGTCAGCGGTTGTTTTTTGTGAATAAAATGTTCTTAAGCAGAGCTGGTTGGAGATAATGGGGGGCTGACTTCAGGTCAGGGCTTGGGGCCCTGAATATATCTGGACCACGTTCCATAGGCATGCATGCACTACACAAATAGCAATAAAACAACATAACATTTAAAACAATAAAACAAATACTGCAGATAAACCATGAATTACTCGCACAGACTGCACACTTGGATGGATAACAAAGCATAATATGGAAGCTTGCTGACAGCCATTAGCAGCTGCTAGTTCCAAGCTGCCCCCTGATGGCTGGGCCCTCTTAGTTTGATGCTGCCTCTGTGCTTCATTGCTCAATGGGTGCATTTATTCCCCATCCCTAAGAACGTACAATAAGCCACTTCATTCTCGCATGCAGCGCAAGTGCCGGTGCCGTGTGCTCGTCCTCTGTTTGTTTTCCCTGTAGCAGGCCTAGCTTGACAGTGATTGGTTTTCTACGGATATATGATGTTACAACGCGGACTGTAACAACGCATACCGTTACAACGCGGATTTTACAACGCGGATACTGTAACAACGCATGTATTTACAACGCATTTTTTTACAACGCAGGTACCTTTACAACGCAGACCATTACAACGTAAGTATTGGTAAGTATATATTAATATTAATATTATAATCGTAAATTAATTTAAAAAAATATAATTTAATGTAATTTTATTTAATTTAATTTCCGTTAATTAATTTAATTTAAAATTAATATTACATTATTTTTACCCTGTATCCCTGTACCCCAGAAACTCAAAACTGACCCTCAACCCCAAAAATAAATGTAAGTAATTTAATTTAATTTAATTTAAATTAATTATTGTAATTAAAAAAAAATAATAATTTATTTTTTTACCCTGTACCCCTGTACCCCAAAAACTCAAAACTGACCCTCAACCCCAAAAATAATGTAATGTAATTTAATTTAATTTATTTTCTATTAAATAATTTAATTTAAAATTAATTTTAATTTATTTTTACCCTGTACCCCAAAAACTGAAAACTGACCCTGAACCCTAAAAATACCCCTTTACCCAAAAACTGAAAACTGACCCTGAACCCTAAAAATACCCCTTTACCCAAAAACTGAAAACTGACCCTGAACCCTAAAAATACCCTTTACCCAAAAACTGAAAACTGACCCTGAACCCTAAAAATACCCCTTTACCCAAAAACTGAAAACTGACCCTGAACCCTAAAAATACCCCTTTACCCAAAAACTGAAAACTGACCCTGAACCCTAAAAATACCCCTTTACCCAAAAACTGAAAACTGACCCTGAACCCTAAAAATACCCCTTTACCCAAAAACTGAAAACTGACCCTGAACCCTAAAAATACCCCTTTACCCAAAAACTGAAAACTGACCCTGAACCCTAAAAATACCCCTTTACCCAAAAACTGAAAACTGACCCTAAACCCTAAAAATACCCCTTTACCCTAAAACCCAAAACTGACCCTTAACCCTAAAAATACCCCTTACCCTAAAACCCAAAACTGACCCTTAACCCTAAAAATACCCCTTTACCCTAAAACCCAAAACTGACCCTAAACCCTAAAAATACCCCTTTACCGCAAACATATAACATTTAACATATAACTATATACTTACCAATACTTACGTTGTAATGGTGTGCGTTGTAAAGGTACCTGCGTTGTAAAAAAATGCGTTGTAAAAACATGAGTTGTAACAGTATCTGCGTTGTAATAGATGCGTTGTAACAGTAGTGCGTTGTAAAAAATGCTTTGTAACAGGTGCATACCGTTTTCTACATCCACATGAAGTGACCCGCTTGCTCCAGGACATGTCCAGCAACTGCCTGACACTCCTAGTTGTGGGGGTGTCTAAATTGCATATAAACTGTCAAGATACTTCATGGTGTCTGGCGTTACTCTCAATGGGGGCGTTGGGAAACTTCGGAGGACGGAGTAAGCAAAATGAGGCAAAAGTCCTAAAAAAAAAGCCACAGAATAATCTGTTCAGTGTTCAATGGCATCAAGAGTGTTCCACCTCATGCTTGCCAACATTCTGATACTCAAATAAGAGAATGTTTCATTTTTCAATTCCACGAAATAGCATAACTAGAATTAATACCGCATTGTGTGCGGTTCTCCTCACAGCATGGATCTAGCGCATACCTGTGCAGTGCAACAGATGGCACATTTATCGCTAGCATAGAGTATGCAAGGAAAGGGAGCATGCTTTCTTACAAACCGGGGTGGGCTGCAGATTAAAGATTTTAGGACTTACCAAGGTGATCCCTTTCCTGCCTGCTACTTACTTGTGGGCGCCACGTGGTCTACGGGTTTACCAAGGTTTACTTGGTGTTTAAGAGTGTGCGTGGAGGCTGGTGTAAGCTGGTGTAAGCAACGACGCGGGGGGAAGATGCTCTGGGTGCAGGAAGTGTCATGGAAAGGGTGAGCTGGTAGAGGGAAGACAGTCGGGAAACACATGCACTCTTATGGAGTGTTAGAACCTAACTAAAGCAATGTACCTCAAGAATCATGTGGCTAGTGGGAGGACACTTGCCACCAACTGCAAACTGTATGGCACTGACCGCACAGATAACCAATTGCACAGGCAGAGCAGTGTACATCTCCCAGAACTGCAACAGGAGATGCCGAAGGGCAGGAATAGAGCTGCACCGAGATCAAAATGGGGGTTTCAGCGATGGGGGAAAAAAATAAAAAAACAAAATCAGAGAGCGTCAAGCAGGTCAGGGTAGTGGGAGAGGGAGCCGTGAGAGTTGGATGGCCAGGACGGAGACAACTTTCAGAGCGTTACTCTTACCGTCATTCGAACCTCGGCGGCGCAGCCCTGTCCACGGTCAGCAGGAGGCTGAGAGGGGCATGCCGCTGCTTTGCTGCACAGCTCTCCGCCGGGACTGCTTCCGTGCACTGTGCTCTCTGCTGCACAGGTCTGCGCCGGGACTGCTTCCGTGCACTCTGCTGCACAGCTCTTCGGCCGGCCAGGGGGGGGGGGAGAGGTCCCGTGCACAGTATCTGCTGTACCCGCCTGGAGAAGGAGAGGTCCGGTGCACGCCCCAGCTTGGGACACAACACAGCTCTCCCACAGAGACAGTGCTGCGCACACTGCCGCCTCTGAGTGAAGTGCAGCTTTTCTTCACAGATGGGACGGCGGCTGGTTCCTTCTCCTCCGCAGCGGGACTTCCGGCTTGCTTGTAGGCCGGCCTCCGTCCTCTCTCCGTTTGACTGTCTTCCTGCCTCAGGGGTCCGCCAATAGCAGCGCGGCCCCGAGCAGGAAGGCGGGTGCAGCGTGTGGGAATCCCGGGCACGGCGGTGAAGTGTTTGGCAATGCTGGGTGGGCACCGGCCTTAAATTAAACGGCGATGTCAGGCGGGTGCACCGTGTGGGAATCCCGGGCCCGGCGGTGAAGTCTATGGCAATGCCGGCTTGTAGGCCGGCCTCCGTCCTCTCTCCGTTTGCCTGTCTTCCTGCCTCAGGGGTCCGCCAATAGCAGTGCGGCCCCGAGCAGGAAGGCGGGTGCAGCGTGTGGGAATCCCGGGCCCGGCGGTGAAGTTCTTGGCAATGACGGGTGGGCACCGGCCTTAAATTAAACGGCGATGTCCCTGGCAGGGTGGGCACCTGCCAGGGGACCCGAAAATCGCCAAGGAGCGGGGCAAATACACGGCACAAACGGGGGCAGAGGCAGAGGCTCGATCTCACCCTCACTGCGGGGAAAGGAAAATGGCTGCCGCAGGGTTCTTAATTTTTCGGAATCAGGGGCGTGGTTTTGCTGTTTTGAGTGACGCATGACGTCACTGTCTAAAGAACAGCAAAAATGACGCCCCCGAATCCGAAAAAGACGGGGCTTGTTTGGAGTGACTCATCTCTCCTCCAATGGCTGGCCTCTGTTTAGGAAGCCAGCCAATGGAGGAGAGACGGGGCAGGAAGGCGGGACCTACAGCGCTACTAAGAATCATTAAATCTCCTGCCTAAGACTGCCCAAGCGCAGCCTTTGGGCCTTCGACCTAAAAAAGGGAGGAATGCATATGAAATGTGAAATGCAAATTCCTCGTTCCGGGCATTGATGAATGGAAGGGACGAGGAATATATGTGCAACACAGCACTGACAGGGACTGGCAATTGTAATTAATTTAATGGAAATGTTAATATTTCATTGCAATGGCAGGCCACTGACAGTGCTCTTCAAAGATACTTTTCCAGGAGAGCTCGAGTGTGGTGCCCACCTTCAGGGAGGACCATGCACGCAGACGCTGCGCATACACTTCCTAGTTAGAAGTTGAAGTGCACTGTCAGAGGTCTGAGCAGAGGAATTTACCTAATGCGGTTAGGATTATGGAAAAAAACATTACCCAGCCACTCACAGTGCTACAAAAAGCATCTATGTTTTTTTATGTTTTTTTCTGCCTAGGTAGCAGCACATCAGGTCCAATTCCACTCCACATGAAAAAACAACAAACAGGAGAAATTCCTGATTCTTTAACAGGATTACTCTCTGACCTTAAACTGTTAGGCAGAAAGTTGTAAAAACTCAATCTGGGTGACGTCAGTTTAAAAATTGGTTAACTGGGTGGGTTTTCACACATAGTCAAAAAACAAGTGGGTTTTGTTTGTATGTAATTATGTACATGGTATTTGTGCAGCGCACATCTAGCCAACAAGCTGGGGAGCTCTGTGCATGGTTAAAGGCTAATTTAAAGTCGGCAAGAGTAAGCGGAGTTGTGGAGGGTTAATGCATTGTGATGTAGTGTTCTTTAAAGATCATCAGTCTTCAAATATTTCCTACATTGGAGAAGCTTTGGGGTAGTCCTGATCCATATGTTGTTCAAAATCCTGGGTGCATACATGGAAACAGCCTGTTGTCTTGGTGTCTTTTTTTGAGCTTCTTAATCTGCAGTCGGATGGTGTTTTGTTCTCAAGTCAATGGTCAAGGAATTCAAAGTATTAATAGCAATGCCTGAAAAATAATGTTTTTGGCAAAGGAGGTTTTGAATGTGCATCAAGCTACAGGGAGTTTCAACTTCTCAGGATATTTTGTATGCAGGAGATAGAGAGCAGTTTGGATAGGGACAATGATTGCTCCTGGTCAATGATGCCATTATAGGTGAGAAAACACCTTTTGAAATTAAATCTAGCTGCAAAAGGCAGCACATGTTGCTTAAGGAGAATCGGCGTGGTCTGGTCGATTTTTTTGTGTTGCAGAATGTAAATTTCCTTATTGAGAGCAAGTCTGAAAACGAAGCGGGCTCTGCCTGCTATTTTCAGGTCATCAGGAGATATTAGATGTTTGATTTTCTTTAATGAATGGAGGAAGGAGTTACAGAAGTGTCTAGGGGAAATCCCACAGATTTTACGGTCGGAGTGACAGTGAGAAGCCTTTGAATTTCAATCTGTCTCAATGTGTCAGCATTATAGGGTCAAGTTTATTTCTACAACGGCAAGTGAGCATTTTTGAGGATTTCATGTGAGAAAGTTTCATTTGATCCAAGTATTTGGTTTCTCAAAGCAAGACTTCAAGGCTAATGTGTCTTCTAAGGTAGGTGGCTTCACATTGATTTTAGATGTAACTGTATATTGGTGATTGGTGACTTCCATATATTTAAATACTAGTCTGTACGACTCCATGTGCAGTTTGAACAGGGCAGGAGTTAGGATCAAGCCCTCAAGAACACCACAAGCATATCCGACCTACAGGAGATATACCTTCCCAACTCCACTACCAGTTGTTAGTTGGTGACTTTTGAAGGGGGACAGTCTATAAAATAATGCAGTAGCTTGATGGTTGAGGATAGTACATTGTTGCTAAAGGGAGAGAAAGAATCCCGAATGATAGTAATTTGGAGACAGAGGATCACTAATGATGGAGTCAGGCTTGAACTTTCTCTAATGAATGTGAATAGTTCAATCAGAAATAAAGGAGACCCTCACAATTTGAGAGACAATGGTACAGAGGTAACTGAGAGAATGCATTAGAAGAGGGATTGCCCGGTATAGACGTGGCAACACTTTGCTTTTGAATGAAGTTCAATTTTGCAAATAGCATGTCAAGTTTGTATTCTCTTCCTAGATTTTATTAGTTTGGTTTATTATATATTTTTGATTTTCACCATTCATGTATAGTGTTCAATCTCTTTCTTTTCGTGTGAAGAGATTCAGAAAACGAAGTTTGCCTTAGGGTTTTCTGCACTCTCTTTAGTTGAATTGGGGATACAGGGTCAACCAGCATTAGAATGATTTTAACATGACTGTGCCAACACATTTTCTATCAAATACTGCAACCAGGCATAATTGAGATATGGTTTGGCTTCTTCCAATAAATTTACATCATGCACCAATTCTGTAGGGGTGAGTCATTCTGATGTGTAGATGGAAAAAAGTCTACCTATCTTCAGAACTGGCTTTGCAAACCAGAGTATATTAGTTCCTGTTGAGGAGCTGTTCTCCACAAGTGTTTTTCAGTTTGTTTCAGCAACTATGGCTTTCAAGGGTCGCTGGTTTCAGCTGCCTGTCTGCTGGGTGCAGCACTACCTGCCCACCAACCAAAACATGGTATATAGATCACTGGCATAGCAATATCTTTTGATAAAGTAGTCCTAATTCACTAGCCCACAGATCGTCATTATCTTATGACCTCTGGGTGTTTCATGGATTAGAAACAATGGCCTCCCCATTGGCGGTCTCTCCTCCTCTCCATTTATCAGATTCAAAACTCTTCATGGATATAAACTACTTCAGTTGCAAGATGCACTTGCAAAGCTTTTTTTAAAGTATATTGTTTACATTGGTGTGAGAGTAACTGTATCAACTTGCAAAATTAAGGCTGCAATTTCTCATTTCTACAGGAAATGTGTATATGACTGCCATCAGAGGACAGTATAGTAGTCATTAGTCCAATAATTCTTAAAATATCATAAAACAAAAATCTTTATGACGAGTTACACATACTTGGCCATAAAAACGTATTTATCTTTCACCATAGGGTCGTTATGATTATGCAGCGTACAAAAATGGACTGGAAACAGTTGGATTTTAGATTTTTCCATTGGGGTCATGAGCGGGCCCATTTAGCCCCTGAGAGTGAAAAACTGGAAATAAAGCAGAGCTAAGTTTGAGTGGGAAACAGGAAACTGCGAGTCTTCGAACAGGACGCTTTATCTGTGAACAGCTTTAGCATGTTTATACTGCCAAGACAGCAGCTATTATTCACAGCTAGACTCTGTTGTACTGAAAAGTATAATTACATTTAGAGAGTGTGTGCTGAAGTGCTATCAGTAGCTAATATCACACTAATCCTTTTTTTTTAGAACCCTTAGCTGGTGGTAGAGATTTGACACTGAACCAACACCATGTCTATGGGCAGATTATACTCAACAGCAGTGCTTACTTTGTAAAATAATGAGTGCTGGTGCCCAATGCTCTGCTCATTAGGCCGAGGCCAGTGCCCTTAAATGTCCCAATATAGAAAACCAAGGCTGTGTAACCCTGAATCCACCTCATGCCTTTTTAATCCACTGCCAGGCACTCTTGCCTCTTAATTTTACTCTTGCAGACTCGAGCTTTCTCCCTTGTTGACAGTTTTCACGTCTTCTCTTCCTTCTTCCTTCTTCCTTCCTGTTTTCTGTTTTCTTCTCTCTTGCTCTTGGAGAATGTCTGCTAAAGAAACAAGCATTTGCAATGCAATAGGTCTCGCATTAGGAAAGTTTGAGCTATTGGTATTGTAAATGAAACATTTTTTTTTTATGTGTTGGTTTTGAAAATAGCAAAATTAATAGCTTTGTCATTTACAATGCCAATAGTTATAACTTTCGCAAATGTGACACCTATATTATTTGTAATGCAATATGTGTTGTATTTACGTGACTTAGATGTACTGATATTACAAATAACAATGGCTTTTATTTCTTTTTAATAATTAATACTTAAATAAAAGCTATTGTAATTTATAATGGCAATAGCTTAAACTTTTGTAAATAACTTTTGTGAAGATTGAGGTGGCCTCGTGGTGGACGTGGTGGTGGTGGTGGTGGATGTGGTGGTGGTGGACGTGGTGGTGGTGGACGTGTTGGACGTGGTGGTTGTGGATGTGATGGATGTTGTGATGTTGGACGTGGTGGTGGTGGTGGTGGACGTGTTGGTGGACGTGGTGGTGGTGGATGTGGTGGTGGATGTAGTGGTGGATGTGGTGATGGATGTGGTGGTGGACTTGGTGGTGGACGTGTTGGTGGTAGTGGTGGTGGTAGTGGGGGTGGCAGTGGTTGTGGTGGTAGTGGATGTTGTGGTGGTGGAGGTAGACGTGGTGGTGGTGGACATGGTAGTGGCCTCGTGGTGGACGTGGTGGTGAACATGGTGGCGGTGGACATGGTGGTGGATGTGGTGGACATGGTGGTGGTGGACGTGGTGGTGGTGATAGTGGTGTTGGACGTTATGGTGGACGTGGTGGTGGTGGAGGTGGATGTGGTGGACATGGTGGTGGTGGACGTTGTGGTGGATGTGGTGGTGGTGGTGGATGCGGTGGTCGTGGACGCAGTGGTGGTGGACGCGGTGGTGTTGGACGTGGTGGTGGTGGATATAGTGGTGGTGGTGAACGTGGTGGTGGATGTGGTGGTGGTGGTAGACGTGGTGGTGGTAGTGGACGTGGTGGTGGTGGTGGACATGCGCATGGTGGCAATGGATGTGGTGGTGGACGTGGTGTTGGACGTGGTGTAGATGTGGTGGTGGACATGGTGGTGGTAGTGGATGTGGTGGTGGTCGCAGTGCAGGTAGATGTGGTGGTGGTGGATGTGGTAGTGGCCTCGTGGTGGACGTGGTGGTGGACATGGTGGTGGACATGGTGGTGGTGGACGTGGTGGTGGATGTGGTGGACGTGGTGGACATAGTGTGGTGGATGTGGTGGTGGACGTGGTGGTGGTGGACATGGTGTTGGTGGACGTAGTGGTGGTGGATGTGGTGGGTGTGATGGTGGTGGAGGTGGTGGTTGTGGACATGGCGGTGATGGACGTGGTGGTGGTGGATGTGGTGGTGGTGGATGTTGGTGCGACACCAGTACCCAAAGCCCTCCACACCAATGCACATCATTTGCGTACACCAATGCACACCATTTGCCCACTTCTGGTAAGATGGGTGCAATTAGTTCACACGCCCCCCCTCGCACTGGGTAATAGTAAAAGCGTGATTTTATATAGTGCTTCATACCGCACTGATTCGGCATCAAGGCAGTGTAACTAACATGTGTTACGAAAAATCTAATGTAATGGCACTCTATTGATCTCGGAAAGATCGAAGGCTCGGTTGGCTTTGCTTTGACTTTCACATCACTACAGCTGTCTGTGGCGAGCATTTAACACACTGTGTGTCATATTGCTGAAAAAGACATTACTTTATTTCTGCGCCCTGAATAACTTCCCGCCTCTGTTTTTTCATGTTCAGGAGAGGACTGAGGCGTGAGTCATTATTTAGACTGCAATGCCGTTACTTAAAACATCTTCACACAGATCTTCCTCTGAAAGACCAACTATCAGTTTATGAGAATTTCAGTGGAAACGGCAGTGAGGCGCATTTTCTGGTTTCTACCTCGGCATCCCCCTACCGAGCTAAGGGCTATAACAGTGCCCTCGCATAAGATGAATAAATTGTAGGCGATTTCATTTCCCAAACATAATATTCCGATTCCTCCTCCTGGAGTGCAGTGGAATTGTGGGTAAGCAGCGGGGACGCCGTTGGTTTGTAGCCTCCTCTCTGCCTGGGTGTCAAAAGTGATGCCTGACAAACCGTGGCACGGTTTGTCAGGCATCACTTTTGACATCCGGTGCTGCTGCTGCTGCGGCTGACGGTTCCTGTGCAGTCACGACGCTCCATTATGCTATGTGCTCGTCGGCGAGGGCCCTTGTTCTGTAAGTGGGGCGGCTGTTTCCATGTGCACGGCGTGAACCCTTCACAGCAGGCCAGTGATGCGTGAAGGCCCGGGTTGCGAGATGTGACCATCAAACGTCATTATTATTATTAATACAAATATCTGCATGGGTAATTATTTTAATGGATGAACTGTCAAACCCTTGACTGCATGCATTCACTAAGGTTATAATAAGGTTCAGCGTCCCTGGCAAACATCGCTCCCTGGCTCGTGTTTTCCGAGGTGGCAAGGAGAAGGAAGGCTTCTTGCTAGAACCGTGAAGCTTGTGCTCGAGGGAGAAAGAATCAGACAGCACCAAGCAAATAATAGCGCATTCCTTTGAAGTCTGATGGGGGGGGAGCGGGGGAGCGGCTTCCTTTGAAGTCTAATGCCGAGGCTCAGACAAATGGTGTATGGAATGCAATGAGCGGATGTGGCTGGTGATGTGCATGGGCCTGTCTCACATGAACTGTCAGTTCTGAGCGATGGCCGTCCTTCTGCCGTTCCCTCTGTGCTCAAGAGGCCTGTCCCTCAAGTTGAGTGCAGGCTTCATTTCTCAGGCCAGGGGAGCTGAGGCCTGCTGATTAAACCAAATAGGAGGGACCTGCTTTGTCTGTGGGGAGAGGGCGGTGAGGTGAAGTAAAGCCCCAACTCGGCAAACCCAGCTGTCTCCTGCGTAAATGTACTGTCACCAGGAGATACGTCATCAGGATGTGTAGGACAGCGAGGCGCGTGAACCAAAATGAGACTCACGTCAGTTTAAGACACAGGCTGGGGATCCAGATCCGTGCCTACAGTCTTGCCCACTGTTAAAATGCCTCTTTCTTACAAAATGGCACGGTAAGGTGCTCGGTGTGTGCGTAATCGCAGCATTGTGACGAAGAGGACACAGAGCATGCTTCATGTGTGCAGGTTGTGATGGGTAGCGCCACTCATTTTTATGTTCAAATGCCACAGAGCAAGAGAATGGAAAAAACAGAAAATCAGAAGAGCATCAACAAAAGCTGTAAAGAAGCAGGGTCTGAAAGTGGCAGGCTTGGTGGGAGGCCTTGGCACAGGAAAGGTGTGGTGGCAGGGCAGGTCCAGGCATCACCTTCTTAAATCAATGGTCCATGCCATGGCCACCTTAGGTCTGGGAGAGGGAAGAGATCCGAGGGCGGCTGTGAGAGGAAGGAGTCAGGGCTCAGAAAGCAGGGAAGTGAGTGGCGGGGGGAAAGGCAGCAATGCTTCAGAGCGAGTAAAGGGGGTAAAAAGAAAGATAGAGAGGGAAAAAGATGAAAAAGTTGCAAAGGGTAAAGGTGAAAAAGAGATGGAAAACTTGCAGGAGAAGGAAAACGGGTAAAACTAGAAAGCACAGTGCGAGCTGTATTTAAACAAGCCCCACTCTTTCAAGCATGTTGTGGTAGGAGGGTGTAAGGAAATGGCAAAACAGTCTCTGTGTTCTAAAAGCACATTGTACAAAGAGTCCTTAAAAGACACCCAGAAGACCAGAGCAGGTGCTTAGCTGCCCTATAGATAGGCAACACTATCACTTAGGCTAGTATTACAAATGGTCTGTGTCAAATTGATACCTATACTGTGCTCCCTTATGCCTATCCCAAATGCCGACCATTAACCAATCAGTGCCAACAATAAAGCTATTATGCATATTGCCACAAATCTTGCTTTCAGTACACGAATAGTACTCTAGGACCTCTGGATGTCGCTGAAGAAACAAGACAGCAAGACCCTCACTGGTATGAAGTATGAAGAGAAACCGTATTGCTGTGGCTGCCATTGAAACCCCATTATCGATGAAAATAGGACATTACGGGAGTAAGAGAAAAGACAGAGAGCAGTGTTGGGGGGAGCATTTCGACAAGAGAGAGGAAGAAAGGGCTAGAAAAGAAAGAATGTAAGAATAGGTGCGCGAGAGAGGTGAGAAAGTATAAAGAGTAGGGGAATGAGTGCAGGAGGTGCAGAGATGAGAAGAGAGGGAGGGTGAGAGAAAGAGAAGAGAGAAATGTGATCGCGGAGCAGAGCACAAGAGAAAACAAGTTAATGCAATAAATGGAAAAAGAGTTGACAGCAGTTTGCACCGCTCGAGCATTGTATGGTGCGGGAGCGGCTTCCTTTGAAGTATGATGGGGCAGGGGAACGGGGGAGCGGCTTCCTTTGAAGTCTGTGATGATGGGGGGTGGGGGAGTGGCTTCCTTTGAAGTCTGTGGCTGGCAATAGTGTGGGTGGTGTGCTATGTGTGACGTGCACGCGCCTAGCTCACATGAACTGTATGCGATCCGCAGCTAGGTAGACTTTTCGGACCGCTAACTAGAATCTCGCCTATTTATCCCTGCAGGATGCCGGCAGACCCCACCGGCAGCCACAGACTCATATTAAGCACTGCTCAGCAGTGCACAATAATATCTCATCATGCTGCAATGCGTCTGGATAAAGTTACATCCTTCAAATCTTATAATTGACATGAGTGAGAAAAGATATAGGGGTTTACTCAGAGAGTAAGTGAGCCTAATTAACAAATATTTGGGAAACGGTCGGACCAACATGGGCTCAACCAGATTTCCGGGGTTTGTTTTAATGTAACCAAAGATCTTATTATCATACTTAACTAGAGCACCAATTTACCGTGTCTATTTCTAGTGAATTTCTGAGTTTTATCGTAAAAGTTGAGCACATGCCCACCACTCCCAGGCAAACTGCGGCCAACTTCTCCTGCTATGCTTAGTTTGACGGTGTGCAGCAGGGGTATAGGAGCAGTACCACCAAACCGCAGCAGGTGGCCAAATCACTGCAGACACACAACCCTCACATATGTAACTAACTGGGTTATTAGTTGGGAAGGATATGCGTCCTTCAAGTAATGATTTCCAGTTAGATGGGATGTTGCAGACGTAAGTATCCAGTTGTAGAACTTGACTATCAAAGCAGCAATGCACATCAGTGCAAGGTCTACTTAGGAGAGGTAGTGTGGGCTAGTACCCCAGTCCATAGGCATGTAACAAACATTGCCCAATAAATCATTGTCCAGTCAGTGGATTTATGCAATTGTGTAGCTTCAGTGTTTACTGCATAGTTATGGAATTACTATATTTGCCATGTTTGTAGTTTTTATATTTATTTTCTTTGTTACTTGTTTATTTTGGGGTAGTTAACTTAAAAAAGCTGTTTTTTTCAAAGTGCAACTTATTGGAATTTGAATGTTTTGGTTTTCTTTAGATTTTGTGATTAAACCGTTGATAACAATGGGAAAATAGTGAGGGACAATGGATATCTATGATTCTGTTGTTGCAACATTTTCTGCATAACTATGGATTTCCCACATTTCCCACAAAACATTGTTCCAACCTAAAATGAAAAAAATGTAACACAGTCAGAGAAGATGCCGCAAAATTAACATTTTTGTTGCATGATTTAGATAACATTGCTAAATAATTTGGATCACCATTCTGCATAATCCTCGTAGTCATGACAATAGAAAAATTCTGCAGAGTGGTTTGGAGATGTCATTAGGATGGAAACCATATATGATGGCTGGTATTTTTCACATTTAACAGTTCCCTCTATAATATGGGCTTTGTGCTTTCTACAGTCTGATCTTACAGAAATTAGTCATTTTATACCTTACCCATTGTTAATCCTTAATTTCATATTATGCGTGCCAGTGTCAAAGAAAAGCATGTTCCAATTTCCGACACCACTGACACATGCAATGCTGAATTGCAATTAGGAAGGAATGCTGCTTTCATATTGTGATTCCATTTGGTTCAGTAAATCGATTTTACAAGTTGGAAATGCTTTTCAGAATTGGAAAATGAGTTTCATGCACTCCAAAAACCTATTTTGTGGTTGCAAACTTTGTGGGTTTAATAATGGCAGTAATCGCAAAATGGCTTTGTATATCAGGTCCTTAGTTATAAGATAATTTGTACTTCCTTTCAAAGTAAAAGTTTACACAATGTTTAAAACATATCTAAGTATCAATTCATTATCTTAAAGCCTTTCAGTTTACACCAAAATAATTTAAAAAACAGTATTAGTTTGAAATATTTGACCAAAAATGTGAACTGAATCATAAGTTGTTGAAATGAAAAATGCAATGTTTTGTGTCATTTACAAATTAAAAGTTGCCCTTTGACAAAAAACTTTGAAGTGTTCACCTTAACAAGACAAAGAAACGGGGGGGGGGGGAGGTCAGCGCCAACCAAGATGGAAGCATCTGCCTGTAGTTCAGAGCTCTCTCTCCTTTAAATGTCGCTGAAGCACTCGACTACTTCAGCTATGCCTCTGGACTTCTCTTCAATCCTGCTTCCATCAGTCCAGTGATTCTTGCTTTTTAATGTGTTCAAGACACCCCGGTTCTGGAGCGGTGATTATCTTCCATTTGTTTTTAAAGTGCAAATGTCACTTGGTGTCATAACATCACTTTACTTATGTCTTATACTATTTTTAATAAATGGAGTCATGTTGTCTCCCTTTTTGTAATTTGTCAACCATGTTCCTTTGGCCTTCTACTTATGTACCCAATAAATTTAATGTTGTCTCGTGGAACATCCGTGGACTTGGGCATCCAGTTAAAAGACAAAGGTACTTTCTAATTTGTCTAAGATTGATTCCCAAATTTCCTTTTTTTAAGAAACTCATTGCAGTGATGTTGAATCAATTAAATTGAACTGACAATGGGTTGGCCTGGTTTTTTTCACCCAGCTATTGCTCGTAAAGGTGGTGTTTCTATTCTTTGCCATAAAACACTAAGGGGCTCATTACGATCTTGGTTGGAAAGCCTCCGACCTTTGGTCAATCAATCAATCAATCTTTCATTTGTAGAGTGCACTACTCACCTGTGAGGGTCTCAAGGCACTAAGGAGGGCGAGGGGGCATACTGCTACTGCTCGAACAGGTGGATGGGGAGGGTGTTCCATGTCTTGGCGGCAAGGTGGGAGAATGATCTGCTGCCGGTGGTCATTTGGTGAGTGCATGGAACAGAGGCAAGGGTTAGGTCAGTGGAGCAAAGTTGGCGACTCGAAGTGTAGAAGGTGAGTTGTTTGTTGAGGTATGTTGTGGAGAGCTTTGTGAGCATGCGTGAGGAGCTTGAAGGGGATCCATTTGTTGACGGGGAGCCAGTGCAGGTCTCTCAGGTGGGCTGTGATGTGGCTGTGGCGAGGGTTGTTGAGGATGAGGCGTGTGGAGGCATTCTGTATGCGGTGAAGACTTTCCTGGTGTTTGGACATGGTTCCCGCATAGAGGGCGTTGCTGTAGTCCAACATGCTGCTGACAAGGGCCTGGGTGACCGTTCTTCTGGTTCCTGTGGGGATTCACTTGTAGATCTTGCGAAGCATGCAGAGGGTGTTGAAGCAGGAGGAGGAGACGGCGTTGGCTTGCTGGGTCATTGGTAGTGATGAGTCAAGGATGAACCCCAGGTTGCATGCGTGGTCGGTGGGTGTCGGTGCAGCTTCCAGCATGGCCGGCCACCAGGAGTCGTCCCAGGCAGAGGGGGTGGAGCCGAGGATGAGGACCTTTCTCTTGTCCGAGTTCAGTTTCAGGCGGCTGTTCTTCATCCATTCGGTGACAGCCTTCATTCCTTCGTGGAGGTTGGTTTTGGCAGTGGTGGGGTCCTTGGTGAGTAAGAGGATCAGCTGAGTGTTGTCAGCGTATGAGACGAAGTTGAGGTTGTGCGATCGGACGATGTTGGCGAGTGGTGCCATATAGACATTGAAAAGGGTCAGGCTGAGGGATGATCCTTGGGGTATGCCGCAGGTGATCTTGGTGGCTTCGGAACGAAATGGAGGGAGGCGGACTCTCTGGGTTCTGCCGGTGAGGAAGGCGGTGATCCAGTCCAGTGCTTTGTAATGGATTCCTGAATTGTGGAGGCATGTGCGTAGGGTGTGGTGGCAGATGGTGTCGAAGGCAGCCTAGAGGTTCTAGGAGGCAGAGGCCCACGGTTTCGCCGTTGTCCAGCAGGGTCCTGATATCATTGGTGGCAGTGATGATGGAGGTTTCGGTGTGTTGCTGCGGAATCCAGATTGGGATGAGTCCAGCGTGTTGTTTTCCTCAAGGAAGCGGGTCAGTTGCCTGTTGACCATCTTCTCAATGACTTTCACCGGGAACGGGAGCAGGGAGATGGGCCGGAAGTTCTTGAGGTCCTTTGGGTCCACCTTGGGTTTCTTGAGTAGGGCGTTGATCTCTGCGTTTTTCCAGCTCTCCAGGAAGGTGGCGGTCTTGAAGGAGCTATTGAGGATCTTCCGGAGTTGAGGTGCGATGATGGAGCTCACTTAGTTGAAGATGTGGTGAGGGCAGGGGTTGGATGGTGAACCAGAGTGGATGGTGTTCATGATTTTGATGGTGTCGTCATCATTGACGTGGTTCCAGGAGAGCAGAAGGCCGGTGTGGCTTGGGGGCGGTGAGTCTGAGGTGTTGCCGACTGTCTGGGGGGTCTGGGTATTGAAGTAGTCATGAATATCTGCGATCTTGCGGTGGTTGATAGAGAGTCGCAGAGGTCTTGTGACAGCAGGATTTCAATAGAGCTGGAGCTGGGGGTTGGCGAGTTCCTTCACGATGTTGAAGAGTTCTTTGCTGATGTGCGCGTTGTTGTTGATGCGTTCCTTGAATGAGGTCCTTTGGGCGGTTTGAATGAGTTGGTGGTGCTTGTGGATGGCACTCTTGAGGGCTGCGTGGTTGTTCAGTGTCCATTCGCTGCGCCACTTCTTCTAGAGTCTTCAGCAATTCTGCTTGGATGCCTGGAGGTCAGTGATGAACCAGATGGCCCTTCTGTCAGTGCGGATGTTTGAGGGTTTCTTGATTGAGGCAAGAGTGTTGGCACAGTCGTCGATCCATTGCCTGAGGTTGTGGGTGGCTGTGTTGGTGGGGTCGGTTGGTGGGTCTCGGGCGAAGGTGGTGATAAGCTGGTCTTTGGTGACCTTGTTCCAGCTGCAGTGGGGCATTAGTTGCAGGTGGTTGTGTGTGGTGTGTTTCTCGAAGGAGAAGTGGATGCAGCGGTGGTCAGTCCAGTGGAGTTCGGTGGTGTGGCTGAAGGTGACATGGTTGCTGGCGGAAAAGATGGGGTCAAGCGGGTGTCCAGCAGAGTGAGTGGGTGTTGTGACAAGCTGTTTGAGTCCAAGGTTGGCGAGCAGGGTGGTGGAGTTGCTGTTGTTGGCGTTTTCGAGGTGGAAGTTCAGGTCTCCAAGGAGGATGTAATCTGTGGATGCGAGGGCGTGCATGTTGACGACGTAGGTAATGGAGTCGCTGAACTGTGGCCGGGGTCTGGGGGTCTGTAGATGAGGGTTCCTCTGAGGGTGGTGTTGGGATCGATGTGGATCTGGAAGTGAAGATGTTCTACAGTACTGATGGTGTCTTCGGTCCTGGTCGAAATTCTAATGTATTCTTGTGGGCAATGGCGATTCCTCCTCCTGGTCTGTTGGTGCGGTCCCTGCGGGTAATATTGTAACCGTCTGGGATGGCTATGGCAATGTCGGGCGCCGAGGAGGGGTTCATCCAAGTCTCCGTCAAGAAGGCGACGTCCGGGGATGCTGAGTTGAGTAGGTCCCAGAGTTCGATGGCGTGCTTTTGGACGGAGCAGGTGTTGAGTAGTATGCATCTGAGATGGTTGCGATCTGGTCAGAGGCTTTCCAACCGAGATTGTCTGTTTTACTTATGACCGCTTAATTACAATTAGGCGGTTGGATGTGAAACCGGCTGGTCATTCCAGATTGCTTTCGACGGGCTCAAGTAACCGGTCCGCCAGTCGGAGTCGGGCCCATAATCTATGTGAATGGCGTTTTATGCTGTCCGGATTACGATGCTCAGTCTCCGGTAGGCTTTCCATGGACATGGAAATCCTGTCAGAGAGTGAGTTTGGGGGGCTCATAGCAGGGCCCCCTTCAGTTTGCGGCCTCTGGTTGGAGGCAAGGGTGTCCCCCTTGTTGATCCCTGCACTGTGTGGCAGGCACCCTGAAGTGCCTGCCACGCGGTGTAGGGATGAACACAACCTTCCATTTCCCTAAGGGAGTTTGTGCTACATCCGGTTTACGGCCTTTGCACATGCTCCCATAAGGAAATGTGAGTATGCGACTGCACCATATGTGGTCACATCGTACTTAAGCGGTTGGGACCACCGGCCGGAGGTCAGTCGGTCCCGTTTCCATGGCGGTGTCGGGTGGACACAAGTCCACCTGACATAGTAATAAGCCCCTTAATATACAAGTTTCCTTTACTGAATCTGGTACTTATGGTTGATGTGTATTGGTTGATGCCATTATTAATAATAAACATATTTCTTTATTTATTATCTATGGCCCAGTCATTCCTGATCCTGAGTTTTGGTCTAATATTAAAATTAAAATTGCTAATTAGTAAGCCTAGCATCATTATAGCAGGTGATTTTAAGCAATGGTTGGATCTTTTTACGATCGGAAATCAAAATGGTAATTTCAGCCAGACAAATCCCATAAAGCATTCCAATCGGCCATTGCATCTCGATCATTATTTGATGTTTTGAAAGCTTGCAGTCCTGATCAGTTTAAATTGACTTTTTATCTAATGTACATCATACAATGTTCATAATTGAGTATATTTTAATTAGCAATTCCCTGCTCCCTTCTATACAATCATCTGAGATTGGATCCATTTTTATTTCCGATCATGCACCAGTAATGTCGTCCTTTGATCTCGCTCATAATGACTCCAAAGCTGGCAGATGGAGATTTAATAACTTCAGGTTATCTGATCCACATTTTTTACCAAAAGCTACTGCTTTTACTCAAGACTTTTTTCAAATCAACCAACCTAGTGATACCTCTATTATGAATATCGGTGATATTTTCAAAGTCGCATTTAGGGCTTTCACTATAGCTTACGCTGCCAAGAAGTATTTTTTATAATTTGCAATGTGTGACTTTACTCTGACAAATTAAAGCACTTGAACACACTTTCTTTCTTTCCAAATCTCCCTCAATTTTACAAGATCTGATCAAAGTTAAGTCTAATCTCAATAAACGTGCTACCATTGATGCATGTGACATCCTGCTTAACACTAAATCTAAATTTCATGGAGGTCAAAGTAAAGTTGGTAAAATGTTGGCTAATTATTAAAAAATAAAGACAGAATGTAAAAATATAGGCCTAATCCTTAATGAAATCACTAATACTACTTTGACTTCTGACTCTGACATCTCCACAACTTTTTACTCCTACTACAAAACATTATGCACAGACCATTATGCACTACCACATCACAACCAAATCTCCAAACATTTTTAATGATCTCCCTAAACCCCAATCCCTTTCACACATATTTGAAGAATTAAAGGCTGACGTTACGTTCTAAGAGATTTTGTATGCAATCAAATCCTTGAAAAGAGCTAAAGTACCTGGTCCTGATTAATTTTCCATTAAAATTAATTTCTTCCCTTTCTGCATTTGTTGCTCCTAAATTACTAGAGCTTTTTAATTAATTTCTTTTGAGTTAAAAACTAGTGGCTCATTTTTGGATGCCTTTATTGTGCGTATCCCTAAATCAGATGAAAACCCCACGCTATGTGAACATTATCAGCCCATCTCATTGATTAATTATGATTGCAAAATATTTGCGAAGGTCCTAACAACCCATCTAGAAACTGTTGTACCCCTTCTCATCAAACTTAATCAATCTGGCTTTATTAAAGGTAGACTTGCTGCAGACAATGCCAGGATGTTCTCTTACATTCTTGTTTTGGCTGGGAAAAGTACTACTCATCTTGTGGCCCTATCCCTAGATGCTAAAAAAACTTTTGATCATATTATTTGGAAATTTTTGTTTACTTCTCTTCATTTGTTTGGCCTCACATTTATTCCATTCATTAAATTACTATATACCAACTCTTTTGCTAGTATTTTTGCTAATGTTTTTTTTCTCCTTATTTTACTTTACATAGAAGTACTAGACAAGGTTCCCCTTCCCCTTTTACTGTTTGCCCTTTGCCTAGAACCATTCCTAGAATGTATACGTTGCAATACACGTATCTGTGGATTTGAACAACGCTCCCTAGAGATTAAGTTATCTGCTTATGCAGATGAAGTTCTAACATATATGTTCAACCCCTTGACCTCCTAGGATCCTTTCGTACAGAAAATAACATCATATTCTATTATTTCCAGTTACAAATGTAATTTTAGCAAAAGAGAAATTTTACTATTGATTTAACTTTGTTATTACCATATGTTTGCCACCACTAATTTCACATGGTATCCCTCCAAAATTAAAAATCTAGGTGTTTGGTTCTTCTGTAATATGTCTCACACAATTAGCCATAATTTTATGACACTAAACTCTAAATTACAAACTGTACTTTCAAATTGATCTATTTGACATTTATCATGATGGTGTGGTAGACTTGATACCATTAAAATGATGATTGTACCATATGTTTTTTATACAATCTCTATGTTGCCCTTTAAGATCCCTAATTAATATTTTGTGCAAATTGACTCCATATCTACAAAATTCCTATGGAACAATAAATATCCATGTATTGCCATCTCCACAATTAAATGTCTAAAATACGAAGGGGGTGTATGATTTCCTGATTTTAAACATCACTCTGCCTTTCTGTTTAGGCAATATTATGCTCCTAATAATGATTTTCAAGACTCACCAATTCCACAGTGTATTACATTTGAACAAGCCTTAATGAATGGTTTTTCATTTCAAGATGCTATTCATACGTCTAATTGTACTTTTATATCTAAGAACCCCATTTTAAAATATTTGCATCATTTACATTGCTTTTCACTAGTCTTTGATTTTCCACATTTTTGTTTTATCTCCGTCAATTTAGTATAGTAAATTTCTTACATTTTGCCATAAATCTTTTTACTTCAAACTCTGGAAGGAGAAGGGTATTCAGTTTTCTCACCATATTGTGACAAATATATCTATTATACCTTTACCTCAATTACAATATCATTTACCTAACTCCTATCTACAGGAATGTGAGTTTATTTCCTCCGCGCTTCCTTCTTTTCTTATTACTCACCCATTCCTCCTTCCCCAGATGCACCTATTCCATTGACACCTTTTGATATGCTCCACCATGATTCCATTCCCAAAGCAGCTTATATATTCAAACACTTTAACCACCTACTCCTCTTAAAAGTTCTCTTGAATTAGTTTGGGAAGCAGATCTAGCTATATGACTCTGCACAATTTTGGGACAGAATTTGCCTTCAGATATTTAATACCTCCATAGTGTCTCGCATTACACAATTCTATTTTTTTTATTTATAACAGGGCTGTTATTACTTCAGAATACATTTTTATATTTGACCCATCTGCTTTTTCATTATGTTGGTCATGCTCCACATGTACTGGTTTTTGAAGACATTTATTGTATTACTGTTCTCATGTTAATAAGTTCCGGACCTCGATTTTGTCGAAATGTTTACAAAAATGTCAGTGTGACCTACAGCTTACTTTTCACAATGCTTTCTTAGGTTCTCATTCATCTACCTTTGAACTGTTGTTTAATCTTTTTATTGCACTTGCCTTTAAAGTACTTTCGTTTTGGAAAGATTTTTCTAAACTATCTATGTGAACATGGTTGAATTTTATATGTGATGAACATATAATACAATGGGGCATATTTACAAAGAAGAGGTGGAGCGTGGCGTTAGCCTCCTTGGCTTAATTCTATGCTACGCCACTTTTGAAACGCATATTTACAACAGTATGGTGAAGCCCTTTGTTTCTCCCTGTGCTGGCGCTAAACTTAGTTGCCTAGCGCCAACGCAGGCACCCTTACACCATAGCCCAAGGGTGTCTGCGTTGATGGGAAGATTGTTTATGTGCAGGAAGATGCCCCTTCATGCACATAAACAATATTTAAATGGAATTTGTCACTTCTATGTGTGCTGCTTAAAGAAATGCGGTACAAAAGGGGGTGGTGATGGACGGAGCATCTGAATCAATCAAACACTCACACCCAGTCAAAAGATCTGGGTTTAATCCATCACCATTCTTTAGCCCACTCTGCCACCCCAGTTCAGACATGGCTATATGCAAATCAGTCTGACCCTGTGCCTCATGGGAACAGTCCAGCCCGAACTGCCAAGCCATGTCTTCCCTGGACCGGAAACAAGCTTCCGAGGACCGGTTTCTGGCATTCCAGCCGTCTTCAGCCCGGCTTGCTTGAATCCAGTGGCAAAGTGAGCAAGGGACTCATGTCTGAGCATACCCTGCCACACTTATGGCGGCCAAAAGCGGTACAAAAGGGGGTGGTGAGTGTTTGATTGATTCAGATGCTCCGTCCATCATCACCCCCTTTTGTACCGCTTAAAGAAATGGACACCTTCCAGCACATAAACAATCAATCGCTTTTTGCTGTTTCTAGGGGGGAGATTTTCAAACCTTTTGCACTGGTTTCGCGTCACAAAATTGGCGATAACCGGAGAAAATAATTTTTCTTCGGATTTTCTTTAAAGCGCAAAACTTCCGCTGAAAAGCACCTTCCAATTAGCGCAATGTAGTGTAAAGCACTGCTTTGCGTTACTTTGCGCCGAGGGGGCATTACATGGGTGGTACATGGGTGTTCCCATGCAACCACCCATGCCTTTTGACGCAAAACCATATTTACAAATATTTGTAAGCATGGTTTACCCCCAAAAGTTAACACACCTTCAAAGGAGGCACTAACAGGGAAATGCTTTCATTTCTCTCTGCTTTTTCGACTTTCCATGTGTGATGCACTGTGAAGCACTTATGCAAAGTGGGAAAAGCTTGCATCATGCCTAGCATAGTGTTTTGTACCGAAAGGCTTCACTTCCTGTATAAAACCTATGCTACACTCATGAACACACCCTAGCTCTGCGGCGCTAAGGTGTGTGCATGGCGCACGGCAGCTCAAATCAGCGCCGGCACTAGGGAGAGGGGAGGAGAGAGCCATATCTCTGAAGATATGGAGATCTCCTGCTCCCTCCCTGTCGCGCTACACAGTGTAGCCTCGCGGGGCTACGCTGCACTGCGCTGTGTGACTTTTTTGGAAATCTCCCCTTAGGTGCGTTGCACAATTCAGCACACATAAAAACAGCAAAAATGAGGAGAAATAAAGCATTTCTCCTCGTTTTGCCTGTTTGAGACCAGGATTTCCCTGGTCCTAATTTTGGCGTTGCCTCCTATTTACGCTGCCCTTGTAAATAGGTCGCAGCATCAAAATCAATGGGTGTTGCGCTGGAATGCGCATGGGAACACCCATTGTCCACTCCCCTTTCATGCTAAGTACAGCGTGAAAGGATGCCTTATTTACAAGGCAGTGTTACGCCACATTAAGTGGCTTAACGCTGCCTTGTAAATAAGGCAAAACCCTATCACCAACACAACGTCACTAAAAGTGATGTTGTGGTGGTGGTAGGCGCACAACTGTAGATGGTTTGGACCCTAATCAGTAAGGCTGAGCCCCAATATACCAAAGAACAAACAAGTGCCAGTACTGATCTGTTATTCACCTTTCAAAACTGGAACATCAGAAACACAATGTCACCACGGAAAATCAATTTCCATCTGAATTAATCAAAATTTATTTTTTAGCCTTAGACAAACTTACATTCAAATAGCACACTATCATATCTTTAAAAACCTTTTGCATATATTCATCATCGTCCTATCACCAACAAACCACTCTTATTCTTACATCACAAAGTTTACCACATTCGCATCATTTCCAGCACCCATTCAACCTGCTTTTGCCACACTTTATAAACAATTCCTCAGACTCACACTTCCCAGACATTCAAACCACCCACACTCAGCCCACTTTCCAAGAACAATTTTTTCAATCAAGTTGCCGTTTGTGCGAAGGGGTAAGCACCATCTTGCTCATGTAGGCTGCCGCCTCCCTCCACAGCTGACAAGGCAGGTCAGCGTTCCAGCCCTCGCTGCAGCGGTCCCGCCCACCTCGCACTCAAAAAAAGGTGCGCCGAGCAGACGTGCGCAGCGGCGCGCCAAAGGCAAGCCCGTCTATGCCCGTCCGCGCCAGACCAGCGCCAGACACTCTGCCCTCTTTGCCTTGTACCTTCCTCCCTGTTACACTCAAGATGGCAGCCATCAAATATACAAGCCATGAGCTACATTATCTGAACAGAGCACCTCTGGATGCCCAGCTGGGTCTTCTGACTACTCTGCCTCAGATTAAAAACTCCAAACCTGAATCTCACTTTCCCTCCAGTCACCCCACCATTAGTGAAAATCTCAATACAGTGTACACCACTCTAAAGTCTAGCAATATACACAAGCCACACAACCTGACCTGTCTTTACTGCAATGGTCGTTCCTTACCCAAACATGCTCTAGATATCTGGGCCTTACTAGACTCAGAAAAACCTGACCTCCTTTTTATTACCGAGACCTGGTTGCAAGAGGTTTCTCTGCCTGACATAGCCACAGCCCTTCCACCCGGCTATTGCATAACCAAACAGGACAGGAAGGACAGAAGAGGTGGAGGATTAGCTATTGTTTTTAACAGTAAACTAAATGTTCACATCATGGAATCTCACCAGTCAGACTGGGGAGAACTTTGTGTTTTCACCATCGAGTTCTCCAATAAAGATCCTCGGAGAAGAGCTCTTCTTTACCGCCCGCCGGGCTCCAAAACTCACTTTATTAATAAACTGTCTGAAGCTATCGCCCCTCACATCCTCGCCTCCAATAACTTCTTTCTGTTAGGCGATTTTAACTACCACGCAGAGCTTGTGACTGACCCCCACACCATTGATCTCATCACCAGTCAAAGCACGCTTGGACTAAACCAAATAGTCACCGGTCCCACACACTCTGCCGGCCACTCGCTAGACCTATTATTTTCGAACACACCTCACATTCTTTTTGTCCAACAATTCCCAGTCTTATGGTCAGACCACCATATAATAAAATTTCAGGTCCAAGGGACCCAAAGACAATCTCCCCCGACACGTGAACTCAAACTATGCCGACCGTGGGGAAGTATTCAAACAGAGCCCTTTTCAATCCATTTTTCCATCCCTTCTGTTTCAGAAACTACCCAAATATACATATACACCAAAGACTTGGAAACAGCAATTAGTAACACCTTGGACATTATCGCCCCCGTCAAGGCTAGCAAATGCCCAGCTAAACTCTCGCCTTGGTTCACCCCCGATCTAAAAATTGACAAGAACATAGCTCGGAAGGCTGAACGCAAATGGTGACAATCATGAAATGAACAAGACAAGCATAAATATAAAAAACTGCATAAAATCTACATGGGCCATATCGCCTCAGCAAAAAGAACATGCCTTGCAAACAGAATAGATCAAGCCTTCAACTCACAAAAGGTACTCTATAAAATAGTCAAAGAATTCACCAACTCCCCGCTTGCCAAACGTCCCTCAATGCCTCTCAAGAGTGGGTCGATTATCTCTCAGCCTATTTCAAAGAGAAAATAGATAATATTTACAATCAGTTTCCGCTTCACACCAATCCCCCTCTGGAAATCAATGCAATCAGCATGCCATCCTCCCCCTCTCTTATACAATTTCATACAATAACGGAGGAAGAGGTGGGTTTAGCCCTCAGCAAGATCAAATCCAGATCCCCAGACGACCCAGTATCTGCTCAAATTATCTCTAAAATTGCCCCAGTCTTGATTCCTCACCTTACCAATATTTTCAACCTCTCCCTCACACAAGCCACTGTCCCTATACACTGGAAAGAAGCCACCATACGTCCTATTCTTAAAAAGCCCTCTGCTGATCCAACTCAACTCTCAAATTATCGTCCGATCTCTCTCTTACCTCTGTTCGGAAAAACAATGGAATCACTGATTAACCACCAGCTCTATCACTACCTGGAAGAAAATAAACTGCTTGATCCATCCCAATCTGGCTTCAGGGCCTGTCATAGTACAGAGACCTCCCTCCTTGAAATCGTAGATAACATCAGGCTCTCCCTTGATGCCAGGCAATCCGCAGTGTTTATCCTGCTCGATCTCTCCGCGGCCTGCGACACCATCTCCCACAACACCCTGTTGTTTCGTCTGTCGGAGATTGGTGTCGGAGGCCCGGCCCTGGGGTGGATCAGGAGCTACCTGTCTGACAGGTCTTCCAAGGTCCAAATTGGCCCTTTCACTTCCAAAAAATAGAATATTGACAAAGGTGTCCCTCAGGGGTCGATATTGAGCCCGACGCTTTTTAATCTTTACGTGTCCCCCTTAGCAAAAATCATCAGAAACTATGGGTTTGACACAGTGTCGTACGCTGACGACACACAATTGGTGATCAAGATCGGAACAGACCCTAGTGACACCAAAATCAGATTCTCCAACTGTATGGCCTCAGTTAATGATTGGATGACTAACAACCACCTGTTACTGAATGCCAGCAAATCGGAGATCCTGATCTTCGGTAATGCGCATAGAGTTTGGACCAACGACTGGTGGCCATCGGTCCTAGGTCCATGTCCCCCCCCCCCCAAAAAAGTCTGCACGTAACTTAGGTTTCCTCATCGATGACAAGCTCTCCATGGCCGAGCACATAAACACAACTGTACGCACCAGTTTTGGCATCCTGAGAACCCTAAAAAAAATCTTCAAGTGGATTCCGCTTTCTTCTCGGATACCTCTTGTCCAAGGCCTTATCATTAGCCGTTTAGATTATGGCAATGCACTACTCACAGGCAGCAATGAGGAACACATAGCCAAACTTCAGGTATTGCAGAACACGGCAGCAAGAGTGGTCCTTAATCTCCCTCCTCGCTCTCATTCGATACCCGCCTTGAAGGCCCTACACTGGCTGCCCGTGAAAAAAAAGGATTATCTTTCAAACTTGCTGCATAATTCACAAAACTCTAAACGGCAAAGTCCCTATGTACCTAGCAAACAAGCTAAGATGCTACGTGCCAGTTCGATCTCTCCGCTCATCCAGTAAGCAACTTCTAACTGTACCTAAAGTGCGAACTGTCAGAACAGGGGATAGAGCTTTCTCCAAACTTGGCCCTCAATCATGGAACTCCCTTCCAATTCAGCTACGTGATGTAACTAATCACAAAAGCTTTCGCAAACTCCTGAAAACGTGGCTTTTCCTAAATGAGTGAGTCTTCCACTGTGAATCCCTCTCTTACACCTGCTGGCGCTGTAAGACCTACGGGTGATACATGCGCCTAACAAATATCAAATACAAATATAAATATATCAGATCAAAAAAACCGGGCCACAGACCAACCAAACACGTTACAAGCCATTCTAAACTTTTTGATTCCTTAAATAACATGCACAAAACAATTGGCCACGAGACAAAGGTCGACGAGTTTCAAACCACTCCAACTACGGAGTTCTCCTCAGGACCAGAAAGCTTGGTTTATATTTCTGCCGGATCAGCCGATCCATGCTTCATACTCGCAAAATAACTTGTAGTTTGTTTATGGTGATGAAACAGAAAAAACGTTTTATATCAATGTCCCCACTCTGATTATGTATGTCTCAGCTCACTTTCTTGACTCGGCACTTATTGCGCTGTTCAGCCCGACTAGGCCAAACACATTATTCCGCAGTATCTCCCGCCCTTTGTTTCCTTAACGGCGGTTGACTCAACAGCATCTTCTACGACGTAAAGACTGGTGCATTTCCGCGAAATGTGGGGGTGATAGGGGCTTGTTAATATGCCCCTTACTGTTTCTTCATTGACATTACATCAGAAGATGAAATCTGATTTGTATTGGAGACCTTTTACCACTTTTCTTTCCGCGCACACTTCATTACCTTAATCGCATTTTTTCTTTTCTCTTCTTCTCTCCTTTTTCTTTCCTTCTTCCTTCCCTCCTATACTTTTCTATGCCTCCTCTCACTCCATTTTCCTTTTTCTCTCCTCTATCTTTGTATATAAATAAAACAGCCAATCTTTTTAGCATATGCAATTTTATCTTATAATTGCAATACTCTCTCATGAATGACTTTCCTTACCAATGTTCTTTCTTTTTGTATTGCTATTTGCACATTAACAAAAAAATATCAAGCATACAGTTCTATTTTTCAGTCACTTTTTTAAAGACATTGGGGTCGATTATGATGGCGGTTGACTCAACAGCATCTTCTACGACGTAAAGACTGGTGCATTTCCGCGAAATGTGGGGGTGATAGGGGCTTGTTAATATGCCCCTTACTGTTTCTTCATTGACATTACATCAGAAGATGAAATCTGATTTGTATTGGAGACCTTTTACCACTTTTCTTTCCGCGCACACTTCATTACCTTAATCGCATTTTTTCTTTTCTCTTCTTCTCTCCTTTTTCTTTCCTTCTTCCTTCCCTCCTATACTTTTCTATGCCTCCTCTCACTCCATTTTCCTTTTTCTCTCCTCTATCTTTGTATATAAATAAAACAGCCAATCTTTTTAGCATATGCAATTTTATCTTATAATTGCAATACTCTCTCATGAATGACTTTCCTTACCAATGTTCTTTCTTTTTGTATTGCTATTTGCACATTAACAAAAAAATATCAAGCATACAGTTCTATTTTTCAGTCACTTTTTTAAAGACATTGGGGTCGATTATGATGGCGGATGGACCTGCGTCCGTCCACCACCCCGAGGTGGAGGGACCGTTCGCAGGGGCAGCGGCGTTCCCTCCATTGCAATTAGGATGTGACCGCAACCCTGGCGGTCACATCCCATATATTTTACATTGCGGCGGGTGCTGCTTTAAGCATCACCCGCCGCAAAGTTAAAAGTGCATGCTGTGCATTTGCATGCACAAAGCGGCAGGCACCGTGCGGTGCCTGCCGTATTGTGCATGCAACTACAGGTGGGTACCATAGGTACCCCCCATGTGCACCCCCCACCACCCCCTTCACCCTGGGGGCCCGCAACGGGCCCCCAATGCAAGGACCGTATGCCTTTTCGTGGCAGCATTGCCGCCACGGAAATGTATAGCCCCCAGCACATCCTAATATGGCTGGCGGTGTCTGATAGACACCGCCACCAGGGCGAAATAGGTGGCGGACGGGCAAGGATGGCGGACGGATAGCCACCACCTGCATGGCGGTGGCGATCCGTCCCCTACATCTTTGCTTTATACTCAATGTTGACCTACCATCTTTAGGCACTATCTTCTCACAAAATTGATGCTCATTTTGAAATGACAACAATACACATTCCAATGTGTGCATGTGGAACAGGACAATATAGGCACACTCACCTTTTAAAATACTTTATTATTTTCTATATACAAACATGTATTAAATACAACAGTGGAATATTTGTCAGCCTATAAATTGCAACAAGAATAGTATATTTTCAATACCCATAGTTATCAACATGGCATACACAGCTGAGAATTAATGAGGCGCATGGGCCTGTGGTTAATGAATCAGCTACATACATCACGTGCTATTAATTTTATAGTGACAAATTAACTATGATTGTCTATTACCCATAAAGGTTTCAATTATCTACTTATTAACTGCACGGTCTCAATTAAAATAAGGAACAAACAGGCAGAATGTCAGTAGTGTGTACTTTGCTTCAATAGACAATGCAAAATTAATATTGGCACTGTGCAGAATAATTTCAGTCAAGCCTAATGAGACACAGAATTATTCTTGATCTGTTTGCTGGTGGATTCCTATTGCTTCTGCTTTCCAATATTAGGCCGTGCGGATCAAGACGATTATTACAAACGTGTGGCTATGGTGTGTGCACTTATTGTGCGTAGTCACTGGTTTCCAATGAGCAGCAAAGCAGGTAGCAGGCTGGTGGTATGCTATGTTGCTTCATTCAACGGCTGTCGCTTCATTGTAGCAGGTGAATGCAAATATATTTGCAGCACAAGGCCAGGAATATAGATGAAATTCCAGCTAATGGAAACTCCGAAGAGGTGTTTGGAAGTAGAACTCTCAAATCAACACAAAGCGGATACCCCCAGCATGCTTCCTAAAGAAATACATGGGAAGGTCAAAGGATTCAGGCATGCTATTAGAATTTACACAGCACCAAAAAAAACACACAATGAAGCAGGTGCAAGCTCTAATGGGGTCAACCTAATTTCACCTGCTGTGTGATTCGCATCAGGAGATCTTTATACTGTGATTAGTCAGCAGTAGCAGCAGCAATTTAAAACTATCTTCAGAAAGTTAACAGCAGAAAGACGGGATTCTAATTCATTGGGCACTCCAAAGGAAACTATCATATATGAAATCAAATTATGATGTAACAAACAATGGCTAACTTACAAGCAGGTCTACAGAATGTGTGCGAGCATAAATCTACAAATGGCATGGCAAAGAGGAGTTTACATTTCTTGTTTGAAGTTTTCATTTAGAGTTTATTGAATCATAGCTTGTAATACCAGAATTCCAACAATGGCATTTCTGTAACCAGTAATTGGGTCATGACCTCATATTATAAAATTGAATAATATGAGTTATGGTATTCCTTATGTAGTTTGTCATTTACAAGTTAATTGTGGCAGCAGCTTTTGTTGGTACTAACTGCCCCCTGCAAGGTATTCCCACATGTCCTGATGCACTGATACCATTTTCGTTAAATAGAGGAATGTTGTTAAATTCACAGAATGTCCAGTTCTACATTAACACATCAGTATATATACTTTGCACAAGTGCATTTACTTCTGTGGGAGGCTGCACTACAGGGTATGAGACTATCCTGAAATCATGTCAGCAAACGAGAATGGTCAGTGTTAAAAATGTAGGTGAGAGTTGGGGCGAAAGATGAGTGCAACTACAACCTATAATCAAGTGTGAGCCGTAAAGTATGTCACCTACCATTTCCCACGTAAGCAGTATTTTGGCCAAATGGCCACGATGTGCTTGCCAACCAGCATGGGTCAAAATTGCCTCATTTTAACTAGGTATTGAATCATAAAAAACAACATTGATTATTTCATTAATTAGATATTTATGATGTATGCTGGTGTGTGAGAGCTGAGTAGATTCATATAGACGCCAAGTTAGATAAGGCTGAGATAAACACACTTCTACAGTTTGAAAAAGACCACAAGGATAGAACAGTGAAGAGAGATACTCAGTAAACAGTATTTCAGTTCTTAATTAGGCATAAATAAGGGACGAATCTTTCAGCAGAGCAGGATTTTTGAATCTTAAGAGAATGAAGTGGGCTTGCTATGAACAAAGGTGTGCAAAGGAGAATACATGATGCTTTTACAGGCTGACGGGCTTGTATATTGACTGCTCCTTAACAAGTGCAGAGGATCTTAAAAATGTAGAGTTTAGTCCAGTGGCGGCAGGCACAGGTAAGAGCGGTAGGGTGGTGAGGCGTCAGGGAAGTCGACAGACAACGAGATAAGTAAAATTAAGTAAAAGAATAAATAAAAACACTTACCTTGAGCTTGTTGCATCACCAACCAGGCAATGCGGCACGAGCAAGGTAAGTGGTTTTATTTTTTTTAAATGTAATTTACCTTATCCCCTCGCCTGTCCACTTTCAACGCCTACCCTACCCCACCTCACCCCTCTTACCAGTGCTGCCCGCCACTGGTTTTGTCATTGGAAGCCTGTGAAAATTAGCCAACTATAGAGTAATAGCACTGCACTAAGGGAGGCTTACAATAAGCAGGGCTATTGCATTCTGGAAGTCAGGAAGTGAGGATGTTCAAGGTAAAAGTAATTCCAGAGTGCAGTCTAAAATATAGCTTGGACAACTATTTAAATTTTATAGCTGCCTTTATCTTGTGTTTTCATTAAAGAGATGGTTGAAGACATGTTGAGTACCTGTTTTTTGATGGATGAGTCTTACTGTTGAAATAGTGCTCTAACAGTTAACCCTACACTAAGACAATTTTCCTCCATTTGTATGCCTTAAAGGACTCCACACGTCTGCTCAAAGGTCAGGGGTGGATTAATGACCAAGCCTGTCCATTTATGTATTTTTGAGAGCCCATGTCCAGTGTCCACTAGTATGATGCCACCATCCACCAGCTGCTGAGTGGAATATTGACCCCATCATCATATGCACAAACGGTTGTGTCTACTGCCATCACCTAGCACCACTTACAGCAGTGAATAGAGTCTCAATCAACACCCAGACCCTTTAGTTCTTAGAGACACACACCCTCTGCCCTGAAACTTTGGGCTAGAGTGTTTTAGCTGCTTTCCCTGGCTGACACCAGGCCCAGTCCCAACCTCAAAGTCATTCAAATTGTCCTGTGTGTGTACACATATACTGTTCATGACCAGCAAAGTGTCTTTAAAATGCAGGATGCATGCACAGTATGATGAGCTGAACAAGAGCAACTGGTTCACCACCAGGCAGAGTCAATATACAGCACATGTTGAAGAGCAGACAATTGCACATGCACCAAAGAGGGCCTCATTCATACAGTAAATAAACCAATATAGTGCAGCATTGTCCTTATACCCCACCGTCATCACCCACCGGGATGAAGCAGCATGAAAGCTGAAGAAGTCCAGCAGCAGTCAACACTATACATAATATGAATGCCACAGGGAGAGAAGCAGGGACATGTCACAAAGGCTGAGTCTCTTCTTTATTTTAAAACACACTGCTCACCACTCCATCCGTACATGGCTGGGTCATTACATTTGGAAGTATTTACCGTCATAGGAGTATGGATTCCACAACATTGCCTGCCATTAAGTATCAGCTCTGCTGTTGCTGAAACATGCGGTTACTCATGTTTCAACTGTGACTGACACTGACGCTGTTAGAGCTACTGGTGCCACATAAGGGTGTACTGTGGAAGATGGATACTATAGATAGGTCAGTTTATTCTGAGGCAATTGGTAATTATGAGGCCTTTCCATTCCAATTTATGTGGAAATTTAGGAACTGGTTTCAGGGCCACAGTTTATTCAGTGGTTGCTGGGCTTCAATTGTGACAATTGGAGTCTTTTACCTTTGGTGCCCTGGAACCATCTTACTATTGGACCCAAATGGAGCACAATGTGACACCCAGTTAGGCAAAGGGAAGTAGAGAAGGTCAATGCTTGCCAAGAGAGGTGTGTGGAAATGTTCCTATTTCATTCATAGTAAGATACAAGAAGCCATGCTTGACAGTAACGTTTCTTGTGACTCTACAGTAACTGGTTATGTACTGAGACAGTGCTACTTATTTTCATACTTGAACACATCATAAGCAATAGCCTGAATTTTATTCTGAGAGATGTGTAGTTCGTTATGCCCATTTTACTCCTCTTTCCTAGTAGCTGAAGTGACCCTTGTCTCTTTATCCTTGAAATCTGGTAGATTCACAAAGAGTTCTGTGTCTACTTTTTTTCAAATTCTATTCCTACATGTATTCCCTTGAGTACATTTCTCCAATGGCAGATTCAGACTCCTTTTGAAGGTCACTAAAAATAAAATTGGCCCCAAACAAATTTTCAGAGGATTCTCTGACCACATCTGACCTCAGCTTGCTTCTTTCAGTGGGAAGCCCAAAAGGTTTAAAATTGTCCTCTTTCTCCTATCCCTTACTCAAGTATTCTGGCCTTTTATGATCACCAACAACACAAAACTATCACAAATCCAAGACAGGTGGTTAGCAATGAAGAACAGGCTTCTTGAAATGGAGCAGCATAGTTGTGATGTACATGATTCTGCTTAAGCATTACAAAGCTTGAGCAAGAGATACACATTCTTCAAAAGTATTTTGAAGATTATTAAAATGCAGTGTGAGCAAACCAGAAATAAGTGACTGAGTGAAAAAACATGCTCAGTGCTCGAGGTGACTCACACAAAACATTTAAAAAATCTAACAGTGTGAAAATGAATCTAAATAAGCAATCAAAAGAATCTAGGTTTGTATAATTTGTTTTCGGGTTACAAAACAGGCAAGGGCATGTCACTGTTGGGCTCATAAATTGGATGTCAGTGCATGTAAAAGCTCTTTTTTTCTGGTACCTTGTAGTGTGTTTTTGTTATAGCTTTCTAAATGGATTCATACAAATTATGTGGTTTCATTAGTATCTTCATGAATAGTCCTCTCCCAAATATTTACAGGAATAGCTGTTGTTTTTTCTCAATATTATGCAAAGCACACAACAACATTTGAAAAAACAACATCCAGTCAATGTGTTTACTTTTAAAAAGAAAAAGTACTTTAATGGACAACACCTAAATATACCAATGTACACAGAGAAACCCACATTTCTCTAGCCATTCCTGTACTGGAAATGTTTGTAAGAAGGTCTCTCGGTGTTAAACAGTTTAAAACCCCTTCATATGGTGCTTTCACAGAGTTCACAACGTAAACACTATTCCTATAGTATTTGTTGTGTTCACAATGTAAATCCACTCTCTAATGTATTTGTAATTGGTCTACACCTTGCAAGGGCACTTTGTACTATATTTGACACTGGCCTGCATAAATAATTTGCATTTGAAACAATACATAAACAATCTAAGACAACTGCTACTCTTAGAGAAATAGAATAACAAAGGGTCAGAGTCATAGTCCTTCTTTCTATACTGCCCAAGCACACAAGGGTATGGTGTGGGAATGTCCTAGCATCCCAGAAGTTTGAGAATTACTCCAAATAACCTGTGGTTTTTTTCTGGCACTGTTGAGTTTCTCTCTACCCATTCCGTCTGCTCTGTTCTCTTTCTGTTTCTTAAGTCACCATCTTGATTTCTCTCTCGCTTGCTCTATTTGCCATCCCCAAACACCCCTTCCACTTTCACCCTCCTCCTCACTTCTGCTCTTCTTCTATTCCTCACTTTCCCCTTCATTATACTCCCTGCTTTAATTTGACCCTTTTTCATTGTCTAACAATTTCTCTTTGTCCCGCTTGCCATTCTCAGTCTCTCTACTGCTCATCATCCCTCACATCCTCTTCTCTCCGTTTCATGCACCCTTTTTGTCTATAACATTATAATTGACCCTTCTTTCAACAAAAGAAAGCGCGTAAAGGTATCTGATCTGTTGATAATTCTCGGGTATCTTGAGATTGAGCGGGCAGTAATGAAAGCCTATGGGAGACTTGATTCTGACTCCAGGGACCTCTAGTACTAGCTTAAGATGCTGTAACCTAGTACAGCACAACATATGTGTCTGACCTCTAGTAATTACTTATCTTTCTACTGTGTGCTACACCAAAGGCTTGTATCTGACACAATGGACCATTATGATCCCCTACAATCAAGCATACATAAAAGAATGTCCTTAGCCCTATGGTGTCTTGCTTATTGCAAACCCGTTAGAGAAAAGAAAACAGACTGCTGTATCAAACTCTTCTCTATGCTGAGTTGGAGTCATCTAGATCTAGCGAGTTATGAGTCACACAGCCCTGCCAGAGAGGTTCTCACCCATAGAGGTTATTTGTAGATGTATGGGCCTTGCCCTGACCCCTGCAAGCAGCAGATACACACAGTTATTAGTGTCCTATAATACTAGGTTATTTATTATGTACAATAAGCACTTTGTGTATAAGAATTATGAAAATTGGTATAGTAATGTCAGCAACCATAATATAAAACAAGATTAACATTAGAGAACTCCAATGCATTCTAAATAGCACAACCCTACTATCTGTAATGACTGATCTAAACTCTAACTAACACTTCTATTTATATTATTCACAGCTGCATGGGTATGGTATTGCCTGAATGATTAGAAGTTCCCCTTTCTATTTTATGTCAAGCCCTGTACTATCCCCAATTACCTCTAGAAATCTTCCATGCCTGCAGTCGGATAATACTCCCCTCCCAAACATGTACCATATTCGTATTATCTGTTATGAACATTCAAAGCATTTGTTTTCTTGGTCTTGCACATACACAATCTAAAGAGTTAATGCTTTCATGTTTGCTACACAATTAGGCCTGAGTAGTATGTAACATGCATATGCCATCTGAAAAGCCCTGCTGCATATATCAAGACCTCTAGTAATGGCTTAAGGTACTGCAAGAATTTGCAACCAACTCAAATGAACTTCTAGTAACAGCTGATGGTACTGCAGACTGTCACAGCATAGACTTGTGTCTGACTCAAGGGACCTCTAGTAACTTCTTAATGTATCACAGCCTTCATCATGAAAGTGAGGATTGCAACTGCTCAAGGACATGCTAAAAAACACTTAGCGCTATTAGCTTTGCCAATGCTCATTTACTTAGTACATTTCAATAGGTGAAACTTTAATGAGTTCTATTTTACTATTGGATCATGAGGAATGTTTCTTGCTAATAATTATACTGACTGATAGCATTTATCTGATGTAGATTCTTTCCTATCGGTCACTTGTTTTCTCCACTATTCTTCGCTAATTACTTCTTGATAACCAAAGCCATTGACCTCCTGCCAGCAAGCTTTTCCCTCATTTATGGATATTGAAACTCTGCACCATGGAGCAGCCAAACTAGCTCAGAGCATCCATAACTCCATTCGGAACTAAAGAACATCCTTCACCTCACCGAAATCTCCTTCTCGAATATCAAGCTCCCGCAGAACTCTATTTCCCCCCCTCTCACCGAGCCCCTCCATCACCGGTTACGGCTATCCCTGAGACACCTTCACCCTCGCAATCAGCCCTACCACCTCTCAGAGGAGGAAATTCTAGCCCTCCTCCTTACCTACAAATCTGCCCCTGAAACCCCAGGTCCACTGGACTTGAGTGACGAACACGCTATCTATACAGTTGCAATCAACCCTAACAGATCAGCTACCCTCCGCAACATAGGAGTTATTAATAACAACCTAGCGCAAGTACCCATTTCCGCCCCAACTCATGACACACACCCTGAACCCCCTCTATCCAGCCTCTTAATTAAATGCCGCTCAGTAGTAAAGCATGCCGCTGATGTCGCCGATATCATCCTGAGCCAAAAATCTGACTTAGCAATCCTGACCGAATCTTGGCTCAATGAATCCTCATCTCCCTGCCCAGACCTCTTAGTCCCTCCCAACTATAATACTGCAAGGCTGGATAGGTAATAAAAAAAAAGGGAGAGGCATTGCCTGCAACTACTGCTCTAACCTCCTTGTAACTGAACTTCTGGCAGATCCCACAGACTCCTGCGAATACCTTGCACTCTCCATATGCAACAATGCCACTCATCTGTGTAGACTGCACATCTTATACCACCCCCAGGCATGAATGACACCTACACGGACCACCTCATGGAAATCATCACAGGCAAGGTTGTCTACAATTCTAAAGACATTTTTCTTGGTGACTTCAATCTGCACTGGAACGACCTCAAGGACCCGCAGTTCAATGCCATCAAAGACTTCCTGGCCGACCAAGCCCTTACCCAAGCCTGCACACTCCCAACAAACTCAAAGGGCACCACTCTAGACTGGATCATTGCTAAGGAATCAGCGGTCAAACTTATCTCTTTAGACCCATGCGACTGGTCTGACCACCAAGCTATCACCTTCCTTTTACCTGGCACCCACAAGATAAGGGCACAGCAACCTGTGATTCCAAAACGTTGGATTAGAGACACTAAGAACCTTGACCCGGGAAACTGGCTGCATGCTGCGAGACTGACCTCCCCCCCTTTATATCACAATGCTCAACAACCTCACAGAACACAATGCCACGACTATATATATAACATTCTAGATGATCTTGCTCCGCTAAAACTAAAAAGAACCCAAATTAAAGACAGAAACCCCTGGTTCAAAGCATCCCTCAACAATCAAAGGCGAACCCTCCGGCAGACAGAAAGAAACTGGAGAAAGCACCCTTCAGCCTCCCATTTAAAACTTCTGCGCCAGACCAGTAATGCCTATAATAGGAACATCCTCAATTAAAAAAAAGAATTCTTTAGATCAGAACTGGCGAAAGCCAAGAAAAGACCTCGCAAGCTCCTCAAAATGGTCAAACAGCAATCCAACAAACTGGCTCAAACCTCTAAAGAAACCCCTAAATCTCTAATAACATGCCAGGAATTTTCCTCCTTCTTCTCTGACACAATTACTTCCCTAGGAAACAAACTTAGATCCGCTACCTACTCCCAACCCCCTACGGAACTGCCTCATCTCTCTGCGCTGCCCCCCCAGACATCACCCAAAAAACGGACGCACTTGTCCAACTTCAAAGTTAATGACGACCATTCCTTCTCGAAAATTCTATCCCCCTTAAACCTGAACAACCACGTTAATGACCCACTCTCCTCTAAGTGCTTAGCCGCCGCCTCTCAATTTATCATTCCTAGTTGGACTGCAATAATCAACGCCTCTCTTCTTCAGGGGTCGATACCTGACTCTCTAAAAGCCGGTCAAGTCATCCCCATGTTAAAAAGACCTACACTGAGACCTGCTTCCCCTAACAACTTTAGACCTATATCCAATATCCCACTCCTAGCTAAAGTTCTGGAGAAATGTGTGCAACAGCAGTTGAGCCAACACATCACCAACTTCCAACTACAAGACAACTTCCAATCTGGGTTCAGGTCTGGGCACATCATTGAAAGCACCATTCTCCACATCGTTTTGATGATGCCCTCCAAGCCTTTGACCAAGGCAAGCCCTTGTTCTATCCCCTAATCCTCTTAGCTCTATCCTTGGCTTTTGATACGGTCAGCCACGAAAAACTCCTCGAACGCCTCAAACCTCAGGATGGGACTGGATGGCCCAGTTCTGGAATGGTTTAGGTCCTACCTCCAGAACTGCTCTCAGAGATTCTTAATCAATGGTAACTTGTCCACTCCCTCTCTGATCATGGTCAGAGTCCATCAAGGATCAACCCTGTCCCCAACTCTCTTCAATCTTTACCTCGAACAGCTAGCAGAAGTAATATGCACCGCCAATGTCTCCTACCACATGTATGCCAACGATACCCAGATCTACATCAAAATCTCTTCTCCTGAGGAGATTCTTTCCTTGAATGAGGCCTTGAAATTGACTGTCCAATGGCTCACCTCTAACCAGCTCAAACTTAACGCAAAACAAATGTAATTTCTTCTAATCTCCCCACCCAAAACCAACCCCGACATTCTGGAATCGACTAAGGCGATCACAGCTTTAAACTGCCCACCGACCATAGTGAACTCTGCCAAATCCCTTGGAATAACCCTAGACTGCAGCTTGAATAAGCGTGGCCACATCAATTGGATGGCCAAAACCGCCAGATTTCACCTGAGCTATCTAAGAAAACTGAAACCTTTCCTCGACACTCCCGACCTAAAAATGGCAGTCAAGGCACTAGTCATCTCCAGACTCAAATATGGATGCTCTACCCTCTCGGGTCTACCCAAGATCTGCCTGGCCCCCTTTAAAGCCTGCCTCAATGCTGCTGCCAAGCTCCTAACAGGTTCAAAGAAATTCAACCACATCTCACCACACCTGAAAGCTCTGAATTGGCTTCCTCTTGAGTCCAGAATCTAACTTAAACTGGCTTGTTTGACTCACAAGGCTCTATACACTAAATCCCCAGCATTTCTCGCCCAGAAACCTGTGGTATCTGGAAGAGCCAAATACTCCCGGTCTGCCAGAGACCTCTTTCTCCAGCCTCTGTGCTTGCGAAAGAAAGAACGTACAATCCGGCTATGTCTGGGGCCACAGCAAGAATATGGAACTCACTCCCGCCCGCCAGCCCGCCATTAGAAGAATTACATCTCTGGCATGCTTTATAAAGGAGGCTAAAACCTTCCTAATGGGCAAATTCCTCTCCTAACTCTTGCATTGCATTCACCTCAGCGACTTTGTTTTATATCCTATCACTGCCACACCCTGGAATAACCGAATGCTATCCATCCGGCACCTCCAGGCATCCCACCCTTAAGATCTTTGAACTCTCACTCTTGTAAGATATAGATACCGGTTTTTATCCCAAATGTTTCCACCCCACTTCCTAAGTTTTTTGTATGCAACTGTATAAAACATAAAAATACATAAATAAATAATTGTTCAGAGGAGTGCGTTTTGGGAAAAAAATGGTAAATTACTTAATTAAATTATAATATGGCTAATTCAATTTGATCACTAAGTGATTTATTGTTGCATCATCAGTGTTACCTCAAATCTAAGGGTTTCCTTCACACTTCCTTGTGGGCACAGGTCCTCATCTTTGAACAATTAAATGGACACATCATTACAGCCTTGTAGCTCTTTTTCTTCCAAGCAGGTCAGGCCACTGGGTTAATCAATCATAGTCAACTCTCCAAGCACGCAAATATTACATTTCAGCAAGGTCTAGGTTGATACGCCCACACAAGTTGATGCCTCTCCTGTTTACGCTTAGGAATAGTGAAATGGTCAAATTAATCTTGAGGCTCTTCAGTTGAAAGTTTGCCATGAAATGCATTCAATTTGTGACAGCAAAACATTTTATTTCAATACCTAGAAAAATCAATTTTGAGTGCAATGAAAATAACAGTCAGGAACGCTGACATGAAACAGCTGTTGTCCAATATTAACAGTACCCATGTACAACAAAAATAATTCTCTTTATTCCCTTTTTTTTCAAAACATTAGTAATTTAATCTCCCCAATCTAGAACTATGCATGTGTTTGCTGGTACCGGAGGAGTGGATTGTGGAGCAGCTTAGCGCACTGCATGGCTGTGAGAAGAATCCTATGTAAGATAGGGGTAGTCCGCTCTTAGCCCTTCTGAACTTAAGGTGGTCCACAGTTGCTCTTATATTTGGTGGGAGACAGTTCCATGCCAGTGGAAGAGGAAGGAGGAGCTCAAGCGTTCTGTGGTGTGCGGAATGGAGTGGAGAGAATCGCTGAGTGTGTGCAACGAGTAGAGAGGGCAGCTGAGGTAGAGCTGCAGGCAGCTTTGGCATTGCGACATTCGGGCTTGTGTGGCGTGGTGCAGAGATAGCCGCTGAAACGTTAGAGTGTGCTGACAGAGAGTGGTGGGCAGTCTGGCTTTGTGGGTGTTTCACCTGTGGTGGTCCCTTCTCCGATGCCCATGTTGCTTGAACATGACATACCTTAAAAAATACATGAGACAAGAGGTGTTTGGGAAAACAGGAACAGTTTGTTTAATGAAACAATGCAGATGGTAGCACAGTCACAGGCAAAGTGTCTTAGGACGGTCTCAATTTACAATCAGTTTAACTTGGGTTTTTATACTGTTCATTCAATGCAATAAAATAGTTTGGGCTATCCTTTTTTGGTATGGAATGTGAACATCTGTCTTTGGAGTCATAAATTAATGCATTGGATGAGCAATCCAGGTGCGCACCACCTTGCATGGACACAATGCAGCCAGTGGGTGACGTGTCCAAATGACTGGAATGGCGAGCGCACGATCGCTGCATGTACTGTGTGTGCTGCATCCTGATTGGCTATGTGTTCCTAACTTCATATGGCATTTGACTTAATGGTCTTTTGGAAACATGTGTACCACTCTGACCATGTGTGCTGTATTGGGGCCAATCTCCCTGGACCATTGTGGTGTCACTGCGCCTCTCTGTGGGATTGATCTAGGATCTCCTGTTCACACATTTGTCTGCCAGTTATGTACCACCCCTTCTGTGACCTGTCAATCAGTGACCTCAGGCTTAAGTCTCAGGGCCTGCTTAACTACGTATTTCTGAGTAGGGTTGATGTGGAGTTCACAATGGGATAATTTGTCAATAAAGATATTATTTCCTTTTTATACATGAATGTATTGTTATTCATATTGTCAGACTTTATCAATAATAACATTCGACAGAAGAGGGGCAAGCGAGAGGAGCATCTGAAGGTGCTGGCAGTGAGGAGAGTCTGCGAGGAGAGGAGCAGCGGTAAGCAACAAGCATTAGGCTGCGGGTGTTCTCACAGAGGGTGGAGGCAGCTGCTTATAGGGCAGTGTGCCTTCTGCTCGTTGAGAAGCCTGCCCATCTGTTGCCGCCAATGCCTGCATTTGTGCCATTTTCTCCTTCTCGTCTTTTGATCTTTGCTTCCTCATGGCTAAAGTTTTGTTGGACCCTTGGGGCCCTAGGCTTTAAGGGTTCCTGAAGGGGCATTATTTTCTGCCCTTTTACTGGAGCTGCAGTGAATTTGGAAATGGCAGCCTTACACTAGCGGTCAACAATTTTACATTAGTAAACATCTGCAGTATTTGGTTTTTAGTTGACCTCAGACAGTCGACTTTATTCAGCGTGCAAGAGCAGCGAATGAAAGATATAAAAAGGAGCAGGTAAAATTGATAAAAATAAGAGGACACTGAATAAATTGCGCTTTGGGCATATTATTGTGTCAAATCATTCTCTGAAAGTAAAACAATTATTTACTCACAATAAAATAACTAAATTGCTACATTTTAAATCTATCCAGCAATTTCAGATTACTTTGCCAAGTCCAATAAAGAAGTTGAAAAAGTTATTAGTTCACCCTTAATTCTGGCTAGTCCTTCAGGCCAGTTAAATCCTTGCGAGAATTTTAATGTGGACATGACTATGTCATCGATAGCTAATGCTCAAGAATGGGGTGAGGCTGCCCCCCTTTCTGTTTCTCAAACAATATCATCCAGAAAGGATTTGAAATCACTGGCGCCAGCTCAGGATAGTGCCCAAGAAAAATATCTAATGGGGGAGCTCCGGTGTCAATGCTTCCATAGGGTATTCTTTCAACAGGAGGTGGTCTAGTCTGATCTACGTAAGGTGAAGGTTTTTACATTATCAGATTATAGAGATCGTTGAGAGAATTCCGTTGGAGGGGGAGGTTATCCTTAAGTCTCCCGATATAGGTTCATGTGAAGAGATGGGGCATCCCTCTCAAACCTAAAAAATGTGGCCCTCTTTACTTACTGTATAAAGCAGTACTCCTACCACAGGAGATTCTATGGCTCATCTCCTCCAGTGAACGGTGGAAACTGCAGCCCATTAGTAGTGTTGGGAAAGGGATGTCGTCAGAAGTATCATTTTGTATGAGAAAGTTTTATTCTCGATTTTATGACTCTTAGAGAAATCTGTGTGAAATTAAGACCATGTATTGGAAATAGTGTCTTCTATAGTAATAGGGGTTGAAAGTCTCACTCTCCCAGGATTCTTTAGAACAATCCTACAAAATGTCAAGTAGTTGAAATCAATTGCAACTGATGTTAAATGTGAGGTTAGTAATGACGCTTTTCAAGTGGGCAAACCCAGTATGGTAGAAGGTGTTTTAAGTATGGCAGACTCTGATAACTCTAAATCAAAGTATGAGCAAGTATATTGTTTAAAATCAATATTTGAAGAACCAAAGCAAGAGGCACCTTTAATGCCAACAGAGGCGGAGTGGTTTCCAATTTTTAGGCAGGGCCAAAATTAAACCAGTCTTTAAAGCCTCCAGCTACATTAATGGGTGCCCCTAATTTTCCAAAGGGTGAAAAAAAGTGCGGAGCGTAATCAAAAAAGACCCTCAGACAATATGGAAAAGAAAGGGAGAAGTAAGACGAAAAGGCACATAACAAAGTAAAGGCGAAGAAAATCAGATTTGAGAATCCGCCAGTTGTGGCTTCATTATCATCTCCCCCGACTGCACTGGCCAATATTCCAATTGTGACCTCTCACATTATTTACAGTAAAATCTATTGGTTAAGTGTCAATCAACCTTTAGAAAAGTTCAACTTTGCAGCCCAACTGTGGGCTGGCACCTCATAATCTTGTGGGATTTACCTCAAATGTTCATCCTGGTGTTTGGGATCACGTGAAATGTCTAGAGCCTGTAAATATTGATGTTGATGCACTAGGTAATCAAGAAGTGACTTGTAAAATATGGCTGGAACAGAAGAATATTCAATGTGAAGATTCTTCTAAACAAAAGGTCCATGTGGAGAACGATGGTAATATGGTCCCTAATATTTCGTGCAGTGGTGTATCAGCTGGAAAGATCTTAGCCATTAAGGTCTTTCAACTCACAGGGAAACTGTTTTTGTCCCATGAGCGCATCGACCAGTTTCTGGAAATGTTTCAAGTATCTCAAATAGTGGTCATTTTGGGTTAGATTTTAAGATGAATAGGTCGCACTTTGTTATATTGTTTGATCATAAAATGTTTTCCTTTTAATGGATTTTCCATAGTGCATTCTATTTCGGAAACTGAGGCACTGAAGTTAGTGGAAAGTAGTGATAATGAAAATGTGTATATAAGTTCCTCAGGTCCTGTACCCAGCACAGGAATTACATTTGGGTCAAGGATTGTTGTAAATCTAATAATGCAGCACTGTGGTTACTTCCTTAAGAGGGGTATGGAATTAATTCCTGTTGTTCAGGGAATAGATTTGTATTTTAATAAGTCTAAGGTGTCAGGTCAGAAGAAGAACAGGGAATTGTTGTCTCTGGGGCTTGAGAAGGTCGTACTGCAGGGAAACCCCAAGGATGTTGTTGTATCTATAGGCCATGGAGGCAGAGTATAAAAATCTTGTATCCTGCTCAACATCATATTCAGGAATAAGAGCAGGGGGACGAGCTAGCTAAATGGGATTAGCTAGCATGAACCTTCAACAACAATCACCCCAAACTGAGTCACGGAGGTAGCTCCCTTGAAACGATTATATCTTGGAGTATGGCGGGTTTGGGCAAACATAATGTGAAGTTGAAGTCTTTAGAGTCCAGCAATTCTGTGTCTGCCGAATGCCTGGCCCTGTTCACAGTTCACACGAGAAAATATCATGTTTTTACCTGTTAAGGCAAAATTTGTCTACAAGGGGCATACTAGTGGGTGAATAGCGATTTTGTTAAGGAATAATCCTATAGATTCATCAAGCATCCATTTTGAGATTCCTTATTAGCGAAAAATAAGGATTCGCTAATAAGGAATAGCAAAAGGCTATGCATGTAGAACTCGCTAAAAAAATAGCGATTTCCTAAAATTCCTTAATTGCGACTTGCAAATTGCAAGTCGCAATTAACGAATACCTCCCCTTTCATGCCTATGGGCCTAGGGTCCCATAGGAATGAATGGGAAGACATTCTCAATTTGCGATTCTCAATTAGAGAATCGCAAATTGAGATTGCATTTTCAAGGGTGCCAGGGTGTCAAAGGGACACCCTGCTGCACCCCTGAAATCTGCATATGGGTACATCTTGCACACACACATGCCCTAAGGGCATGTTTGTGTGTAACATGGAACTTTTAAAAATGCACTTTAGTTTTTGCAAAGTTTTTGCAAATTACCATGAAGTTCAACTTCATGGTAACTTGCTCCCCCTATTAGCGAAATCGCAAATTTTTTAACTAATGCATTGCATTTAAGGAATCTCAATTTGAGATCCCTTAAATGCAATCGCAATTTAAGTAATCGCAATTTTGCGATTTCTTAAATTGCGATTTTTGCATTTGGGATGATGCATCCCAAATGCAAAAATACCTGTCGGAAAAGGGCAGATTCTGAGAATCTGCCCTTTTGCGACCGGTTTTTAGCTTGATGCATCTATGCCAATGTCAACTGGAATCCATCCCTTCAATATCTGCCTGTGTCTAAAACTAAAACTGGCTACAAATGAAGGTTCAGGGGTTCCTCTTTTTTCTGTTAGGTAACATATCTATGCTACCAGGCAAAATGTATGATTATCTAGTAAGTTCAATCTCCACGTATATTTGTGATATTAGTATTTCGGAGGATTGCCCTATGGTAATAATTGTAGGAGACCTAAATGCAAAAAATGTCAACTTGCGAAGTTTGTCCTTTAGAAATTTGGAAAAGGAAGAAGCCTTGGCAATCCCCCAGGTAGGGTTTTCCCTCTAAGAATAGGACTGGCAGGCAGGGTTTTATAATGCTGGACTCCCATAGAATGTGTGATTTTGGTTTTTGGAATGGGCAAATCCCAAATGACACACTAGCATCATTTACTTTTCTTTCTTCTCATGCAAAGTCCCTGATTGATTATATGATTGCTTTGTCTCAGATGTATGGGGCGTGTTCTAATTTAAATGTGCAGCCATCTGCTCTGAGTGATCTTTGTATGTTGAGTATGAAGATTAACAATGCCGGTTTCAGAGCCTTGGAACCGCTTGAGGGGTGATGTAGTGTTTGATAAATCGAATGGGCATACCTTCTGTGCCTCCAGCAGTATAAGGCTCTAAACTTTTGGAGGTAATTAAGCATATCGAGATGATAGGTGCATAGAGGATCTCTGAGCCCAGCTCAATAGATACACACTAAAACAGTACAGGCAGCGACTACACAGAGACGAAGAAAAGACGTACCGTATCTTGGCCTGGATATCCGGTCGGCTCCCTGAGTTATTGATGGAAGGAAAAGGCACAGCAAGGGACACTCCATACATTGTGAGACAGAATGCTAGAGTGTGACAGCAATTTGTGGTGGCAGTTCTTGGGTGCTCCCCATTCTAATTGTCCCTGGCCCAGACCAAACTGGATTCCTACACCAGACAGATGGCACTTAATGGGACTTAATATGTCCGTCAATGCCTGGAAGAAGGGGGGTTGTGAGCAATGGGGAGGTGCTATACCCAAATGAATACTTCATCTCCTTTGAGGATGCCCAGGAGGAGTTTGGTCTGGGCCAGGGACAATTCTTACGGCATGCAGGTTTGGCGGAAATGGCCAAACATGCTTGGCCATACTATCCTCTCTCTCAAGATCCTCTTTACATGCGGCACAAGCAGACACTTAATCACACATTTCTACAGGGCGAAGTGGTCGGAAACCAAAGATGTGTCTCACCGGGCCTTGCGGCCTGGAATATTGACATTGAGACACTGATGATTGAATGTGCAGATTGGCGGCAATCATGCAAACTTGCACATACAGTTTCAAATATTGCCCACTTCGACTGATACATTATACATTTCTACAGAGAACTTATTTGACAGCCACTCGCCTCCTAGAATAGACCAGTCTCGCCCAGACACATGCCTACGCTGTGACACTAGTGGGGCTGAATTTCTGCACCTGGTGTGGTCATGCGACCCAATATACTTCTTCTGGCAGCATGTGGTCGAAGAAATGGTGCACGCCATGCGGCTGCATATTGAACTGACTCCCCTATACTGCCTCTTGGGGCTAGTTAAGAGCCATTGGGTCGGAAGACATCATATAAATTCGGTCAGTTGGCAATGGTATTGGCGCGCTGTAGAGTAGCTATCACATGGCTGTCCCAACGCGCACCAACAATAGCGCTATGGTATGAAGACGTGGCTGAGTTGGCCCTTGCAAGGGAGGTACATATACGTCTGAGTAGAAAGGATCTCAAACTTGAAGAAGTGATAGACACAGTGTGTGCGTTCATAGACCAGCTCTTATCACCCACCTCTAATGAAATGACAAACAAAGACTTATGCACCGACATAGACTACGCTGATAATTAACATCAAGATAATGGTGGGCACAAGCCAGTATTTTCGATTGAATATATATGGTGCTATCTGGACCAGGGGCCAGTGACACAGCGCGCATTCCATGGGAAGGGGAATCTCACTCTTGTTTCCATGCTACAATGGTATGCTTCGTGTTAACCAAACCACTGTAATTTTTTTTATAACTGCATGTTATGACAAAATGCTTTCTGATTACCAGTTGTACGGTTGATAAAAATGAAAAAAAATAAAGTTTATTTTAAAAAATCATGTAGGGATTCAATAATTTGGTATGAAAGACGTATGAACGTTTTTCTCAGGTAGGTGAGTAAAGTTAGAAATCCTCTGTTACATAAAAACGTTAATCAGAACTTAAAGGCAGTAATTCAGGAAATAAATCAGCTGGTAAAAAAACAATTTTCCCTTTTTCTATCTTTAGACAAAGTGAAATTCGTTAACCTAAACTAAAGAGATCTAGAATGGAGGCCCTAGACCTGACAAGGGAAACTAACAATAAATGGATTAATTTAAGAGAAGTCGCAGCTTCGAACGATCTTAGAAAGTACTGGTGTCTAATAGCAGTGGATTGTGATCATGGGGTTTATCAGAAGTGCCAGAGGATCGGGCCGCTTTTTTGCACCCATTATTTGATTATTGCTATCTTTTAGGAAAGTTCCTCCCATCCTGGAAAGGTAGCATTATTGTAACTCTATACAAAAAGGGTGCAAAATTGTCTCCAGCAAGCTACAGGCAAATATCATTACTAGATACAGTAGGAAAACATGTTGCCAAAATGTAACCCGGTGGGTTGCCAAAAGGTCAGACCCCATGCTGCATAATTTTCCGAATGCGGGCGGATCGTTACACCCCTCATTTCCGGACCGTTTCTCTCCATGACCACTGGGTCTGAACTTTTGGCAACCCACCGGGCTGAGATCTCTCCTCCTGCTCCTCATACTGGCCCCCCCTCCTACTTGTCTTGATAAAGACCCGCCGCGACCACCAACTGGGGCGCACCAGGGTCGAAACGTTGACGCTTTACCACTGGTCCCGATACTCCAGGAGCATGTACATGAACCTTTTTGTCTCCTTGGAGAAGAATTTATACTCTGGCCACCCCTATTCCTTGTATATATTTTGTATATATGTGTCACTGTATTTAATGCACTGAGCACTTTGTTCACCACCAGTCACATTTCCCACACTTGTGTGTTTTTTGATGGTCCGATCACATTTATTGAAACCATTGGCATCATTGAATGAATTAATTCAGATGTAACATGTTTGTTTTTTACTAATATAAAGCATTGCTAGAAACCAATTCCTATTTCTCTATATGTCCTTGTTTCTAAGAGTTTGTTTTCAATATGTATTGAGCGCACCAAGCCTTTTTCAAAGTGATTGTTTTCACCCAACAGAACAACCTTTGTATTTAACCATGATTACCCAGGTTCTGAGGGAAACAGGGCCACCCCTTTCTATGTAAACCACAAGAGAAATGTGGTTATACAAGAAAACTTTCTATGGAAAAAAATGCAACTTTCTCTTACGTGGAATACTCTACATGGGATACGGAGAACGATTTTATTTTTATATTAAATTTGTTACCTCTGCTGATATTAATAGGCACCTGGGTCGCTGTCCAGAGGAGTGAGATAGTTTGCAATTTATGTAATCTCCATGTACAAGATTTAAATCATGTAATTTTTGCATGTACTTCCTTGCACTCTGCATGTCATCACTTTTTAAGACCGGTGTTTTTCAAACACAATTTGCAATCAGTACAAGAGGCATGTCAATGTTTGTGCGCCGCCCCCCCCCCCCCCAATAAAATAGTAAGTGCTAATATTTTATAAAAAATGTTCAATGCTTTTTAAATTTGTACTGGTGATGGTTTCATATTGTCTCAGTGAAATTTGGTAGGTTGGAATACATGACTTCTTTGTGCATGCTGTTACTTTTCCTTGGGAAGAGAGACTCTGTGATGTATTCTTCTACTTCTACTAGTATGTATGTTGAATTTATGATATCACTTTGCATTATGTCACTTTTTATTTTTCAATGAGAGGGGAACGTGTTGACAGTTGTATCTTTTTTCAATGTTTTTTAATCTGAATTGACGATTTGCTTGGAATTAATCTGTTGCTAATATCGATGTTGAATTTATGATAGCACTTTGCAAGGCGTCTCTTTTTTCCTTATGAATGAAATGGAATTTGCTAACGTTTTTTCTTTTGAAATCCTGTATTTTGGAATATTTGATTGTTCCTTGTAGTTTTGTACAGTTTTTATGTGGACCCCCATTGGAATTCAGAATCATAAAATAAAATTGAATTGATGTATTTGTTCGCATCATGTTATATTTTGCTGATCCTTTTTTGATATTACCAATCTGCAAATGTTACTTTCAAGTACGCAGCAGCAGGGACAATGTTGAGCTTATCATTGCTCAACCCTAAAACAAAATTAATATCCGGCTTCTCACCTATCATCATTCTGAAACCATTCCCGATATTAAGTCTGGAAAATGAAAACACAAAAGAAAAATTGATAATAAAACAATCACCAGGAAAAGTGACCTTGATCACAATTTACATTAACCGAATAGAAATATTCAGTGAGAACTTGAACAGTGATAATGGAGGCAAAAAGCTTGAAAGATCAACACTGCATGCTACAAAACCTAGGAAGATATGGCATTTCCCACTGCCTGGATTACCGAGGTCCAGCTAAGCTAAATGTAGCCATTGGTTAAGATAGGAAACTAGGATACAGCTATCGAAGAGTAAACTCTGTCTATATAGGGTGAGGCATAGTTTACCCAGAATTGCACTACCAGGCACATAGAAATATGTGAGGTAGAGAACGGTGCACACATACAGCATCACAGTAGACACTATTTTCCCTTCATAGAATGGCTATGAGCAGGAACCAGTGGAAAGAGACTTAATCAAGGTAGTCAGTCACCAGTGAGTCACCGGGCACTGAAGAGAAGCAAGACTGAAGAGAGGGATCCTGGATCACCCAATTATTTCCCGAATAGAGGATTAGTAGAGGTGTAAAACTGAAACAAAAAAGGCAGTTACACAGGTTTAGATGTTACAGAGATCAGAGTAAGTTAATGATTAGAAGGAATGAAATCATAATATAAATGTAAATTGCAGAATCATCAAGTCTAGCTGTTGCTAAAATAGGAATGGAGCATTTCTGTCTCTTGTGAAGGCATGGGAATGTGTTGCTTGAACGAAAGATACCATTATGAAGGCTGCGATAAAGAAAATTAGTTATGACAAATATATTTATTTTAGGACATTATAACTAAAATAATAATGCTATCAAATATTTTTTATCCATGAAAAAGCCCTTTTGACATAAAAATGGTATGATACTAAAAAATCGAATTTTTAATAATGTTATAAAACTATTGTAAGAAAAGTAGACTACAACAATATTGAAAAGTTAAGTGAATCTCCTAATACCAGTATGTGGATTAGACATATCTTCAATGAATGTAGCTGTAGAGTTAAGAATAGTATACAAATGTATACTTACCTCCACAATACTTTGTCAGTCAATATGTTTGCTATTATATTCTTTTATCACAATATTTTGTTAGTTGATAGTCTGACATCAGGGTCTGACGAGGACTGCCAGGGCCCTGAAACCTTAAGAGGTGATATGTTTGCGCTTTACAAATAGGAATTGTATTTTCATAATAATGTTGTTTGTTACAGGTGTTGCTTTATTTTAGTCTATCTATTGTTAATTGGCTGGATTGCTGGCTTGAATAGCCTGCAACATGTATTTGATCTATATATGTATGTACATTGACATGGCACAGCCTGTGGTGCCCTTATGGCATGACCCGGCTCTTCGAAAATGAACTCATGGTCTGCTAATGTATCAGCAATTGTCCTATGATTATTCTTAGATATTTACCATCATAGATCTTTTCATTGATGTTATACATCCTGCTTCTACTCCTCTACATTTTAACCCAGAGTATGCTGCATAATGGGAACATGGTAAAGGCAATGGAAAAGCTCTCTTTGCTATGATGACAACACCTTGCAAATAGGGAAATTATCATTAAAACACATAGTAGATGAGATTCACAGTAGGAAGTCACCTTGTCACGATCAAGCGATATGATATTGATCTCATCGGATTTCACCATTTCTTTCAATTGGCCACTTGCTCTTCCAGTACAATGCCTAAAACATCGTCATGCACTGACATTGAAACAGTGGGGAAGAGTCAGGGGGCACAGAAGGCTCTGGTGACCAAGGGTGAATGATGGGGGACAGCAAGGTCTAGTAAGATATAGTAACAAATTACAGCAATGCCTGGCAAGGGGAAGACCAACTTCAGCTTAGAAGGTAGATGAAAGACTTTGCAGGACACTGATTTTGACAGTGATTAAGCCAAGACTGTGTGCTAAAGGTTGTGATGAAAAGCCAAAAGTCTGGGTATTGAAAAGATGCAGTGCAAATATATCCTAAGGGATCAAATAGTAGCCTGAAAATGTCTCCTTTAGGGACAGAATGGCACTAGGGATTACAGAGAGGACTTGTTGCAAGTTCTGATGTAGATAGAAAAAAAGGCAAGCTCAGGCTAAGAAAAGACCCAGGTTGTTGCGGGCGGCGGTTGTGGTCCAAGCAGGTTCACAGGCAGGGAGTCGCATCGGAGCAAATGGACCGAGCGTGAAGGTTTCCCCCCACCGTCAGCCCATGATGTCCCACAACAGACTTTTTAATACTTTTTGTCTCCCTTCATGAGGCGAGACTTTTGGGAGATTCATCCATTATAGGAAGTCTACACTAATCAGGTTGTATTAGTTTCCAAAAGAATTTTTCTTCTCTACACCTTAGGCATGGACACCTTAGTGAGTGCCCACCAAGGAGTATGAATGAGTGTTTTGGTCCTGATGAATGCTGAGCCGACTCTGGGCTCCTTAGCAGAAACATGTTGACCATCTTTGTTTTCTTGTCACTTCAGTGAGGACTTATTGGTTCAAACTAACTCAACCAATCACCAGTCCATTGTTTTTCACTGTTTTTACTAGAGTTAGAGCTACCTTCTCAATAAAATTATTATTTGATGAGTAGCCCATACTCTTTTTAAGGCACTTCCCAATCACCATTTCCGTTCTTTTTCAATCCTTGTGGACCCAATGAAGACAACTGGCTACCGACCTTTACAGTTGGTGCCTGAGGGTCCTTTTTCTACACTGAGCACGTGCACCCTATCTCTTTACTATATCTCAGTACTCTTAGACGGTGGTAATTCCTATTCTGTCTATTGACACAAACTGGTTTTGTGTTTCATCCTCTGTTGTTTAATTCTTCTTTTTATTTTGACACTCTTATGTTGATTGCAATACATTTAGTTGGAAGGGGTAAAAGAGTGGTCCTAACAAAACCCTTTCTCTCTTGTTGTTTCATATAAGAAAAGACCCCCACTGAAGCCACTTAATCTCACTGGTCTTGCATTTTGAATCACCGCTCTCACAGGGAACTAAGAGTGAGTTGAGGCTAGAAATGCGATCAAAATCAAATCCAGGCCCTGTCAGGATCCTAAGGCTGCTGCAGAACAGTGAGCACAATTTGCTGGTGGTGGGTGTCAGATGTCAACCAGGAATAACTAAGGGTGGTGATCCCAGACTATACCTGCCTGATACTACAAGATCCAAAGAGTATGAGCTGGTGGATTCCAAGCCAAGGCTGGAGAAAAGAGGATTTGTGAATGAAGAAATCTTGTGTTCATTCTGGTACTTGGTAAAGTTAATAAGAGCTGGGCACTGGAGAACAAGATTGCAGGAGCTAAGAAGAGCCGCTGGTAACAGTTAGACGATTATAGACCAGAGGGCATAGGAAACAGCAAGTAGGAAAACGAAATTCCCAGAAAGGGGGAGTGAAGTCTTGCGGCAGAGAGCAATGGAATTTTTTTAAATCAACATAGTATTTTTAGATAAGAGATTACGCTTAAAAGCAGGTGTTGTGGACAGGAAACTGCCTTCCATTTTCTAGCAAAGAGATCTACAGAGCAGGAAGTTCTATAGAAGAATTTTGGAGCCACGGTCAAAGAGGAAAAACTGCAGCAAACTATCCATCTATTTCAAATAGTAACTGATCATGGTGTACAAGCAGGACAGAGAAATAGTGTATGAAGTTACAGAGTTTTTTACTGAAATAGAATGGAAAGAGACTATGGTCTCCATGCATCAACGCAGTTTGCCATAAACGTAGAAAGGATAAATCCTTTTCATCCATCAGGACCTTGGTGACTCAGCAAGGCAGGAACAGACCAGGAGCTGTGGCATAAATCAGGCAATCCACTGCCAGCTTCTTACTTACGCAAGATATGGAGGAAGTTGCTACAATGGTAGTAACTGCTCTTTTTTTAGGTTTTGCCTGGCGAGCTGCGCACTGCGCAGCTGCAGGGAAAACCTTATGAGAAGAGTAGAGTGCTTTGGTCCCCACCTCTGTTTCCATTGGCTAGCTCCATAAAAGGAGGCTAGCCATTGGAACAGAGATCTGTCCGTCATGGCCGGACCAGATTCGTGGGCATTCCCGCGATTTCTTCCCTCTCCGATCGTCATCGCGGCCGTGGGCGGGGTTTTTTTTTGTAGTCCGTTTGTTTTCTTCCCATTCAGCGGCCGACCGCCGCCGGAAGAAGTCCAGGTGAGTGCTTTTTTTGGTGCTGTTTGCCATTCCCCCCCTCCCGCTGTCCGTGTGCCCGTTCCTGCCCCCCTCCCGCTGTTCGTGTTCCCGCCCCCTTCCCGCTATCCGTTCCGCCCCCCCTCCCGCTGTCCGTGTGCCCGTAGGTGCTTGTTGTGTTTGTGTGCTTTTGCTTTCACCACGTCCCCCCACCTTGTGCTTTCACCAGGTTCCCCCGCCTTGTGCTCGCTCTGCCGTCTCTTTGAAATGCTCGAGCTGAAAAGAGCCCCCTCCCCTGATGACATGACTCTGCGCTGGGACTGGACCCTCCATATGCCATCTCTAAGGACCCTGCTATTCAAGCCTCGCGCGCTGCTTTATCACGCGTGCCCTCTGTTACGACTCGATTTCGGGCTTGTGCTCGCTCTGCCCTCTCTTCCAAATGCTCGGGATGAAAAGAGCCCGCTCCCCTGGTGACATGACTGCGCTGGAGCCCCCATATGCCATCTCTTAAGAACCCTGCTATTCAAGCTTCACGAGCTGCTTTATCCAGCGTGCCCTCTGTTCCGGCTGCCGTCTTCGACCTTTAGATGCTGCTGTAAACAATCAGGCCGGACTTTGGATCACAATCAACACCCAAACTGGGAGGCATTTAAAAAGCGCATGTCAACAGCAAGACACTTGCCCTCATAACATTGTGTCTTGTGATTACTGCAGACAGAAAGGAGCAGTCCTGTAAAGAGACCAATCCGTCAATGGGTGTCTGAGGCGTGGGCGTGTTTGGAGCTGGCTTGGTGATGGGCCCCTGGCAGAATAGTCGACAATAACGTTTTACAGAGCCCGTCCCCCCTCACCCCTCCCGTTGTCCGTGAGGCCGTCCCCCCTCCCGCTGTCCGTGTGCCTTCCCCCCTCCCGCTGTCCCTTCCCCTCCCCTCGTTAGTTAATGGGTGTCTGAGGCGGGTGCGTTACCAGAGTGCAGCCATTGGTGCTTTGCAGGTAACTTTTTAGGATGGCTGAGTATGACGTCTGATGCAGTGTGTGTATACTGACCAGTTAAGATGGATGATGCCTGGATGCGGGCAGCAATGTCTCATAGTGGTTTTACATTGAAACTTGTATCTGTTGTAGGCGAGCTGATGCTTGTGTTAGATTCACATGCAGAATTGTACTTTGGCTTCGCTGTGGGAGCTACAGACCAGGAAACAGATTGTTTTCTTCAATGTATGTATTTTACATTGTGCTTATGTTGAGGTGATGCTGCAATTATGTACAGTTTGAGGTAACAAAACGGATGTTTTGTTTTCATATTCCAATAACCATCATGTGTGGGTGCCGGTTTGCAAGCTCCCGCTGCTGTGGTGGCAAGAGAAAGCTGAGCATTCTTTGGCATCCCTGAAGTATCAATGGAAAGTCGGGATTTTATGTGGAAAAATGGGCACCCACTTCACTGTTGCTTATGGAGTGACTCGACCGCGATTATATTTTTTCAAAGTTGGGTGCTAGTAAACTTAGGACAGCGTTAGTTGTTTGGGAACGATTAAAACATTGCTGTCGTGCAGTGTGGGGTGTGTGTTTCCATTTTAGAGGCCTAAATTTGTGTGCTGTCCCTCCCGCTCCCAGGCATCATCTGGTAATGTGGACGGTTGTTTTATTGTGATGTGAATGTTTTACTGTGATGTATCAGGGTTCAAAAGTACTGTGTGAACAGCCATGCGGACAACCAACCCCCTAATGCAAAACGGTGGAGCACGAGTCAAAGGTCGGGTACAGCTGGTTCATTTAATGGTTGTATCAATCAATAAAGGCTAGCTAGTTTAAGGGAAATATTTTGGAGACTCAGGTACGTCAGCAGTAACAATATGCGGAAAAAACACTGTTTTCTTTTGAAAGCCCTCACCCACCGACCTAGTCGGTGGCATGCTTCATCATCGGGCCCACCACAGTGGCACCGAATGTGCCCCGGGTGTGCTTCAACGCCAGGTGACTGCGGAGCTGGTATTTTGCTGAGTGTGCAGTGAAGGGGTGTGAAGGTGAGAAATTAAAATGCTATCCAGGAGGTCCCAGCACCCGAGGGTTTAGCAATATTTAATAAACTGGGCCTCTGTTAGCAGGTTAAAAAGGCAATAGGACGTTTTAAGGGAGAGTTACAATGACCTCCAGCGTCCAGTGTGGTCTACATGTTTCAGCCAGTGCCTTTTGTTGTAAGCTGGCTTTCCTCAGGACCAAAGAGGGTGAAAAGTGCAAAATTATAATAAACTATATTAAGTGAGTGTTGTTATTTTCTCTATGTGTCGCGCACGCTAAGGCGCTGTAACTGTTAGAGGGGGATTCCCTCAAGCTTTTCTACACAGAACACATAGGACAAAGACAAGACGTACAAGGAAGAGTCATGTTAGGGTTGCATTAAGTAAAAGAACCACTTTTGCCGGCTTATAAGGTGGTGTTCGACCTATATGCGGCTATGGTGAGCTCATGGGGACTCCATAGAGCTTGTGAGGGTATATTGAACCGTTAGTGAGGGGTGGTGGGCTAAAAACGAAATCACAAGGTGAGGTACAGGAAAGTAATGGTACTAGGTCCTCACTCTGTTATTTCAATGTAAAAAGCCTCATGGGTCGCCTGGCAGAGAAAGAGACCCTGTAGGGATAAAAATGAGACATGCAAGGCTTTCTAACCTGTAGGGAGAGAAAGTGCTTACCCCATTTGCAGGATTAGAGGGTTACTCACGAGTAGTTCGGTCTGGTTCCTCCTGGGACCTATTCGTCCATCCGCGGCGCCCGAAATGCAGTGAATGGGCCGCATTGTATGTCTTTTTATACTCTTATCGTAATCTATTTCACCTGGTTAGAATAGAAAGAGAAGGAGGTATGCGCGTAGATCGCCATGTCATGCTGCGGCGGTCTGCACATGTGCAGGGAAGCAGCGTGTGGGCTCGCGCATGCGCGGAAGCAAGGAGCGCGTCAATGCGCATGCGCAGGAACGGGTCTCTTATGCGCATGCGTGGTGCGTCGCCGAGTGTGATGCCAACGCGAGCGCTGACGCGTGTATTGACAACGCGAGCGCTGGGCAATGTGAACAGCCTGTAAGTGAACAGGTGTGTGTAGGCGCTGAATATGCGCTAGCCAGAAGGTCATAATAAACGAAGTATTGGGCCACTGTGTGGAGATATGGGTAATACCCATCGTGCTTAGAATATACTAAGTAGAAACAGGGATCACTAGTTGGAGAGAGAGGGTCAAGGAGGGCGCTCATGCAAGGGAGCAGGGGCACCAGTTTTGAGCCATAAGGAGTGGTATGGATGCAAAGGCTCACATAGTGTGCCAGGTGCTACTGGGTTGGTTTGTAGAATCGGACCGGGGAGGTTTTCATTGGCTCATAGCCCGAGCTGTATTAGTGGGCATGTTATGGTTATACTGTTAGGCTATTCCATGGAATGGCATCGTTCAGGCCATGGATGTGTGTGGCTAAGCGGTAAATCCAACGCTGCTCTTTTTGTAGGAGGAATCTCTCATCTTTGGCATTGTCAAATTTCTCAATGACAGTCCAGGAGAAGTCATTCGGTGTGTGGTTGTGGGTCAGGAAGTGATCTGTGAGTTTACTGATATTTTTCCCACATCTTATTGTACTCCTGTGTTCAGTCATTCTTGTGCGTACCTTACGAGTGGTCATGCCAATGTATCTCAGGCCGCATCTGCAAGTTATCAGGTAGACTAGGTTGGTAGAGTTGCAGTTAGTGAAATTTCGCTGCGTCCAGGTTTTGCCAGGTTCCAGATTGAGTGTTTTTGACGGAGATGTAAGGTGGCATACGCTGCAGTTGTTGCAGGGTTGGTGTCCGGTGATTTTGGGCAGGCCCCATGCATTAACAATTGTGTTGTCTCTGTTCTGATTGGTCGTGCGTGGCCTGGTATTGACCAATTGATCTCTTAGGTTGGTGGCTCTTTTGTAAGCAAAACGTGGTTTTTCCCATTGTCTGGTGCCTGAGTTGATAATTTTCCAATTCCGTTGTATAATGTTGGAAATTTGGTTCGATGCTGTGTTGTACGTTGTTACACAGGTAAGGACTGGTTCTTCCTCAGGTTTGTCGTAGTTTTCCAGGAGGGCTTCTCGGTTTTGATTCCTTGCTCTTTTGCGGGTTTGATTTATTATCCTGGTAGGGTAACCACGGTCCCTGAGTTTGTGTACCAGGTCATTGGACTGTTGTTTATAGTCCTTGATATTACTGCAATTGCGCCTGATACGCAGAAACTGCCCATAGGGCAAGTTTTCCCTCAGGTGTCGAGGGTGAAAACTGTCAAATCTGAGCAGTGAATTCCTTGCTGTGGGTTTGTAGTAGGTGGTGGTGGTAAGTTTCCCATTCTCAGGTTTGATGTTCAGGTCCAGGAAGGGTAGTTCAGTGGCACTGCTGGTGCATGTGAAGCGTAAGTAGGGGTCCAGTTGGTTGACCCAGAGCATGAAATTGTCCAGTGATTCTTGGTTTCCTTTCCATATTAAGAGTATATCGTCGATATACCGGCGCCACATTCGTATGTTGGCAGAGAAAGGGTTGGTGGGTTGTTGTACGTGAGTGTCTTCAAAGTGGGCTACGTACAATCCTGCCACAGTAGGGGCAAAAACACTGCCCATAGACGTTCCATTCGTCTGCAAGTAGTGCGTGCCTTCATATTCGAAATAGTTCTCTTTGAGAGCCAGAGCCGCGCAGTCTAAGATGAAGCTTCGGGGGGTGTTGTGTTCCCAAGGGCTTGTCATTAGGACATCATGTAACACTTGGAGTGTAGCGTCCTGTGGTAGGCTAGTATATAGGCTTTCTATGTCTAGTCCTGCCATGAGTTCTGTGGTGGGGTCAAAATCAATTTCTTGAATCACACTAAGAAGGTGTTTGGTGTCTTTTATGTAAGAGGGGGTCTTTTGGACGAGTGGGTTTAGGAAGAAATCACAGAACCGAGATAGGGGCTCAAGGAGTGACTTGATCCCCGATACGATGGGTCTCCCGGGTGGTGGGGAGATACCTTTATGTATCTTGGGGACCGTATAGAAGTAAGGGGTCTTTATTTCTTTGGGACAAAGGTAGTCCGCCTCTTGTTTAGAGATGTGTTCGTTGTCTTTAGCATTGGTGACCAGTTGGTTGATGGTGACTTGAAGTTGTTCAGTCGGGTCTTTGGTGAGGCGTTTGTAGTTCCTTGTGTCACTGAGGAGCCTCTTACATTCGAGGTCGTAGTCTGTTTTATTCATCAGGACTATTCCTCCCCCTTTATCAGCTGGTTTGATCACCAGGGTGGGGTCACTTTGTAGGCGTTGGATGGTACTTCTATCTTTATTGGATAGGTTGTTGAAGGTGTCCTTTTGTTGAAGGTTTTGTATATCGGTGTAGACTGCCTGTTCGAACGTCAGGATTTCGACCGGGATGCTACCCGGTGGAGGGGTGAAGGTGGATTTCATTCTCAGGCCTGTCTCATTTGGCGTGCCTGTTGTCTCCAACATGATGTTATCCTTTTTCTCAAAGAAAGCTTTAAGTTTAAGTTTTCTGAAGAACTCGGCAAGCTCAACGTGTAATTTGAACATGTCTAGCCTGGGAGTGGGGACAAATGAAAGGCCTTTGTTGAGTACTTCCATTTCTTCTGTTGTTAACTGAGTATCTGATAGGTTGAACACCAGTGGGTGTTGGGGTGTTATTTGCTGGTTCCCGGTTGTTCCCTGGTTTTGTTTCTTGTGTTGGCGCTCACAGGTTCTTCCTCTGGGGTCCATTGGACATGTCCCGAGTTCCGTCTCTTGCCCCGGCCTCTTCTGCCCTGGGATAAAAAAGGATACCGTGGGTTTTGGTTCCCTTGAAAGAACGGCATGTTGCCTTGGGGATACATGTGTGGGTATCCGAAGTAAGGAGGTGGGAAGTGGCCTAGAAGGGGCGGTGGTGGCCCGTAATTTTGGTTTTGGGGGCCTTGCCATGGTTGTTGCCAATGTTGTCCCCGTCTTCCTCTTCCTCTTGATGTGTTGGATCCTGTGCTGGAGTTGCTAGAGGTGCTTGAGACGGAGCTGTTGTCTGAGTTGTCAAAAGTTTTTTTGGGGGGGGGTGTAGTCGTCCTCCGAGTATGGGTAAGTTTTAGAATAGCTGAATCTCTTCAGGTCTTTCTCGAATTTCTTAATTTTGGTCTGAGTTAGGTAGTCTTTATATTCCGCTATTTCGCGGTTTTGGTCCTCGAGTTTCTTCTTGAAACCCGTTATGGTGGTTTTGAAATGGGACTCTGTTGCTTGAATTTCTATCATGATTGCATCTGATAGACGTTTGGCAGTTTTGATGATTAAGACTAGCCAGTCCCTAGTACAGTGCCAGGCGATCTGGGCCCAGTCTTTACGAAATGCTGCGTCGTCCAGGAAGATCCTGGGGGCATTGGTGACTAGAAGGCCGGTAGGAGCTGTATTGGTGCGTAAGTATTGTGCCAGAATGACCCCATGCAGAACAGTCCGGATCCTGTTCCTCTTTTTCTCCGTAAGTGAATCCCAGTCCGTTGTTTGTGCTACAGTGGCAGGGATGTTGAAGTCTGCCAGGAGTGAGGGGTCAGCTAGAATCTCGCTGATATCCTCAGCAGTGTAAGTAAGGCCCATATTTTCGGCCATGTTGTAGGGAAGGGAGCTCTCACAGCTGCGCGCTGCTTAGTGGTATGCAGATCAACAAGAGAGAGAGGACTAGATAAGCTAGCCTGTATCCCCAGTTTATATATATCAATCAATAAAGGCTAGCTAGTTTGAGGGAAATATTTTGGAGACTCAGGTACGTCAGCAGTAACAATATGCGGAAAAAACACTGTTTTCCTTTGAAAGCCCTCACCCACCGACCTAGTCGGTGGCATGCTTCATCATCGGGCCCACCACAGTGGCACCGAATGTGCCCCGGGTGTGCTTCAACGCCAGGTGACTGCGGAGCTGGTATTTTGCTGAGTGTGCAGTGAAGGGGTGTGAAGGTGAGAAATTAAAATGCTATCCAGGAGGTCCCAGCACCCGAGGGTTTAGCAATATTTAATAAACTGGGCCTCTGTTAGCAGGTTAAAAAGGCAATAGGACGTTTTAAGGGAGAGTTACAATGACCTCCAGCGTCCAGTGTGGTCTACATGTTTCAGCCAGTGCCTTTTGTTGTAAGCTGGCTTTCCTCAGGACCAAAGAGGGTGAAAAGTGCAAAATTATAATAAACTATATTAAGTGAGTGTTGTTATTTTCTCTATGTGTCGCGCACGCTAAGGCGCTGTAACTGTTAGAGGGGGATTCCCTCAAGCTTTTCTACACAGAACACATAGGACAAAGACAAGACGTACAAGGAAGAGTCATGTTAGGGTTGCATTAAGTAAAAGAACCACTTTTGCCGGCTTATAAGGTGGTGTTCGACCTATATGCGGCTATGGTGAGCTCATGGGGACTCCATAGAGCTTGTGAGGGTATATTGAACCGTTAGTGAGGGGTGGTGGGCTAAAAACGAAATCACAAGGTGAGGTACAGGAAAGTAATGGTACTAGGTCCTCACTCTGTTATTTCAATGTAAAAAGCCTCATGGGTCGCCTGGCAGAGAAAGAGACCCTGTAGGGATAAAAATGAGACATGCAAGGCTTTCTAACCTGTAGGGAGAGAAAGTGCTTACCCCATTTGCAGGATTAGAGGGTTACTCACGAGTAGTTCGGTCTGGTTCCTCCTGGGACCTATTCGTCCATCCGCGGCGCCCGAAATGCAGTGAATGGGCCGCATTGTATGTCTTTTTATACTCTTATCGTAATCTATTTCACCTGGTTAGAATAGAAAGAGAAGGAGGTATGCGCGTAGATCGCCATGTCATGCTGCGGCGGTCTGCACATGTGCAGGGAAGCAGCGTGTGGGCTTGCGCATGCGCGGAAGCAAGGAGCGCGTCAATGCGCATGCGCAGGAACGGGTCACATTCGGTGCCACTGTGGTGGGCCCGATGATGAAGCATGCCACCGACTAGGTCGGTGGGTGAGGGCTTTCAAAGGAAAACAGTGTTTTTTCCGCATATTGTTACTGCTGACGTACCTGAGTCTCCAAAATATTTCCCTTAAACTAGCTAGCCTTTATTGATTGATATATATAAACTGGGGATACAGGCTAGCTTATCTAGTCCTCTCTCTCTTGTTGATCTGCATACCACTAAGCAGCGCGCAGCTGTGAGAGCTCCCTTCCCTACAACATGGCCGAAAATATGGGCCTTACTTACACTGCTGAGGATATCAGCGAGATTCTAGCTGACCCCTCACTCCTGGCAGACTTCAACATCCCTGCCACTGTAGCACAAACAACGGACTGGGATTCACTTACGGAGAAAAAGAGGAACAGGATCCGGACTGTTCTGCATGGGGTCATTCTGGCACAATACTTACGCACCAATACAGCTCCTACCGGCCTTCTAGTCACCAATGCCCCCAGGATCTTCCTGGACGACGCAGCATTTCGTAAAGACTGGGCCCAGATCGCCTGGCACTGTACTAGGGACTGGCTAGTCTTAATCATCAAAACTGCCAAACGTCTATCAGATGCAATCATGATAGAAATTCAAGCAACAGAGTCCCATTTCAAAACCACCATAACGGGTTTCAAGAAGAAACTCGAGGACCAAAACCGCGAAATAGCGGAATATAAAGACTACCTAACTCAGACCAAAATTAAGAAATTCGAGAAAGACCTGAAGAGATTCAGCTATTCTAAAACTTACCCATACTCGGAGGACGACTACACCCCCCCCAAAAAAACTTTTGACAACTCAGACAACAGCTCCGTCTCAAGCACCTCTAGCAACTCCAGCACAGGATCCAACACATCAAGAGGAAGAGGAAGACGGGGACAACATTGGCAGCAACCATGGCAAGGCCCCCAAAACCAAAATTACTGGCCACCATCGCCCCTTCTAGGCCACTTCCCACCTCCTTACTTCGGATACCCACACATGTATCCCCAAGGCAACATGCCGTTCTTTCAAGGGAACCAAAACCCACGGTATCCTTTTTTATCCCAGGGCAGAAGAGGCCGGGGCAAGAGACGGAACTCGGGACATGTCCAATGGACCCCAGAGGAAGAACCTGTGAGCGCCAACACAAGAAACAAAACCAGGGAACAACCGGGAACCAGCAAATAACACCCCAACACCCACTGGTGTTCAACCTATCAGATACTCAGTTAACAACAGAAGAAATGGAAGTACTCAACAAAGGCCTTTCATTTGTCCCCACTCCCAGGCTAGACATGTTCAAATTACACGTTGAGCTTGCCGAGTTCTTCAGAAAACTTAAACTTAAAGCTTTCTTTGAGAAAAAGGATAACATCATGTTGGAGACAACAGGCACGCCAAATGAGACAGGCCTGAGAATGAAATCCACCTTCACCCCTCCACCGGGTAGCATCCCGGTCGAAATCCTGACGTTCGAACAGGCAGTCTACACCGATATACAAAACCTTCAACAAAAGGACACCTTCAACAACCTATCCAATAAAGATAGAAGTACCATCCAACGCCTACAAAGTGACCCCACCCTGGTGATCAAACCAGCTGATAAAGGGGGAGGAATAGTCCTGATGAATAAAACAGACTACGACCTCGAATGTAAGAGGCTCCTCAGTGACACAAGGAACTACAAACGCCTCACCAAAGACCCGACTGAACAACTTCAAGTCACCATCAACCAACTGGTCACCAATGCTAAAGACAACGAACACATCTCTAAACAAGAGGCGGACTACCTTTGTCCCAAAGAAATAAAGACCCCTTACTTCTATACGGTCCCCAAGATACATAAAGGTATCTCCCCACCACCCGGGAGACCCATCGTATCGGGGATCAAGTCACTCCTTGAGCCCCTATCTCGGTTCTGTGATTTCTTCCTAAACCCACTCGTCCAAAAGACCCCCTCTTACATAAAAGACACCAAACACCTTCTTAGTGTGATTCAAGAAATTGATTTTGACCCCACCACAGAACTCATGGCAGGACTAGACATAGAAAGCCTATATACTAGCCTACCACAGGACGCTACACTCCAAGTGTTACATGATGTCCTAATGACAAGCCCTTGGGAACACAACACCCCCCGAAGCTTCATCTTAGACTGCGCGGCTCTGGCTCTCAAAGAGAACTATTTCGAATATGAAGGCACGCACTACTTGCAGACGAATGGAACGTCTATGGGCAGTGTTTTTGCCCCTAGTGTGGCAGGATTGTACGTAGCCCACTTTGAAGACACTCACGTACAACAACCCACCAACCCTTTCTCTGCCAACATACGAATGTGGCGCCGGTATATCGACGATATACTCTTAATATGGAAAGGAAACCAAGAATCACTGGACAATTTCATGCTCTGGGTCAACCAACTGGACCCCTACTTACGCTTCACATGCACCAGCAGTGCCACTGAACTACCCTTCCTGGACCTGAACATCAAACCTGAGAATGGGAAACTTACCACCACCACCTACTACAAACCCACAGCAAGGAATTCACTGCTCAGATTTGACAGTTTTCACCCTCGACACCTGAGGGAAAACTTGCCCTATGGGCAGTTTCTGCGTATCAGGCGCAATTGCAGTAATATCAAGGACTATAAACAACAGTCCAATGACCTGGTACACAAACTCAGGGACCGTGGTTACCCTACCAGGATAATAAATCAAACCCGCAAAAGAGCAAGGAATCAAAACCGAGAAGCCCTCCTGGAAAACTACGACAAACCTGAGGAAGAACCAGTCCTTACCTGTGTAACAACGTACAACACAGCATCGAACCAAATTTCCAACATTATACAACGGAATTGGAAAATTATCAACTCCGGCACCAGACAATGGGAAAAACCACGTTTTGCTTACAAAAGAGCCACCAACCTAAGAGATCAATTGGTCAATACCAGGCCACGCACGACCAATCAGAACAGAGACAACACAATTGTTAATGCATGGGGCCTGCCCAAAATCACCGGACACCAACCCTGCAACAACTGCAGCGTATGCCACCTTACATCTCCGTCAAAAACACTCAATCTGGAACCTGGCAAAACCTGGACGCAGCGAAATTTCACTAACTGCAACTCTACCAACCTAGTCTACCTGATAACTTGCAGATGCGGCCTGAGATACATTGGCATGACCACTCGTAAGGTACGCACAAGAATGACTGAACACAGGAGTACAATAAGATGTGGGAAAAATATCAGTAAACTCACAGATCACTTCCTGACCCACAACCACACACCGAATGACTTCTCCTGGACTGTCATTGAGAAATTTGACAATGCCAAAGATGAGAGATTCCTCCTACAAAAAGAGCAGCGTTGGATTTACCGCTTAGCCACACACATCCATGGCCTGAACGATGCCATTCCATGGAATAGCCTAACAGTATAACCATAACATGCCCACTAATACAGCTCGGGCTATGAGCCAATGAAAACCTCCCCGGTCCGATTCTACAAACCAACCCAGTAGCACCTGGCACACTATGTGAGCCTTTGCATCCATACCACTCCTTATGGCTCAAAACTGGTGCCCCTGCTCCCTTGCATGAGCGCCCTCCTTGACCCTCTCTCTCCAACTAGTGATCCCTGTTTCTACTTAGTATATTCTAAGCACGATGGGTATTACCCATATCTCCACACAGTGGCCCAATACTTCGTTTATTATGACCTTCTGGCTAGCGCATATTCAGCGCCTACACACACCTGTTCACTTACAGGCTGTTCACATTGCCCAGCGCTCGCGTTGTCAATACACGCGTCAGCGCTCGCGTTGGCATCACACTCGGCGACGCACCACGCATGCGCATAAGAGACCCGTTCCTGCGCATGCGCATTGACGCGCTCCTTGCTTCCGCGCATGCGCGAGCCCACACGCTGCTTCCCTGCACATGTGCAGACCGCCGCAGCATGACATGGCGATCTACGCGCATACCTCCTTCTCTTTCTATTCTAACCAGGTGAAATAGATTACGATAAGAGTATAAAAAGACATACAATGCGGCCCATTCACTGCATTTCGGGCGCCGCGGATGGACGAATAGGTCCCAGGAGGAACCAGACCGAACTACTCGTGAGTAACCCTCTAATCCTGCAAATGGGGTAAGCACTTTCTCTCCCTACAGGTTAGAAAGCCTTGCATGTCTCATTTTTATCCCTACAGGGTCTCTTTCTCTGCCAGGCGACCCATGAGGCTTTTTACATTGAAATAACAGAGTGAGGACCTAGTACCATTACTTTCCTGTACCTCACCTTGTGATTTCGTTTTTAGCCCACCACCCCTCACTAACGGTTCAATATACCCTCACAAGCTCTATGGAGTCCCCATGAGCTCACCATAGCCGCATATAGGTCGAACACCACCTTATAAGCCGGCAAAAGTGGTTCTTTTACTTAATGCAACCCTAACATGACTCTTCCTTGTACGTCTTGTCTTTGTCCTATGTGTTCTGTGTAGAAAAGCTTGAGGGAATCCCCCTCTAACAGTTACAGCGCCTTAGCGTGCGCGACACATAGAGAAAATAACAACACTCACTTAATATAGTTTATTATAATTTTGCACTTTTCACCCTCTTTGGTCCTGAGGAAAGCCAGCTTACAACAAAAGGCACTGGCTGAAACATGTAGACCACACTGGACGCTGGAGGTCATTGTAACTCTCCCTTAAAACGTCCTATTGCCTTTTTAACCTGCTAACAGAGGCCCAGTTTATTAAATATTGCTAAACCCTCGGGTGCTGGGACCTCCTGGATAGCATTTTAATTTCTCACCTTCACACCCCTTCACTGCACACTCAGCAAAATACCAGCTCCGCAGTCACCTGGCGTTGAAGCACACCCGGGGCACATTCGGTGCCACTGTGGTGGGCCCGATGATGAAGCATGCCACCGACTAGGTCGGTGGGTGAGGGCTTTCAAAGGAAAACAGTGTTTTTTCCGCATATTGTTACTGCTGACGTACCTGAGTCTCCAAAATATTTCCCTTAAACTAGCTAGCCTTTATTGATTGATATATATAAACTGGGGATACAGGCTAGCTTATCTAGTCCTCTCTCTCTTGTTGATCTGCATATCATTTAATGGTTGACCTTTGACCTGTACAAATCATTTTATTGAACGTACGCCACAGAACTCACTTTTATTTGTATCTTGTTACAAATGTTTTGGCGTCGAGTCAGTATGCCCTCAGCTTCTATATTTGTTTTTTATGAATATTTTGTTTTTTACATTGACTGTTACCACCAATCCACAAATGCACAACATTGGGTGCAGAGATCTTTAGCTTTAAGGGTAGAAATGAAGGAAACAATCTAAGAGAAGTGTTAGTCTTTTGAGGATGAGCTCTGGGTGTTTATGTGTTTGTTAGTAATTGCTGTCAGCTAAGATCGTCCGTAGGGTACAATAGGTCTCACATTTGAAAGAGATTAAGCTAATAGCAATGTAAAGGACAATGCCATTTATTTATCTGTTTTAAAAACCAACACATAAATACAAAATTTGTCATTTACAATGCCAATAGCTCTAACTTTTCCAAAGGTGAAACCATTGCATTGTAAATGCTTGTTACTAAAATGTGTGTCAGAGAGTGAGGCCTGGTATGTTTAGCCAATGTGCGCTATACATCGCTATAGGAAAAAGGTATGAATGGATTACCTTGTAGTGCAGTTGCACAATTGCTTAATCCCCTTCAATATAAATGTGGTTTCACATTTATCTCTGCACTTCCAGTGCCTTCTGCTTTAATCACAAGTATAGTATTAGTTTTGTGGACACGTATCCATGCAACACATTCTGATATTGAAATCTCATCCGTATGCAAAAAGAATTGCTTCTCAAAAGAGTGATTTGTTTTCGGTCAATGTGTAAGTGGGATATCTTCTCAATGTGAAATCTTTATGCAGCTTCAGCATAAAAAATGTAATTTAATTCCTGTGAAACTGAGAAATATTGCAGAGGCCACAAAGCCTGGAATAATGAAATTCTGTTTTCATGGGGTGTTATTGGAATCCGAGGGAGGAATGCCCAGAGTGATAGCAGCAAGAATATTGATAATGTGGCGCACACAAAGCAGCAAGTAAAGGCGTAAAGGCTCGTGGCAATCTACTAATTTACTACATAGTCTAAATCCAGATGATTGTTCAGAATTAGCAATCGCACAGCTGGCTTGTTTGAACCTCTTTCAGTTTACAAAGGCGGGACATAGTCTCAAAGGTATTGTCAAAATCCAGAATTTACTAAATTTGTAAAATGTGCCCTCTTAGGTGAGTAAATTTAAAAAGGCGCTTTAATTTGTATGAAATTTGCCTATTATCCAATTGAAAACATTTTCACTTGTGTTGAGGATTTAACATTTTGAACTGACATATGCCATTGGCAGAGTTCACACAACACACTGTTATCGTTTCTATCTCTTGAAATTCGCAACCCCTATCACTTGCTCGCATCTAATTTATGAGGAAGTAATACAATACTTTCGCAAACTACACATGAATACCTTTCTCGGTTGTTTTTAGCTTCTTTATGCAGAGGTAAATCTGGCTCGAATCACGCTCACTTTAAGCAGGACTAATAACAACAATTAATGATTATTGGTTATTGATTAGTAATTAAGCACGCCTACGTTATTCCTTTTAATACGAGTCACTTACTGAGGTAAGTAACTTAGGTTTATGTGAATCGGGGCTTGCAGCGGTTTATAAAACGCTTGGCTTGAATGCAGAGCTTTTATATAACAAGTTGGCATATGCTCCGCGCCTCAATTTTATAAGCCATCTATTTTTGCAAGCTTAAACTGACATGGTCTTTCATCTTTACAATTCAGTGCTCACGCAAATAGGAAACGACAGAATAGTTTACTGAGTGGCAACACAGGGCAGATGGTACCGTATGGGTGGGCTCATTTAAATAAAAACTGACATCACTTCCAGAGAGTAGCTGACATCCAATGACAGCTAAGCGAACTGTAAATTGTCAGTGGGGGGAAACTGCCAGGTGTTTACGTTCCGCCTCGGACATGTGGCGGCTCACGAGCTGTCAGAAATCTGTCATCCTGTAATACTATATGAATCTCGGTGTGTTTCTTCTATCTCTCGGGTGCAGCAGATAAGTGACATACAATATTTGATTGGAAACACTGAAGCACGGTAAACGCCGTGAGGCACATTGAAAAGATCCGAGCGTTATCCAGGGGCCGTGACGCAAGAGAACAGCTCAGTCGTAAGGACCATTGAACGGAGCTTCGGCGTCTCTGTGCTACGACTGCTTCTGGGTCACTTAGGGCGTGTGAAAATAATTTCTTACAGTCTGGCCGAAATATTGTTTCTTAAATATTACTTGCAAAATTATACTCCCATCGCGAATAATAACATAAAACCTGCAACAAATGGGGTCATATTTTCGTATACGACATTTAGGACACAATCAGCTAGATTCATGAAAGGAAATTGCGCTCGCAAAGGGCCCCTTTGTGAGCGCAATTTTTGCATTTGGGATTCATCATCCCAAATGCAAAAATCGCTATTTGCGAAATCGCATATTTGCGAGGAATTGCATTTAAGGAATCTCTATTAGAGATTCCTTAAATGCAATTCATTAACCAATTTTAAATTGCGAATTCGCAAAATTTGGCCGCTATTTACCACGAAGTCTGACTTCGTGGTAAAGAGCGAAAAAATAGAAATATGTACTTTAGTGCATTTTTCTCTGTTGCATGTTACACACACACATGTCCTTTGGACATGTGTGTGCAACACCTGGGTAAATTGGCATTTCAGGGGTGCTACAGGGTGTCCTTTGGACACCCCTGGCACCCTTGAAATCGCTATCTTATTTGCGATTAGCAAATTGCTAATCGCAAATAAGGAATGTGTAGGAATCGCAATTTATTTAGCGATTCCTACATGAATCCCGTTTTGCAAGTCCTTTATAGCGATTCCTTAATAATCGCTATTAAGGACTCGCAAAACGGCTCTTTGATTAATCTAGCTGTAAATTTCTGTCAGGTGATGTTCTTACCAACGACAATCTGAGATACAATCCATTATTACCAAGTGCGCGCGATTTATATAGGGACTCTGGTATCGAGTTGGAAAGCAGCCCGGGTGGGACAGGCCCTATCCTTGGGAGGCTGAAGGGGAGTGGGATGCGTTTAAGTCTGGGTGGGCACAAAAGCATCGCCGAGGCGAGCTGGCCACGGTCTTTCTATAGACACATGCAGTACACGGGCTGGTGCTGTGGAGAAAGACAGCCAAGCTCGTCTGCGCTGTGCCAGACCATGCAGGACTGGACTTTTTCATGAGCTTCTCTTTAGAGCACCCGTCGATTTTTATTTTTTTTCTGCACATTTATATACCACGAATTCGACCCGAAGGTATTGGAGAATTTTACACGAGCACCCGTTAGGTTACACGTTACTTTTACCCAACCCATGATTTCAAACTTTAGACTTTCAAATAAACTGTTGTGGCTTTTTCCCGAAAAATATTGAGAAGGGAACCCTATGAAAGGCACTGGAGGGGGTCAAGTTAGCTGGCTGCGCTCACTCAGTGTGCTAGGAAGGCGGTATGAAACATGTTTTCGGTCTTCTGCCAGCTCTCTGTGCAGCCCTACGGAGCTACTGGTTTCGAGCACAGAATCAACTCCCACGCACCATGTGATCTTAATCGATGTCCCGAGGTCTCAGCTAAATGACTGTAATTAGCTAATGTTGGCAAAATATCTCTGCTCATCAGAGCTAGCTTGAAGGATGGCTCCTGTGTTAGTCAGAATCAAGGTGACATTGCTGTCTTAGGCAGTTCTGTTATGTTATGTTATGTTATGTTACAGTGATTTATAACGCGCAGCGCTACTCAAGAGTGCCCTGGCGTGAAGAGCCAGTAGTGGAAACAGTATGGAACTGGGGGAATGTATCATTAAGAAAACAGCAGGGTTTGTAGTCTTTTCTTGAAAATAGAGGGGTCGCTCGTGAATGCTGCGCAGTTCAAGGGGAAGAGAATTTCAGTGCCACACAGTTGTGCCCTTTGGCATCAGTCACTATACTTCTGATTACATCATATAACATTTGACCTTTATGGGAAGTCAGTGTTATTTGTAACACCAGCTTTATTGAATTTAAGACTATGTTATTAAACAGTGATTGGAAACAGCCACACACAAGATTACCTGCTAAAATTAGCAAAAACTAAAACCATCCTTTTATATCGGTAAGATATTTCATGGGTAGGTCACACGAGTTGCACGTCACAACGTAAGGGAAGCAAATGCAGCTCCTGGTTACTGTTACTTGGTGTCCATGGATCATTTGTGCTTTTATTCTAGAGTGTTGGTAATGAGAATTTGTCAGCCTCTATATCATATCGTTTTAGGCGAGATTTCTCATGATCTGACGGTGCTGCTACGATTGTATGTCGGAATTACGCATGCCTTTAGAACGCATGCCTTTTTAATGTCGTCATTAACACCTTCGCTGCAGCGGCTATTCCGCCGCAGCGCTAAGGGGTCGGGGGGCCGTGCGGCGCGCCCATGCTGGTGACGGAACCGCTCCGTCACCAGCCTCGGTTGAGCTGTGCTCATGATGGAGCGGTTCCGTCATGGCCCCGCCCACTCAATAGAACGCGCCGCGCAGGCGCGAAATCAGCGCCGCACAGGTGCATCGGGCGGGCCATGATGGAACCGCTCCGTCATCAGCACAGCGTCACTGCGGCTTATGATGGAGCGGTTCCGTCATCAGCACGGAAAAGGTTAAAAAGAACGCGTGGTAACTACCGGTTCCTTTTGCATGCAGGTTGGTACAATGACTTGCCTTAGGGGGCAGCTGGACTTTGGATTAGTATCATTTACCAATCCAACTCCAGTCTGCTCAACAGTAGGGAAGGTGTTGGATTTTAAATCCAACACCTCACCACCAATGCACCCTCCTAAAGCAAGTCGTTGTAATGGCTTGCATGCAAAACGAATGTGTGTTAATGATACGTTCGTTCTATTGCCGGCGCTGTAAAGACACAGTATGATTCCGGCGTCGTGCTAAAGGCTGTTTTCCGCTGCTACATTTCCAGACAAAAAGGGCACATGACATGAAAGTGCCTGTGACAAGCAACCACTTCTTCTCTGCAACTACTTAAGACATCAGCCAGCCCAAAACTGTGGCAGAGACTGAGTCTTAAATATGTGCTCCCAGTGCTCATTTTATGACGTAAGGCACATGTAGTTTACACTAGGATTTCAGCAACAAGTCCATTGATCCACAGATCTAGCTTTGTTAACTGCACATCAAACACAATGCGTAGCAGCAGATGTAATGAACTTTTAAGCCATTGTTGGAAGATTTATATCTGTGACCAGAGATTACACACTGCTGGACCTGGCCTTTTCTGCAGCGCAAGCCCAGATTTGTGTCTTTCTCTGCTGAACCCGTTTTTGTTGGCTTTTAGGACTCCATGCACTTTTCACCCTGCTAACCAGCGATGAAGTGCTTGTACTCTATCCCTTAACCATGCTAAAATTGGCTTAAATCTGATTTTCAAATGTAATTTACTTGAAAGTACTTAGTATATGGTACTATATGTATACAGAGCCTGTAAATTAAATGCTACTAGTGGGCCGCAGCACTTATTGTGCCACACAATAAAGTAGCAATGCAAAATGTGTTTTAGGCCTTCCACCGCAACGTGCACCTCAGTTTTAAACTGCCAATTCGACCTGCAAAATAAACCTTTTACCAGGCCTAAACCTTTGTTTTAATACTTATAAATCATCCCTAAGAGAGATCCTAAAGGCTCATAGGGCAGGGTGTATGGTATTTAAAAAGAAAGACATGTGTTTTACATTTCCTGGCAGTGAAAGACTCCCAAAAGTTATTTTGACCGCTGAAAGGCTATCTCTCCCATAGACTAACACTGGGTTACCTTATTTCAATTAGTGCTAACTTCAGATTGGGAGCAGATAGAGATATGGTTTACACTCAAATTCATTCTAATGTAGCTGACACAGTGCTGCCTTCCTTGCTGGTCCCATCAGCGCCTGACCTAACCAACGTGGGTCCCTCTTTAGAGTCGATCGAGAAGTTGGTCAGGTCTCTTTTGGCACCACTTACTGACCAAGTTAAGAGGTTGGGGGATAGGCTCGACTGCTTTGAACAGGCAACCAGGGATAATTTCTTTTCCCTCAAAACCCTGTTCAAACTTCAGCCAAAGCCCAGTGAGGATAAGACAGACAGGATAGATAAGAACACTAGGATAGAGGTCCCAGAGACACCCCCTTCAGGAGAGCAGCCGTCGCGGCCACCCAAGCGACCAGCCCCCGGGAATACTGTCTCGGTTGCTCCTCAGGATGGCCCTAGGCAGACAAGGCCGAATGTCTCCACCCATGCTGCCCAAGTGCATGCTATCCCTCCCCCAGTAGTAACAACCCTGGCGCCTACTCAAGGCCTAAGGCAACACCAGAAGGGAGGAGCGGGCCCAACTTCGCAAACTGGGGCCGCTTCCCTTGTTACAACTGGTGGCAAAGCATCGACCCCTAAGGCTATACCCATTCCTGTCCCACCTATAAACTCCCTTCCCCCAGGCTCTCCCCAGAATACCAGACGAAAGTGTCCCCCAGTTAACCTCCCCCCTGAGTGCCACCCGTATGTTGTTATCCTCACCAAAGTCCGCCCTATCGGGAGTACCCAGCAGGAAAACCATCAGGCACTTAAGAATAAAGTCATCCACTGGCTGAGAGCATACAGGCCCTTGCCTTCGGGAGTGGATGGCATAATTCTTGGTGTACGCAGGGTGGGATGGATTGGAAACGGGAAAAAATCTCTCGAAGGGGATTGTGTGGTGATAAACTTCCAAGATGTTAGGGTTGCCCATCTGATATGCTCCCAAGGACAATCCACGGTGGGAACGGGTATCGACGTAGTCGACTTAACATTCTTTTACCCCCGGCCCATTACGATTTCTTCTTCCATTCACCTTGGGCAACCAACCCACATCAGCAGTTTTGGGGGCCAATTTCCTGTGGAGAATACCGTTCACGGCCACTCTCCCCCGGGAGTTTTCCCACAGCGGCCATTTCAGGCTCCACTGATACCGAACTGGGGATCCTGGGGTTGCTGACTCTGGGATGTTTCCGGGGAGGTACCTGTGGCTCCGAGCCCTGCTGTTGAGCCAATACCCTACCCTAAAACAAATAGCCCCTGGCCCTCATCGCAAATCCAGGCTACAGCCGAGTTTGTAGAAGAGCAAGGGGAGATCGGGGCACCATTTAACCTGCTGGCTAGCCTCCCTGGTGTGGGTGTTTTGGACACACCGCTCCCTGTTGAAGACTGTCGCATTACGGCTGTGACGGACCCCCCGGTTAGGGTTTTCAGCTGGAATGTGGCGGGCCTCGAGAGGAAGCTAGCAATGCCGGACTGGAACGAGCTTGTGGAGCAATACTCCATTTGCCTGTTCCAGGAAACCTGGAGTCGGGTGCCCCTACACAAGGCGGGATATTCCACCCACTTTCTGCCGGCAGTACATAGTGCAACTGGTAGGGGCCGCCCTTCGGGTGGCCTACTTATCTGGGTGGCTTCAAATCTTAATTGCAGGGTGGTGGAGCGGGACACTAATTGCCCGGATCTCCTTAATATATTGCTGAGAAATTCCCAGGGTCGAGTCATTTTAAATATTTTTAACATCTACGCCAGAGGCACAAAGGGGGGTAGAGAATCCTCAGTAATAGCTTGTCTGGAGGCTCAGCTCCGCTTATCTTCCCACAGGTCCTGTACCTTGTTGGCGGGTGACCTGAACTGCACCTTCGAGCCTCTGGATCTAGAAATCCTAACAGACCAAGAGGAACATGATAGTGGGTGGGGGATTCCGCCCCTCGAGCTTAGTCCTATTAAAAAGTGGACAGAAGTGGCCCTCCAGATCAACTCACTAGCTATGGAGTTCGGTCTCAGGGCTGCTAATGGAAGGACAAGGTCCGACAAAGCAGGGGCCCACACCTATAACAGGCCAGGGCACATGTCACGGATCGACTATTTTCTCCTTGACAGACACCTGTGGAGCATGGTGGAGGACATGGTGATTGTACCATCGGTAGAGAGTGACCACAATCTCCTGTCCCTCACCTTATCCTACAGGTGTCTTAATATCACCGCGAGTAGATTTCCTAGTAACCCCGCCCCGGACCTGTCAGTGGTCACAAACTGCGGACGACGGCTAAAGTGGGCGAAGCTGGCACTCTCAGAGGAGAAAACTTCTGCCATTAGGCAGCTCCTTGCCTCAGCCCTAGCCAATCTCGACCACCAAGACGAAGGGCTGATGGAGGTGGAACCTAGGTTCTGTGTCATAACTAAGGCTATTAGTGACCTCTTTGTAATTCCAGCTAATTCGAGCAGAGGGAAACAAGGTTCACGATCGGGACAGGGCTGGTACAATCAGAAGTGTAGGGAGGCGAAGTCACTTCTTATTGAGGCAGTCAAGTCCAAACTACCATCCAAGGCTAGGGAGGCAAGAAGATACTATGCACTCTGCCAAAAAAATGCGAGGAGGGAGTGGGAGGAAAATTTCTGGCAGGACCTTCTGGCTGCCAGTCGTGGGAAAGATGCCAAAGGTTTCTGGGACTTGGTGGGCAAAAGGAACCGTCCTGACGATACCCGGAGGACCTGTACCATTAATGCCCAGACCTGGTTCTCTCACTTCCAAAAACTTTACTCTGCTGTTGAAGGCCCATTAAACGATTCTTTTAACCTCCCACCCTTTACCCTAGATCGTGACCTGGAACTTTTTTCTGTTTTGGACGTAACAAAGCAGATTAAAACCCTGGTTCCATTGAAAGCAGCTGGTCCGGATGGCCTACCAGGCGATATCCTCCGCGCTTATCCGGAAGAATGGGGGGTACTAATCACTGCACTCCTGAACGCAATCATTGGGGGAGGCCCAGTGCCAGACTCCTGGAGAGGTGCGGAGGTGGTCCCCATCTATAAAAAGGGCAGTCGAGATTCACCCGGGAACTATAGGCCTATAAGCCTAATAGACTCTAGCCAGAAATTGGCGGGGAAAGCCATTTTGGGGAGGATCTCCCAATGGGTGGACGATAATCATATCCTGTCCGATATGCAAGCCGGGTTCCGTTCAGGTACAGGAACCATCGAACAGGTCTTCAGGCTCTTGCTAGTATACTGGAAGGTGGTGGTGCTGGGCAAAGGCAGTCTTTATTTGGCCTTTATTGACCTCAAGACTGCCTTTGACCTGGTACCTAGGGAGGAACTCTGGAGGGTCCTTTATGGTTTAGGGAAGCCCCCGTACATATTAAACCTCCTTATTAACCTGCACACCAACACCTATGCTCAGGTCAGATGGGGGTTGAATGGGGAAAAGACCGACAAGATCAGGGTCGAGAGGGGAGTAAGGCAGGGTTGCGTTCTGGCCCCTACCTTATTCTCCCTCTACATTAACGGGGTGGTAGATCACCTATTGGACGAACCAGCAGACGCTCCCACTCTGGGAGGTGTAAAAATCCCAACCCTGCTGTTCGCCGACGACACCCTCCTCATCTCTAAAACCCCCCAAGGTCTCCAGACACTGCTGAACCGCTTTCAGGACTTTTGTACCACTAAGGGCCTTGTTATCAATGTAGATAAGACTAAGTACCTAGTTATACATCCACCTCGCAAACTTGGCCGCCCTCCCATCCTGAACTCTATACCCCTAGAAAGAGTGGCAGAATTTGATTATCTGGGAATCAGACTGAACGATGTGATGAGCTGGACCGCCCACATTGACAAAATGACATTGGCCCACAAAAGGGTGGGTGGCGCCATTCTTAAGGAGTTTAACAACTCCTCAAAACATTGTGTTGCCCCTCTACTTGAGATATACAAAGCACGTGCGGTCCCTGCGTCACTCTATGGAGCGGAACTGTGGGGTTTGGGTAAAGTCGACTCACTGAGCAAGGCTGAAAATAAATTCATCAAGGATCTCCTTGCCATTCCATCGAGTAGCCCGACCATCCCAGTGCTCATGGACACTGGCTGCAAAGCCATAAGGGACCAGGCTCGGCTTCGACCCCTTTTGCTTTGGGCACGTCTGTGGAGGGTCCCGGAGCTAAAATCCTATGCCAATGGTCTGGCAGAGGTGATCCATTCTGACGGTTGGCGTAGCATCAAATGGCTGAAGGATATAAAACAACTTTTAGGGGACCTAGGCCTGGACTCATGCTGGCATAGCCACTCCGCTCCTCCGAAGGAGACCTTAAAAAAACTTTTCTGGGAGTGGGTCTGTACGAAGCGCTTGAGAAGCCAGCAGCATTGTAAAACCACCGCAGCTTTTCTGCTGTTAAAAGACGATGTCATGTATGAGCCGTACATGGACATTATATCAGTGGCTATGGACAGGTCCCTGTACATTAAATTCCGGTTAGGAACCCTACCCTTGGCCGACTTCTGCTCGAGGTGGAATAAATCCCAGTCTACATCAGGCTACTGTGCTCTTTGTCAAGACAAGCCAGAGACGGTGCCACATTTTCTTTTTGAATGCCCGGACTACGGTCGCCCCAGATCACGTTGGCTCGGTCCCATCTGTAGAGAACTGGGTACTCGTCAGCACTCCGTTGCACTCCGGATCCTCTTAACTAACACAGCCCCTCCCATTGTTTGTGCTGTCGCTAAGTTTTTAAAATGGGCTTGGTTGATTAGAATTAGAAGACTGTCCATATCAATTTAATTCTCTTTTTATCTAATTTATGCTGACCTAATGTGTTTTATCTTTTCACTAAATGTACAGTCTTACTTTTTTCGACATGCTGTTTTTATCTTTTGTACTGCTTTTATGATATATGCATATCGAAATAAAGCATCAATCAATCAATCAATCTAATGTAAAATTGTCTTTGATGCTAAAGTCAGATTTTAAATCACAATTTCGAAAATGCCTCTTTTACAAATTTGGCAATTTCTTCTCCAAATTAACTGAGCCTTCCTGACAGTGTCATGGGTCACGTATATGTGAATTGCTCTGCTTTTATGGTTTCTGTATTGTTTAAAGACATTGAGACAAAGGGAGCCTAGATGTGAGGGTTTTACCGACGGGATGGCTGGGAAGAAGCTGTCTCCTGCACTGATTTCATTTCAAAGGGCCAAGCTTGCAGCACACACAAAGGTACCTGACACCAGGCATGCACTTGCCTTTGTCACCCTAAACAATTTGGAGGCAGGGCCTGGGAAAGAACGGACTAGAACCAGCTTTGTGGGTTGGCCAGGGAACTCCCCAACAGAAAGGCTGGCACCAGGTATAAAAACAGGACTTTTAGAACCACTCTTGAGAACACTCCTGGACCTGTGGAAGATTTAGAAGAAAAACTGCTGGAAGGACTGCATTTCTGTCTGAAGAAGGAAGATGAGCCCTGTATGCTTTGATCCCAGGCAACCTGGAGAGACTCCAATGGACACTTGGGTGACCTTCTGTGTGAGTTACAGGGACACAAACAAGCTTACAGGGACCTCTTCTCCTCCCCTTCACTGATCAGACCCCACTGGACCTGACCTGGTCCTCACTGCTGGCCTCAGTGGGAGTGAGTCCTGAACCACCAAGTGCTGTCCTCCAGGCCCTCAACCTTTGGCTTTGGAATGAATGTACTTTTCCAGATACAACAGAAGGTTTCACCTGAGCCAAAACAATGTGACACAGCCCAATACAGGACCTCACTTTGCAGCTCATGGTTGGCAGCTTCACCAGAACCGATGTAGCCAAATGCAGGGCCTCACACTCCAGCACCTCGAAACTCCAGAGCAGTGGCTCACCGGAACGGAAGCAGCTCAGACCAATGCAAGACCTTGCATCACAGCCCCAAGAATGAAAAGGGTACAACTCCAAACAGACCACACTAGGTCTTGTGCCCAGCCTATGCTCCATGGTGGTTGGCCTGAACTTGTGACTTTGTCCTGGTCCAGCACAACCACATACCTGCAGTTGGCACTTTGTGATTTTGGGCACTATTTTGAACAGAAACCTTAAGAACTTATATCTTTAGCTCCACTTATTGGATTTTGTTAGTTTTGGTATCATTTTATTTATTACAAGTTTCTCTAGTGTTCTAATTCAGTTTGGAATTTTTCTCCTGTTGTGTTTTCCCTTTAATACTGTTTGAGGACTGCATAAACACTTAACACTTTGCCTCTGACTTAAGCTATCAAAGGGTTGAGCACAGGTTAATTTGGTGGCTTTTACGGTTCACCCAGACACAGATTGTTTTTGTTTGCTTGAGTGGGCATTCCACTCCTCTCGACTAACGAACCCAATTTCTTAAACATACAGCTCTGTGAAGTAAGTTCATTAACCTCCTGAACTATGTCATGAGCATTGTACTTGTTGGATAGAGATACGTTTCTGCAGGTGATGCCTTAATGCCATAAGCTAATTTAAAATAAAATCTGTTTGTGACCAAATAACAAAGCCAGGACAGGTTTACTATCACATTAGTCCCCGTTAATTTTTGTGGGCAGAGTTTGTTAAAATAATACAAACAAAGTGGCTGTGCTTTTCACCATACCGCTCATGCATCTGCCCCCACTGACTCAACAATCCTTCCTGCTGCTTTCCTGACCTCCAATTTGTGGGTTCCCAGAGTAAATATGTTTTCATTACCAGTAATGTAGAAAAGGAACAAAGAAATCCTTAAAGCAAAGACAGCTGGCATAACCCTACATTAATGTGGATGATTTGCTTTTAGAACATTCTGTTTATTGATATAAGGAAGCATATTTTCAAACATTTTACATAATATCCTGACTGCAGAAGGTTCGGGCAAATTCGTCAGCGCACCTGGCAGCATCATAATGAAATCTTTTCAAAAAGTGCTCTGGAATTTGTATATATTTTTATTTGATATTTTTCGAATTAAGCACAAGAACATCTTGTGTATAACAAAAAACAGAAACAAATGAACATCTGAACATGTACACTGATCTATTGATTTGATTGTAATTAATTCATCAAAGTGCAAACCTCATCACTATGTCCCTTCTTCAAAAACAAATTAACTCTTTCAGGGTTGATGGGAATGTCACCTTGTTAGACATGGCATCCTTTGTGTGGTTTTCCCCTTGACTTTTTCCCTTCAGATCTCTTGTCTTGTCAGGGAGGGGGGTAGCCTTGTAGTCAAATGTGCATCAAAGGTCCTGCCCGTCGGTAAACCTATTTGGTACTTCTGGTCCTCGGCATTCGTTTACCGACGGGCAGGACCTTTGATGTACGTTTGACTACAAGGCTACCCCCTCAAATAGGGCAGAGCTTTTCGTGACAGAAGAAGGGAGATAAGTATTCTCCCCATTGTGATTGTTTTTGATTATCATTATATGCCACGAAGGTTGCAGCATGCTGCACCTTTAAATCTTATACATAGGTCAGCGTAGTTACATTGATCGATTCTAGGGAGGATATCATTTTTGCCTTGACAAAAGCCTGTGACCATTTTTGGCCTACCACTTGGGCTGAAACATGTTGGCAGTTTTTTAGGGTCTTGGGGCCATAGCCTCCTAGAAAGACCTGCTTTTATCTTTTTTAACATCCACTACATCCCCACTAATAAAGGGATACCTGGAGGAATAGTAGGATTTTCATTCTTTAAGTCCCCCTAGCCTATATCTCCTAAGCGCTCCCTGAAACACGGTTGAGTCCACCCAGACCTTTAGGAGACTGGGTGAATCTTATGATGAAGCATGACACCATTAGGGTGTGTGAGGGTTAGCTAGCAAAAGGAAATCCTTTCCTTTCCACTTTTGTGGCTTTTCTGCCACCAAAGGAGTATAAGTAGACCTCAGGAGTCATTTCAAGGTTTGGATACACGTATTGTGAGTATAATTCGAGCTTGGGAGGAGGTATCCTCACCCTTCACCTCTCTTCCCCTTATTGTGGATAATGGGGTACTCTCCACAGCCACATAGTGGTTACACCACATTTTCTTTTCTTAGCCATTTTGTGCCTGCAGCCTGTCCCTGGGTAACATGACTAGGTGCGGGTGACAGTTAGGCTTTGTGTATTCCTTCCCAGACAGCCACACACAATGTCAGACAGCCGCACACAATGGGGAGCTTTGGTGTGACTTGTAGGATGGGAGGTAGGAGCTTGGCCCATCCCCAGTAAGACCTGAATTGGCTGTATCCTGTCTCCACACAAAGGTGTGCATACCCAATGTAGTTAGTCTGGAGCCAGGTCCTGGAAGGCAGGTCACCTGTGCACTTCAAACGCATACCTTCAGAAACATCTCCCCACTTTAAAGGCATAGCGGAGTATACATTCTGGTCCTCAGACACCAACTCTTCAGTTCATTTCTGGACCTTTGGATACTCTGCCAGGAAGACAGTGCTGCTACAATGACTGTGCTGCTACAAGGAATGCACCTCTGCTGGACAGTTGCACTGCTGTGCTACCAGCTGCCCTCTTGCCTGGGTGAGAAGGACTGTACCTGCAACTCGTGAACCCAGAATCCAGAGTGACTCCAAGGGCTAGTTGGCTGGCACCTTGATCTGAAGCCTCAGGGACACAACATGTTTCCAACAACCTTGCAGCTGCACCTGGACTCTGCCATCTGTTTTCATACCCTTCTAAGTGGTGGCTCCCCAGTCCTGGACCCGTCGAAGTGGGTTTAAGGTCTTCTGCCAGCCTATGGATTCAACAGAACAGAAGCGCTCCTCCATGTCCCTGGGCAATCAGGAGCAGAACTACCACATCACCAGTGCTGTGTGGATTGAGTCCATCACAAGAACTGCATCACCTTTGCAGCATCATCATAATTGGCACTGCATGACATATCCTGGGAGCAGGCCCTCACATAACTCATCAACGAGAGCCATGACGATGATGACAGACTTGGACTGCGTGGTCCATCTTTGACATGGATCCTCGCAACACTCGTCAAACCAGCATTTAAGATACTTTGTTCACCGGGCCTAACTGGATCCATGTAGCTGGCTCACACTCCATTGCAGTCAGCCTGAACTTGTGACTTTGTCCCAGTCCAGTGCGACCAGATATCCTCAATTGGCGTCATGTGCTTTTTGGCATTATTTTTAATGAAATCTTTCAAATTTAATATACCTGGATCTCCTGATTGGAATTGTGTTATTTTGGTCTTGTTTTATTAATTAAAGAAATTAATTATTTTCTAACTTCATAACTTTTGTGTGGTGTTTTCACTGTATTACTGTTTGAAGTGTTGCATACATACTTTATACATTGTCTAAAAGTTAAGCCTGACTAGTCCGTGCCAAGCTACCAGAGTGTTGAGCACAGGTTAATTTTGGGTTGGCTTGTGTCTCAGACTGATAAGGATTGTGGTTGCTGCTTCACCAAAACTCACCTGTGAACAAAACATCATCTGTGATTATTAACCCGTTGTGTGCGTCGGATGACCTCTGGCCATCTGACGTCACAGTCGGCGTGTGCAGAGGGCGGCCGTGGGCAGCCCGAAACATGCCTACTCATTAATTCCCCAGCACAGCAGCGGAATTTGCACGGTCAAGGGGTTAAACGACCTGGAATGAGCCTGTATTCTTGGTTCAACACATTTTGTTTACTAGGATTAGACTTAGTTCCAAACTTTTTAAGTGTTTTATTCACTTCTGAAAAAGGGCAAATATCCTGAAACATGGGTCTGAGTGCTTCATTTGAGCTGATGGTTGGTGGTGGGGACCGCTGGCACTCATTTATGGGGACCAGCACTTTTTTTTCTGCATCAGACATCAACTGAGCAGAAGAGAGCGAAAAACAAACAAAACAGAAAAACAGAGGAAGAGAAAGAGAAAGATGGAATAACTGCCATAATAGAAGAAGGCAGAAACCTTCATGAACGAGATAAAGGAGCTGAGAGAGAGTCTGATAGTGTGTTAAAGAGGCATAAGGTGGGTTCAAGCCTAGTTATTTGAAGTGCTGACATTTATTAGAGCCAGCCCCCGGGTTTCTGAGAGGAGCTTTAGGCACTGGCACTGAATCTTTCACAAAGTAAGCACTGCGTGTCTAGAGATACACAGCACTGGCTGCACCAACACTGATGACTACTAAAGGCTATGAACTAAATTGAGTGCCATCATGCATTGCATTTACCACAATGCAACTGGGTGAATTATGTGCTGGTGTGCCATGCAGTGAGTCTCTCCCCCTTTTGTGATTATTCCCAGACTCTTCATGGCCCTGAGGAACATATCAAATGATGTTAAGAGTCCGCTTGTGCCACCCCCATGGAAATGGAAACAGCAGTCTATTTAAGAGATATTTCAGAATGCCACTTGAGAAATTGGCCACCTAAACCCTGAGCTCCTAACTCAAACCTCATCTCACAACTCACTTTCAGTTGGAACAGGCAGTGGCGCGCATCACTGGATGTTCAGGCAAAGACAATGTGGAGCTCACAAAGCTTAAGTCACAGAGCAAAACTACAACACTCACTTATTCGGCCGAAAACTGAAATGAAATGTCCCACCATGTTTTCAACTAATCCCCTCACCTGAAGGACAGTAAATTAAGAATACCAGAACTGGTACCCTCCTGTCACGCATAGGGCGATAACTCTTCCTTTCTCTTATTTTTCCAACAATATTAATGTAAATCAGAAGGAGACATGTAGAGCTTTGTAATAACTCTGAATAAATAATTAAGAAATATTAACATATTTTAACAGAAATGTAGCAGCATACTTCTCAATGAAAAAAATAATTGTAGTGAATTTGGATGTAACTATTATTTATGTAGTGCACAGCTACCATTGGAGTTGCTAGAAGTCATTGATCAACGGGTAGAGATATTCATCATGCATTGCCTACTCCTGCTTGATGAACACAATACTCCAGTCCGTATTTTTGTCCGATCTGTAATAACGAACTGTGTTTGGCATTCATAGAAGCATGCTGAGCCGCTAAACCTTGCTAACGATGCAGGAGTCAGTGAGATGGGAAGGGACATCTTCCTACGAAGTTAGGTATGTCATGCTTTTTCCATTAGGATTGGGAGATGGATGGGTTGGGGCCATACAGATATTTTTGATGAATTAGGCTCATGCACCTGGCCAATGGGTGTTATATTTTGTAGTGTTAAAACTGTTAAATATTGTTTAGGAAACTTTCCCAAAAAATCATAGAAGCAACGTTTGACTAATTAGTTTAGGGGCATTACTGTACCTGAAAGAGCGGATGCAAAGATAAAGATGATTCAGAAAAGGGGGGTGGTGATGAACAGAGTGTCTGAATTAAGCAGACCACTCTTACCCAGTCCAAAGATCAGGGCTTGATCCATCACCGTTATTTATCTCACTGCACCATCCCAGTTCAGAACCTGGCTATATGCAAATCAGTCTGTCCCTGGCCCAGTGCATCATGGGAACAGGGCAGACTAAACTACCAAGCCAATTCTTCACCAGAAAGGAGACAAGCTACCGGGGACCGGTTTCTGGCATTTCAGCCGTCTTCGGCCCGGCTTGCTTGAATCCTGATGGTGCAGTGAGAAAGGGACTCATGTCTGAGTATACCCTGCCACACCTATAGTGGCCAAAAACGATTCAGAAAAGGGGGTGGTGATGAACAGAGTGTCTGAATTAAGCAGACCACTCTTACCCAGTCCAAAGATCAGGGCTTGATCCATCACCGTTATTTATCTCACTGCACCATCCCAGTTCAGAACCTGGCTATATGCAAATCAGTCTGTCCCTGGCCCAGTGCATCATGGGAACAGGGCAGACTAAACTACCAAGCCAATTCTTCACCAGAAAGGAGACAAGCTACCGGGGACCGGTTTCTGGCATTTCAGCCGTCTTCGGCCCGGCTTGCTTGAATCCTGATGGTGCAGTGAGAAAGGGACTCATGTTTGAGTATACCCTGCCACACCTATAGTGGCCAAAAACGATTCAGAAAAGGGGGTGGTGATGAACAGAGTGTCTGAATTAAGCAGACCACTCTTACCCAGTCCAAAGATCAGGGCTTGATCCATCACCGTTATTTATCTCACTGCACCATCCCAGTTCAGAACCTGGCTATATGCAAATCAGTCTGTCCCTGGCCCAGTGCATCATGGGAACAGGGCAGACTAAACTACCAAGCCAATTCTTCACCAGAAAGGAGACAAGCTACCGGGGACCGGTTTCTGGCATTTCAGCCGTCTTCGGCCCGGCTTGCTTGAATCCTGATGGTGCATCATGAGGAAGGGGAATTTTCTTAATCAAGAAAGGAAGGGCCAAATTAAAAAAGTTAATTTGTTATGTATTATATAAATATATATTAAAAGGAAAAGGCAAGTTTGTGAAGTTCTTAATTTCAATATTTTGGCTGTTTTAGCTTTTGGTGAACAGTATGAGAAAGGTAATATGCCTGTATCAACACAGACTAACCATAAAAAACAATTTTTTGGATCATGACAACTAGAACCGAGGGCAGGTGGGAGGCAAAACAATAAAAGAAACATCTCAGTCAAGGACCCTGCTGGTTTATGCCTTAGTTCCATCGACTAAAGAGAACATACTTTGGAACCTGTAATCCACCATATATGATTGTCGAGAGCGATTGTAAAGTGTAACTCTACTTCCAGGTGAATTTGCAAGTAAAATCTGTTTTAGTGGTACATTCTAGTCTTTCTTTCGCAGAAGGGGCTTCAGGGATCACAGGTGATGCAATGACATTGTAATTTATGCTCACACTTCCGAGTCAGATATTTTTGTCATGGAGGTGGTAATTGTGAACACTTGCCTTCACAGTGTCTACTTTTATTTTTGTTTCACCTATTTTGACTTGTAGGGAAGTAGTGAGCTTTCCAGGGTTTGCCCAAAGCTAGAGTTCTGTTTTCCGTCAACCTTGGTGTTGTCTTGTATCGTACTCCCGGTGACCCCTGGAAATCTGGCATCGGGTTTCAAGTACAGGTATTGCTATCTTTTGCAAGGTGAAAACTATGCCAGTCTTTTAATGTTGTTGGCAACTAAGAAAGACAACTAAAGTCGTTTACACATGTGTTTTTTAAAGCTCTTGCGTATCTGTGTTTTTGGTAAGTGTTTGTGGTAGCTTGTGCTCTATGGATATTTTGGGAGACCCCACTATTGAGAACTTCTTCAGAGAAGATTCACAGTGTACATTATTTCAGAGATTATCTGCTAAATTTCCTTTTCTGTGTGAAGTATGATTCTAGGGTAACGTAGCACAGAAAAAGGGGGTCTGCTGAATTTACAATGCCACCTTTCTGTTGCAAGGGATGGCGTAAGGTTTGCATCTTCGGATAAGTCGAATCTGGTTGTCCAAGGACTTAAAAGAGACGTATCTGCCTTTTGGAGATAGTATCTTGTGTGAACTGTAATGGCAACAATATCCTAATTAAAGGCACAGTACAGGCATTTGCATTGCGTATAGATTGAAAGGGTAATTCCTATTTTGAATTGGGATATTTAAAATAAGTAGATAATACACACTATGTTCGTGGGTGAAAGGGTAAAGAACCAAAGAAGCACTGCTGTGTTAGGAATAGAACCCTCACTCACCCTAGGGTGACAGGCTTAATCATAGGATCCCCTCCTCACACTGAGGCCACAAGGTACCCAGATTGAGCTACAACTCGCATGTGGGAGAGGAGCATGTGTGTTCTATAGCACAGTAAGTACTACTTCCTATGTGGGCAGAGTGAGGTGCAGAGTGCAAAGATAAAAAGTGAATTCAACTATCTCCTGGATGAAGCATGTCACCCTAGGGTGAGCGAGGGTTCACGTCCTAACACAGCAGTGCTTCTTTGGTTCCTTACCCTTTCACCCACTTACATAGTGTGTTATTATCTTTTTAGATTGGAGCACTATAGTTGGCTGAATATTGCCTCTTTCAGACCCTTTTTTGTGTGAGATTATATTTAAAATAAGCTCATTTAATGCTACAAGGTTTAGACTCTCTTTTGTTTGCATTTTAGGGATTGCCTTAAGGGTCAATTTTCACTACCTTGCATCACCGGGTTACCACCTCAATCACAATTCAGGTTAGGGAGGTGGTTTGGGGCTAAAATGTCACTTAGGCAAATACTCATGGCCTATAGAGTTCACTAAAAGCTATCTATTTCTTTTCACTGACCTTTATCAGAAGACTAGAAGACCAGTGAAAACATATTATTTCCCCCACACACCTCAGTCTCTAGAGCTAATGAGCAGATGTCAGACCCGTATAGTGGAGAGGTGGATCATACAACATTCTGCAAGCTGATAACATGTAAGCTGAAGGTCAGTGTAACTTATTTTGTAAGTTAATCTTGGCTAAGTCCTAACTCTAAGTCAAGACCAAGAATATTTCTTGCCTTACAAGATGGATCTACAGTATCTCTTTATAAGATATTGCTAAAATACTCAAAGCATTACAAGTAGATAATGAGTAATTAAAAGAAACATTAAAAAAAATTCAGGTTAATAATAAAGCGTTGCCACAATCAATTGCAATTTCAAATTCCCCAGTGGACACACCCTCCTCCACTAGATACCTGGGCTGAGGCCACCTAGTTTTGTGCATATTCTAGGGACCTCGTGGAGTTCCTTCAAATACTGGTTTCTCGGTTTCATCAAGCTCTGTTCCAACAAGCTCCCCAATGCCAGCATCACAAGTAGTTACTCCATCAACAGCTCTGTTAGCTATACCTAAACTTTTTTTTACGGTAGCATCAATAATGTTTCAATATTTATTAACAAGTGTCAATTGCATTTTTCATGTAGGCCATAAGATTTTCCAGATGAGCAGTCCAAAGTGGCATTAATGTTGTCCTGTCTTGGTGGAAGTGCAGCTTCCTTGTCACTTTTCTTAGTTGAAACAAATGATCCACTCCTTTAAAATTTCAGGTATTTAAGAAGGAATTTAAAAAATAATTTGCTAAAACGTTCTTTTGTGAGATCAGTAAAGAGTGAATGTCTGAACCTGAAACAAATATACCCGGTTTCTAATACTTATTTGGTATTTTTAAATTGACTATGTCCTGATGCAAATCAGCTTGAAGAGAGACTCTTTATATCATAGAGGTTTAAAGGAGGAGTTGAAAGGCCTTTTGGCACAAGTAGTGAATTCTCGGGAGACCAGCCAAAACTAGTAGATTTATTATTTTAGCAAGATCACTATATGAAGGGAAGTAAAGGGAAAAAAAGAAAGACTAAATATAAAATGCAGATTTTTAGTCTGAAGGTTCATTTAAAATTGATAGTAAAGAGCCTATCTAAATAGGAGGAGTCAGGGGTCCTTTTTCAGGGAAGAAATAGTAAACTGGCAGGCTCAAAATGTTTGTGCGTACTTTGTAATAGTAATTACCAAACAACCAAGGGCTTTGACTCTCTTCAGTGAGGCAGAGTCTAAATTACTAATCAACCAAAACAAACACCAGCACTGAGACGTAATAAACTGAATGATTTTACCAACGGACTAGAAACTTCAATTTTTAGTCTTGTAATTGACTTAATCCATCAAAATTGCTTTTTATTTTTCAATTTTTTCGGCAAAAGAACATACAAAATATTTATAAATATGTGCAATAGACATAAAGACAAACGTGAATGAACAGATCACAGTGCTCTAAAACTCACTACACACACCCTCTTTCACAGTCACTCCTTCACTCACAGCTGAATTCTCTTCACACAAACTTACATACACAAACACATAACACACTTGGCGGTGCAAAGAAAAGGTTTTAAAATGTGATGAGACCTACGTGAAGGTTATGATCAATTCCAGTACCTCAAGCAACCGCATTGACTGACATATGCCAAATAATTAGGTTTTCCTTTAGTAAAGAAAAGGTTATCAGAACACATTTAGGCCATAGATGACCATGATATGACTTCAGGTCCCATTACTTTTGAAAAGGAAAGTTATTTTGAGATTGCCTGAACAACATTCTGAAACCATATTTTGTATTTGATTAAACCCAAATATTCAGGTAAATTTGGAGTTAGCTTGGCTAGTCTTACACAATTCAATTGTGAATTGGAGAGCTAGAGTAGTGGAATGTGTCTTTAACTACTGTACTAGTCAATGTTGAACTTACTGTAAACAAAAGACTGTGTTGGGAACACTGGAAAAGGACTCAAATTATAGAAGTGAGGAGCTTGAACTATACAACTGTCACAGAGGATAATACTTCCTTTCTAGCCAATATTGTCTTTTCTGAATGCATAACTGCACATGTAACTCCTATTTCCTTTTTATTTTTACAGAAGGTTCAGAAGGTCCATCAAGGGCAAATGGATTCTAATTGGGTCAAATCTGGTCAAGTAATCCAAGATAGCCTTTCCGTAAAGACTAAAAAATATCTTCCATACCTAACTATTCAGCAAAAGGATTTCATGCAATATGATTCTTCCCCAATAGATGGTCTTCTAGAAGAAATAAAGACTTTGCACCTCTAAAAAAATATCTTTTTGGTGGTCTATTATTGCTTGGGATGTCAAGGTTTTGTGGAAACCTGTGGTGGTTATTCACGAGATCAAGCTTTACATTTGGCTCCATTAGATTTTCTATATCCCATTCCTGTGCCCCCCAGTCCATTGCATACTGTTTCTTTGCATTTCATTTCGGAATTACCCAAGTACAGAAGTGGTTTCAATATTATTCTGGTTGTAGAGGATCAATTTACTAAAATAACTCACTTTGTACCTTTTTTTAAATATATTTTTTTTATATTGGCGAAATCACAGATAAAATACTCATCATACATGTAAAAGGAATTCATGGGCAGAAAAGTCATAAAAATTGAAAAACGTATCTTGGCTTTTTCATATTGAGCATTTGAGTCCACTACATAAACGAATCCCACACTTCACAGAATCTCCGGGAAAAACCAGAAATGTTTCACATTTTAAACCCTTGAACGTTATTCTCCCATCAGTTAACTTGGCAATGATTTTTTTGACAGCATGGGGTTAGGTTACAAGGAATACCAACAGCTCAAAAACGGATTGAGGAACACAGTTAGTTTCTCACTTCTGGAAACATCTGTGTGATAACATTGGTATATATGCTTGGTTGTTATTGTCAAGTCCTCTAAGAAAGGACATTGGTACATAAGTACCTTGCCCGTACAAAATTGGGATACCAGGAACTTCCTGGGGGGAGACAGGAAGTACTGGTTTTCCCTCTTACTACATCGAAGGAAGAAGAGGGAAGAGTACGTGTGCAGAGTAGCTCCATATCAATAGGCCATGTGTAAGAGATGAGGAATTAATAAAGATGAGTGAATAGCCTTACGCCTGATGCTGCCTTTTGTGCATAGCATTATACTTGACAGTGCTGTGGGAAGCAATCTACTAAAAATGCGACACTGGTAATGAAGGTGGGATCGAAATTCACGCCTGCATACAAAGGAGACAAGCAACCCAAGAAAGCACCAGTGCTCAAATAAAGGAAGGAAGCAATCATTACCTGCAGCTAGCCCACAGCAATTAAAGAAAAGCAGGAATGATGTGATCTACAAGTCATGCATCCTTTAGTCGAGCGGCAGCCGATTTGGAGTCAGGCAACCTGAGGGACATCCCATTGAAGTCTATGGGACAGCCATCTTGAAGTTAGGTGTCCTGAGACAAACCCATTAAAATCAATGAGGTGGCCATATTGGAATCAGGCAATCCAGGAATAACTCACTGAAGTCTACCGAGACAGCTATATTAATGCTAGGCACCAAGCTGGGTTGGACTCTGGAAGGAATACATATAGTTGGGGGCATCAAAGTCAGAACGGCTCTGCAAGAAAAGTGTAAAACTGCCAGAAAGAATATGGCAGTCACTTATGAGTGAGCCCCATCAGAATAAACGAAGGTCACATGAAGATTGGCCAGCAAAGACAACTGAAGCACAAGAACACAAATAAAAATAAAACAGGATTTTAACAGCTGGGAAGTAAGATGTACCACCTGGGATGATTCTGTCAATGATACAACATACTTGCAGGAAAGAGAAAGGAAACACTTTCCAGTAATAAAAGTCCCAAGTCACATCCCATGACTGTGAAGTAGTGTAGAAGTAACGTTTTGGAGCCAACACCAAAATAAATCAAGAACAAAAGAAACATAGATCAAAATATCAGCCAACATCTGCTACAGAAAAGAAAAGCAACAGCAGTGTGATAAGCAACAAAGTGAGGTGTGCCAGGAATAGACACACCAATGAAACACAAAAAGACAACTAGCACACAAGATCTCTACCAAAGAGGGCCAACAAATAATACATAATAAAGTACACACACAACAAACATAGTGAAGAATCATGTGGTATTACACTGTCATGCCAGTGGGAAAAGGATCACAAAATGCAAACTCCTTAATTGAAGTGCCACCACAGTGACACAGCCATTAAAAGTAATGGGGTAACCCAGTAACCCTCAGAATCTGGGTAGATTAACTAAACGAGAACAATGGTTCTGTTGGGAATCTCATTTGCATTGAAGAATATATTGAATATATAGTTATAGAAAACTTTCATGTGAATGATATATCCAAAGACAAAAACAAAACTAAGGAACTGACCACAGTAAAGAATACAGGCAAATCTTTTGCATTTAGCCTTTCTGACGGGTTGAATCTCACTATTTTTAACAGAATTTGAATTGTATGCATTGTGTCACATACGAATGATCTTGTTTCCCATGCAAACGGCTGTTGGAAACTATCCAAATATTGATTCACTGGCTCTAATTCCGAACCACATCCTGAGACTATCGGTCTTCCTGGGGGTTTCTGTAGGTTTTTATGAACTTTATGAATAGTATAGATCGTTGGGATCCTTGGGTTATCATTATTAAAAAAAATTGATTCAGGTTCTGAAAGGAATCCTTCTTCCACTCCTTGTTTGGTGAGGTCTTTAATCAATTTGGATATTTCCTTTGTGGGGTCTCCTGATGTGGTGTGAGTGTATAGCTATCTTCCCAGTTCAATTGTTGTGTAACCTCAGTTATATAGTCCTCCGTGATCTGTATAACCACCGCACCTCCTTTGTCTGCATTCTTTATTACAATGGATTTGTTTTCTTTCAGTGTTTGTATGGCCTGCCTTTCTTCCTTTGTGAGGAGGATGGCAAACAAAAGACCTGGATAATAAGGGACCATGACAACCAAACTGAAATAACTGCAATGAGCCGTTAATCAAGCCTCCCAGACTTTTCAGAAGAAGCATCAAGCAGTGGGGCACATCACACAAATAATGCAGATGAGAGCGTGCCCAACAAGCGAGAAGAAGAAACAAACTACAGAAGATTGGACAACACAACCAGTCACCAGAAACCAGAAAACAGACACATCCGAGACCCCCACCTCAACAAGGAGAAAACTGAGAGGCAACAGTTAACATCACATGTGGGAAGCAGAGATAAAACAAAGTGGGGCAAAACAAAGGAACGAAGCAATCAGCTACCAAATGATGCCCCCAGTGCAAGAGCACTGAAGACACATCAAAAGGTGACCCCAAAACAACGTCTCAAAGATACCTCCAATTCAAGGAGCAGTTTAACACAGTCCATCAGCTCAAGAGGCTCACCAGTGAGACCACACCCAAAGAACTTCCTCAACGGAAATCACCAGAAGACTTGTCTGATTAAGAAAGCATGTCAGCCCAATCACTCAGGTCGATAGAATTATCTGGCACATCAAGATCGAGAAAACACCCATGCTATCAATCACCCAAATGCACAGTGAAATCGAAGAACTCTCTCCAAGTGTAGAGCAGCACAGTGCAGGCCTATAACTCGGAACAATCACCTGCCACACAACACAACCTGTCAACACAGTTATATTCATACTAAAACATGTTACATCTTCACCTGTGATGGGATGGCCCAGCTGAATCAATGCGCTCGCAGAACAAGAGCAAACGTATGGGAAGTTACCCAGAAATGTTGCGGAAATGTTGTCTCATTCCCCTGTAAGAAAGTCAGAGATGAGCTAGCAGAGACATGTCATTCCCAAGGAAGGGGGGATGAGAAAAGAACATGCAGATTCCCAAAAGACCAAAGAATCCAACATTCACATAGGTGACTGGGAATGGGTGAGCAAACAAGCCAAGTAAATCGGCACAAGAGCCGACCCCTGCTCTGGTCAAGAAAGGGGAGAGGAAACAACACTCATCTCACCAACAAAAACACTCTGCAACAAAAAGCACTCTTAACATCTGGAGAGCAAAGAAACAAACTAAAGCGCCCTAGGGATGCTCACCTCACCAATGAACACACCTTGCAACAGACACCACTCCCAACATCGGCAGAACCACTCTCAACATTCACAGAGCGAGGAAACCAAGCATGGAGCCCAAACGATGCACGTAAGAAATTACATGGTTTTCCCCCTCACTACTTCGGAGGAAGAAGAGGGAAGAGGACATGTGGAGACTAGCTCCACATCCATAGGCCATATTTAAGAGATGAAGAATGAATAGAGATGAGTAAATGGCATAGCTACCATCCACAAAAAGAGCATCAAACAAAATGGGTCGACAAGGCTCTTGAACAATATTTATTTGGGAATCTTTGTGTCGTTCAGCAGAATTCACCTACAGTAATACAAATTATTCCTCCCTGGGCTGTTCATTTTTCATCTTTAATCAAGGCTATAATCCTAGAATAACAGATATAAAGGTAAAACAAAATGAAGAGGTCCCAACTGTACAAAAACTCCTAAAATAGATCAAATTGATTCATGTACATGCTACTATAAATCTGTCAGAGGCTAAACCGAACTTGAAAAAACATGCCCTCCTGTGTATAAAGATGAGGAAATTGATTTGGTTCTCTACTAAATGACTCAACATTAAACTCCACAATTATTTGAATTCCAACTTTTAAGGCCCTTTCCTATTGATAAAATATTAAACCCAGTAGCCGCTAAATTACAGCTTCCTCAGTCCATGCAAATCCATCCAGTATTTCATGGATCCCTTGTCAAACTGTTGACTGGTCTCCCTCCATTTATGATGGATAGTTAACCTGAATTTGAAGCATGGTGAAATCTGGACTCTAAGAGAGTGCAGAGGAAGTTGTTGTAATTAGAAGATTAAAATAGACATGGACCTGGGCAATGGTGTTAAGAACCTGCAAAAGATTACATGCAGCCAGGATAAGTAGATTATTTCACCAACAATGCCCTACAGACCCAACACCACTAGGATGGGACTAAAGGAGGTGGGAATGTCAAGTACTCCTGTAAAGTGTCTTGCTTATTTAAGGTGAAAATGTAAGTGCAATCTTTTTTTGTGGAACGTTCTAGTGTTCCTTTAACAAGGGGGACTTCCGGGATCAGTTGCATTACACTTCAGGAAAGATATATTTATGGTGCCGTATCAGGGCATTACACTGCAAAAACTGGAGAAACCTGATTGGTCAATGGAGGAGGAGATTCAGTCCTATGGGGGAGAGAGCTGAATGGAAATTTCAAAGATCAGGAATGAGGACAATGGGGTCGGGCTTTTTCTGCTGGAAGGCTTCTAAAGAGGGGAGAATCATATGCTTGTATTTATGCATACTGTTGGAAAATGGCCCTCTCGGAAAGGTCACCCCAAACTTTTTGCCCTACTCCTCCTTTTTTCTTACCTTCTTTTTGTTGGCCTGAGGACTTTGAGCTCTTTACAAATGCTATCCAGTGCTAGAGTGCATGTGCTCTCTTCTCCAAACCTGGTATAATTAGCGTACACCTGTTTGAGATATTTAGTTTACTTATTAGTCCCTTGTACAGTAGTATACCATATAGCCAGGACCTGTAATGTAAATGCTACCAGTGGGCCTGCTGCACTGGTTGTGCCACCGACACAAATAGCCTTTCAAACCTGTTTCAGGCCTGCCATTGAAAGATGTGTGCGAACTTTACTGCCACTTTGACTTGGCATTTAAAATCAGTTGCCAGGACCGAAACTTCCCTTTGATTTCATATAAGTCACCCCTAAGGTAGGCCCTCAGTAGCACTAATGGCAGGGTGCTGTGTAGCTAAAAGGGTAGGACAAGTACTTTTAAGTTTTACATGTCCTGGTAGTGACAAACAGTTAAATTCATTTGTTGCTACTGTTTGGTCTACTCCTCCTATAAGCTAGTTTTAGGAATTTCTTAAAACACTTTTAAACTGTAAATTCTGATTATAAAGGAGTAGCTGCGGTAATGATAAATCCTCTTTATTGGTAATGTTGGATTTAACATAACTGTTTTAGAAATGACACTTTTAGAAAGTGGACATTTCTCAGCTCTTATTGCTTTGTGTGCCATGCATCGTGTCTCCAATACACATCAGGAATGGGTAATAGTTGCATGTTGTGCATTCCCTTTCAACAGCCACAAACACAGGAAGGGTGGGTCTGACTGAGAACTGATCTGCATTCATCTACATTCTGATAGCTCTTCCTGGGCAGGAAAAGGGAGAGGGAGCTGACACACCTGAATAGGGAGTGTCCCGTGTCCCACACAAAGGGCTGATTACACCTGGCAGAGAGAGCTGGGATTAAAGGGGACCTGTGCACTTCAAGGGCCTGCTTTAAAGTCACCCCTACTTCAAAGGCACATTTAGGTATAGGTACTGGGGCTCTGACCCTACCAAGACAATACACTACTGGACCTGTGAAGAACTTTGCCTGGAGTAAAGGCTGAAGTACTGCCAGGATTGCCACTCTGCTTGACTGACTGTTCTAAAGCAAATGCTTCTCTGCTTTGCTGAGCTGCCCTGCCTGCTCTCCGCTGATCTCTGCCCTGCTTAGGACTAGAACTGGACCCTTCTCACTTGAACACAGAGTAACTCCAAGGGCTTGTTGGCTTGTCCCCTGGCCTGAACTTTCAGGGCCCTCAAAGACTTCCTACGCCCTGCCTTGCCTGATGTGCCAATCCAGTCCTGGGACTCAGAAGTAGGCTCTGCAGCTGTTTTTGCTTAAAAATCGACGCATTGATGACTTTGCTCCAGTCTGAACCAACACATTGCCCTTCAACGCTGATGAAGGAGCTGATCGACGACATTGCCTCAACATACTGCACAGCTCAATGACAACGCAGTGCCTTCATCATAAAGGGACTCTACGCATTAGCCTTCATCAACTGTGCGAATTGGCACCAACGCTTTGCCTCCATCCATGGGATCGATGATAAAACAGCGCCTCCTTGACTCGAGTCTTCGACGTTGACGCTTTCCTCAGTAGGACCTGTCGGGGTTCCGTAGCCCGACTGCTCTCCATCGCCGTCGGCCTGAACTTTCAATTTACCCTGGTCTAGAACGACCTCAAGTAACTCCTTTTTGACTTCTAAGCATTATTTTTTGTTAACCCCTTCGATGCTCATGACGAGCTCAGCTCGTCATGAGGTACACCTCTCGTACACTCATGATGAGCTGAGCTCGTCATGAACAATGGGAATAACTCGGGACCAGCACAGGAGGGGAATACCATCAGCAGCGATGGTGTTAATATTTTAAAAATTCAGAATTCTGGTTCTACTTATTGGATTGTTTTTATTTTGTTATAGTCATAGAATTATTCGCTATTGTTCTAAATCTGTGTGGAGTATTTTTGTGGTGTTTTCATTGTGTTACTGTGTGTGTTGCCAAAATACCTAACACATTGCCTCTTTGGATAAGCCTGTTCTCTGCAATATTTGTGTGTGATTGTGTCTGGTTAAGACAAAAAACAATAAATTGTCATAAAAAGGTAAGCTATATTTTCCATAGAGTTGGGAAAGGAGTTGCCCGCCTTCAAAGAGTCTAATCTTAAGTTTGTTTCACTTATTGTGGCATGCAGGGAAGTAGTGATTTTTCTTCTGTTTGCTCCAGCTGGTGTCTGGATACTGGCAACCTAGTTTATGTCTCATGTCCTTCTCTTTGCGAGGTGAGGAATTATAGTATCATCCTCCTTCACAGGCTGAAATCTGTTCAGGTTTTCAGCTGTCTTTCTCAGTTGTCAATAGCATTCAAAACTGCAGGTACAGTTTTTTAAAGATCTTCAGTGGTGGGGCAACTGTTTGTCAGAGTTTGTAGTCAATGGATAACTTTGGCGTTCTCTTCATCTTCTCTGAACTTCTTGAGAGAAGGTTTTTGATGTATAGAATTTCAGTAGCATAGACAAGGAGTGTGCAGTGAAAGCGCTCTGTTACCTTTCTGTTGCAAAGTATAGTCTGAGGTACATAACTTCAGAGAAGTAGGAGTTGGTTGTTTAAGCATTGAAAGGGACTTGTCTGCCTTTTGGTAATCGGATCACATGTCAATTGTAACAGTAACTGTGCGCTTACTAAATGAAGGCATTTACAGTGCTTATAGACAGGAAAGTGTAATTTTGATTTTAAATTGTGATTATTTCAGAAGAGGTCTGATTAGTGATTCTTTTTTTATTTCCATTTTAAGGATTGTTTTGAAAATTTAAACTTCAACACACTTTATCACCGGGATACTACATTAATCACAATTCAGGTTAGTGAGGGGGGCTTGGGGCTAACACATTAATTAGCTAAACATATGATTCCCTAAAAGCTATTACTTTTAGAGACCTTGAGAAGACTGTAAGAAACTAGTGAAAACATATCCTTTCCCCCACTCGTGTAAGTGTCTTCAGCTTGTGAGCACAGGTTAGATGCACATAGAAAAAAAGCGAATCCAAAACTCTTCTGCCAGCTCAGTAAAGAGCAAGCTGAACGTTAGTGTAACTTCTTTTGTGAGTTAATCTTGACTACATCCTGACAATGATAGGCGACTAGACCGATGCCTAGTCAGAATTTTAAAATGAGTCACTGAAATCAGAGCATCTCAATTATTCCAAGATCTCTTTCCCTGTCAGCACATCGGAACAGAGCCTTTTTTGTCTCTTAAAATTACGAAAATTAGGACACTTGAACAAATGTTTGTCGGATTCCATTGCATTCAGCAGGTATGGGCCTATGCCATTTGGGCTTCTTAGTTCTGTTTTGTTCTGGTATCAAGATGCCAACAACCATGAGATTGTTATTGATCATCAGAATAAAAAACATCCAGAATGCGGCTGACAGGCTAGCTCTTGGTTTTATCACCAATTTCTACACAACTAGCCAGATTCCATTGGCTTCTTGTGGCAATGACTTCCCTATAAGGGTCTCAGTCTGTTTCATTTTTCCATCTACAGATAGAAAATGTTTTTGCTTCAAGTTTCTTCATTTCTTTGCCTCTTCTCAAGTCGTAAGCAGGGCCACTGAAATTATGCAATTATGTGGCCGCTGTGGTTTTCGAATATTCCACATAATCCGTCAATTGACGCATAATCTGCAGATTTTAACAAAAAAAATTGTTTGTTGCTCAAACTGGTCAAAAGTTAATAAAAGAGCAGTGACACATGTTGCAGCGCAGTGGAAAGAACTTTACAAAGGTTGACTGGTCACCTTTCTGTAGCTTATTGCTATATCTTTGTGTTAAACTTGTAATAAAGAGATACAACTAATGCCCAGACAGTGTTAAATTTAAAAATGATTAAATAATGAGGTAATACTATATCACAAAATGTGCTGCGCGATGCTGCATAATTTGCCTTTTCTTGATGCATAATTTACTCAGCCTTGCCACATTAGTTGCCCCTCTCCTGGATATAATTCCAGTGGCCCTGGTTGTGAGGTACTTTTCTTGCTCTTTTCTTCAGGTACCAACAGTCCATCAGGCTCATGTTGGTGGCCACTTTTCAGCTTATTGAGCAATGAAAAGTGATCTCTGCTAACCTTTGACAGTTGGGTAATCTGTCGGCTTTCAGAAAACACCTTAAGATCTGGCTTGTTTATAATTAATAATTTGCTAGCATGTCCTTTTATGGACAGGTAGAAACCACCATGCCAGGACTGCGTGACGGTGGTAAGTTGCTTGGAAAGAGAATCTGCTTCTTTACAGTCCATATCTAACATGTGCTTTATGCTAGTAAACTAAGGCTTTTCTCCGTCCTGTAAAAAGTAAGACTATATTGCTCTATATATGTCCAGTGTTACATTGAAGATGGAATATTCTTTACTCTAGGCCCTGCCACAACTAGAAAACACAATAAGATGGCAAACCTGGCTTTTCCACATCCTACAATGACACAATTTTTCCTTGCTTCCCAACAAGTTTTTCCACACACCCTGGCACACTTAGTGCCCTTTACTAGGGACTTGAAAGGTAAAACAAATATGCCAATCATGGATAACCAATCACAGTAATAATTTAACCAGGGAGCACTTGCACTTTGTCACTGATCAGCAGTGGCAAGTGCCCAAAACGTCTAAACCAGCGAAACAAAATCCAGCACAGTGTCCAAAAATACCAGAGGTAGAGGCAAAAAGTCAGGGGAAACATGCCAAGGATGCCAGCTCTAACAACACCCCTTCGGCCTTTTGCTGGCATACAATCTCTGATCCCATCCTTACACTTCATCATGTTGAAGTTTAGTACAGAGAGCTTCCCAGTGTTCATATTTTTACATTTTGTCGAAATTCGCCCTTATTACATTTTGAGGTTGGAGGACACTCTGCATTATACATCTCTGCATAGGTGACATTGGGACTTTGGATTTCACAACGGAGCTTATTTCAGCACCAAGGATGGGGGAAGATAGGGCAACGGTTCCTCATGGAGTTGGAAGATGGTGATTGTCTGGTGGCTTTCCAACAGTCACTTGCAATAGAATGCTACTAGGTTTGTGCTTCATAGGCCCTTAGTTCAGACTTTTTGTGGCAGAGGACACAGCTTACTGCTGGAGCATGGATGTGGGTGCTGTTCAATTTGTTATTCGTATTTGGAACTAAGATTGTTTGAGGATAGTTTGAGGAATTCGGCTTATTTGGTGCTTAGATGTTTCCTTTGTTTTACAAATTGACTAGGGAAAAATCTCTTCTTTCAATAATTTGCTCAGGTCAAAATCACATAAGTCAGTCTTCAGGCTGACAGCTGAAGGCATTCTGAAGGACCTAGCATCTATTTTGACTCTTGATGGATCCTTTAAGGGTTACTTATTACTCTGGGACATTGGTCTGAGGTAAGGGAATTTGCTGCTAGTTGCAACATTCTGCTACATGCTCTTGCATTTGCTCTGCTCAACACAGATCCGACTGCGTATTGGCCCAGCTAATCACCAGATGACCACTGCAAGGGAGTTACCAAAAACATACTTTTTAGTTCTTTCTGCCATGAGCCTGTGCAGGATTGGTGTCACTACAACGGATGCTTTTACATCGCATGCCTTTACAACGCGGTTTTTACCACGCAGTCCATTACAACGCATAATGCTTTTAGGCGCTGGATAGTGAATTATTTAATTTACTATTCCAACTCCAGTCCCCGTGGATAGCAGGGAAGGTGTTGGATAGTAAATTAAATATATTCCCTATCCTAGAGCGCCCCCCAGCGCAATGCGTTGTAATGGTTTGCGTTGTAATGGTTGCGATGTAATGGTAGTGCGTTGTAAAAAATGCGTTGTAAGTGATGTTCCCCGCCTGTGCATGGTAAGATAGGGTTCTGTAAATGTATACTGCCAGGACACACAAGTAGTGACCTCATCAGGGCAGAAAGCCTTGGGTTGGAATGGAATTATGCTCAGGATCTATACTTCATGGAGATAAGTCAAATATTAAGACTGGGCAGTGGACAAACATCCTAACCCTACCTTCTCCACAGCTCTCAAAACAGCCAACTTCACGCACTGGATTCTTGGGATGAGCTGCACATTTATTTGGGCCCAAGAAGGGTTCCTAGGTAAGGGCATTTGTAAGGTTAGAGGACAGACACACTTGTTTCTTTCCTAGCATAACCTAGTAGTAAAAGCTAAAGGGGATCAGAACATATGGCAGCCTTCATGGTGGATTATGATCAACTATTTCATGATCAGGGGCCATATGTATGAACACATTTCCCCATAGACATAGAATGGGTAAATCCCTTTGATACATCTGGCCCCTAGTTTTTCTGCCTTACTTTGGGAGGGAAAACACTCTCATTAAGCATAAAGATAAGTCTGAGATACTGCATTACAATACTTCCAAAGTCTTCTTAGTTAAACACTTACGCTTGGTAGCGATTGCACAAAGCAGTGGGTTTTTCTCCAAAGAACGGCAAATAACACATTTAAGTATCACAGAATACACATTAAATAGATGAAAATATAAAATATAAACCATAAAAAATATGATTAAAATTAGATAAAAATGACAACAATTAGATAAGGGGATCGGGAAATCAGGAGATCAGAACGCTTGAAACACATGTCTCATTCTAAGGGGCTATAGGGGTTTAAAGTCAAGGTGAATCTATGTGAATTTCCAAACTGGCCACAAAAGATCAAACATGCACCATGAAGACAGGTATTTACCAGCTCGGTTCTGCCTGAAAGAGACAGGGAGGGTAGGTCAGAGACAGTTACCTTGCAGCCTGGAATACTCAAATGTTTTAAATCTTCACTAAGTTCTTCTAGGGGGACTCTACTCACATATGTATTAGGGAGACAAATCCTTCTACTTCTAAAGCCACAGCTACAATCTAATATCTTTTACTTCTTGAGTTCTTCTTTGAGGATGAAACCAAATCCTTGTGGCTACAGCCAATAGTCCCAAATTTTGCAAGCGCAGGGTATATTCCTCCTGGTTAGCCCTACAGCTCCCAGACAGCTACAGAGATCTCCCAAGGACCAGGTCACAGACAGCAGTGGGAATCAAGCTCAGAGATTCACTCTAACCAGAACTCCACCATACTCCAGTCCACTGGTCAGCTGGTTCTTCAACAAGATGCCCCTCTTGTATTTTCTATTCCTAGAACTACAGTGGCCAGCTGGTCTCACCCTTGAGAAGCACTTGCAAAGCTTGAGTACAAGGGGAAGAAGAAGGTTCTAAGACCCCATTTCATCAGGCAGATACAGGCAGATTTGTGTTCCAATGTGGAGGTGGTGGGGAGCCTATCTTACAGTGTTACTATCCAACTATTGGAAATATATTCGAAAAGGCTCCAATAATCAAATCAACCTTTTTTTCCACTGTAGTTCTTGTTCCTTAACTGTAATAAATCCAATGAAACCTTACTCTGGTGGGTCTTCTAAAGTGGCATGAGTCTAGTGTCAGTATGTAAGTCTCTGAATTCTAACCGAGGGGCTGTCCGGTGTATGGATCTCTGAATTCCTAGCCAAGGATATCCCCTAGAAAATCATCATCAAAGGCCTTCGACCCAGCAGAGCTCTGTACGCTGCCCCAGCCTGTTCGTGTGCTGCCATCTACTGTTCCTGTCCACACTACTCTCCCACATTCAAAGTTAAATAGGAGTGGATGGTCTGAAATTATTTCCTCCCCATCTCCCTGCCAGATGACTGCTGGCATATCAACCTCATTGTTCTCTCTTACATGGATATTTCACCCCTCATCAAGGAGGCAATTACTGCTACTGGACAAGGAGAGTATCACAGACCTGAATTACCTTTCAGGTATTAATCCCCGGGATAAGCTTTAATAAAATTATCTGTATAGGTTATTTGACAAAATCTATGTCCATCATTGAACCTGAGTTGGATAAATATTACAAAGTACAGTTTCTGTTGCCGTTTCTTAACCCAATATTCGAGAATTATTACTTTTTTTCACAGCTGGTCCTTTACCATAAGAGAAAGCTACCACAGAAGGTGCATTGAAATACAGCAAATGTAGCCTTTTACTGCAAGGGCATGACAATCACAAGTCACTCTACCTAAAGATGACTTACCTAAAGTTAAAAGTAGGCTTTTCAATAGCTCAAGAATAATTTACCTTGACATGCCTTTGCAAATGATTGTTGGCTGCTTAGGGACGGATCAACGATCAAGTCAAGCAAAGTTCCTGGTGGAATCTCATTGGAGATAAACTCACTGCTGGGAATTGAGCAGAAGCATTATCTCTGAACATTTGGTGGAACATAGGATGGGGAAACATAATCAGGAGGGTAGGTAGAGAAGACCAAAGGACGGCAAGCAGGAATTCAATTAAAGCGTACCAGGACCCTTGCACGACTAGCGAACTGGAGGTGGGAGAGGCGTTCTGTTGTGGTTGCCGTAGAGTGCTTTCTGGCAGCGGTGGTGATAAACCCACCCGAAGGAGGTCACTTCTATATGGGGACAATTTAAAAGGGAGTAGGTGGGGATTTCAGGGTCACATCTCCTATGTGTAGAGTAATGCACCTACATTTCACCCGGTGAAAATACCCTTAGTGCAATGTGCACTGTGAAAATGGAACAGCAAATATTTTGTGGAAATTTATAGATTAAAAATAGATAAAGACTATTACTCCAACTCGATGGACTTGATAATAGGCAGAGCATCCGTTATTAGAACATCGGTAATTTGAATACAAGTGACAACTTCTCAATATAGCATCTCTATGGGAAATGAAACACATTTTGACAGGGATTCCGTAATGTCATCAACAGCTAGCATAAGGATCAGACAAAGTTTTCTTACCAAAAAACAGAGGAAATCTAAGTAGTAAAACTTCAAGGAAAAAGTCACCTGAGGTCTGGTCAGAAACATACTATTGGCAGTTCCTTTTGTTGGTCAAGCTTGAATGAATGTGTAAAGATATACATTTAAAAAGTGTTGTGTGATTTACTGTCACTAAGATTTTGCCAGTTCCCAAAAATTATTTAACATTGAGTTAATATTAAGTGAAGGATATCAACCAACACTATATCCACAAGCTTGGTACATATTGTTAAGTTTTGATTTCCTCTTCTTAAATCCACATCTATGTTCCTTGACCATGCGTATATGATATGCATGTAGACGTGGAGTTCAGATTAGAAAAATCTACTCAATTCTTCATATAGTACCATAAGGATATAGACATAGTAATCTCCTGATCTCAATATTGTTGCAGGACAATATCTTGTCACTCGATATCGTAGCATTTATCCTTGTTAACAGTGTATAGTCACTGCTACTGGAATTCTGTGATTTTTCCGCTGTGGTGTTTTCCACATAATTATGAAGTTACCACATAATCTATCACCTGCTGCATAATTTGCAGATTTTGACAAAACATGATTCTAGCTCAAACAGATCAAAAGTTACTAAAACATGGTGACGTGTTGCTGCACAGTGGAAGGCCCTTGTCAAAGGTTGACTTCTAACCTCTCTGTTACTTATTACTATATTTGGGTGCTAAACTGATTCTAATAGAGGTCCATCGTATTCCCAGGCTGAGTTAAGTGCAAAAATGACGAAATAATGAAGTAATGCTATCACAAAACGTGCATAATTTGCTTTTTCTTGCTGCATAGGATAGCCATCCCAGCTGCAAGTTGGTCCTCCCCACTAGATTAATTCCAGGGGCCCCGTTCACAGCTGCCGTCCTGGAGGAGTGGCGGGATATATTTTAAGGTAAGACAGGGCAGATGGCATACCCTCTTGTAGGAGAAGTTATTCACAGTGGGATTGGCTGTGATTACAAAAAGAGGAAGAGACAGAAGCTTCCATATAGCCCGAGAGCGGGGCCATATGGCGTCGCTAGTAGCTCTGGGGCACAGAAGATACATACCATACACAGGCTGCCTCTGGAAGGCAGCGTGCCTGGAATGCACAAATGTGAGACCAGTTTGAAGTATGAAGTACTGATACCCTCCAGGGGAGGTCTGCCTGCATAAAGTAGTATGTGAACGTCATCAGAATGGTCCTTTTCTGCATCTTTAATTCGCCCATAGAGAGATTTCGAAAGCGGAAAGTTTTACAGTAATAAAGGGAACAAGTGGCGAGACGGAGACGTGCATGAAATCAAGCAATCTGCTGAGAATGGAATTAACATGTTGAAGCAGGCTTCGAGAAGTTACTTATGCTGAAAATGATTAAGAAGGTGTCTTGTGTTCAATGTGTTGCTGCGCTGGATTGCTCGCGAGGCTTGAAAAGACGTCTCGGTGTTTTGTATTAATTTAGTTTTATTTTATTTGAACAAGATTTCAAAATCCCTTCTTCGTAGAAGAAACACTTCAGTGAACTTAAACAAGCTCACAACTATCAATCATCCTCTTAAAAAAAATAGATTGGAAAGTAGAAAAAACTGAACAGGAAAAATTAGGATGCAACATTCAGTAACTTAAACAAGGAGAATACAAATAGACCAAACTCATACTTGGTGGGGTATTTTCGGTATTTCTATAGAAGAGAAGAAGCCCTGAGGGATGGTTGAATTTATTAGGGAACAACAGGGGGCTGAGGCAACACAATCTGATGTGACATTGTTATCCAAGCAGTGGCGTAAGAAACTTGAGGGGGCCCCCCTGCAAGATACGTGGAGGGGGCCCCTCCAGACTCAATCTGGAGCTCTCCAGCCAGAGTATTGTGCTTAGCGGGCTCTTAGAGATTGCCCCCCCAACACCACAGGTGCTATGGGCGTCTATGTTACGGCACTGGACTGGTGCTCCTGCTGCCTTCTCCTTTATGGTCGCTGCTGCTTGGTCTCTGCCCTTGGAGCCAGACATAGCCTCCTTCCAGTCGCGCCTGGTACCCTCGTCTCTTCTTGTGACACCATACTTCCTGCAAGAATCCAGGAATTTCTAAATGCTTCGGCAGACACAATGCAGTCCCCTGACTTGTGGTTTTCTTACACTCTAAGCTACAGCTGACTTGGACGGCGAGGCAAGCCCTGAAATGTTGCTGTGAAGTGGGAGAAGATTATATTTCCGCAAAGTGGAGCACTCATCCCTAAATGTGGAAAGGATGGCTGTTATCTATAATTGTCTGTTCTTTGCTATGGGCATATTGCCTCATTTGAACCAAGCTCATCTGCTTGCCAGTTCCTAGAGCCATGACCTTTCCATGTTCTGCTCTCTGGTCATCTCTCCTCATTTCTGATGATGCTTTGCTGCAAAGTTTGGTACACTTCACTCTTCCATTTGGGCCCCTGTGTGCTCCTTTGTTCTTGGAGCAAGAAGACTTCAAGGATTGTTTTGTGAACTTCTTTTTCCATGGCCTTCCACCAGGGAATGGCTTCGGCTCCCAGGTGCTCACTGCAGGAGCCAGGTCTTTGCTTTTATGAGTGTGAGAGAAGTTTGCTCCGCTGATAATTATATTTTTATGCACCATATTGAGTCTTCAAAAAAACATTTTTACTATACAAAAAACAACACTACTACTGACTCAGTCTGTTTTGTGTAAACTGTGTTAAACCTAGGACTCATAATGACAAAGGACAAAAAAAGAGTATATCCAAGAACTTTAACCCTATATAAGATGGCTAGGAAGCCGGGCGTTTGGTGGGGCAAATTCTCCAGCCACAATTCAAAATTAGCCCATAGTCAGGCAAGCACTGTTTCTCTAAGATAGCTTTGTCTACCCCTTAATAGTGCAGATTTGACTTAGAAGGCTACTTTGGAAAATGTTTTGTGTCGACTAGTAGTATCAGCAAATCAGCAGAATCAAGAAACCTCTCAGTAAATGATCCCAAAACTATTTAGTAACATCAGAAAGTATGTTATGATTAAAGTAGGAACAAAACAACAAACACTGGATCCGTCACTGCAAAGATATAGCATTTCAAAGTACCATTCCCATTCTACGTGGAGAGCACAATAATTCCTGCACAGTGCTCACAAGCGGCCTTGGAGGCTTCTTCCCACTCCATTAGCACAGCATAACTCCCAGCTCCAGTCAACCTCTTGCCTTCAGGCAGGGTCAGGGGCTGAATGGGAGTCTGTCACCGTGTGTAGCCAGGCACCTTTCAGGCCCCAAAATTCACAGAGTTCCTGGGATGGTGTGTCTGGCTTGACCAATTGCAAATTAGCAGAATAAGACGGATTCATGCTCAGCTGACAACACCTAGAGCGCCAAGATTTCAGGCCTGGGTTGTGCCAAAGACAACACCCTTTCAGCCACACAACCTATATGCACGTAGCTCGCTGTCCATGTAGGTAAGTGCTTCAGAGCCATACATAGGGGTAGTAAGCACAATATAAATCCTTCAACGCAATACAACAGAAACATTTGGTTCTACTCCTTGCAAGCTGACTCTTAACTGCAAGAACAGGGTGCCAGAAAGAAACAGATATGAGGTGCACCACGGTGCATTATAAGGCCGAGTGTTGTCATGTCTTAAGACACACAGCGCCATCTGGCAGCAACGGAAAGCTACTGCTTTGTAAAGAGTAGGTGGATCCAGTCTGGTACCTACAGATAATCAAAACACATATATGGGAAGAAGCGTCCATCAGAGATGTGTCATTGCCATGGAACATGCTCATCATAAATCAGTGCTCTAATTTACATCCAGAACCAGTACTGGGATTAGAAGGAGATGACCTTAGAACGGAGAGGCCAGTCTTTTACTTGCAGAGCAGTCTTCATATTGGGCAAGGTTTTACAAAGTTATTCTCCCCCAGAATAATTTGACAATAAACATATGTGAGATAATCAAACCATTTAATATGCTCTTGTTGCTTTACTTATTGCAAAGTCATGTTATTTTCAAATTTGTATTTACAGTATTCTCTCTATTTTTTAAATGTCAACAGTATTGGCATCTGCGGTAGGCGTGAACTCACTGTGTGGTCAGCCATTAGCAAGAAGAGTATATCTTGACCGCCAGGCCCTGATCAATGGTAAACACGACCCACTTGGTCTTTGCCCCCATGAATGTAACTTTTCTTTCTACCTTGGTGCAGATGTGCAGTACACACCTAAGCCATGGGGAGTACCACTGATTAAGCACATCAATATTTTTTTCATTGCCTTCCATAAAATATGGCTTTAGTTTTTCCTCATCACGTAAAACAATAAAAACTAACCAACAGGGCCCTTTTTAGGTAGGCGCACATAGCTCCCTGATGTGAAAGACAGGTATTGGAATTCCATTCTTTGTTGCTATAATATGAAGACTGTTGGCTATAGTTTTGTGGCAGAATTAGCTATTGGCAAAAACAACAGGTTATAGACCCACAATATTTCTCCTTAGGTCAGCATTTCTAGACAGACTGCACCTATGTTGACTCAGACTGGGAACATGACATGGCCATCTCGCATGATGTCTTCAGGTTACCAATATTAAGTGACCAAACGTGCAAGCAGTGGCAAACTAAACAAGACACATATTCACAATAATGTGTGATTAATTACAGCTATACTGCAGGTAAAACAGAGGTCCCAGGCACAGCTCAGAATTTTGAAAAAAGAAAACACACAAAAAACGTATTTTTACTTCAATGTAAGCAGACTTCAGAAAGACATCTATAAAGAAGGAGTACGTCAGGTCTACTAATAGGTGGTAGCGCAAAAGAAAGTGGCAACAAAAGAAAATAGTAGCGATCAGGACCACTAGAACGCATTGCTGTCAGATACAGTGTATGCATAGCTGCCGTGGTTTCAGATTACTCATGTGACATTTTCAGAATTTCAGTGTAATTATGAGTGACATTCAACAACTATGAGTGACACTTTCTTGCAAGCACAAATCAAGCAACGATGACGAGGGAGATAAATACATTTCAGAAATGTTACCCATTTGAGCAATGAGAAACTTCAAGATTATCTCAAAACGGCTGCAAAGCACCAGAAATGGCAGGCCAGTCCTCCTCAACAGGTGCCAAAGCCAAAAGCAATACCACACCCTTCTTCAGCTTTCTGCCACGCACATACTCCTTCAAAACACCAACTCTCCTGTTCAAAACACACTCATATACTAGCATTTAAAAGGGAGAGCCTCTGCACTTTTCAGCAGTGTTGTAATACATTTAATGGGAGAACAGCGTCACTTTGGAAGAACGAATTGGTACTGTGGATAATAAGTACCAGCACTTTTTGTATCTTTTCATTTAAAGTACCGTCTGCACCATTTTATAGGTATACGTCACTCCTCCAACTGCAGACATCACTCTATAAGCACGGATTGAGGGACTCTTCTGGACAGGCCACTAACCAACTTTCTGGACTATGGGGTTTTGCTTAATTGCCAATTCCTTGAACTGGTGCTGGCATTGCTCTGATAGCAGCAGTTGCTTGGCTACTCTTGACTTTGGGAGCTCAGTGATACATTAACGCCTTAACCGCTGCGGTTTTTCCGCCGCGGTGTGGGCGTTCTAAAGGGTGGGCGGGGCTGCGTCGGCCATTGGTCGTGCACAGCACTGGGGAGGGAGTGCTTGAGACGGCCGACAGCAGCACGCAAAGGGTTAAAGAGTTAGCAGTTAGCAGAATCCTTGTTTGCAGATGCCAGTTCAGGTCATCGCAAAGTCACAGGCTCTGGTCTGCTAGGCTTTTTGAAGATAGTACAGCCCAGACCATTCCCAGAACACACAGGGAGCTAGGGCAGGCATAGCTGCCAAGGTTTCAGCTTGCTTATGGGTGACATTTTCATTTTTTCAGAGTGCTTATGAGTGACATTCAAAAACTATGAGTGACACTTACTCGTGAGCAAAATAAAGCAATGAAGACCAGGGAAACATATAAATATCAGAATTTACACCCATATGTGCAACCAAAAACTCTCACTTTACTGTACCACAGTCGGTAGAAAATTGAAAAAGAAAATCACAAAAAGTCAATATTTTCTCCTCATTAGTTCATCCTACAAACAATAGGAAACATGCTTTAGAGTTTTGCGTAATGATACCTGACTGATACGTAAAATAAACGAAACCTGAAAAGTCATGTTGAAAGTGAATACAAATGGCTTTAAGTGTACATGAACAAATGTTAATATCCGGTATTTTTTTTCAATACTTGCAATCCTGCCTACCTTGAAAAGTGAGGACCCGACCGACCTGAGAGGAATCAGCAGCTGCATTCTGGCATTGGCCCCATAGATGGAAAAACACTGTATGAGATAGACGACGGCTGGTGAAGGGCCGTCTCAATACTTTCCTTCTGCCTGGACTGGGAGTCTTGGCCCACACCGAATTGGAGGAGCACCGGGCACTGTGGCAGGGCCTAATCAGTGCATCCATTGGAACAAAGAAATACAAACAGTGAGCACAGTTGGAAGGCTAAGCACAGTGATCATGTGAAGAATGCTTTGCATCACACGCCCGTCCAGAACACGGGAATCTCTGCTGGGGGTCAGGGCTGGTGAGGCAGCAAGGGCAAGGCCGGACTTAGAACACTCCTGCCGGGTGTCAGAGTGAGCGCGATCTCTTCCACAGCAGAGCAGCACTGAGGGCCCGAAAGTATATTTAAATTCTCAGCAGTGTTTTAAATACATAAATCAACAGTCAACTGAACGGAGCCTACCTAATCCTCTGCAGCAGTTACAACACTCAGCCTGGAGAGCAGATAGCAGAGCAACAGGCTCAGTGTTTGTCAGGCTGTAAAGTTTTAAAATTAGGAATACCTCCGTGAGCCACGCAGCAGCCTCGACTCTGAGATAACACAACACTGTGTCTGTCTATAATGCGACCTCTGACCTCTTGTTTCCAACCAGGTCCCGTCGCAGGGCAGCGGCATGATGACGCACTGTACTGGCTGCCGCTCAAATTAAAGTAACGAATTTGGAAACTTCCAAGTGCTCCCACATCGGCCCGCCCACCTCAGGAGTAACAACTTCCAGCACCATTTAATTTATGAGGCGAGAGCAGGCGCCAAGAGCATAGCTTTAAAACTATGTCTTAGACGGACCCTGCTCTCACCGAATGTACTGTGCACTGAGGGGGCCCCCAGGAGCTCGAGGGGCCCCCTGGAGCTCGAGGCCCCCCCGCAATGCAGGGGCTGCGGGGGCCTGTGTTACGCCCCTGTATCCAAGCTACAAACAGCTTAGCTGTATGTAGGCGCACCCATTGCTTGCTCTACATAATGTATACTTAGAGTGGGCTTTGGGTCCGCCCCTTGCTCACGATTGGATCGTTTTTTTGTCTATCGCAGTTATCTACTCTCGAGTGAAAGGATTCCCAAACTATTGAGTTTGACCCACCCAGGAGCATTTTGGTGTCTAGATGCATACCTCAGGGAATTCTTTTTTCCTTTAATTACATATTCTGTACTCCTTGGGAATGTTCAAGGTTCCTTGCTCTCTCTCTCTCCCTGCTTGTTTTTATCAATCAATCAATCAATCATGGCATTTATAGAGCGCGCTACTCACCCAGAGGGTCTCAAGGCGCTTGGGGGAGGGGGTGGGGTGCCGCTACTGCTCGAACAGCCAGGTCTTGAGCTTCTTCCTGAAGGAGAGGTGGTCTTGGGTCAGGCGGAGGTCGGTAGGGAGGGTGTTCCAGGTCTTGGCGACCAGGTAGGAAAAGGACCTTCCTCCTGTTGTCGCTCTTCGGATGCGGGGGACGGCGGCGAGGGCGTGGTTGGTCGATTGGAGGTGGCGTTTGGGAGCGTAGAAGTTGAGGCGGTTGTTGAGGTAGCTCGGGCCTTGGTCGTGTAGGGCTTTGTGTGCGTGGTTGAGGAGACGGAAGGTGATTCTCTTGTTGACGGGGAGCCAGTGCAGGTCTCTCAGGTGTCCGGAGATGTGGCTGCGTTGGGGGATGTCGAGGATGAGTCTGGATGAGGCGTTCTGGATCCGCTGGAGTCTCTTCTGGAGCTTGGCGGTGGTTCCGGCGTAGAGGGCGTTGCCGTAGTCTAGTCGGCTGGTGATGAGGGCCTGGGTGACCGTCTTCCTGGTCTCGGTGGGGATCCACCGGAAGATCTTCCGTAGCATGCACAGGATGTTGAGACAGGACGCGGAGATGGCGTTGACTTGTCTGGTCATGGAGAGGGAGGAGTCCAGGATGAAGCCCAGGCTGCGTGCGTGGTCTGTCGGTTTGGGTGCGGTGCCCAGGGCGGGGGGCCACCAGGAGTCGTCCCAGGCGGAGGGCGAGGAGCCCAGGATGAGGACTTCCGTCTTGTCTGAGTTCAGTTTCAGGCGGCTGGTCGTCATCCACTCGGCTACGTCTTTCATCCCTTCGTGGAGGTTGGTTCTGGCGGCGGCGGGGTCGTTGGTCAGGGAGAGGATCAGCTGGGTGTCGTCGGCGTAGGAGATGATGTTGAGGTTGTGCTGGCGTGTGATGGCCGCAAGGGGGCTCATGTAGACGTTGAAGAGGGTGGGGCTGAGCGAGGAGCCCTGAGGAACGCCGCAGATGACTTCCGTGGCTGCAGATCTGAACGGTGGTAGGCGGACTCTCTGTGTCCTTCCAGCGAGGAAGGAGATGATCCACTCCAGTGCCTTCTCCTGGATTCCGATGTTGCTGAGGCGCTGCACTAGGGTGCGGTGGCAAACAGTGTCGAACGCCGCGGAGAGGTCTAGGAGGATGAGGGCCGCTGTTTCACCGTTGTCCAGCAGGGCTCGGATGTCATCGGTGGCAGCGATGAGGGCGGTCTCGGTGCTGTGGTTGGCTCGGGAGCCAGACTGTGAGGGGTCGAGGGATCCATTCGTCTCGAGGAAGGCAGCCAGCTGCTTGTTGACGGTCTTCTCGATGACTTTGGCTGGGAACGGGAGGAGCGAGATGGGGCGGTAATTCTTGAGTTCGGTGGGGTCCGCTGTTGGTTTCTTTAGTAGAGCGCTGAGTTCGGCGTGCTTCCAGCTCTCAGGGAAGGTGGCGGTGTCGAAGGAGGTGTTGATGATGTCCCGCAGGTGGGGTGCGATGACAGCGTCGGCCTTGTTGAAGACGTGGTGGGGGCAGGGGTCGGTCGGAGATCCGGAGTGGATAGAGTTCATCGTGCAGATGGTGTCTTCTTTGTTGATCTGGGTCCAGGCGCTGAGGGTGGTGGTGGGGGGGCGTTGGTGCGGTCGTGGGGAGCGTTGTTTGTGGGCTGAAGCTGTTGTGTATGTCAGCGATCTTGTTGTGGAAGTAGGAGGCGAGGGAGTTGCAGAGGTCTTGCGACGGGGTGATGTCGTTGTTTCCGGCGTTGGGGTTGGAGAGCTCTTTCACGATGTTGAAGAGTTCCTTGCAGTTGTGTGCGTTGTTGTCCAGCCAGTCCTTGAATGCTGTTTTCTTGGTGGCGTGGATCAGTTGATGGTGCTTCCGGGTGGCGAGCTTGAGGGTGGTCATGTTGTCCGGTGTTGGCTCCCTTCTCCAGGCTTTCTCGAGGGCTCGGCAGTTCTTCTTGGAGCTCTTGAGTTCGTCGGTGAACCATGGGGCCTTCTTGCTGCCGGGTCTGCTAGGCGGGGTCCTCAGTGGGGCGAGGTCGTCTGCGCAGTTGCTGATCCACTTCGTGAGGTTGTCGGCGGCCTGGCTGGGGTTCGCTGAGCTGGCGGGAGAGTGCTGGCTCAGGGAAGCGGCAAGCTGGTCTGCTGTGATCTTGTTCCAGTTTCTTCGAGCAACCTGTTGCTGGTGGTGGTGGATCGTGGATCTTCTGAAGGTGAAGTGGACGCAGCTGTGGTCCGTCCAGTGGAGTCCGGTGGCGTGGCTGAAGATGATGTCCTTGCTGGATGAGAAGACAGCGTCGAGTGTGTGTCCGGCGAGGTGGGTGGGGGTGGTCACTAGCTGCTTGAGTCCGAGATTGGCGAGGTTGTCAAGCAGGGTGGTGGTGTTGCGGTCGTTGTTGTTCTCCAGGTGGAAGTTGATGTCCCCCAGGAGGATGTAGTCAGCGGAGGGGAGGGCGTGCGGGCAGATGAAGTCGACGATGTCTTCCCTGAATTGTGTGCGTGGTCCCGGGGGTCGGTAGATGAGGGTGCCTCTGAGGGTGGTTTTGGGGTCCGTGTGGATCTGGAAGTGCAGGTGTTCGGCGGTTTTCAGGGTGTCGTCGGTGTTGGTCGTGATGCGGATGGTGTCCCTGTAGATGATGGCGATGCCTCCTCCAGTCTGGTTGCCGCGGTCTCTTCGGGTGATCTTGTAGCCCTCTGGGATGGCGATGGCGATGTCGGGCGCTGAGGAGTCGTTCATCCAGGTTTCCGTGAGGAAGGCGACGTCAGGAGCCTTGGTGTCGAGGAGGTTCCAGGGTTCGATGGTGTGTCTGTGGACGGAGCGGGTGTTGAGTAGGATGCACTTGAGGTGGTTGCTGCTGGTGTTCGGCTTGGCGGGTGCTGGTGCGGGGCAGGTCTGGTTGCAGGAGAACTTGCAGGCGTGACAGCTGAAGGGTCCGTGGGTTCGTCTCGGGGTGGCTCGGTAGCATCCCGGGATTCGGCCGGTGTTGAGTGCGTTCAGGGTGGCGGCGGCGTATGTCCGGCGGGCGGGCTGGGGTCTGCGGGGGCCAGGGGTCCTGGCACTGGGCGCGGTCCAGGCGCGGACGGGCACAGACGGGCTTACCTTTGGCGCGCCTTCGGCGCACAATCGGCGTGCCCACTGCGCGTTACTGCTGCGCGTGCGCACGGTCGCCATTTATGGCGAAGTGCAGGGAGGGAGGGGCAGCTGGGAGGCGGGAGCGGGGAGGAAGGGGGCGTGGCTACACTCCCCGGCGGCGGGAATCGGCAGCGGGGAGCGGGTGCAGGGGTCGGCAGCACAATGGGGGAGAAACCAGGGGCAGCACGGGGACAAAGTAAACAGAAGTATCAGGGCACAGTAAAAAACAAAAACAGCAGGAACAGGCAGACAGAGGTGCACAACGCGAAGGAAACAGCAGGCGGGGGGCGTGGCCTGAGGGCGGACCCGAGGGCGGGAAGGCTGTACGAGGCAGGCAGAATCAGCAGGCGGGGGCACACGCAGCAGCTGGTGGCCGTGCGGCGCGGGGGTGTCCTACAAGTAGTATCTGCTGAGGGCGGACCCGAGGGCGGGAAGGCTCTACGAGGCAGGCAGAATCGGCAGGCGGGGGCACATGCAGCAGCTGGTGGCCGTGCGGCGTGGGGGTGTCCTACAAGGAAGTATCTGCTTCCTTGTACGTTCTTTTCACTCCCACCTTCTCTGATCCCCGGAGCGCCCCATCCTGATTCCTGTGTTATTTTTTTTTTATGTTTTATTAATTCTTTCTTGTGAGGGCCGTGTAGCCATATGCGCAGCTGGGCTGGTTGTTTTCTTTTTTTGCACTTCACACGCACTAGTTTTTGAATTTTCTTTCCCATTAGTATACCACTCTAACGTTGCCGTCTGCCATGTTAGAACGGTGCATTCAAAATGGTGGTCAATACGACACACTTCATTCATTAGTGAGTATGTGTCAAGGCACATGCACAGCACATATGTGTACATTGGTGGACATGCTGCAATAGTTTATCTTTTGTTTAGAGTAGACTGTCTTCCCTTGACCATAGATGGTATGTGTTGAATCCAAATGTGGGATTCACCACCTATTTAAACTCTGGTTACTCACTTCTGGTAGTTTTGTGTGAATTTAGCGAGCTACAGGCACCCCCAATTTGTGATGTAAAAATATACAAATGTAAAACAAACTGTTTATTGAAGAAAAAAATCCAGAAAGAAGAGGAAAGCAAAGGTTAAATGGTGCATGTCCTAGAGTCTATCCACATCTCTACCCAGAAGGTTAACCATTAGCAAGTGGAATATTGGGAACTGAGATAATATGTAACATCCATTGCTCAATACCAAAGCAGAAGTTTAGAGGCAACAGTAAACTTAAACTGAACCACAAGAAAATAGTGACCGGTCTTGTCAAAGGGAAGGAGACAGCCTCCAGCATGCACCTAGAAACCAATCGCTCCATTGGGCATTGTGGGGGAATGAAATATATGATCTCTGGAATCAGTGGCGGCTCGCACAGAGTAACGCTGTGGAGCGGAGGGGGAATGTGACATACGACGGGAAAGTCGAGAGTAAGGAAAGAAATAAACAAAAGCACTTACTTTGTGCTCGCAGCATCACTGAGTCGGTGATGCTGCGAGCGCAAAGTAAGTGCTTTTATTTATTTCCTTACTCTCAACTTTCCCGTCGTATGTCATACTCCACTACCCCCACTCAGCCCCACCCCACAGCGTTACCTGTGTGAGCCGCCACTGTCTGGTATAATAAATAAAGTTGATATACTACAAAACACACACTCAGCACTGATTGAAGAACAGCTTTCAACTGCGCCCTACTAGGCACACCAAGAGCTGGCAGTATTCACATTCTTTTTGCATGGCATTTTCAGATGAAATTCTTTAATGCAGAATCCTGCCCCCATAGTTGTTGAAATAAAGCAGTTCAGAAATTTCAGGTACTCAGACAAAGGAATAGCTCGTAGGTTGAGTTTGCCATCCTTCAGGCTATTACCCATGCTACGGTGAATGAAGACAGGCCTCTGATTCCCTGAAAACCCAGTGTAACTGGAGGCATTTTGTTGGGCAGAGAAATGGCTAATTGATTATTTCAATGAGGGAAGTAGCTTGAAACCAAGAAATCATGGTCGCTGACTGGGTTAGACAGTGTTTAACCTCTAATTTTCAAAGAGATAGACAAACAACTATAGCAAAGACCTTGTAAAACCCTCAAAGGGCTGAATTTGGACTGAAGATGACTTTCTTCTGATAGTGTTGGGATCTCCACTCACAAGCCAGGAAACTGCAGTGGCCTTTCCCAGACGGAGGTGTGGCTGCTGGGCTTTGTAAGTGTATCACAAGCAGTCAGCATGGGACAGGGCTGACTTGCTAACCTTTTATAAAATAAGAAAACAGTTTGACATACATTGGTGAAGTATGAGAATTAAACTCAACCACAATTACACAAGGAAGCATCTGGAGTAGAAGATGTACCCAGAGCATTCAGTATAATCTAGCTCAGTGGCATTCTGGTTACAGAGCTTCTATGTTGCTCCTAGCCTTGACAATTGTGGATGCTTCAGAGTCAAGGCCACCCTTTACCAGCTCCAAGTTCCAATTGAAGCATAAGGTTGGCTGCATGAGATGCACTTACAAAACCCAGCATCCACACCTCGGCCTGCTTTGTGGCCCGTGTTCTACCTTGAAATGAGAGAGAGAGTAGAAACATTTACTCCGGTAAAGTGCTCAATATTTAATTTTAAAAAAAGCATTTTGGCTTGTTTGAGTGTCTGGGAACTCTCAACATAAGGCACTTGGTCAGGATGTGAAGATTGCTTTTATTCCATCAACAGAAATATCGAGGACCAATTGTTTTTGTCCTGAGTAAGAATGATAGATATGAAGCACATCAAACATTCCTGTCCTGAGATTCCGACCCTAATATATGTGTCAGTTAGGTACACACTTCAATGAGATGCAAAGTAAGCCTTACTTGTTTGTTTAGCCTTTCTAATTTGACAGAGGAACTTATCTACCTTAAGGACAGGCAATGGTTCTTGTATAAACTCTTCCCCCACCATATCCCATTGTCTAATGCCATTGGTCAAATGGAGTGAAGAGGCTAAAATCAGACATGTCTGGGATCTCTGGAGCGTGTTTTCAGCCAGCATAGTCAAAAAGACTAAGAAGTAGCAACAGAAGTGATGGTTGTAGTAGGGACAGCAGTAGTAGCTGTAAATATCAGTGTTATAGTAGCAGGGGCAGCAGCAGTTATAACAGTAGTAGTAGCAGCAGTAGCATCATTTACATAAGTTTCAGTAGTAGTGGTAGTTTTAGTAGTGATAGGAATATTAGTAATTTTATTGAAAAGTTGTGTTGCTCTGAAAGAACATGGAGAGACCAGCCGAAGTTAGTCCTACCTATAAGCACCATTCCATCGAGCCTACTTCCACTGCTTTGGAATTGCTCCCCCGTTGTGGTGTGCCCCAGCCACTCCAGGCCCGACCAAAACTGGAGCTCTGTTAAAAAGGCCAAAAGACAACATCTTGAATATAAGCATGTTTTTTTAATGGCCCAGGAGTATTTATAATGTGTGAAGAACCCTTATTACACACGTTCCAGAAAGTTACGGTACCTTCTTTTGCCTTCCTTCCAGAATATTCTGATATCTACCAGAAAGTTCCAGATCCTTCTTTTTGTTTCCAGGTCAAAATTAAGATTTTTTTTACCTGAATCAAAAGAGTTGAAGTCCTGTGTGCAACAGTTTCTTCCCTTTGTTCCAGTTTTCCACTAGGACTATTGTTCCCCACTTAGCAGTTTTCTTAAATCAATAATGTGCTATCTTCCTGCCAACCACCAGTTGCAGGCATACAACAGGTTCATCTGGCTACTCCAGATGTGAATTTGTCCTAAGGCTTTTCCCAACTTATGGGATTCTTTTTCACCAACTCTTCGGAAAGGCCAAGGCCAGTCTGAAGAAGACTCCACAGCGTCCAGCCATTGGCACCTAATGGCTGAATTCATTCTTGATCTGTTTTGTACCCAAAAAGAAATGTTGGACTTTTCCATGTGGGGTTTGTTAGGCCAAAATATTTTCAAGGTTATGATCACAGATGTGTTCTTGTTTTTACATGTGTTAAATGTAATCAATGTCCTGTCCACATGGTTAGGGAAAAACTTGAGGGGGTGAATTTACCTGAGTGATATTGTTCAAGACATTTGTTGCAGCAGCACACTCTCACCAGTCAATTATCTGTGCAAATATCCCTATTGTTTTCTCAGTCGCAGGCTTTTTATTTTCCATGTGGTGCACTCGTAGGATTTTTCATAAATCTTCAAAACAGGCGATAGAAGCCCCTACAATTAAAACCTAACTACTCCATTTTTTTTAATAAGTTGGGTATTTCACCTTCCTATAGTTACCCATGGTAGTTTTAAATTTCCAGCTTAGTTTCTCTGTTTTAAGAGACAAAATTTAGCGCGAGGATTGTGCTGACATTTGTAATATAAGATTGTGGTCATCTTTTTACGAACTTTTTTAGAATAGATTTATTTATTTATTTATTACTTGCGCTATGCACTTTCTTTAGATGAATTCTTGTCTACAGCTTAGTACAACCCCCTGAGATATGATTACTTGTCCTCCACTTCAGGGCATAGAACACTGAAATAGGCTTGCGAATTTCTGTATTTTTATTGTATGGTATCAATGTACATATCGATACTCATTTAATCCTCATCTTTATAACAATGTGTAAATGCATTATGAGGGTATTTCTCTTTCTTCATTTTTAAAATTCACTTGTGTGTATTTTGACTGTACTTTTGAGGTCATACTTACCGAAATAAAGTTTATTGATGATGATGATTAATTATCTGTGCCTCACATCTAGTTGCAGTGTCCCTTCCCTAAGTTATAAGATTCCAGGAAACAGGATTGAAATCCTGAAATTTGGGGGAGGACGTGAAGTAGAACTTTGAGACATCCTGCACTTTGGGAGAATCTTCCTGGTGTGGGTGGAGTGAGATATTTTAATGAGGAACTGTGTGAAGAATCATATTGTGTGGAATGTGTGGGAGACATTCTGAACTGAGCTACAGATAAATAGGCCCACATAGTCAGCCTAAAAAAGACATCATGTGTAACTGACCAAAACTACAATTACTTTTTGCTGTTCTTCAAATCCTTAATCTCCAACACCTTAGACCGTTCTGAAAAACATACCTTCATCTTTACCATTTCTTTCTACCTGTGATTGAGTTCTTCTTCACCACATTCCTTCCAATGACCAAGAAATATGTTTCCAGACTGCCCCAAACAATCAAAGTTTGAGTCTAACAGTAGAGTTTTACACTACTGTGTGTCTGAAATAATTCCTGCCATTGCTGGAGGAGGACTTGACTGCTGTGATCAAACCCTTCTTCGGTCATTGAATTTGATCAGACATCTTGAAACAAACCAATAGACTTAAAAATCCTTTGTAACTATTCACATATCACCAACCTACCTTTCCAAGCAAGATAACTGAAAAAAAGCTAGGAAACTGCTCCAAGTGAATGCCAAGAACAATCCCATATTAACAATCACCAGTCATGGTTCAAGTCTGTCAGGACACTAAATATGCCCTGGCTCATATCCACAAAGAGCTCTTGATATCCCTCGTAGAGAACAAGTAGCATTGACCTTACAGCAGTCTATGATACAATGGACCAAGACATCTTGCTAGAAGAACCCGAGGAATGGACTAGAATTTCAGGAGATGCTCTAGACTGGTTTAGGTCCTTCCTCTACATCCACTGCTAACAATTTTTAATAGAGCCAACAGAACTATCTTCTCACATAGTGTCCTACGGAGTACCAACATTATCATGATTATCCTGTCTGCTCTTCAAGGTTTATGTGCATCCTTTGGCCCAACTACCAGAGCAGTAACAGTTGAAACCATGAAAGCCCACCATGAACGCTCAAGGCCATATCAATCTGGAAAATACGTCTGCATAAAAGGCCAACATCCATCCTTGCCTAAACAGAAGCAAAAATGAGATGCTGATGTTGGGTGAAACAGAAATCAAAGTTCCACCCTTTAATTTGCCTTCCAGGATAGGGACTCTGCATTCCACTGCTTTTAAAGGAAAGAACTTGGAAGTTATTTTATGCACAGCTTTCATTTGAGCGCAAAATTAACACCTTAATCAAGAGAAAAAACCTCCAACCCTCCCTGGAAAGAATCTTCCTACTCCGCCAATTAAACCACCAGACAAGAACCCCAGTGAAGGCAAAACTAAATTTTTCAATTTTCATATTTTCTGGACTTCAAAAAAAGATCATTGACAAGATGAAAAGGCTCTAAATCCAGGTAGCCAGACTCAGTTTGAACATGAGAAGGCATGAGTACATACAACCAGCTTTGAAAGCTCTACATTGGCTCCCAGTAAAACACCAGGATCAAGTTTATACTGCACTGCGGAATCAACAAGGTCAGAGATACCTTTAAATAATAGCACCCCATTACATGCCTATAATTATCCTATGCTCTACTTTTGAACATCTGATTACCCAAAAAGAATTCAAGTGGATAAGACATGGAGGGAGAACCCCGAGAGGTCAGGGTAATACACTTTGGAAAACTCATAATCCAGGTCTGAAGGTAGAACATAGCAGTATGAATTTAAGGAAGGGCCTGAAAACTGAACTGTTCCTTATTGTCTTCATTGAATCAACTGGTATATGAGATATGTGATGAATAATCTGCGACTGGGGTGCAGAGTAGACTTTACCTGTCCCATGTTTAGACTTTGTTACATCTGGTAGCACTCTAATGTTACCGAAAGGTGACCGGCAGCCCTTTACAAAACACCTAAATAAATAAAGGACCTGGAACACTAGTTGTACAGATCCCGTAAACAAAAGGGATGGGAGAATGCCATTCACTGAGAGATTAAAGTAAGAACTTGCAAAGGAAAGGATACATTTCAGCAACGTTTAGACCAAATATTCCCTTTAAGGAACAAAAAATGTAAAATGCTAAAATACTTTGATGCAGTCACTAATGTCCTTTTGAATCCAATTTAAACTTATATTTATATCAGTAAAATAGAATGTCCAATGTACTCAAGGACATTATATGATAAAAAGTTACATTTGGGGGACCCCTATTAAAGTGGGAAAAGGAGTTCCCCTAGTAAGTGGATCCATGTAAAGTTCATTTAACAAATAACACATCTGGATAAATAAGCTATACAATTTAAACAGTGTAAGTCATTACCATTATTTATTATATCGGAATGATATATGCCCATGCGTAAGTAACTCTGTCATCATGATATAAACACTCACAAAAAATGCCTGGCAAGAAATCTTTGTTGTAAATAATTGTTGTCCTACTGAAAGCATGAGAGATCTGCATAAGCCAAAAGTGTGCTCAGTGTTTATAGACCAGAAATCCCTCCAGCTGTGAAGAGAGAGAGTGTCAGATAGATGAACACATTTAATTTATCTTTGATCTAAGCATATTGTTAGTCTGTTGTTACTCATGTGGACATGCCGATTTTTGTGTAAAAAGGAAGTGATCTGTTTGTATTTGTGATGAATGCATTTGACACATTATCAATGTAAAATAGTTTATTGATGTACTTTTTTGTGCACGGTTTTGATTCAATGCATGTTTTGTATGTTTATGTAAGATGAGTGTCACGCTTCCTAAATATTTCAAGAGAGAAGAACCACGTCGATTCCCTAACGGATTCCTCAAAATAAATGGATATACTGTGGCTAGCTTCTAGTTTATCTGGTGCTGGAGGGAGAAATCAGAAAGATTCGGCAAAGGAATTAGGTGAGAAGGTAGATGATACATGAATCCTAATTACACGTGCAGTCAGGGTGGAACTGGCCTATAGGGCTGACGAGCTAAGCACAAGTGGCTGGTCTGGCAGGTCAAAGTGTAGCCTGGCTTTTTTATGTTTGTGGGCCTGTTTTATGGTCTGATATTATCACAAATATTGCCTGAAGCAAGCACAAATAGTCTCCCATGCCCTGCAGAACATCTACACAGCGTGTCTTTAGAAGGTGAAAACTGACCCAATTTGCAAATGTAAGCCACTTTCTTGTTTAGAATCTGATTCGCCGATGGGGGCTCTTTTATTTTGGTACCAGGGACTATTTTTTGCAAAAGCCCGACCGTGGGTGGAGTACAATTCGCACAACTCGTTACTCTGATCCCTGCACAAATAAGGATTTGCTCGTGAGTCGTAATTATCTGCGCCTGCTGTAATCAGATCCTGTGTATTGTAAAGCAACCCATTTTGGGTTTGAATGGACTTTTTTCATTCAGCTGAATGGAATGATACGGCTGGTTCTGTGGTATGGAGGACATCAGACGTCAATGAATTCCATAGAAAAGCTCTACTGAAGTCAATATCAAGGGATATAGTGCTCCCAAATATTACTGTGCTGATTAATTTCTTTTCACGTAACTGTGCCTTCGCCCCCTAGCCAAGCCTTTCCAGGATGAGAATGGGTAACAGGACGTATCTGCACTATTCATTATGTAGGGGATGCACACTGTGTGATGTTGGAAGGCATACCATGGCGATATCTACTTGGCATACAGGTTCCAACATGGCAGGATTGAAGGTATCCCCGGCAATGAAAGGAGAAGAGACTTAAAGGCAACAGTAAGCAGTAGAGCTCGTACAATGAAGCCTGATGAGGTCTTCAAACATGGCAATATTTTAGACCTCATGCAGTTATATACTTTTGAACAGGTGCAGATCGAATATAACTTATTTAAATCGGAATTTTACAAATATGTACATTACCATTCATTGGGAAGCAGTACTGATATGTAAACTACTATGATGGAATGCTCACCAAAAGAAGGCACACCTGACCAAAGGTGCTGTATTACCCTACAGTATATAAAATGTGGTTAATGCCACAGACCGATTAGGCCCTTTTCTCAAGTGAAATCACATAAAAACAAATGTGTGTACTCTGCTGGATGTTTAAACAGATATTTAGATGAGGGTAAATTTCATCTACACCAGCTGAGAATGCCCTAAAATTAAGGGGCACATGCATCATTGTAGGAATTTGCATTTCCTAAATTGCGAAAATTAAGGAATCGCAATTTAGGAATTGCAAAATCCTATGCATCAAGAAATCCTAAAATTTTTTAGGATTTCTTCATTTTCGGAATTTGCGATTCCTTAATTGCGAATCGCAATTAAGGAATGGCATTACATTGATTCCTATGGGCCTAGAGGCCCATAGGAATCAATGCCGTTTTGCATTTCTATTTTTTGGAATTCGCAATTTGTTGATGCATTGCAAGGGTGCAGAGGGGGGTCCAAAGGACCCCCCCTGCACCCCTGAAATGTATTTTAAAGTGCATGTTTCACACACACATGTCCTAAGGACATGTGTGTCTGTAACATGACACTTTCCAAAATGCATTTTTGTGCTTTTTTAAAGAATTTCGCAAATTAACACGAGGGTCAACCTCGTGTTAATTTGCACTTCCTATTTCAAAATTCGCATTTTTTAAAAAATGGATGCATTGCATTTAAGGAATCGCACAAATGCGATTCCTTAAATGCATTCGCATTTTTAGGAAATGCAAAAAAAAGCGAATTTTGAAAAATTGTTTCATGCATCCCAAAAACGTGTTTAGGAAGCGCAAACGGCCGAATTTACCGATTCGCACCGTTTGCACTTCCTAAATAGGTTGATGCATGTGCCCCTAAGTCCTTCTGTAAGAAGATTCCAAAATTATTTTTAGAAGTAGAGGGGGCTGTCGTAGATCTCCCAGCAAAAACAGCACTGGCTGGAAAAGGGAGCATACAAAACTTGACCGCACTCTAGAAGTTATGTCTAAATATGGGCTGGATTGTTGCACTTTGCAATATAGGTTAGAGATAATGCAACAGCTGGCACCAAAAATAGACACTTGGTTTACCAATACGAGCGAGTGCATGGTGCAAAAAGAGCAACATATGAGGGGAGAAGTGCCAGAGTACAAATAGAAAAATGTAGGGTGCATGGATCAACCACTGTCGCATGGAGTGATGGCCCATCCAGAAGCACAGGCAATGACAAGGTGTATGTTGGATTTGTGTTGTGTCGGTGAAGCAAGGTGCTAGCAGAACTCAGGTGTGGTGGAGTGGGAAAGCATACTTTAAGGGCAAAACATACCACCATGCTTAGCAAAGGCATATTACCATGTTCTTCAGTGTGGTACCCCCATCCGGGACGTCAATGGGTAGTTGTGTTACATCAACTACATCGCAGGTGAGTACATCAGGAGTCTTCTTTTGTACATTTACATAGAGGCCCATAGGAATGAATGGGGAAGACATTCTCAATTTGCGATTCTCAATTAGAGAATCGCAAATTCAGAATGCAATTTCAAGGGTGCCAGGGTGTCAAAAGGACACCCTTTTGCACCCCTGAAATTGATCTGTGCACATATATTGCGCACATATGTTGCGTACACACATGCCCTAAGGGTATGTGTGTGCGCAACATGAAACTTTGAAAAATGCACAAAAGTGCATTTTTCAAAGTTTTTGCAAATTACCATGAAGTTCAACTTCATAGTAATTTGCTACTCCTTTCAGCGAAATCGCGAATTTTCTGACTTTGATGCATTGCATTTAAGGAATCTCAATTTGGGATTCCTTAAATGCAATCGCAATTTAAGGAATCTCAATTTAGAGATTCCTTAAATTGCGATTTTTGCATTTGGGATGATGCATCCCAAATGCAAAAATACCGGTCGCAAAGGGGCAGATTGCAACCGGTTTTTAGCTTAATGCATGTGGCTATATGTTTATAACATAGCATTGATGCGGGTGCGCTTAGTGATGTGTTGGTTGTTATGCAGCATGTTGAGAAAATTGATGAAAGATTAGTGTATTTTTTGTTGAGAGCTAGGGAGACTAAAATCACAGACAAAAGGGATTTGCTTTTATGAAGGTTCTGTAAGCATGATGTGGTTGTGAGGTTAGAAATGTCTGCATAACGAGGTTGTTGAGATTGACATGTTGGTAGAACAGATGAAAAGTGGCCTCCTGGGCAGAAATAGTGGGAAATGGAAGCAAAGTATCTCCGTGATGGGAGGATTGAAGAGTCTAAAACATTCAAGGACTGGAGAAATTGTGGAAGATGGCTAGCTTATCTCCTCTCTTATGAGTGTGGTTCATTATTTTGCATCACGTGGCCTCCAAGGAAGAGCCTATCAGAGGTCTTTAAAAATGAAAGGGTGAAACAGATTTCGGTGAAGAAGCTAGCATTCAGATGGTGGGAGGTGATGAGGTCAACTATGTGGGCAGCATGAAGTACTAATGCGTATGCACTGAAATGCATGTACGAGTTGTAGTTTCTGTTGGTGTGAGTGTGAAGTGGAATGGGATAGGTACTTAAAATGTGCTGAGTGCTGGGAGTCACATGACGTCTCTCAATGTGTACTAGGATCCTTCACGATGCTTACAAGGTGGGTGTTCATCAGTGCTTCATTTGTAATATGATATGTACCAGGGCCCTGACAATAGGCCACTGCAACTTGCACCACCCATTTCCCCTGACATCGCTGCCAATGGAGTACCAAAACAACTACTAACTCTTACCTGCAAGTCCGACAGTTAAGATTATTCCAGGTCCCCAAAGCTAAAGGAATACCTGGGGAGCCAGGTATTAGCATTTTTTATGTATATTGTATTCATATAGAACCGTTGTTCTGCTCATCTCTGAATTTGATGAGCAGTGCCACTATGTGGCAGACTGTCATGAGCGTGGTGTTAACAATTAAGTGCCGGTGCTGTGCACCGGAAACCACCGGCTCAAATGGAGTTCTGGTGTTCATCTTTCTTAAAAGCTTTTCTGTGCTGGAATGGGGTGTCGTTTTGGACATACGGGGGTGGGTGGCTTTTGAAAGCAAGGGATATGTGATAAAGCTCTTGTGGTGGCAGTAGGGGTGTTCTAGGATTTCTGTGTCGCTGTTTACCCTGTGGTAAACCTTTAAGTCACAAGAAGTGAAAGTCATGTTTCAGATTAACTAGCTTTAGGAATTCTTAGGGTCAAATGGTGGCTCCCACGTGATTGCTGTTGTGATATGGTCAGCTTCTTGGGACGGTGTTAGTTAAAATGATTTCTTGTTGTAAATGAGGGTCTCACTCCAGTTTGACCAGTTTATGGGTTCCCTTGCCCTCTCTTCGAAGAGAACTCACATCTGAGCACAAATAACAGCTGAAGTGGTTCATGATATTTGAACTCATCTCTTCAAATCTGGTTGCTGTTCTTCTCCCTTTAATTAACCGTCACTTTGTACAAATATTTCTGGATATTACAGATTAAAAGCTATGATTATTGTGAATGGTACATTTTTTTAAATATAGGAAGTTTTAATAGGGGCACTCTAATAACCTTTGCAGAGCACCACCATCAACTTTCAAAGATAAACAGTACAAATGGCCCCAATGAAGGGACACTAAAACAGTTACATATGACATTCACTCTTAGTTTCACCATCCCTGCACCCAAAAAGTGGTTCGAAAGCAGAGATAAGTTGTTCACAGAGGCAATGGGGGCCAGTTTTGTTAATTGGGGCAGGTTTACCACTGAGTTGGGGGCAGCACTGTGTTTTGCAAATTATTATCAGTTTAAAAGCACCTGCCTCAAAGTTCTTTTTAAAGCCAGTAGCTCTCTGGCAACGATAAAAATGTCATAAGGCGGCTGGTGATTAATGTTTGTGCTGAAGAGGGATCAGATTTTTGTCTAGTGGCACTTTTGACTCCTCTAAAGTAGCGCAGAGGGTTAACATGCCTGCTGCAAAGAACGTGTACCATGCAGATCACTGAACCGTATTTTATTTGAATAGCTCAGTGGGTTACTGCTTTTGTCACGGAGATCTTTTTGTTCCTTGCATTTCATAAGCTACAAGCGTAATATATCACAGTGAGCTGTGAACTGCCATCAAGGAGCTGCATGCAACCTGCATGATACAGATTAGAAAGTTCTGCTTTTTTCTCAGTCTTTCATTATCCTAATGTTGCTATAAAGGGTGTGTTTGGGCAGAAATAAATGATTATTAGTAAAGCCAACTCTATAAAACAAATTAAATGCATGTTGGGGAGTGATAGTGAGGGAGTCTGTGGAGGAGAAGGTCATGGGTGGTGCCACGACTTTACTAGTCGTGTTTATGTTTTTAAACAAGCCTTTCAGATTTACAATGTGTATTATTATTGTTATTTGTTAAAGAGACAAAAATAAATCACGAACCACCTGGCATTTACTCAAATCACAGGCACCTATAATTTTGCAATATAACTTAAATGCTTTAAAACAAACTTTAAAAAGGAGCGCAGGCAAATTAAATCGATAGTCTGTAAAGTGAATATAAACATAAATAAAATAAAAAGCACATTAAACCCGTTTTGCAACTGAAAGGTAAGGAACTACTTTTAGGTGGATGTGAATTGTTTGCATAGGCTCTGTGAAGTAATTCAAAGTGAAATGGACGAATGGAAAAAGTGGGTTGTCCCTTAGCCCTGCTGTACGCTGTGGAGGGAGGGAGTCAAATGTGTGTGACAATGTATCAGGCCAATGGATGAAGCCTGCTGACCAAACGCCCCTCTTTCTCGGTACATAATATACGATTTCTTGGGAAATCAGTAGTCCGGCGAGACACCTAAAACTGTCTCAAACTCCAGACCGAAAAAAGCAATCAGTGCCCTACTACACCCAAGAACTCAATGCAAATAAAAAGCTCCATCTGCAAGCAAGACACGAAATGCATAAAGATCATGGCCTGATTTCACCTCTCCTCACCAACAACAGCTCCTCATTACAATAGTAATGCATAACTAATTCAATACAATCAATCAGTTCTTCAGAGAAGACAAAAAAGACCAGACTGCAGAGCATTCTCTGTAAGCAGTAAATATTCAGTTATATCATACAGTGTAAAAAACTGTTTCTTCTGCGAAGCGAACGGGATAATTGAACTCTAGTGCATATGTGTCCAACATAGATCTAGAAATGCTTTATCAATTCTAGATGTTCCGGGTAAGCAAATAAACAACATTTACATAGGGCTATTCAAAAGGGAAGTGGGTATCTTAAAAAAAATATCTAGTATGGATCTGGCCATCCTGACGCTGCTTTGGACACCTCTGCTCTAGTGAATAAGCTAGATACCTCTGTGTACGAGACTGCAGATACACCCCAGATTTTTAATTTGCGGCTCACCAACAGGACATATCATTCAAAAGAATATAACAGCCAAAACAGGCTACATGCACACAAAACAGCAAATTATTACAAATAATTAGGTGAGACTGTGCCCACAATAGCACTAACCACTGAGAAACAGCACTCGCAACATCCAACATAACACAAGACAGGATACTTCACATATATCCAGCAGGGCACAGATAGGTCATGTAGGCATCGCTCTGCTCATAGCAGTATTAATTTGCAGACAAGTGATAAAGCAGTTCACAACAGCATGCTAGACTGAACCCTAAAACCCATCATACACACTCTTGATAGAGATTTATGAGGCTTAAATAACTCCCCAACAATACACTCTTTCCTCAACTAGTCTGGCTCACTCACATAACCCAGAGAGCACACATTTGATTCAGTAAGCCCTGCAGCGACTACCACTGAACAGTATCACTGACTCCTACAAACCACAAAATGGTGTCTGAGCTCTGCAACAGCACATGTAGTCTCTTTTGAGGGGTAGTTGAAAGATCCCATGATAAGAGGAACTTCTTCTCCTCCTTATTCTCTTGTTCCCGCCTTGGTATCTGGTCCTCATTCCTCCAGCACCAGGACGCCCCCAGAGGTATCAGCATGCTGTAGAAATATATTTTATTCATTCATGTATCCATTGTAATCATCGATCTAAAGAAACCATTCAGCAAATATAAAGGTTTAAAGTAATCCAATTCATGCTGTTGACAAAGAGACCTTAGCGAACCTTTACTTCAAGTGGGGGGTTGTCTTTAGGTGATCTAGGACACATTCCAAAGCCTGGTCAAGATGACTGGCTCATTTTGACGGGGAAAGTGCACTGCCCTATTTCATATTGAAGTAAAGTACTTTTTGGCTCCACCCTTACATGTCACAAATATGCAATATAAACATGCACTTAGGGCCATTTGTATCAAGGCAAATTGACTTCGCAAACGGCGAAATTCGCAGAATTTCGGCGTTTGCGAATGCAATTTGGCCTAATGGTATGTATCACGGAAATCTGCTTGCAAAATAAGGAATCGCAAAATTTGCGATTCCTTATTTTGCGACTGCATTTAAGGAATCGCAAATTTTGCGATTCCTTAAATGCATTGTAAGAAGCCAAAAATATCGCAAATTGGCCTTAAGGAATCACAAATTACCACCAACTTCTAATTGGTGGTAAGTTGCGAATTCCTTGAAAAATGCATATTTTTGCATTTTTCAAAGTGCCATGTGACGCACATACATGCCCTTAGGGCATGTATGTGCGCCACATGTGCACACATGCATATTACAGGGGTGCAACAGGGTGTCCTTTGGACACCCCTGCACCCTTGAAAATATTCTCAATTTGCGATTAGCAAATTGCGATTCGCAAATTTCCCATTAATTCCTATGGGCCTCCTGGCCTACAGAAATGAATGGGAAAGTATTCCTTAATTGCGAATATGTCATTTGCAAATTCGCAATTAAGGAATATCAAGAAATCGCTATAAAATTGTGATTTCCTGATACATAGCAATTAGCAATTCTGAAATAGCAATTTCTTAAAAATCGCTATTACAAAATCGCTAATTGCTACCTTCATACATATGGCCCTATCTGTTTTCTGTGTGTTGTAGCAATATTAATGTAAATTGTTGCACATTACATCATTATTGAAGTGCATTCACTGAAGGATGAGAGAATTCTTATTATTAACTCATGAAATGATTTATAGTTTAGGTGATTGAATAAACCATCTTCACACTATTGCCATGTATCCACATTAGGAATGACAATGGATTTATGAAATGTGTGTACTAATGTTTCACCTTTGCGTTTAAATGTAGTTTTTAGTCACATTTAAAGACTTATACTAAAAGTTATTTTAACTTTAGGTACTTTAACGTTAATCTAATGTACTGACAGTTTTATTCATTTGTGTTTAAATGTGCACATGTATATTAAATGTGCTCTATTGATTTAATACTTAAAGTTGTTCTGACTAGGCCTGTTTCTTCTTGCAGAAAATGCTGTTTTCTCTACTTTATGTATTTTTCCTTGCTGGTACTTTCACATGGGTTGTTCCTTTGAGAATATATACAAGACTGTACGAGTGATAGAGAGAGACAGTCTGAGAAAAGTACCTTGACAAGGAACATGGAGAGTCAAAGCGTTAACTGAAAGTTTCCATTGATGCAAACAATTGCAGGTGACAAAGAACAGTACAGTTCCCATGTTTAGCCTGTTTAGTCTGGGATAGTTGTTGAGTGTTGCAGATTACAATGTTAGAATTGAAAGAACAATGAGGCCCCTGATGATGCGAACTGTGGAGTCGTACTCTGGAGATTTTGGTGGAAATAACTAGTGTTCACACTGTCTGAGTTTAGTTCACTTTCCTTTGAACTATAAGAGGTTTAGACCTCTACGCTTCCCTTTGATTCTTTATTTAGAGTGTGGCTTAGGCTGACACTCACTCCTCTGAATTAAGAAGACTCTTGACAGAGCTTCTGAAATGCTGAAACCTTCCTAAACCTTCCCACACTCTCCTGCATTTTCCTATTTCTCTGCATTTCCCAGATTTTGGGGATCCTGTTAGCTTATTGAACGATCCTCCTTAGTTTGGACTATAGCCAAGATGATTTTATACTTCACTCATGTATAGAAGAGAGAACCAAAACCTCTTCTTGGTGCATCAAATCTTGCTGTTGATGTTCTGTATTGCTGTAACTTAACTTCTTGTCTTTCTTTTATTGGTGCGCCTAAACTTCTTCAGAAGGCTGGGTTTTCCAGTTGTTATTCTGTATTTTTACAATATGCTACTGAGATTTGTTTATTTTAACCTGACTGCTAACTTGTGATAAACCTCCTTTACTATAGTCACTGATTCCTGGTCCTTATTGTGTAACCAAATGGGTTGCCCTTTCAATTGAAACTGATTGGTTTAATGCTAACTCCCTTTACCTCTCAGGCGGTGAAGAAAGCATCCACCATATAACAAAGGGTAAGAGGATTGGCCCAGAGCGCTGAAACAATGTCAACTCCCAAGGATCACTAAAAACAAAGCCCAGCCCTTAGGGAAATAAGCTAGAGTGTTTGTAACCTATACAACAGCCTAAACTAGTAGCAAAATTCACCATTACTGGAATGCGTTTTAATAATTTATCATCAGATTATGAAATTCCCATGCGTATTTGTCGGAGAGTCGAAGGGGTTTCTTAACCATTGTAGCAGCTTGATAATATATCCAATTTATATATGAATCTCGAGAGAATTTCATTTTACCAAATGAGTACTTCTATTCTCCGAGAACGTCGTTACAATATTTTTCACTGCTGCCATTATTATGTCTTGCCTCTATTTGCGTTTCTGCGCTTCCTTCTTTCAGCTTCCCCCTTTTCTCTTGTGAATTCTGGAAGTCTGTCTTATTTCTCTTTTCTCTGCTCTCTGCACTTAGGAAATCATGTTATTTGTGGACTTCCTGCCCTTCATTAGAAGCGGATGCAGTACCACGGCCCATTCATCTGCGTCATCGGCCACTATTAAACGTTTGTTTATTCTGAGAAATCAGGCGGTCTTCCCGTGTTGTTGATTTATTTTTAATCCCGCACGAGATGCATTAAACACGAGCTTGGCAGTGTGAATGTGAAGGGCACACTCTGCCATAATATTAATTACTGTTGTTTTCTTATTACATTAGAGTGCCATGCTCAACGATAATCCATATCTCCTATCACAAGTCCTGTTTATTTATCTTCTGGGTACAACCAGCTTGACCTATCAGTGCCTGTTGGGCTTCTGATGATTTTTGCCCACTCTCCTCTGGTGGACATTTTGTGAAGCCATGTTATTGTTGTTTTTCTTAATATCATACAATTTTAGAACAGGAAAGTGGGAGATTTTGGAAAGAAATTGGGGGAATGTATTTTCCATATGGACTTCTTTTGAAGCAAAGGCAATTTCAGACAGGAAGCAACTAAAATCAAGCAACTTTTGGCTTCTAAAATCGGGAGTCTCTCGCCTGAATCGCATCTGTTGGCATGTATGCAATATGCCTTCGTACATTAAGTAAACTATACATGGCAGCCACATGGCATGAATTGTCTGATTTGTGGATAACCTGCAGGAAAGATTGAACAAGAGATGTTGGTAAGGGAAATCAAGAAAAATAGAAGCAATTAATGTTTTCTTTCAACAGCGAATCTGAATTCTTTTGATACTTTTCAAGATGTGTATGAAGTACTAGATCGCCATCTGTTACGAAGTTCAGTTCACAAGTATCTTCCATGTAACACACTTAGTACACATAAAGCATATTTCTTTATAGCACTACATACTGTGGCATAGCCAGTGTGTCATGGGCCCTACTGCAAGGAAGGAAATGTGCCACTAAGCCACTGTTTGCACTGTGAAATACAGCAATAATCAGGACTGAAATCCAGTAATAATTAGGATTGAAATACTGCTATAATCAGGTCTCCAGACCCCGGTGCCTGCTGCAGCACTGGAAGCTACAATTCTCCCATTTCTAAATGCTGCCGTCACCCAATTGACCAACCTCAGAAGAATGGAAGGGTGAGTCTACCTTACTGGAACACCATATTTGTCAGGGTCTCAACTCACTGAGCAATCCTCATTACACTTGAACTACCATCCAAAACAGAGAATAAGCTGCTGGTAGTTATAGGTAGCATACACTAAACACTGAATTATCTCCCCGATTTCAACAATAGTTTTAACAGCCTAATGGAGATTGAAGGGTCAGGCCCAAATTCACCAATTTTTCATGTGGCGCAGCAACCCAATTTGCTGTGATGCACTACGTTGCACAAGGAGGAAACAACACAGAACCGTATCTACTAAAATGTGCCTGTTTCTGCTGACATCTGATATGCTCGTGCTCCACGCCTTGAACATGGTTGCCCTTACACCATGATGAAGAAGTGAGGGTCTACCACAAGGTGTGTACAGGAGGTATACTATTCCAGTCCACAGTTCTATGTGAAGACAAACCTGGAAGGATCCCACGCTTTGAATGAGTGATGTGCCCTGCACGACACATGCAATGCATCCCTTGTATGGGAAATGAACACAGCCCCCCTTTTTTATATCCGCTTCAAGTCAGCGTTATTTTTTTTAACTGAAAATCCAGGTCTGGATATTGTAGTAGATTGGGCTTTGTGGCAAAACCAAAGGATATTTGCACTGATCCACCCCAGTAATGTCCATTTGCCATAATAAGATGAAAAGAAACTTAAAGCAGTTTTTGCACTGAGAAAAGGGCACCCTTCCAATGCAAAACACCTTTTGTGCTGAATAGTACCATGCACCGCTTTGTATATCTTTACATCAGTGCAAGGACTTAGTAAATCTGGGTTGGGTCTGCCCTGCAGATCTGTGCCCTAATGTTCTCAGGTAAAATCAGCCAGAGGTTATACATGGGAACCGGGACAGGGAGCAACTAGCACTGAAGTAATTTAAAAACATGCCACTGAGGAATGGCACACATTAATTATCACGTAGAATATTAAAAAACAAAAAAACTAAATTTGAATATCATTTGTCACCTGAATAAGCTAGAATACATTCTGGTCGTGCAAATACGGGGTTTTGTGTTGTTAAACGTAGTGTATGCGCATATGCACTTTTTTACAGCTAAAGAAATTGCATTTCCCATCAATGTTCACAGATCATGCACAGAAAAAGCGAGAGCTTCCGTAACCTATCATGTTCTATTTCTCTTTCCATAAAAACGCCATATTTCCTATTGCAGTGTGAGAAATGTTTAGGTATCTTCCCTTGTGTAGGAGTTTGTTCATCTTTTTGTCCAGTTAGGATAATGCATATCCGATGTTTTCTATATTTCCAGTATGAGAAAATGGGATTTGGGCATCAGCACGGCTTGTCATTGTTAATAGGCAAACTCGGCAACTGTGCAAAGAACAAGCCCACCTGAGCGTTTCAAACTTCCTTGCAGATTGCGAAATGTTCACATGTTCATTCTGAAATTATTTTTCTGCAATAAACACACCGATTTCATAACAAGCATTGGCAAAGGCACTAGGTCTCTCCTTTAATTTGACGTTACCCGATCATTTGACATTGTCAATGCTTTTGGCCACTAATATTTCAAATTCATACAAAAAGTGAGTATTGACAAACCCAATAGGTCTGGCTATGTTATAAGAGAAAGTGATTTTTGATTGGGTCACACGTTTGTGTGTGTGGTTGTGTTGAAGAGCAAGTGGGTAAATGTGATACCACATTAACAATTGGATGGATGAGTCAGTGGATGGAGGGATGAGAGAGTAAATGATTGAGTGCATGAAAAAGTATAAGATACTCACCTTTTACTTTTTCTTGCACTCAATATTATACTTGATAGATGGATGAATGATGGAATAAGTAAATCCATGGGTGGTTAAATTGGTTTGCACATGACTAAATAATGAGTGAGCGCAAAGTTGAATAAAGGAAGGCTTCAAAAATGTTACAATAATGTCTACAATATGTAAAAAAAAAACAGACATTCTGCCAGTGCAGGTATTACACAGGAATAGGCACCATTGTTTCAAGAATGCCCACCATACGCTAATAATTACCATCATTTTGCATAATCACATTTGCCCCAATAACTCTGTGATACAAAATGTAGAATTGTACCATAAGTCTAACTGCATGTTTCGATTTGCTCCATTACCCAATAATCATTAGTGTATATTTAAATTTGTGGCGGCACTCAGTAAAGCTTAGTGTACATTCAGATGTATGCTATCACATATTCAGTTTGAGTGCTTGCTCAAATTTGCACCCATGCAAGATTTTACACCACCACTGAAAATACTTGCTTGGATGAGTACATTTCCAATATCCCTCAAATAAATGCATATTGAGAATTACACAATTATCCAGTAGCGCTTGTTGAGATTGTTTCTTCCACTCACTAATTCTAAGTATCTGCCTTCAGTAAAACCATACTCCATTTGAGAACCTATCAACAGAAAATGTCACTTTTGCTAATTCTAGAGAAGCATGTTGGGCCACTCTTTTTGGGATGGTTCACAAGTGTGCTAGAAGCCAAAAAGGGGTCATTGTGATTTAGTGTCCCTTACTCTGAGGGTAGGCTGAAAGGATTCGAGAAGGGACATCTAAGAGGATGTCTGCTGCCTCCATTAGCCAGGGTCTAGGTTGGATTTCCACAATAAAGCAAGGGCAGTCTGGGTTCATCAATGGCCTCCATTTTCATCTGTATGTGCACGAAAGTTGACTCTAAACACACTGTGACCACTAGAATGAACCACGAGACATGTATAGAAGGTTTTCAACACACTCCCGACCCCTAGAAGGAACCACAAGACAGGTATAGAAAGTTTTCAACACACTCCCGAACCCAAGAAGGAACCACAGGACATAATGACAGGAAAGCCTGTTTATGGAAAGAGCATTGAAATGAGCAGATAAACACAGGCAGGCTGCATGTAATGAGCTAGACAGACACTGCGAACCGACAGGGAACTAAAAGTGTAATAATCATCATTGTGTGCACCGTCATAATATGTGTGGTATAAATATTTTATGAGCTCTACAATAACCACAAGTATGAGCTAAAAGGACTTCTTTGCAATTATATCATTAAGTCATGAATAGAATATCGGTCACAAGGTCACGTGTTTACTCCCTCCTTCAATATTAGTGTTAGAATACAATTAATCGGTTTTCTAGGATGTATTTATGTGGCTAGTATCTGGTAGAAAAATGTAAATGGAGGTCAGTGGGGCACTGTTATGAAATACCAAAATATATATTGGCACTGGAAGTATAAGCGAGACACAATTTAACAGGGCTGTTTGTGTGCTATCCTCACATACCTGCTCGATAAATATTTCACTAAACAGAGTTTTTGTGTTCTGCTTGAATTTGACTGGCAGAACTTAACTTCCATTTTTTTAGAACAATGTTATATTTCTAGATGTATCTGTAATTGACACTAGTAGGCCGAAAACAGACAAGGGTCTAATCTGAAGTACACTGTAGAGAATGGTTATTTGCAACAGCAGCAGGTAACATTAGTTGTCAGAACTAGACATGTAGAGGTGTTTGCCTTCAGTAGGCAGGTAGTGCCAATTAGCAGTAGGTATATAAGTTATATTAAAGGAGCTGGAATATTCCTCTTTTGCCGGAAAAAATCAGGTGAGGTATATACCAGAAGTAGGTTTGTAAGTTAATTGCTCGGAGTAAGCATGTTGAGTTGTTTGCCTGGAGAAGGTCTGTGATGTTATTTGCCAGTAGTAAACATTGAAAGTTATTTGGTAGGAAATGGTGTGTGAGATAATGTGTCACTCGTGTGTAACGTTACCTTCCAACTACTGACAAAATTAGACGCCAGAAGAAGGAATGTAAAGATATTCGTAAGGAGCTAGGAAAAGTTATTTAGTAACAGTAGGTAGTTTCGCATTTTTACCAGGAGTCAGCAGTTAACATTATTTACCAAGAGTGGGACAATAATGTTAATTGCCAACCACTGGCTGCTAAGGTTTTTCGATAGTACTAAAAAGATAAGAGTTAAATTCCAGAATGATGCTAATTATTTGCCTGGCGAAGACAAAGCTATGTGCCACTAACAGGTGAATGATGCGATTTTCCAAGATTACACATGTAAAGCTATGTAAAGCTACATTTCAATATCGCACTTGTAAATCTCATTTTAAGTTGGCATAAGTAATGAGATATAATAAATAAACAGCAATATAAAGGTATTTTCTTACAGTAGACATATGTAAGATAGTGAATTATTAATTGAGGTGGATGGTAGTCCATCAAAGGTAATAATGTCTCTAACATGGTAGGCTCAGGAAAAGGCTTCATTAATTTAAACCTAAGCTCAACCTATGGTTGATATGGTATAGAGCAGACAGGCTTAACTAAGAGAACATTAGTAACACATTTAAAAGCACCAAAACAGTTAACAAGTCAAAAACACAGCACAACAAAAATCAAACTCTAATTTATGAAAATAGGGAAACGTAACAAACGTAGTGGCACAAAACAACAACAATTCAATAATGAAAACATGTGATATAAATTTTTAAAGATGTATAAGAAAAAGTTCCAAGAAAAAGTAAAGTGCAATTTCTAGTCCCTGTTGGAGGTTGACTGGGGCCTAAAAATGATTTTATGCCGACCGCGATGTAGTGTGGGCTGGATACACCTAGAAATAAACCCAACAAAAACGAAATTCATGATTCTAAGCCGCAAACATAAAAACTGCCCAAACCCACGTTTAGGGCACACACCTCTGGAGCGAGTTAATGTGATTGAGTATTTGGGCATAACACTTAACCACAATTTAACTTGGTTGCCGCATAAAACAAAAGCAACCACTAAACTAATCCAGAGGGCGGGTGCTATCACTAGAATCGCTAACAAATCCCCCTTTCGTCCACTGGCCCCTGCAATACAAATTTATAGGGCCCAAGCGCGGGGTGGCATTATATACGGGGCTGAACTCTGGGGCCACACACCCCTCCACTCCATTCAAGTTGCGGAGAATAACTTTATTAGGCAGCTGACGGCTCTTCCACTAAGTACACCTCTACTCCCCCTGAGAATGGACCTGGCCATACGCCCAATCAGCGAAGAAGTGAGCCTCAAACCATTGACCTACTGGAGACGTCTGTGGAGCAGCCAAGATTTGAGCCACTATAGAACTGAGCTGCAAGAGCTTCTTAGATCAATTCCTGCATCCAAAATTCAATGGCTCAAGTACATTAGAGATATGTGTTTGACTCTTGGAGTCCCAGAGCTATGGAATGATCCACACGCAACATCGCTAAGGCTTCCCAGGAAAGCACTCTCCAAACTTTTTTATGGTTTTATGCTTCAGAGAACTATCACCTCAACTCGAGAGGGTTCGCTAACTGATACATTCATCAAAATAAAGGACATCTACAGTTTTGAATATGTCCTCGATGCAATGTCCCCTGTACATGTTAGGAAAATTTATTTGCAGTGGAGATATGGTTCTCTACCCCTGAGGGCGCTCACAAAAAATTGGGACGAAAAGGATGCTTCACCCAAATGTCCAGCTTGTAATTATAAAGTGGAAAACGACGTTCATGTAGTTCTATTCTGCAAAGCCTATTCCAACATCAGGAAACTTTGGCTGAAACCACATCTAAGGAACATGGGCTTTCGAAATTATGTCCCAGCCTATAGAGTCCTCAAAACTGATCTTTCACCTCTGACAGTATTTGTAATGGCTAAATTTTTAGCAGCTATGTGGAGAGTACGCGCAAGACTTTTAAGAGACTGCACTGTGTCGTGAAAAAATTTTTTCTTAATACATTTATGAACTAATCTGTAATATTGGGATTGAATGTGTTTTAAAAAGGTTTTTTTTAACATGTTATGGTTTTAAACCACCTCTTAAATACTGTGATGCTGTTGTTTGTATATCTTTTATGATCGCATAGATCGAAATAAAGATTTTTGATGATGGATACACCTAGCAGATTCATCCCAGTGAAAGATTCCTTCTGACAGCTCACAAGAATCCAACGCTGAGAAGTAAACATCAGAGAGGTTCTGGAGGTTGGAAGGAGTGTTGATGGGGAACAATAGGGTTTAAAGGGTGGAGGAGCAATTCCGGAGTGAGTGATGGGACGCAATGGAGAGGACACTGGGAGAACATGGAGAGAGTGCAACATGAAGAACAAGGGGGATAAGAGAAGCACATGGATGATAGTGCAAAATTGAGCTGGGGGAAGCACAGGGGTGAGAAGTCAATAGAAGGGGTGACAGAAGCACACACGAGCGACAGCTGAAAAATACATGCACTCTTGTGGAGTACCTAAGCAAAATGAAAAAAGTAGTTCCATGAAAGTGAGCAGTAGAAGGGCACATGTAAAGAGCTCATATGCCAGTGGAGGGAAAAACACATAATGGACAAGGCAACCCATCAAATAAGAAGCAAGCAAATGAGAGACTGTAAAGCCAACCAACGTCAAGCAGTGGGTGGCTGCAACCCCCTCTACGTTTTTGGAAAACCTACAATAGGTCTTTCTCAACCAGACAGCTGCGTTGTCTGGTGGGATCCACCTAAAAAATATGCACATGATGTCTCTTGCAATTTTATTAACCAGATACAAAAAGTACCTGTTTCCATTTGATATTTCAGGGAAAAGTCCACAGCTTTAAAGGTAAATAACCCATTCAAACACACTATTTGATAAAATGCAAAAAAGGATCAAAATTCTTATGTATCGACTAATAGAAGGCACATTCCCCTGAAGTTACCAAGACAAAAAAAGACATTGAAGGGGTACAACGCTGACCATAAAGGTAGAACGTTCAGGAATTTTGGCTCCAGTACACTGATAGCTCTGCCACAACATTGGGCACATTTAAAAGGGGGAAGTTCAAGCATAAAGAGGGAGCCTAATCTTAAGGCCCTAGCATGAGTGTATAAACTATCCATTCAGAAAGCGAGACTGGCCCCCCCTTGAAAAGTTCTTTATGCAGCTTCACCAGGAGCCTTCTATGGTCCAGTTCCTTATAGCTCCCTATGGGTGAACAGCGTCACATCAATATTCCGGGGTATACAATACAACGTTTATAAACAGATATGTCAGACATGATTTCACTCTAGGAATAGACTTTATGACCAAAGGAGGGACGTAGGTCAGAACGGGATCCTTCTCCAACAGCCAGTTGGTTTCTGAGAGCACCGCAGCCCATGATCTCATCCCTTACCCTTTTCCACATTTACCTCAACCCATAGGGGTTTTTGATAACAAAGCAAGAGGTAAAATACCCATGCTTAATTTGAGCCAGTGGTTTCCAGTGACCAGCTCCTGCGCTTTATTGTCTATACCAGCACTTATAACAGTCTACCTAATTTAGAGATGCAGACAACAACAGTTGTTTATTCATTGAATAGAAATAAAAAATTACTAATACCAGCTGTCCAAGCCATTGTTATAGCTGTTGGGGCCTGGAATAGTCTGAATTGTCACACTTGTAGGAGAATGATGGTTAGTAGTTGAGACTGCGGTGTCACTGGTAGCACTGCGAGAGGCAATGGGTGTTGCAACTGCAATGGACTCCTGACGAGGGGCCTCACACTTTCTTTTTCTTTTGTACAAATGAAGCACTGCAAAATACGTTTGGTGCATTGTGTTACGCTGATAATTTCCAGCATACTCAAACACTTCTGAAAGGAAGTCACACTACTGTATGAATCATATCATCTGCCAGTGAAGAAAAGGTAGGACATCATGGAAAAGGAGATACATAGAAGAAAAATAAACTGATATATTTATCCTGTTTTCTTCCGTTTACTTCCTTATGTGTTTTCATGTAGCCAGCATCCCCACACACAGATATCTCAGCAGTGAACCTAATCATCACAGTGCTATTTAACAGGCATGTCCTGAAATGAATATGTACACTGTAGATAGAATGGTTTCAAGCAAGATGCAGGTAAAACCTGCAAAGCGTAATAATATATTTAAGTAGAACATGGGACAACCCTACTCACTTTTTTCAGTAGCTCCTGTTTGCCTTACTGCAAACAGGCTCAAAATGCTATGTATCATGGCTTTTTCTAGATGGCACATATATGTGGTCACATTAAACTTGTGTGCTGAATCTGAAGGTCCTCTTACATCGAACACTAAAATTAAGTTTGGGTATGTTGAAGGGGCAGTACCTGCTTCAGAGACAGAAGCATATTTGTTCAGCAACCAGACAGTGGATTCACAGGAATTGTATTGACATCATGTTCTCTCCCTTTCATGTGTGCCCCAAGAATAACATGTGGCTCACTAGATCTACCAGCAGGATCTGACAGTGTGGTGTCACAGGATGCCCACAGCCCCCACTCTGAATATTCTGCAGAGGTCAGAGGAGTCATCTCTGCCCATTTAGGTCAGCCTATTGTTTGTTCCTGCACAGGCATTTCACACCTATTTCACACCTATTCAGTCTGAGCAAAGGCTGAGAGCTAGCAGACACTTATGCTATTAGCCTTCTGACATTTCAGACAGGAAAAGGGGAACTTTCTAAAGTTTTTTTTACCTAATATTTAAAACAGTGGTTTAATTTTTTTCTAGCTAGTAAAATTCCAGAGATACAGCATTACTATTTTAATCTGTACTCTGTTTCTTTTGGGCCTTGTTACTATAGGAATATGGTAACTTGAATTTTCTACGTGTCCCACCTTTAAATACCATGCACCCTGCCCTGGGCCGGTAAAATGCCTACAAAGGGGTGACTTGCTAATATTAAGAAGGGACGATTTCATCTGTCAAAAAAGGTTATTTTAACAGGGTGCACTGCAGCTTCACGCTGCAACATTCTGGCCACAACGGTAGGTCTGAAGCCAATTTTACACTGGCACTATGCTGAATAGTATAATAGGTGCTGCAGTCAACAAGTAGAGGGGTAAAAGTGCCTTCAAGGGACTTTATTCAATCTATGTTTGGTATTTAGAATTATTTTGTAAAGAACCAATAAATCGTCCTTATAGTGAATTAATCCAAATTAATCAATTTGTATTATCAACATATAACATATAGACAAAGACACAAGGTGTATACGAAAAAAATGTTTTTATCAAATAGTTCATTGAAGAAAATCAGTTTCATATACAGATAATTGAGCAAATAATACAATACACCTCATCCCTCTCTTTTGTTTTATTCAAATGTGTTTTGGGATAGGTGTCTTTTAGGTTCTGTTGAGTCACTGAGTAATTTATTTTTATGTGTACCCACAGTCCTAAAATCTTATTTGCTCAATTATCTGTATATGAAACTGATTTTCTTCAATGAACTATTTGATAAAAACATTTTTTTCGTATACACCTTGTGTCTTTGTCTATATGTTATATGTTGATAATACAAATTGATTAATTTGGATTAATTCACTATAAGGACGATTTATTGGTTCTTTACAAAATAATTCTAAATACCAAACATAGATTGAATAAAGTCCCTTGAAGGCACTTTTACCCCTCTACCTTCATTACCCAAGCCCTCAAGGGTATTCCGGGTTGCTCACTTCCTTAACTATTTAGCAGTCAACAAGTGGCATTTAACTACTTCCAGGCCTGGGTGCAGCTTTTACACCATATACCTAAAGGCAAGTTATATGTGACAATTAGGAATTAGCCAATTTAAACATGTCAAAAGGGGGTGTGCAGGCACTTTTCTTCTGGTTAGCAGGGGTAACGTGCAAAGAGCATTAAAGGAAGTAAAAATATAGATCCCGGTTAAAGTAGAGCAATCCAGGGTGAGCACGCCGAATCGGCAGATTTCCTACATACAGTACTCCTTGAATAGGAGTTTGTGTGTGTCTTCAGCTTTTTTAGGTGCAGCCTACAAAGCAGCACAGCTGTCTGTTGCGAAAGACATATTGTGGACTTACCAAGTACTTTAAGGAGATTGCAGCCCACCCATTTCTTACCGTTAGAAGTCTTAATGGTTACTCATTTGGTTGCTTCTTCTTCAATGGCTTGCCCCTTCTCTGTCTTGCTTCAGTCCCTCCCCTTGAGCATTGCCAATTTACTTGTGCCCTTCAAATGCTCACTTTTAAGAAACTCATGTTTTTTTGTCTTATATACTACACAATAGTATTTGTGTTTTCCAGCTGTATACCTGGATGCGCTTATCTTTCTCATTCAATGTTATGTGTTGCTCTCTCTCATCTATGTGCTCCTCCTCCACCCCATCTGTGACATGCTCACCCTTGTGGGCCTCTCCCCATGTGTTGCTTTCTCGTCAATGTGCTTCGTCTGCCCAGGTAGATTCTGTCTCTCGCCTGTTTGGTTATCTCTCCTGTGCTCCATGTTGGTCTCTCTCACCTGTTTGCTTTTCTCCACACCCCACACAACCCTTCTGTGTTGCTCCCCCTCATCTGTGCCCGCTGTGTTGCATCCCACACACCTGTGCCCTCTGTGCTGCTTCTATCACCTGCTCCACTGTGTTGCTTCTGTCTCTCCCCCACCAAAGCCCAATGTGCCTTCTGTCCTCAAAGCTTTTAAATGTTTTTTTCTTTTTTTTTACTGTTCCAACTTGGGTCGTGGTGGTGTGCACCTACAAAATGATGTGAGAGGCTATATTATAGGCTTTTTTCCCCATTTGCTTTAGCCATGCTACACCACATTGTGGATGCTCTAAAGCATTGCTAAATACCATTGGCAAACTTAATAGCTCCCAAAGAGCAGAACTATTGGATTTGCCAATGCTTGTTCTGAATTATAAGAAAATGTGTGCCAAAGAGTTGTGGTGGGGATGAAGGTGAAGGAGTTACCAGAAGTTACACTTGGAAAACACTGAGCAAACATCATTGGGTTGTTAGTTAAGGGGGGTGGGGTGAGCCCTTTTCAAGCAACAGCCACAATACTTATCAATGTGGGCTACAAACAGTCACTAAATTAACATGTGCTTAACCCTTTGTTAGCATGGCCCAAAAGCAGATAGGCTGAACTTATAGGCAATGTGTAAAAAATGCATGAAGCACATAAATAGCAGTAAAGTGAAAACAAAACCCAAGAAAAATCCCACATGAATTTAGACAAAAAAGAGTACAATTTAAAAAATGATTTGACACCAAAATGACAAAAATATTATCAGTATCCAGAGATATGCAATTTCAAAGTTTTAAGCTAAGTATAGAGCATAAAAGCACAAAGTAGCAACTCCTGGTCCCACCAGACCAGGACAAAGGCACAAGTTCAGGCCAGCCACGATGGAGTGTGGGCTGGATACAGGGATCTGGTTAGTCCCACTGGGAATTGTGCCTTAGGTCCTTGATGTGAGCCATTGTATTGCACTGCTTTGGTTCCAATTAGGAGTTGCGGGGGCTGAAGTCTCAGGTTGCATTGGATCCTGTGAGGCAACCGATGAGAGTCTGCCAGGTGCTGTGAAGTCATGCGCCACACTGCATCGAGTTGCATCACGCTGTGTTGTTCTGAGGGAATCCACTGTTGGGTTAGGAGAAGTACACTGTGATGCCAGTCAAGGGTCCAAGGCCTAGTGGCTCCTCTTGGGAATCAGGACTCACTCCAGAGAATCCAGAGCAGGGTATAGGCAGGTTCAGTTAAGTAAGTGCAGCTCGAACTGTTCCATTTACAGTTGTGATTCATTCAGCTGTCCACTACTACGAGAGTGTGATTCTTAAAACTTTATTGTCCAAACAATTACAACAAAGTACCAAGAAACAAAATCCCTTGTAGGCCATTTGTTTTACATAACTTCCTTGCCCAAGCCTGCAAGGGTATATTGGGTTCCCACTCTGTATTGAAAACTGTTCTGAGCGCGGACAACAGAGTGCTCTGGGTCACTTCATTTGAAGTGGTTGATCTAATAGGTATAGCAGCATTCCACACCCCTGTTGCTCTGTCAATAAGTTCATCTATGTCTGAAAGAGAGACCCTGTCATACACAGATGAATACATATTGAAAATAGCGGCAGGACCTTCCCTATTGGGAAATAGAGGTCCCTCTACCGTTCTCCCATATGAGTCAGATTTGAACGAATTAGAGAGACTAAAGAAAAAACTGGTGAGAACTGAACTCCACGCAAAGTTCCTCACAGACTGTCTCAACTCCAATATCATTCCTACTGGGCTCCAAATAAGAAATGTCCCGATAATTTTCATTGACGATGAGGATTTCTAAGTAGGTTTCAGCTTTTCTGTCAACAAATGCTCATGCACCTGGATCGTGCTGAGTATTGAGACTACCCTAAAACATATAAAAATCTTCCTCAAGAAGATAGAAATGCTAGAAAAGAAAATAGAATCTGATTCCACTATCACTAATTCCAAAGTCTTACTTGATAAAATTGCAGCCACAATAAAAGAATTCGAAGAATTTAATTCTCACAAAGATATAAGGAGGTATAGCAAAGAGCGAACATACCCATACCTTCAAAAATACTTTTACTTGTCTGAAACACCCAACCAACCTCAACGCAATAAAAAAAATCACCTTCTCTAACACCAACTCAGATACTGACAGTGACCAAGCAGTGGCTAATACAAAAAGACATTATTATGAACAACAACCCTCCACTTCCAGGTAGTCTTTTTTAGCGCTGGACAGGAGGGGCCAGGGCCAACCTCGGAGACCATAGAGCGCCAAGAGAGGATGGTACAGGAACCAATACACCCCAGGACACAGACAGATCAGGAACCAGTACTACGAATGGTAACAGACTCTCAAACCATCCCAATTTTTAATCTTTCAAGTCACACCTTGTCTGAAACAAAAATAGCAGTATTATCAGCAGGGTTGTCATTTGTACCAACTCACAAGAATTTTCTCTTTGACACTAAATTAGAACTTTACAAATTTTTCAGATCAGTAAGACTAAAATATTTTTTTGCCAATCGACCAGTAACTTCACAAATGACACAACAGGATTACATCACAGATCCAGTTTTTTCCAGCTAACTCTTTGGTGGCCAAAGAATTGATTACATTCGAAAACGCAGTAATCACATAAATAGATCATCTCTTTAAGAAAAGAACAAGATTAAGACACAACTTGACTAAACAGGAACAGCTGTCTCTGAACGCTTTACAATCCCTGCCGGGAACAATAATAAAACCAGCAGACAAAAGAGGCGGAATTGTCCTTTGGACAAGGAAGCATATAGAACTGAGGTTCTCAAACAGCTATCCAGTGAAGTACATTATAAGAAACTAACTGGAGATCCATCTAAAATATTATCTGAATTGATAGCTGCACTAAGCCAGGAAGGGTTTGATGGTGGCTGGCTAAGTACAAAGGAGGCTTCCTTTTTAATAAACAAAACACCTACAGTCCCAACACTATATATCCTTCCAAAGGTGCACAAAAACGCAAGCACCCCGCCAGGCAGACCGATCGTCTCTGGTTGTAACTCAATCTTAAAGCCACGGGCCCAGTATGCTGATTCTTCATCAGACCATTCGCAACTGGGTCAGTGGACTTTATCAGAGACACAACAGCGGTAATCAATGTGTTAGAAAACCTAGAGTTTGACCCCACAACAGACCTACTAGTAACCATGGACATAGAAAGTCTGTACTCCAACATTCCCTAGCAAGATGCATTAAAAATCATTGAGAATTTGCTAGAAGAAAGAGAGAGACCACATAAGGTACCGACACACTTTATAATAGATTGCATAAGAATCTCAATGTGCAATATTTTTTTTCTATTCGAAACTAGCTTCTACCAACAACTTAAAGGTGTAGCTATGGGGGCGGTGGTCACCCCCGATATAGCGAACATTTATGTAGCAGATTTCGAAAAGAAATTTCTGTTTGACATTCTCAATCCGCCCAAAGATAAGATAATAAAAAACCTCAGATACATCGATTATGTATTTCTTATCTGGAAAGGTAGTACAGAAGAGCTAGAAGAATTCCATAGATGGATAAATAACATCAATCCCCATCTGCATTTCACAATGGAGTCAGATCATTTGACTATGAGCTTTCTTGACTTGGAGATTAGGGTGAGTGAAGACAATTTATAGTACACCACCCTCTTCACTAAACCCACAGCAAGAAATACCTTGCTCAAATACTCTAGTCACCACCCGCAGGCTTTGCGTGACGGACTCCCATTCGGGCAGTTCCTGCGACTCCGCAGGAACTTTACGAAAAGAGAGGACTATTTCTTTGAGGCAGGGAAGCTCAAAGAGAAACTGAAGGCTAGAGGTTACCCAAACAAACTACTGAAAAAATTCCTAAAACGTGCGTGGCACAATGACAGATCAGCATTGTTACAAGTAAAGAACAAAAGCTCAGACTCGAAATTGGTATGTGTCACCACATTTGGGACAGCCACCAACTACATTAAAAAAATTGTTAAAAAGCATTAGACACTACTAAAAGAACTGCCCGAATTGAAAGAACCTCCCATGTTTGCCTTTAAAAGATGCCCAAACATTAAAGATCGCTTGGTCCATGCGCATGAAAGACAGAACAAGCATACTGTAGATAACATGAGATAATTAGTTCCAATTGTGGGTCACTACCGGTGCGCATATTGTGCCACAAAGTGGCATAACTTAGCTTGCCTGTAAGCCATAGAGTGATAGGACTTAGTTTACTTGTAAACTAACCTATATCTCAGTGCTACATATTGACATATACTCCCTGTATAAATTTAAATCTCTCAATGATAGCTAGACAAAATGTATGATTGGTGATGATTATAACCACAGTATAATTGTTTATGATGGCTCATAGATAGATATGTCAGCAGGTCGCAATATATACGTGCTATCTAACTGTATAGAACCTTAATGTTAAATTGTCAAATACTGTATGTTCTACCTTTGCTATGTATAGTGATCAAGGTATACAATAGGCAGATTTAATGTTGTACTAAGACGATTATTTTTTTAAAAATCACGACCTTTGGTTTGATTGACAACAAGTTAAAATGTACACCATATGTTCAAACACCTATCTATGTATTATGATTTTTGTAAATGGTGTTCGTTTCTACATGGATTAACAAAAATATTCAAGTTTATAACTGAAACATGTAGATGTTCATAATTATGATGTGTGCATATAATTTCAAAATTTGGCTTCATGTCATACTAGTGATTATTCAGTATCCTGATTACACTTTGTCTTTGACTTTCTTTCGCTTTCCTCTTTCACAGGGTATAAAAAACGAACAATAAGTCCGAACACATTATGTTACCCAAGAGGCTTTAATATATAAATATACAAGATTATTGGCAAAGCGATGCCCCATAGAACACCTCACACTTAATTAATAGCTATCCCCACATCTAACTAATAAGGTTGCTCGAGATTCACCACTGTAAGATGGCGCTGTCTCCCAATAGAGACCTTGTGCATCGTCGCTTTGTATATACAAATAGTCACGTGACCGGGCATCTAACAACACGGCTTTCCGCATTTGACTTACGGAGACCACGTTTGTTTGATAGCAGAGGCGTTGTGAGAACTACCAAGCGACTGAAATAGTACGTTTTAGCGGGTATTTAAAAATAAGAGTCCGCACGAGGAGGGGAGCAGCATCTGACTTATTGATATCACTTCTCCCCCATTCCAGTTGTCTGCCGCCATTCACAGCGCCATCTACGGCTGAGGATTACTCACTATGAAAACCTTCTTCACTGATAGGTGACCGTTGTATAACTTATGTTTCACCGCAATAGGTTGCCCAGATAGCATGATGCTACATACATAGAGTTAAGCTTAATGCCCTAGAAATGCCGAGTCCAACACGAGTTACTCGAGTTCGAAGCTTTCTCCCTAATAATGTTAGTGTCACAATAATTCTGATAACGTGAGTGACCTATATATGTTTATAAAGTCATATCGGTTAAAATAGATCATTATTTAGAATAATTATTTATAATTTATTATTTATAAATGTTTTGGGCCAAGAATTGAGACCACATTAGTCTGCCAAGATAGCCTATGGCTATATATAACATACGTGCTACATGCGATACTAGTTTCCGAAGCGTGCTAGTGATATCGACATATGTATACAGAATCGAACCCGGCCAACAGGCAGATAGTTTTCACCTTTAGACTAAGAATAACATCATCTGTGTAGGCGCTATGCAATGTTTAACTTTGATACTGTATGCCCAACATTGATACCAACCTCAAGGTTACCAATACGTGATCGTTATTATTATTCTACAGCGTCATCATAGATGAACTAACTCTGCCCAATCAAGAATAAAGATTGGTTTTAAAAGTAAGCATACTTCAACTTAGACGATCTTTGCTGATATCTGGCTCTATGTCTAAGCCATGGGTTTTTCTCTATTTGCAGTTATTTCCAAATAGAGATCGAATTCACCTATCAATTACTAAATACTGTTCTCAAACTACAAGTGAGTAATAGTTCCACTTTGCCCACAATAAGATAGTGCATGAAATCAAATTAAGGCCTATATGTTCCATCAAAGATCCAATAGTGTGGCTTCATGCCTAAATTGTGATCAAACTTACAGCTACTTGCTGAATATCTGATGAATCAGTAGATTTAAATAATAAGTAAGGGAAGCAATTTCTCTTGGTGATGGTTTATTGACATAAACTCACTGAACTTTCTCATTTTTCTTTCTCTACACGGGTGCATTTATTCTAAAGTAATTAGAATTTTTGAATTATACAGTGTTGTAATAATATTATACATTGTATTGCACAGGGGATTACAGTCAAATCCTTGTCCTGAAGATGGTCTGACGGTTTTATATCCTTGACAGACCGAAACGTCGACTTAAGCATCTTACTCTCCAGAACATTGATTGTTTTAATTTTATAGAGAAGATGTTATTCATAGTTTTGTAAATAGGTGATTTTGATGATACCTTGCAAACTATGTGTTGTTGCTTTTTTATTTATCCCTGTAAAACTTTTTTACAAATATAAAACTTTGTGAATACTATACCTGCCCCGTTTATGATATTTCTCGAACTGTTACATTTACTGTTGTGATTCATTCAGCTGTCCACTACTACGACAGTGTGATTCTTAAAACTTTATTGTCCAAACAATTATAACAAAGTACCAAGTAACAAATCCCTTGTAGGCAATTTGTTTTACATAACTTCATTGCCCAAGCCTGCAAGGGTATATTGGGTTCCCACTCTGTATTGAAAACCACATTGTACTCAAACATTGAGCAGGGCTATCTAGTCACTAGCAAGTGATTCTAACGGTATAAGCTTAAGAATTTGCAAGTACTTCGGGCAAGTCACCTTTCTCATGTCTTTCATGAGTATTTGTAAGAAAGGAGCCCAGACTTTCGCAAAGTCCCTGGCCTTGCCTTCCACACTTATCGACATGCGCTCCATAGCCAGTAGTTGCCACAAGCGGTATATCCAATCTAAAGTCTCAGGGGCTGTTGGCGAGCTCCATTTCGCCAATATGACTTGCCTCGCAGCAAGCAGTGCCAATGCAATATGTTTACCTCTAATCGATTTTAGTGGGAAGGTTTTGGGATGGGAAAGACCTAGCAGTGTATATTCTGGTGAGAGCAGTAGCACAATCTGAAACGCAGAATCGATGTCTTCAAGAACCTCCTACCAATAGCGAACCAGTTTTGGACAATGCCACAACAGATGCACCAAAGTTCCCGTTGCACCACATCTCCGCCAGCAGAGATCGGTTTTGCTGTTATCCCAGGAGTGTATCCGAGCAGGAGTGTAGTACCAATATGTAGCTACCTTAAAAGCAGATTCTGTCCCCGCTGTGCAACGTGCAGTGTGGTGGGCTCTGTATACGACATGCTCCCACTCCTTAGATGTCAAGGGTCTGCTCAGTTCAGTCTCCCATCTCACCTGGGCTTTAGTAGGGAGACTCGCCGGGCGTTCTATGAGCATGGCGTAGAGGTCCGATATAAGTCAGCGATTGTCTGTCTTGCAAAATAGCCATTTTTCGAATGCTGTGAGAGGTCGGGACATACGGGAATAGTTAACTGGCCTAGTAACCCAGTGCACAACCGAGCTGTAAGAGAATGCGTCCGAGGATGGTAAGTCATAGTCTTTCTACAGTTGGACAAATGGGATCAGGCCCTCAGTATCAAAAAGGGATACCACCCTCTTACACCCCTCCTCCAGCCATCTGTGGAACACAACAGACGCTTGCCCCGGAGGAAAATCTGGGTTGTCAACAATGGGGTCATCAGTGAGGAAAAGGAAGTTCATTCTTTCTTCACAGCGACACTATCCCACACTTTGAGGGTAGGCGAGGTGACCGGGGAAGAATATAGTCCTCACGCTCTGTGCTTACGCGGCAGCCATAGCTCCTGCCATATGTTCACTCAAGCGACCGACTGGTCCATGAAATTCCAATGTTTGCTGGACAAAGGTCTATTTCATTCCACCATAAAACATAAACACGCCGCTTGAAAGTAGACTACAACTAATGGGAGACCCAGTCCACCCTGCATTTACGGGGTCGCCATTTGTGCTATCGAGATGCGTGGTTTCTTACCCTCCCACACAAATTGGGTAATAAGTGATTGCAATTTCTTAAGGGCCCCTGGGGGCGGCCCTGGAGGAAGCGTCTGAAAAATGTACAAGATGCGAGGTAGTACCATCATTTTAACCGGAGCTACCCTACCAAACCAGGCCAGTTTGAGGCGCGGCAGGCGTCCAGAGAATTGGCCGTGTGATCCAACAGCCAAGAGTAATTCAGCAACAACATTTTGGGGATAGCCTGCGCCACTTTGAACCCTAGATAGTCGATATCGGATTGCGTACATTGGAATGTGAAGCCCAGCTGCAACGCCTCAACCTCTTCGGGAGGAATGGATAGATTTAGTATCTGGGATTTCGTCAAGTTCACTTTAAAACCTGAGAGATCCCCAAAGGCTGCGATTTCGCCCAGCAAAGCCTGCAAGGACCTCTGCGGTTCAGTGAGCGAGAGTGTCACATCATCTGCATACAAGCTCAGTTTGTGGACACCCGCCCCGAATTTGAGGCCTACCACATTAGGATTTGCCCTGACCCTTTGCGCGAAAGGCTCCATATAGACAGCAAATAAAAGTGGCGATAGAGGGCAGCCCTGCCATGTCCCTCGGGCAATGGGGAAGAGGCCGACCTGCAGCCATTCACCCGTACAAAAACTTTGGGCGAGGAGTAAAGGCACTATATCCACCAGAGGAAGTTAGCACCAAAGCCATACCCGCGCTGGACCGCAAACAAATACTCCCAAATTACACGGCCAAAAGCCTTTTCTGCATCGATGGACAGAAGAAAGGCCGTCTTTCGGGAGCGGTGGATACTGTCGACGAGGTGCAATAGTCTTTTGGAGTTATCAGCTCCCTGTCTAGAAGGGATAAAACCCGACTGGTCGGGGTCAGCCTTATCTGGCATGGTGGGGCTAAGACGTTATGCCAGGATGCCTGCAAAGAGTTTTGCGTCTACATTGAGAAGGGAAATAGGGCGATAGGACCCATATACGCACTGGTCCTTCCCTGGTATCAATATAACTGAGATTGCTGCCTCTAACATCAAGGGCGGCACCTCCCCCATTTCAAGAAAGGAGTTGAATCACCGGGTAAGGAAGGGGGCCAGCTCCACACAATACGTTTTATTAAAGATGGCCGTGAAGCCGTCTGGGCCCGGTGATTTGGCTACTTTCAGCTTAGAAATGGCCGAAATTACCTCTTCTATGCGAATCACCACATCTAGGTCATCAGTGACAGATTTAGGGAGGGGTGTAATACCACAAGTATCGAGATACGCAGTAGGGTCACGTGGGGTAGAGTCTCTCTCCGAATAAAGCAGGTGGTAAAAGCTGCGAAAGGTGTCAACTATTTTATCATCAGCTGGAGTGGTCCTGCACTGATTGGATAAGAGATGTCTGTGTTTGGGCATTTTCCCACATTTATCACTGCTAAGGAAAAACTTATGACGCAGTCGGAGAAGGGAGTGTTCTGTCCTATCTATGTCCAGGTGCTTTAGCATTCGTCTGCGATTTTCCATATATAGCACCATACCCGGGGAGCTCCAGCACGCCTATGAATCGCCTCTAGCTCTCCCACCTCCCTTTCTAGCTGCTCGCGCTTGTCCCTACGCATGGCATTGCAAGTCGCCGCAACTGCTATGAATTCACCTCACAGTACCAGTTTCAGAGCCTCCCACACCGCCGAAAGGGAAGTGGACCCATTATCGTTTATTTGGAAATACTGCACTATGGAATCACGCACCCGCTGCACCACCACTTCAGGTTGAAGCAAGCTATCGCACAGTCTCCAGCCAGGGGGAAAGGTTCACGCTCGGGGCGTCGGCAAAAGGACGGAAATAAGGGCATGGTCAGAAAGAGATCGTGGAGCAATCTCAGCAGAATGAAAGCTTTTCATGAGTGAGGTAGATGCCAGGAAGTGGTCTAAGCGCACATAAGTTTTATGTGCTGCAGAAAAGTATGTATAATCTCGATCACCTGGATGCAGCGCACGCCACACATCATGCATTCCACTGTCTTCCAACCATCTTACCCCTGCCAAAGACATAGCCCCTGTCTGGTGAAATCGCTGCCACGATCTATCCTGCTCCGCATTCATCACAAGGTTAAAATCGCCCCCCACCAGAACTGCTGCATCAGGGGAAGTGAATACTTCCGCCAGAGCTGCCAATAGAACAGGTTCTTGTTTCTCGTTAGGCACGTATAAAAACCCCAGCGTAAGTTGAGTGTCTCCCCACTACACTCTGACAGATAACAGCCTACCCTTTATTTCTGCTACAGTGGACAACACTTTTCACGGGCAGCGTGCACTCACTAAGATAGCCACTCCATTGATTTTAGCCGGCCCAGCGGACCAGAATTGCTGCAGAAAGTGCTTGTCTCTCATGCGTGCAGCGTCCTTAGATAGAAGTTGAGTCTCTTGGAGGAGGCAAATATCACTATCTGAGATTTCCAAGAGTGAGAGCACGGCAGCACATTTCACAGGGTTGTTCAGCCCCTGAACATTCAAACTGACTACCTTCATGTCCCTACCCATTGGATTACCTAAGAGACAGTGTGCAATTTGCTAAACTCCATCTAAGCGACAAAGGAGGTTCGCACAAATGCCTACCGCGCTCTGCCACCCCTGCGTCCACCCTAAGAACTGATGCAGAGACCCTCCCCCAAAGAACCCAAAAGAAACCCCAGCCCCAAAAGCAGTAAAACAGCAAAAAAACTAAACGTAAAATACAACCAGAAAGGCATGACTACTGTCCGTCATAGAAAAAAGAGAACAGGGGATCATGGCTGCAGCTAAAGACCAGTTCGTTAAGGTCGTCCAAGAGTCACATCACACCAGGGGGAACATAGTTCGTCTAGCCAGTCAGTTCCCTAGGTGCCTCATGGTGAACCTCTCACCGGGCCATCTAACAGCAATGTCACGGAGGAGCCGGGTCCGCCGCAGGGTGTGACAAGAAGGCAAGTACCGCATCTCTCTCTTTCGCTAGTTGAGACTGGTCGGGTTCCTTGATGGGAGATGCCCGCCCCACTCACTGCCATCCAGAACTGCGACGAGGACGCAGAGGTCGAATCCGGTCCGTGGCTTCTGTTGGCGGGTCTCCCTCGATGCCCAGTGTCTCTAGCCCTTCCTCCAGGGATCTGAGTTGTAGGAGCTTTCCATGGTGTTTAAATATAATTCGGAATGGGTGGCCCCAGGAGTAAGGGATGTTCTTCTCACAGAAGTAGCTGGTCACCGGCCTAAATGCCCGCTGCTTAATCAGGGTGGAGGCAGCAAGATCTTGGAAGATTGCAGGTTGGTGGCCACGAAGGTGCAGGGGTTGCGCCTCCCGGGCTTTCCAGATAATCTGTTCTTTCAACTGGAAGTCGTGTACACACACTAAAATATCCGGGGGAGGCTCTTTGTTGCCATGAGGGAGGTCTACGCAGAGGACCCTGTCCATCTGGATATCCGCACGCTCATCATCTCCCAGAATCTGTTGAAATACAGCAAGGACATAGGCCTGCAAGTCTTCTCATTCCTCGTTCCACGGGACGTCCCTGATTCTTACGTTGTTTTATCTTGAACGATTTTCTAGGTCCTCTGCGTGGGATTGGAGGTCAATGTTCTGTTCGCAGAGGTGCAGTACATCCAGTTGCAATAGGTGAATTTCTTCATCTCTACTTTCATCGTGTTCCTCCAGCGTGGCAACCCTTTCCCCTATTTCATCCACATCACGTCTCACCACCCTAAGATCCGCTGCCAGCTGAGACTTCAATTCCTGAATATCATCCTTTATAGCAGTGAAAAGTTCCACCATGAAGGCCTTGGTCACGGGGGAGTCGTCCCCCTCCATCTGGCCAGTGCCCTTCTCTCTCTGCACTCCGGGCTGGCTGGATTGCTTCAGAAGGAGATCCTGTAGGGACCTCTCCTTACGTGTCCATGCTGCTGCCATCGCAAATCGTCCACCCAGCTACGCCACTCTAGTCAGCGAGGTCAGTGGGAACCAGGTCGCCCATCAGGCTACACTCTAGAGGTCGCTACGTTGAGTCTCTAGACGGCCAGCAATGACTCCCTATCGTTCAATGTCCACACCAGGGCTGCGGTGCTCCCACACCAAGGAAGTGCCTTTACTCTCAGAGGCGCCTCGTGGTCGAAATTTGCTTTGTTGAGCTCTCTCCTCTGCTCAGTTAGTGCATCTACATTCCGTCCCCGCAGACCACCGGCGTAAGGCTTGCTCAATCGTGATCTCTCCTGTCGGCACGCCAAGAGTAAGGTGAGAGCAAGACAGCAAATTGCGTCTAATATGACCGCAATTCCAGAGCTGCTTCCCGAGCCACCCCTACTCCCCACTAACGCTGCAGGCATGCCGTATGCCAAAAGGTGGACCGAAGCGGCTACTGCCACAGCCCACAGATCCATGCCTCAGAGTGGGCAGAGGCTCCGAGGTTTGCCAGTCGTGCTTAAGCTGCTCTCGGCATCTCCCACACCGCCCGCTAGTCACCGGCTCAGGCCCATCAAGGGCTGTCTGCCCCTACCGCTCCAGGGGGGTCATCAGGCCCCAAAGTTTACCATGCGCATGCCGTCCGCTGGACTGCGGACCGAGAGAACACCGCAATGCAGGTGTGTCGCCGCTATGCGCCGCACCTACCACTCCAAGTCCGAGCAGGGCAGCGCCAGGTCCAGCAGTAGCTTGAAAGTAGGCCCCACTGGCCATGTGTCATACAGGGCCCCGCAGGTCGGGCCTCGCCTCACAACCCCCAGGAGCAACAAGCCGCGGCATTCCTCCAATCGGCCACTCAAGGGAATCAGGGCCGGCCCCTGGAGCAGTCAGGCACAGTAGGACCTGCCCGGCCGCAGTCTCAGAAGGCCGCGCAGCTCAGCTCACACCGCACGGACCCTAATGATGGTAAAGATAGAGAGTCACCGGGTCTCTCCACGGGCTCCCGCCGCCGATCCACTGGCCATCCTTCTCTCACCTCCGATCTCCCTGCTCACATTGCGGGGCCGCCCTGCAGCTGCAAGTCCCTAGCCCAATGCCGCTCACTCACCCCCAGGCCCAACACAGTGCTGAGTAGGCCACACGGGGAGCAGGCTCGACATCAGTCTCCCAGCCTCTTCAGCCACAAAGCACTTGTAGGGCTTCTACACACTCCAGGGAATCTCCGCTGCTCAGGGCAAGGGTGGATGGCTCCCAGGATTGGTGCAAATACGAAGCTTGAGGTCGGCGGCGCCGGAGGGACTCTGACTCGTGTCCTACCACGCCACCATCTTGGCCACGCCCCGACTATTGCTTTTTAAAAAGCCTTTGGGTTCTCAAAATGGGCTTGATTTCGTTTTCAAGGCTCGCAAAGTACACTTTAAGGGGCGGGGAGAGGGCTTCCCTAGGGGTACATACCCGAAGGGCAAGACATGCTGGAGTGTGCGCCGTCAGTGCCTGTCTCCGCCTCAGCGCCTCCAGCTCTACCAGGGGTGTCTTCACAGCTACTCCCCAAGTGGTTAATTGGCTGGGAATGGGAAGCTGTACCCCACTCCCGCCACAAGCCCAGATTTTTGTTCTACGCCCTTTACCTGCTTGGTTTACTTTGCAGGCAGAAAGCTAATCCATGGGGGTCATCTGGACAGTTGTGTTGTGAGTGCAGAACAAGGAAATCTCTGCAGCATTTTCATTTTAAAGGATTTCTGCAATTATACTATTTGCCTTTGCCTCGTGACTTCTATTTACATCACAATATTTTACCTGATTGTAGGAACCAATGAGTTAGGCATTAGCATTTGTAAAGTTACCTGCTTCTGCTGCTAACACTACCTCCGAGGGTTGTTTTTCTTAGCTCAAAGCCTTGCTGTGAAATAGGTGTTCTTAGAGTTTAGATTCGAGGAATAAGTTGACACATCTGCAAAACCTGTTTTAAAGACGCTTCTTGTGTCCAGAGTAGGGGTAGGTAAAAACCAATTGGTTGCAGTATTACGTTTAAGTACAGTGCAGGAATCATATGATTGAAGTTTGTTCCCACCAAAAAAGTGTTGTAAGGCTGCAAATGTGTCATGGCCCAGGTATTAAGCATTCACTATCAGCTAAACACTGTGTTTTAAGTCCTTGCCTTCTCTTTCACTTAAACGAAAAATTAATTGAACCTGACATATGTGGATTATCTCCACTTGTAAACAACTAGAGAGTAAGGAAATTGAACAGGAACATGTCCATTTCCCAAAGTTAGGCGCAAAACAACGTGGACAAGTCCCTAACAGGTTATGGTCATTGTTGGTGACCTTTACCTTAATCGGGGAACGCAGACAACCAGTGGTTGTTTTAAGAAGACCCCTCATCCACCTACCTAATAGGTGGCATGCTTCATCATCGGGGTCCCAGCTGGATTGCCGAGTGCAATCCAGCTGTGCTTCAATGCCTGCTTTACAAAAATGTCACTAGGAAATGCCCTTGTAAATGTTTTAATGGAAGGGTCCTAGGACATGGTTAAAAACATAATCGGGATACTAGTGAGGTAAAAATGTGCCTAAATATCCCTAAAGAGTGTAGGTAAACTAGTTTCAGCCTTCTGCGGTATTCGTGAGGCTTTCGTCAGGACCATACATGTGAGTGTCCATCTCAAAACAACCACTGGTTGTCTGCATACCCCGATTAGGGTATAGGTCACCAACAATGACCATAACCCGTTAGGGACTGTCCATGTTGTTTTGTGTTTATCTCCACTTGTCAGTTGTAGTTTCCACCAGGTAGTATTTAGAACGACTGATCTCTAGCACATGACGGCGAAGCTGAGGGTGTAAAATCTCAGACTTGCTTTTCAACCAACAACATTTGCAATTAAATTGGAAATGCAAGTCTGTTACATGAACTGGAAAGAAAATAGCTTAAACCCTGTCCCCGTTTCCAACTAAAACATCTACTTGATGGTCCAATGAGTGGGGTTACCCCGGCAGGCGATGTATAATCCTTGCTGACCAGTTGTCCACTGTGTGCTTCTTAGCAAGCAGTTTAGGTTGCACACTGGGAGCATCTAGAAATCCCTCCAATTTGTCTCAATTTTGGTATTCTCGCTAACTTGGGTTAATATATGAAGTACCTCCCTCTGGTTTTCTACCTCATTCCAGAGCACATACAGCAATAACTATGCCATAACAGGGCAGGGAGGAAGGGGGGATGTGGCCTGCCAGAGCTGTCAACTTTAGAAGTGGGACAAGAGTCCTGGCATCAAAGTAACATCTTGTGATTATGGGCAAATCACTTAATCTTCCCGTTAATGTGTATAATGAAAAAATGAACCAGACCATACGCATGTATTCTGGCGCTCATGTAGTGCTGTAATGCAGGTGGGTGGAAACAAGCAACCGGCACAGTACTTGAAAGCACACTACAGTTTTTAATCAAGTGCGCAAGCTTGAAGTTAAGGTGTGACTGTTTTCAGACTAGAGACCCTCAGCATTTACAGCATTACATTGTTACTCTCCAGCCTATTCTGGGACTTGCAAGTTGTTCAAATCACAACCTGTCATATTGGTCTTTCAATTTTAAGTCAGTGTCACTTTACAGCAAGCGCCAAAGCTTGGACTAGAAGTTGGACTCTTGGTTCAGGGCCACGTGTTTGTCTCCAGGCACAGCAACAAACCATTAGAGAAACATCCTACATCTGTAAAAGAATGCCCACTCTTTCTGGACACAATATCAACGGTACAGGGACTGAAACATTTTTTGCTTTTTTATATGTTATTAAACGTTTCCCTTCGACACACCTTGGTTCTGTAACTATGTCTTTGCAGGGACCTCCACATTTCTAGTGCATCTGTGGTTTCTACAGGTACCTCGGGCTAGTGAGATTATCTCCTCCCCTTTATTCATCCCATGCCTCCCTCTACTGCTGTGAGCTCCAATAAAAAACGTTCTAGATCCTACTCTCTTCTATCCCTCCACCATCTTTTTCAATTTAAATAACAGACCCACAGGTTCACTGCTCAAATTAATTCCATATTTCCTTATACAAATTCCCCACTAATCCTTTTTCGGTTCCGGAGTAGCGTGCTACTCATCAAAAGGCACTTCCACACCTCGACAAGGGTAGTAGGCGCTATATAAATGAAATAACAACACTACACGGCTCCAGTGAAAGCGGCTCACTGCAGGGGCCTTTTGGGCAACTGGAATTATGGGTCAGGAAAGGGCCAATTTATGCAGCAGGATTAAGTAAATTATACGGAAAGAAAAGGCAAATTACGCAGCTTAATGCAGCACATTTTGTATAGTATTACTTCATTATTTAGTCAGGTCTAAAACTAAAATTGAGGACTCTATACTAAATGTGTTAATGCTTAAACAACACCTTTTAGTACAAGCAAGGACATCTTCTTAATAATCTCTTATGTGGTCCCAAAGCTGAGATCTATTTGCTATGCCAATGCTTGTTTGTTTGTTTAGTAACTTGTGATCTGTTGCAGCTAGAAACACATTTGTTTGTGCGGCAATGTGTAATTTTACAGAAGGTGGTTGATTAAGGGCAGTAAATTAATAATCGTGCGGATAACCCTGCAACGGCAGAATCGTACAATTCCCGTTGCCCTTCTCATATTCATTGGTTGTCTTCAATGAATCACAAATACCTGAAAGCAAAGTTGCCCTGACTCTGTGAAACCCTCAAATGTACCCACTGAGCATCTTCACACTGCATGACTCATAATCTACATTCATTAGTGTAACTGGCCTCACTGCAGCAGCTGCAGTGGCGCCGTGTCTGGGAGCGGTGGTGGTGGAGGAGGAGCCAACTGCACACCAATTAAAGCAATTTTTACCACCCATACTGTGACACCTTTGCTACACCACTGGTAGCATCAAGAAAATACCAGGGGCGGCTCCTCCATTTGAGCGGAGGAACATCTTTCCACAAAGAAAAGCCCCAGGCTAAAGCTGAAAAATAAAATGGTAATAAAGTTTATTTATTACATTTTATTTTTCGGCAACCAACCCGTCCTGATCTGAGCGTCAGGACGGGATGGGGGCATTGCTGCTGAGTGGCAGCAGGGAGCTGTGTGCTCCAGTTTAAAATGTGCAGGTCTCTTCGGCCGGCTGTCTTGTAACGTCCAGGCAGACATGCAGGTGTGGCCCATACAGGTAAGAGTAGTGGGGACGGAGAGAGAGAGAGAGAAACTTGTTTATTTAGACCATAGTCTTTTAAACAATACAAACAAATTGCAAACAGAATCGGACAAAGTACGAGCTGACAAAATATTCCTACGTCATAAATACTTAAAATTCATATTTGTTAAAAAGAAAAAGAGAAGGTTAAAGGAGGGTAACACCTCCTGATACACAATTCATTAAACCCAAATTTTACCAAAGTTTTCACATATCTGGAAGAATAAAAAGACAGATTTAAACTTTATAAAAGTCTTAAAAGAACTTAAAATCAGTGCCCATCCTTCGATATCTCCCTTCCAAAATCTTTTACGGCCTTCAGGAATTTGCCCAATGCAATTGCAATTTCTAGCGAATGCATATCTGTTAGTAAGCATATCGCATGGGCCCGTGTAAATGTCTTATGTGATAGGAATATAGGACGTAAAAATAATTTCCTTAAATCCTGTACAAATGTGCAATCAAGCAAAATGTGCAACATATCGTTTCTTATACCACGCCCACACTTACAATTACCTTCTGGGCCAATCAGTACAGATTTTAATTTCCCGTCTATCTTCCAGGGGTTGATCCCAACCCGGGTCCTTAATATTTCATGTTGTAACCCTTGGTTAGGCAATGTTTCCAGATAAGGGAACCAGCCTTCATTTACCCATGAGATCTTTAACCACTGGACCGAATTTTTCTCCTCCATGTAATTCAGGTCCTGTGCCCTTGAGAGTGACTGGCCTTGTTCCCTAAGTGCTTTCTTTGTAAAGTCGCCTATCAGGGCGTTATGGATAGATCTCAATTTAAGACGCCCTGATACTTTCTGGAGAGTCTTTCTCACCTCCTTTGCCCAGCCAAGATTGCTTGTCTGGATTTCCTCTCCACACCATTGTGAGACCTTAGGTGTCACTCCTGGGTCTTGGCGCTTCCAGAATCTTGCTAGGGCCATTTGAGATTGTACACTCCAAGAAATCAGCCCTAGTTCCATTCTAATTGCTTGAACCATTGTACAATTAGGTAAAGACAATAACATTTTTAAAATGTTTCCCTCTTCCTGATCCCACGTCTGTTAACCGCTCAAGTATAACACTTCTGCCCCATACAATACTTGGGGGGGGGGATCATTGCTTCAAATGCCTTTATCATTGGTTTATGTGTCATGTCTCCATATTTTTTATTAAACTTTTTTAGCCCACAAGTGGATGAGAATGCTTTTGCCTTTTGAGCCTCCAAATGGGTGCGCCATTTTAGTACACTGTCAAACCAGAGGCCTAAATATCAATATTCCTTAACTGTCTCTAGTTTGTCATCACCCAAAAACCAATTGAAATTCTTCTTACTCTTCCCAAAACATAAAACCTTAGTTTTTTCCCTATTTACAGACAGTATTTTCCTATCACAATAGTGTTTAAAAGCGGTTAATTTCCTTTGAAGTCCTATTTCAGTTTGATCCATGATCACTAAGTCATCGGCTTTCAAGAACAGACTGGACAACAACGCACACAACTGCAAGGAACTCTTCAACATCGTGAAAGAGCTCTCCAACCCCAACGCCGGAAACAACGACATCACCCCATCGCAAGACCTCTGCAACTCCCTCGCCTCCTACTTCCACAACAAGATCGCGGACATACACACCAGCTTCAGCACTCCACCGACGCACACCACGACCGCAGCAACGCCACCCACCACCACCCTCCGCGCCTGGACCCCGGTCAACACCGAAGACACCGTCCACATGATGAACTCCGTCCACTCCGGATCTCCGACCGACCCCTGCCCTCACCACGTCTTCAACAAAGCCGACGCTGTCATCGCACCCCACCTGCGGGACATCATCAACACCTCATTCGACACCGCCACCTTCCCCGAGAGCTGGAAGCACGCCGAACTCAGCGCTCTACTCAAGAAACCTACAGCAGACCCCACCGAACTCAAGAATTACCGCCCCATCTCTCTACTCCCGTTCCCAGCCAAAGTCATCGAGAAGACCGTCAACAAACAGCTGGCCGCCTTCCTCGAGACGAATGGATCCCTCGACCCATCGCAGTCCGGATTCCGTGCCAACCACAGCACCGAGACCGCCCTCATCGCCGCCACCGACGACATCCGAGCCCTGATGGACAACGGAGAAACAGCGGCCCTCATCCTCCTAGACCTCTCCGCGGCTTTCGACACGGTCTGCCACCGCACCCTTGTGCAGCGCCTCAGCAACGTCAGAATCCAGGAGAAGGCACTGGAATGGATCGTCTCCTTCCTCGACGGAAGAACACAGAGAGTCCGCCTACCACCGTACAAGTCAGAGGCCACCGAAGTCATCTGCGGCGTCCCTCAAGGATCCTCGCTGAGCCCTACTCTCTTCAACGTCCACATGAGCCCCCTCGCGGCCATCGCACGCTAACACAACCTCAACATAATCTCCTACGCCGACGACACCCAGCTGATCCTCTCCCTGACCAACGACCCCGCCACCGCCAGAGCCAACCTGCACGAAGGGATGAAAGAGGTAGCCGAGTGGATGACGACGAGCCGCCTGAAACTGAACTCAGATAAGACGGAGGTCCTCATCCTGGGCTCCTCGCCCTCCGCCTGGGACGACTCCAGGTGGCCCCCCGCCCTGGGCACCGCACCTAAACCGACGAACCACGCACGCAACCTGGGCTTCATCCTGGACTCCTCCCTCTCCATGACCAGCCAAGTCAACGCCGTCTCCTCGTCATGCTTCAACACCCTGCGCATGCTTCGGAAGATCTTCTGGTGGATCCCCACGGAGACCAGGAAGACCGTCACCCAGGCCCTCGTCACCAGCCGACTGGACTACGGCAACGCACTCTACGCCGGAACCACCGCCAAGGTCCAGAAGAGACTCTAGCGCATCCAGAACGCCTCAGCCAGACTCATCCTCGACGTCCCACGACACAGCCACATCTCCGGACACCTAAGAGACCTGCACTGGCTCCCGGTCAACAAGAGAATCACCTTCCGCCTCCTTACCCACGCTCACAAAGCTCTCCGCGATCAAGGCCCGAGCTACCTCAACAACCGCCTCAACTTCTACGCTCCCAAACGCCACCTCCGATATGCCAGCCACGCCCTCGCCGCCATCCCACGCATCCGCAGAGCCACTACAGGAGGAAGGTCCTTCTCCTACCTGGCCGCCAAGACCTGGAACTCCCTCCCGGCCGACCTGCGCCTGACCCAAGACCACCTCTCCTTCAGGAAGAAGCTCAAGACCTGGCTGTTCGAGCAGTAGCGGCACCCCCCCCCCCCTAAGCGCCTTGAGACCCTACGGGTAGGTAGTGCGCTCTATAAATGTCTTTGATTGATTGATTGATTGATCAGCATAGGAACTTTATGGCCATTCATTTTTGGACTTGCACTTCTTTCTACTTCAAGTGCAGCGGGGAGATCTGCCAAAAAGATGGAAAATAACAGGGGTGCCAAGACGCACCCCTGTCTAAGTCCGTTCCCTACTAGTATCTTGTGAGTTAGTGCCCCCTGCCTATCTCTAATTACCTGGGCCCAGTTTCCACTGTGAAGCTCTTTTAGGATCATCAACAAGCCAACCGGTAATCCATACTTTGACATATCTTCCCAAAGTTTATTTCGATCCACAGAGTCGAACGCTGCCCTAAAATCGACAAAACAACAATGTAGCTTCCCATTTTGTTCTATCGATTTCCGGGCCAGGGCCCATAGGGCGAAGCAGTGATCTATTGTAGAGTGACCTTCTTTAAAACCACCTTGTTCCACTGGGATAATTGCTCTCTCTTCTGCCCAAATCTTTATCCTACCCAATATTATCTTAGCAAAAATGTTCTCTCCAATATCGAGTAGATTAATTAATCTATAGTTCTTTGGTGCATTAACGTCCCCTTTTTAATGGATCGGCCTAATTATCTCACCCTTCCAAGTACTAGGTATTATTCCTGATTTTAGAATTACTGAAAACATGTTAGAGAAAAATTCCGCCCACCATGGTGGTCGTGACTTAATTATCAGTGCTGGCAGGTTGTCTGGACCAGCGGCTCTTGTTAAGTTAAGGGTCTTTATCGTATTCAGTACATTTTCTACTGAGAAGTCTGGTTTTAGATCATCTACTAGACCTCTCCAGTTCCCCTGCAGTTCCTCTTCAATTTCTCTCCCCGCTGGGTATAGTTCTTTCAGGTAAACCTCCCAAGCACCCTCTTCTACCACACAGATCATTGAAGCGGCTGGGGACGGGTTGGAGGGGATTCGACAGACGACCATAAGGGAAAATTAAATAAATAATGAATTTTCCCTCATCGCCTGTCGAAATCCCCCCTACCCCACAGCTCTTACCTGAACGGGCCACTACTACAGACACGCACATTTTAAACCTCTCTAACCCAGCTGTCTTGAGACAGCTGGGTTAGAGAAAAATAGCTGGGTTAGAGAAAGCAAAAGGCTTCAGTGCTCTTGTGAGTGCTGATAGAGGTAGCTCCAACTAATCTTGGCGCTTTTCTCATGACATGATGACAGCAGCGCCAGGATTAGCTTGGGAGTTTGGAGCATGCAAACTCTCAGGAGAGAAGAACATTAAGGAGGATGTCTCACCTGCAGGTAAGTGCCTTTAATTTAATTAATATTTTTTATGTCTCACCTGCGTCACCACCCTCGGGACATGTCAGCCGCTACTGGAAAATACTTTCAATATCAAATCAGGAAAAATAGTTCCAGTGCCCGAGAATCCCTTAAACAATGTTAAATAACCTCTAAGAAAAAGATATCAGTCGAGAGATAAAATCATGGTATTTTAGTAGATTACTGCCAGGGGTGCTACAGCTTCAGATGTATCCAAAAAAAAAGGAAAACACAGTAAACACTTGACGCTGCCTTCTCTTAGCTGAGGCATGCAATTATAAAGAAAACGCCATAGATATTAAATATTAATATTTGATAAGGGGGCACCTGAAATATTTAGAAAAAATTGCTTGGAAGACAGCATTACTTCCTGGCTTGTTTCATTACATAAACTAGATTAATTTCCTGCTTAAGGGGAAAAGGCAGTTTTCCAAGGCAATAGCTTAGCAGACGAAGATACTGAGGCTGGGGGTTTGTATCGCAGATTTATAATTACAATTTCATGCGATAGTCGAAGTGTTCTACGGTGTTACTGACAAATGAAGAGGTCAGCCAGGCAGTGCTAGAAAATTGTGAGGAGCGTAGCTGTCTTAAGTTTCTCTCCCAAAGATGTTTTAATTTCCCTGAAATGTTGTCCCAAGTGAAAACTGCTCAAACTTTTAGGAGGCATACATGCACTTCAATCTATTATGCAATGGTTCCAGCGGCGGTTTCTTTATTGGGGCGTGACTGCATCACCTCCCTGTTTCTTTTGTTGCCTCCGGCCCCATATAAAATATTTATTATACTGTAAATTAGGTTTGATTATTCAATTTCTTTTTTTAGCTGCATTGCCTGGCATGGGCCAGGCAAAGTTTGCCTTTTTTACAGGAGAGTGAGCCAGGCGGGCGTGGGTGTGGGGGGGAGGGGGTAGGGGATCATGGGAGTTGGGTGCTTGAATCATTGACGGGTCCGCTGCTGGTCTCCTGGGGGTGAGGTGCACATGTCTGATTGGATGAGTGCCTTGCTTAGGCCAGCCTGATGTGCGAATTCGATCCCTCGCCCACCTGCACAGCGTAGGAGTCTGGGGGATTTCTGCCTCCGCCTCCAAGTCTCCTAAGGCATGCTGGCAGTGACGGACCTCTGTTGCTATCGACCTACATCACAATACCCAACACTTCTCTCATCCTGTGCCCCTCTGGTCACCCTTTGCCTTGCTACCTCTCTACCAATTTGCGCACCCACCATTGCATGTCCGCTCTACCCCTTCACTCACACTCCCTTCCTCACCATGCCCTGTACCCCTCTATCCATCATCAGCCTCTCCACTCATCCTGTGTTTTGCCAGGACGTGCCTTGTCCCTCTCTAAGGCCAGGAATCTAGGCTTTCTGATTGATAAATATCTAACGCTTGCTCCACAAATAAATCAAGGCTCTTCGGCCTGCTTTCTTACGCTGAAAGTTTTGCTTAAAATTCTTTTTTTCATCCTTTTTCACTAAGGAAAACGGTAATGGGAGCCTTAGTGCTGACTAGAGTAGATTACTGCAATGCTCTATACTTGGGAGCTGGCACAGGGCAGATTTCCAAACTTCAGTCATTTCAGAATGTGGCTGTTCGGGTACTGCTTGATCTACCTAAACACCATCCCACGTCCGCTAGTATTAAGCAGCTCCAATGGCTCCCAGTTGGGCGGCGTGTGGATTTTAAGGCCCTCTGCCTAGTGCATAAAGTTCTATACGGAGGAGGAGTGGCAGATATACAACTTCTATTTTCCCGGTATGTGCCACTACGTTGTCTCAGGTCCTCGAATGCTGGACTAGTACTTACCCCCAAGATAAGAAAAGTTAGATGGGGAGGAAAGAGTTTCTCATACCAAGCGGCCAAGTTATGGAACTCCCTCCCCGTACAGATAAGACTACAGCCCCGCAGGACTCTTTTTAGAAAAATTATAAAAACATGGCTCTTCGCTAAGCTTTAGATCTGTCAGTGTTGCCTGATTTTCACACACCTCAGCGCCAAGGCGCATTGGCAATAGTGCACTTTACAAATATTCAGTCAGTCTATATTGTACTAGTGCTTATTACCACTATGTAGGGCACTGAAGCACTTGCCTGCATGGGCAGAAAGCAATACCAAGCACTACAGACCTCGACTCGGCCAGCTCAGATAACCCATTTGGATGATTGGAAAACACAAGCCCAATAATGTGCCACACTGTGCACACTTACTCTTTTATGCTACTGCAGGACAGCAATGTGAGCAAATAGTCAGCTTCCCATTCTGTTTAAAGTATGCACTGTATGATCATACCCAGTTCTTCTGAGACACCTCAGTCCAAACCTGCATCACTGCTGTTCTAATTCTGAGATCAAAATGTGCATCTCGGATACATTGCTGCTGTGATAGAATATAGAGCTCTTTGTTAGCTAAGCATAGACCTCGTACACCGACGTCAAGTTGAAAGACTGCTGCGGGCACTCGAAGGAGAATGAATGATTGATTCAAATGCTCTTCCACGGTGATAATAAAAATATTAATCAGCAGGCAAAGTAGAAATTAGTCCTGATTTGTTGTGTGGTGAGTCTTAGCAGTTTGCACATGGAAGCTGTGGCGTAGAGCACATACCGTCACTGCCAAATGTTAGAGTAGTAGGACAATTAAGAGGGGAACCCTACTCACTGGGAGCCTGGGTAAAGTATTCATACAAAAACAATGGCTCCTGTGCACAATTACTCAAAAGATATGATAATATTAATGTACGATGGCACCGCATTATCGTTCGGCACGCCCTGCCATTGTGCAGACGCCATCAGCAATCTCGGGATTGTCTGGAACTCGCAAGTCGAACCTAAGAGCCAGCATTTTCTGAGCCCTAACACACCTTGGCCGCATCGTCGGTATTAAGAATTGCTTCATCTGCAGCACTATCAAGTGCTCACAGGTATTTTTGAACCTTGGACGAGCTCCAGGAATCGTTAGAGAATCGTTTTCTCACGAGTACACCGCATCTAGTCACTGCAGGGGTCCCGGCTGGGATCTCTGTAAGTTGCTTTTATTCACTCACTTCACGGTGTCACTGTTATCGGATGCATATCCTACCAGTATTGAGCAGATGCCCCACATACAGTCAGTCCTGAAGAGACCTTTTATCCATATAAGGTCGAAACGTCGTCGACAACTCGCAAAGAAGCAGACCGTTCTTTTAAGTTGTCATTATTGGGCAACTTTATTATTTATTTTGAAATTAACTAATAGGTCGCCTCTTTCTTTCGCAAAAAACGAATTCACATTAGAAACCCTATGTCACTCCTTTTTCATTATGATTTTCTGTAAATATGTTTTGTTTTTTTGCTGGTAATTATTCACTTGGGACACAATTTCACTGTTTTCAATTTGTATAAGTGTACATAAATGTGTAAATTGTTTATATATGTAAGATCAGTATTTATCTTTGCTGGTATCTAAATATATTCTTCCAGTGCATATACCACTTACTTGCCTTTCGTCTTTTTTCAAATCACCCACATTGCCATCGTGCATTAATATTATAATATCTTTTGAGTAATTGTCCACAGGAGCCATTGTTTTTGTATGAAATGTTAGAGTAGGGCACAACAGAATGTACTGCTTAATTTTATATTACCTTCTGGTTGGAAGAAAAAGCCTTTGGGGAAAAACGATGACCATATGCATGTTTTTATAAAATGCATAGATCACTTGAAGTGACCCCATTGAGAGCTCTGGAGCATAGGCTGAAGTGGGTCAAAAAGATGTTCAGAATAATGGACATCCAATTAATTTAAGTTTAATTCATGGCACTTATAGAGCGCACAGAGGCCTCTGAAGAGGTGTCCCGGTGCTAGTGGAGAGCTCTAAAGGGAGAAAACCTTAGAAAGCTCCAGGTCTAAATGCCCATTAGATATGCATCAAAAAGCAAGGTTTTGAGTCTATGTCTGAAAGATTTTGAGTGACGACTACACTGCAAGCTGAGCAGCAATGCTTTGAACAATCTGGAGGCTAGGTAAGTGAAGAATCTCCCACCTCTTCTAACTGTGTGAAGGTGAGGAACTTGGAACAGTTTGAGATTTGGATCTCAGAGATGTGGATTGGAAGTAGGGCTTGAATCTTGTTCTAAGGTAACGAGGACCTTCATGGGTGAAGGCCATGAAGGCAAATGTGAGTGCCTTAAAGCGGATCCTCTTCATGACAGGAAGTCAGTTAAGATGGTGAAGGTGATGAGACACTGGAGAATGCGGGGGAATCTTCAAGATTAGGCATGAAGCGGAGTAATGGATTGTTTGGAGCCGTTGGATTAGAAAAGCCAGTAGACCCAAATATAGACTGCTGGCATAATCCAGTTTGGCCATAACCAAGGTATGGACACTCGTTCTCTGAAAATCCTTCGGAATAAGGTGAAGCAAAGCAGGTTGTGGATTAAGACTTGATTTGGGGCTCCAAAGTGAGATTTGAATCAAACTTTACCCCCAAGTTCCTAACCATCAGTACCGGGGTGGAGGAGGAGCACCCAGTTCAGGCGGCCTCCAAATGCTAGCGTCCTGAAAGGGCTTGGTGTCAAAAAAGAGGATCTCAGTTTTTTCAGAATTAAGTTTGAGGCAGCTTCCTTCCATCCATTCCACCACTGACTTCAAGAAGTGTTTGAGAGAATCCAGGGTTACTGGCACATTTTCACGAAAAGCCAGGAGGAGATGGGTGTCATCCGCTTAGGAGACTACCCAAACCTCCCAGGTCTCAACAAGTTTAGCCAGTCGCTCAAGATATTTAAAATACTGGGGCTGCGCACCGAACACTGGGGCACACCACAATGAAGTGGCTTGTATAAGGAGGTAAAAGGTGGAAGGAAGACTGCTTGAGAGTGATCTTTCAAGGAAGATTTGAGCCAAAGCAGAGCCTGGTCTCTGATTTCAATTCTCTTTAGTCTGTCTAACGGGATAACATGGAAGACTGTATTGAATGCTGAGGACAGATCCAAAAGCCTGACCATCACTGGGGCGCTCAGGTTGAGATTTTCCTTAATGAATTCTGATACCTCGAGTAGGGCAGGCTCTGCACTGTAACCCGCATGAAATCCAGATTGGGAGTTGTGCAAACGAAGGTTGTACTCTAGGAAGTGTGATAACTGCTTGTTGACCCATCTCTCCAAATGTTTAGCAACTGTGCGGAGAAGAAAAATGAGTCTAACGTTGCTACAGTCTTCTGGAGGCCAACCCTTGGCCTATCTGTTGAACAAACAGAGCAATGGTCACTTATTTCAGTTGCAATTGTGATGCTGTGCAACTGTGCATGAAGGAAGTACATAGCTGACTAAATATTGAGAAGGCAAAAGTAAATAAAAATACAGTGCTTATAAGGGGAGTCAGTACGCTGTGTGTTGGGTATTGTGAGTGAAAGGAGGCTGCTGAAAATACAATATGCATATGGGCGAGATGTGGAGAGAAAAGGGTGCACGTGTCTACTGGAGAATGAGTATAATGGGCATGACTGAGACACCCTAGAGAGCACTACCCCTTCCAAAGGCCTCAGTAAGGTTTAATTCACAATTTCAGAATTGGAACATTTTCAATATTATTCATAAGAAAATTACTGTTACTCGTTTGTTTTTAAACAGCTAACAGCCACTATTGACAACGCCAAAAGTCCTGTCCAGTTTAAAATGTATGTCAGTTGCTGGGTAATATATCTGGATGCAATAACTAGAATCTCAGACAAAAACTCTTCCAAATGGTAGTATGCATTAACTTAGCTTTAACGAATAATTTATGTATTTGGTTGCCACTACTAATTATGAAACATTTTTCATATTAGCATCTGGTAAAGCCTGAAGGCCTTCACATAATTTTTGGACAAAGCACAAGCGGGTACCAAACTCAACCTTCTTTGCTGCTCTTGTGTCGCCAAAACACAACCCCAGTGTTTAAGGTAAGGAAACTGATGCTTTGTTATTTTTATATGGTAGTTAAGGGCTATGTATTTGCAGTGGTCTACATGGTGGGTGGGGTGGAGTCACATCAGTATCAATTTGAGGCATGTAACTCTGTAATCAATATTAAAAGATTTGAATATTGGGAGTTCCATTGAAGACCAGATAAGAGATCGTGCTGCAGGTCATGATGGCTTTGCTGGCCCACTACATCATGATAACCAGATACATCATTTGCAATGTTTTCAAATGATGCAATTGATAATTTAGTGAACCAGCAAGGGGAGCTAAGGGAATTTCAGCAGGAAGGGAGTGATATGATCCTATACAACTTAATTCATTATTGTAACAGTCTATTTGATACATATCATCAGGGCCATTAACATTATGTGATGCTGAAGCCTAGCATTTTGTGCACAATTATGGATTTACTACACAATTATGGATTTACTGCACTTGCCACATATTCCACCATTTGTGGTGCAGAGCCACAGCAGACATATTACAAATATTAATAGTTCACCTTCCAGTTGTTGTTTGTGATATTCAAGTACTACACAGGAACTAATGAGGTGAAACACCAGCCTGGCAAAAACTATAATGGACACAGTTGGGGAAATGGAGGTCAATTTAGCAGGTCAAATGTGGGTAATCATTCAGTAGATGATATGGATTTTCATGTGATACTACTCTGGTAAACATTTCTTCCAGGAATCAGTTGGCTTATATGCCTTCAGTCACCTAAATACAGGGTGCCCAAAGGTGGATATGAGACAACTTTACACCTGAGAAAAAGTTATTCTCAAGTTACAAATAACAGACAAGTTATGATTTGTACCTTTTACCTAGGTAAATTGTTCATGGATCAAAAAATAGGGTAGTAGTATGTCATAAAAATGAGCTAATACAATGGTGCAGCCAAATGATGCTGGTAAAATCAAGTTGTCTCACCGGCTCAACCGATTGAAAGTCCTGTGAAAGGAGAGATGCATCTGAGACACAAAAACGAATTGATTAATACCATCCCATGACCTTTTGAGATCCCCTTTTCTCAGGTTTCAGCAATAATTTTGATCACTGTTCCTGATATTTGTTTTCTGCTGCCCTGAAACCAATTCCACCATGTTGCGGGCATATTTTTATCTGATTACATTACAGGTGTAGTCTTGTTTCATCTTACTGCAATTTAATAGTCTACTACTGATGGATAGTTAACAGGACAGAAGTAGGGAGAAGAGAAGTCTAAGATTGTGATGTCATCACGAAAATCAAGCTCACACAATAAACACCTCTTTACAGACGTTAAGGAGCTGATGGTCCGCAGTAAGACCATTCCGACCGGTAACAGGAGTTTCCTGCTCAATCAGGATTACCGAATCCATGGTACCTCAGCAGATCTGTGGTGTTTTACTTGAATACTCCACCTGCTGAAAACATATGGAGTATCTAGGTGAAATACCAGGGAAAAATAAAAAACTACTGGGATAATTACTGATTCCCCACCAATCCATCATAACTAAGAGGAACATCAGAGTCATTATTTCCACCCACAGGGGTTATCTGTATCACATATTTTGGTAACTCTAGGTGGCGGAGTAAACAGGGGCAATTACAAGTACCTAGTAATGAGACCCTGGATGGAACAAAATGGAGAAGGGAACTACATGGTATGTTTCACACAAACTGCAAAGCGAAGTGAAACTTGCAAAACAGGCCCGCATATGGACCTAAGTAACCTTTAATTCCTCTTTCTAGTCTATCTGGTTCCTTAAGTGTGGCTTATTTTCTTTTCTTTAATTTTGTTTTAAAAAGATGTAAAAAATTAATCACATAGTAAAGTTGAAGACAGTGATTCATCCTTTGAACAAAGAGGATGAGACAGCTCTTAAGCATTGATTAATAAATCATGAGGAAGGTTACTTGAAAGTCGACGTGTGAATTATAAATACTTATCAACCTGAATTTTCCATTTCATTATGATGTACTTTTGAGAGTGCGGACAACGCTAAGAATGCAATCCACGATATTTCCATTTCCTTCGCTTTTTTGCTATCCTGCTTTTTTGTACACTGTTTTAACGGCTTGGATGCAACAAAGGAGTACATTTCTTTCCATTTTTATTTTTAGAATCAATAGATCCTAGTAGGGGATATTTCAACTCTTTCTTTGACCGTTTCATTAAGGACAGGCCCCTGATCATGAAAAGTAAACAAAGCAGGAGTCATGGGAAGAAGGGAGTACAAAATTGTTTTTGAGGCCACACTCTGCCAACGAGTTGCTATCTTCTGCTGAGATTTAAATGTGAGTTGTGCGTGGGGAAAGGTGACAAAAGCATCAAGAAGGCCGTGAAGAAAAACAAAATAGATGCAGCAATATATTTTGATATTACACAGGATCATACTAGCATGTACTCAAAGCAAAGATAGGAAGTGGATCCTGAGCAGGCCAGCATTTGATCCGGGGACTAATAAACACCGAATAGAGTTCTTGAAATGCTTGCAAGTCAGCTTGTCTCTCACCACTGCTGGGATAACTGACATTTCCAAAGGGTGTCAAGGGGATTCTTTTCTCAAGGATCTTATGAAATAAATAATCACTTGAAACTGTCTAATGTGTGCAGTTGTGAAAATGTTCTTGACTACTGATTTCAGAACAGATTTCCAATTGAGATGTCAAGACAATGACTAAGACATCATGTAGATCTACTCTCGTTCACAAACCTCAGAAACAAATATTTGTAAGAAAATGCTTCAGTTCTAAGATATTTCATAAGGCTGGGGGTCGAGGAAAATCAAGGGAAGCACCCAACACCAACATCTAATCAGGCGAGTCTAATGGATCCAAAATCTTAGCACATAACATCTTAACACACAAACTTTAAATCATCACTATTTGCTGTCTTAAGATTGATAGGTATTGTTTTCCTTAGAAAAATTTGCAGCAGTTTATGCATTTCCTAATCTCTGCTTGATCCTGTAAAATATTTGAATTGGGTTTTCAAGGACATTACTTTTATGCTGTTGGATCCTTTGACTGTTTCATTGTTGCCCGTGTGTGCATTACCTTCCAGCTCTCAATTGAATTTCTGCTTTTTTTGCCCTGATCTTCTACTGCAAAAGGATGTTTCCTAAAATAGGCCACCGTCGTTAGTGTGAATCATTGCCTTGACTCACTTGAAAGAGGCAAATAGAGACCTATTTTTCTGTTCATGTTTTGCTCTTGGTTTCATGTCTGCGGATGTGTTTTCGCCTTGTATTATTTTGGTCGCCTGGCACAATTAGTGTTTCATCCAAGTATGCTGGTGTGCTAATTCTATGCTTTGTATGGGATGCATCAATTATATAATAAGCAAAGAAAAGTGAAAAATATCCACTAAAGCCTGCAATAGAAATTAATGCATTATTTATGCCAGTCTTAACAGCCGTTCTGTTATGTTAGTTTATATTTGTAAAGCGCCAAATCACCAACGGTCTCTAAGCTCTACAAACCATAAACCCAGGAGTGGCATAATACTTGCAGATAGAGCCCGGATAAATGTCGGGATTTACTTTGAGTGAGTTCAAAGTCATCCAGTTTATGGTAAACCGAAACAGGTTCTGTACCTTAAACTGTGCCTGGAAGGAATTATCAATGTGAATGATTAGCTGTGTGTCATCGGCATAATTATATACCTGACAATCCAGTTTGGCCAATGCTTCTATCAGAGACTGAAGATAGATGTTAGGCAAGGGGGAGAACGCAGAGTCCTGCGGAACCCCACATGGCAAGGCGCCGGGCCTAGATGTACATTCACCTATTTGGACTTTTTGTGACCGATCCTCCAGGAAGAAGACAATCCATTGGAGGACTGTCCTAGTAAATCCCAGCCGACGGACATGGTCCACCAATTGTACATGGTTCACTGTGTCAAAGGCGGCTGAGAGGTCCAGTAAGATCAACACTGACGGGAGCTTCTTATCAGCTGTTAGCCTTAGCTCATCCAATACTGAGAGCATAACCAACTCAGTGCAATTGTGAGCTCTAAAGCTCTAAATCCCGCTTGCTTAGCATGCAGCAGCTGATGCTCTTCCAAAAAAGATGAAAGCACTCTAAGCATATGTTGCTCATGCACCTTGGCATGATATGGGAGTCTGAAGATTGGTCAAAAGATTTTCAGATTCTTAGGGTCCGCCCCGCTTTTTTTTAACAGTGTGATTACCATAGCTTCCTTAAATTTGTGTGGGACCTTCCCTGTTGCTAGGGACAGGTTCAGTAGGGATAGTATCTCTGGCCCTACCACTGGGAGACCCATTATAAACACCCTAGGAGGGCAGGGGTCATCCAGTGACCCAAACTTTACTTTGGCCATGATATAAGATAGACTGTTTATTTCAAGTACAGGGCAGACAGAGAGTATGCCTCCCTGATAGTCTGGTGAATCAAGCACCGGGAAGGGACACTGACTTATTCGAGTAGTGCCTATTTCTCTAATGATATCTCTGACCTTGGTTAGAAAGAAGTCTTTTGGAGGAGCTACGCCACGATCCAAGATGGCCGCATAAGCTCCCGGCCCCGCCGACCTCCACCGGCAGCTCGTATATCCTGCCTTTTATCCTTCACACACGCCGGACTCCCACACATATGAAGTGCTCCTGACTCCTGCGGTGCAAACCCGGACTTTCCAACTTACCGGGTGACGAAGTTACGTCGAATTTACTTCTCGGCCTATTCCAGGGCTTCCGCCGGGACCTCGATTTCTGGCCCATCCGGGCTGGAAGTGATCAACATCGGCTGTGGGACCAGGGTTGCTTCCGGTCTCCCGACCTCGGTCCACTCCTTCTAATTCCAGCTGGCAACTGAGTGACCGGCTTAATCCAAGGACATGGCACAGTGACGCATGTGATATCGGTGACCGCGATCCGGGGTCCTATGCCCGGTGACCCCCTGGGGAGCCGGGGTTGACGGGCAGGCCCCCGCGAATGGCGAAATACCGACTCTGCCTGTTGTGTGAGCGCTCGCTGTTGTCATCAGCTCCGTGTGTGCCTGACTCCTGGACGATGTTTCAGGGGTCCAAATCCTGCCTCGTCTCATGCCGGAGGAGATGGGGGGGACTGATGGCACACCATTGCTGAGGTCCGTCATGGCCGCCATTGGGGCGCTCCGCTCTCACTTTGCCGTCCTGTGCCAACGGATGTCTGTAATGCTGGATACCGTACACTTGGAACCGGACGTGGATATTCCGACAAGCTATCAGCATGCCTTGGACCCCGTGGATTATTCTCGGTACCATTTAGAGATCCCTGGGTGGAAGCCTGCTTTAGCCTATTTTGATGACTCTGGTCTCATGGATGGTGCACCTGTGATCGTCGTTGGCTTTCTCTGCTCCACTCCTGTTCGACGGAATATTGTTGCTAAAGGTTTTTACCGCCACGGACAGTTCTTCAGTGACTTTCGGAGAGGTTCGTCTTCCTTCTTCATCCTCTATTGTCGAATTTTCGGATGCCGCCATCTTGTCTCCTCTCCTCGAACCGTTGCCATTGTCTTGAACTGTCTTGGACGCTTCGCTTTCTTCGTGATTGCTGTGGCTTGCGCGACATGGGCCTTCGTGAAGAACCGAACTGGTCAGGGTTGACTTTGACATTCGGGGTTAGCTCTTCTATGTGCTTTATGCCGGATATGCACCGTGTATATTACTGGGAGACAGGAGGTTTTTGTTGGAGCTCTCCCCATGTATGTGTTCAGTACTCGCTTTAATAGTTGACATTGAATTCTGGGGAGGATGCTGCTGGTGGGGGTTAATGGGGGCCAGGAGTGTGTCTATTGCTCTCCTCCTCCGCTTTCTTTCCTTTCTTTAGGGCAGTTCCGGGGCGACAGGCTAACGCTGTTAGTGGGGTTGGCCGTAGCCATTACAGGGGTGCAGGGTGGCGGGTGCTGGGGGGGGTTTATTGTTTTAGTTTGTTTTGTTCTATGGTCTCTTTCTTCTTCTTTTTCTCTTTCGGTGGGGCTTTCCTTCCTCTTCAGTAGGTTGGCTGTCTTTCTTTATCTCATTTCTTTTTCTATCTGGCGTCTATACTTACCTATGCCTCACTGTCTTCGGAGGGTGGGTTTTCGGGATGATGCTCTAGCTAAATCACTCGCTATTATACTGTTTTTATTCCTTGTCTGCCTTGGCGGGCGTAGTGTGTCTTAGGCTGTATTGTTCATCACCTGGTCCTGATTGCAATGCGGGGTACGTCCCCCCTATCTCTTCTTAATTTTATTCCATGGTGTGACGCCATCGATAGTGCAGCCACTACTGCTTTTTCATAATAAAAAAAATGAAACCTTTGATATCCTTCGCTTAGTGGCACATACAATCATATGCTATGCTTGTCTCGTTGATATTACGCGGTTGTATATATGTGCATGCTACCTGAATCTACTCCCTAAGTTTGCGGCCGGCCCCTGTGGTTGTAGGCCTGCGCCTGTAATGCTTTGAATAATTCAATAAAGGTTTTAAAAAAAAAAAAGAAAGAAGTCTTATGTCTTGTTAAAGTCCACCTGATTGACAACAGTTCCTTCTTTTTACTCAGCTCCCTGAATACATTAAATGTCTCCTTTTGAGTGTCAGTGGCTTCCCTGATCTTCAAATCATAATACACAGATTTTGTGGCCATCAATGAAGCTTTGTAGAGGGCTAGTTTTACTTTATAGTTTTCCCGAGCCGGTGGCACATATGATTTCTGCCAATGCCTTTCGCACTGGCAAAGGGCCAGTTTTTCACTTCTCAGTTCTACAGTATACCAAGGGGCACCTTTTGTTCTGTCCTATATCCTTTCCTGTCTGGTGGGGGCCACCACATTAATGGCTGTCCTCAACTGATGACCAATTTCTTCATACACCAGATCCGGATCACCGGACTGAGTCTCTCGGTGTGCATTCTCATTTATTGCTACCCTCAGACTACCATTCGCTATCTTATGCCAATTCTGTATCAACCGCCACACTGAAGAGGGGTGATCTGGTCGACAGCAAAGCGGCAGTTCAAGGCTGATCAAATAGTGATCTGACCAGCTACAAGTCTACACTCTGTTGATATCGTAGATGAGGTAGTAGTTCAAATAAGGTCTAGGATATGGCCTTTCTCATGCATGGGGGTGTCCGCAATTTGTTTTAAGTCTGTCATGGTCATATTGTCCCCGAACCCACTAGACACGCGATCTCTTGGTATTGAAGCCCAATGATAATTTAAATCCCCTAAAACAAGGATCTGTTGGTATTTTGTACGCAGATCACGGACTACTTCATGAAACAAGTCATTAAACAACAGGGTAGACTGCGGAGGATGGAGTTCTGCAGCCTTTTTATCAAGGAAATAAACCTGTAACCAAGGCAGAAGCAAAAGTAATGGATATGAAAATTTACTACATTACAAGGATAAAAACCTGCACATTAGAGATGAAGAGCCTGGCCTGGACTGGCGCTACCAGGCATTTTCCCAGTGGCCATGGAAGGTGGGGCCTTTATTTACTGCTGATGGGGGCTGGATTTGTTGCTTGGGGATGGCTATGTTTTTTGACTGTAGTACTTTGGAGCTTTGAAAAAAAATACAAAACAAATGGATTTCAAATACTGCTCCTGAGCACGGTCACTTGAAAACCATTTGTGGTTGGATTTGGTTGGCGCCTGTCTCTTGCAGGATCGTTATGAGTAGCACTGACCTTCGGGGGTTAGGTCCCTGCTGCTGGATGGCTCAGAGTCAAGTCACCGACATATCTGAAATTGAAATCCAAATACAGAGTCCAGTACACATTCGATAAAACTTCTTCTAAAATCAAAACTGTGCATTTCTTGAATCTGCAACTACTGCAACACATTTCAGTTTAGTGTACTAAATTATGCCACTGCTTTAAGTGGCAGTTTTTATCAGTTATAGATTTTAAATATGAACTTAGAAACATTCATGCCTCAACCCCCACTGTTTTTACAACAATAATAATAGGCCATATATGAAGGAGAAAAGAAAATGGACAAATGGACATTCCTCTTTATTCTCTGAGGTGTTCCTATAGGTGGAATAACGTTACAGTCTTGTTTTTGTGCAGCACTCGCCCTGAATATACTGTCATGTGATGAAGGAGGAAAAGGGGGGACGGAGGGGGGGGGCAGTGACAAAACGAATTCCCTAGGATCTAACACAACGTGGTTAAGTGGAAACTGAGATTGATACATTGTCTCCTGTTTTTGTGTTGTGCAATTCAGCCACTAAATGGTTATGTGGCTCTCTTTCCCGTTTCAAATAAAAGCATAATGGTTTGTATTTATTTCTTTGTGCTGTTAAACCAATGATGGTTTTGGGAGAGTGAGCAGAAGGCCCTACCCTTCTGGAATTTTCAGGCAGGTGGAAGAGTCTGAGGCCGAGGGGCGCAGGGATTGGCCCAGGAGGTGCAGGGCAGGTTTTTCTAGCTTTCTGAGTGAGTATCAGGTGTCATTTTAGTTGGCTACAATCCGTTTGGCAAAGGTCAGGGAGAGCTTTTTACCACCCACCCTCCCATAATTTGTTTTGATAAGGTTGGTGCACAAGAAATAGGAAGAAAATGTTGTCACTTTTAATGAGCATCTGTGTGAAGGTTTCGTACATGAATTAAAAGGTTTTTTTAAAGAAACATTGGTAATGTTGAGACCCAGTTGAACTTGGGGGGGGGGGGGCAGTTTATGAATTGAATGATAGGACAACAGTGGGGAGATGCGTGAGGGATAGATGCTGGGATTTCTGAGCAATGAGTGTGTGATTGGTTTTTGGTTGGTGAAGGGTTGCTTATGTGAGGGGGGAGGAGTTTCAGATAGTTAATGAAATGTATTGTTAGGCTCATGTTTCTGATTGGTATGTATAGCGTAAAGCCAGGTTTTGGGTATTTCCATTCTGTGCTCCTGTTTCATTAAGAAGCCTTTTACACACTATTATGTAGTCAGTCCTTCTTGGAGACACCATCCTGCCCGATGTGCTGTGTTAAACATTCCCAGGCTATGCAGGTCTCACAAAGATAGCTGGTGGTAATTTTAGGGGAGGTTGAAGTTTAAATGCAGAAACTAAAATGAAAACTAAAGCACCCACCTTAGGTCAGTGCACTGAAACCATCATACATTCTTGATATCAGTCAGCCACCCACTCCTCACCAATCCAACTATTAATTCTTTCATTGAGGCATGCAGCCAGGTCTTCAATCTGCATTCTTCTAATAATCAATAAGTGGACATGGTTCTATAAGGAAAGGTGTTGTAAAATGCACCAAATGTGCAATTTGTTTAACAAATCTCTTGAGGGACAGCCCCCTGTAATAAACTGAAAATTGTATTGGGATGAGTGACTACCCACCTCAAGAAACAAGCACAACCTTTGTCATAAAGTTTTTCTCAAGAGCTCTGTGAGAAGCTGGCTAATTTGTTTCAGCAAAAGATGCAATGCATTCGATTTGGCTTCCTTCTTAGGGAACCAGTGAGGGAAATATGTTAAATGATTCTAGAAGAAATAAACAAGGACCCCCTGAAAAGGATGAATTCCTGGGTCAGGGTAAAGCAAGTTAAAATAAAATATAAACCCAGGCAAAATAAAATGTCTATCACAAACACATAAAAGAGAGAAACAACAAAGTACTACGATGTCATGATTGATTTGAGTAGAATTATTCAACGTTGGCATTAACGTATTCATTAACACATTTCCTTAAAATATTGAAATAAATATTGAAATAAATGCTGATCCTAAGATCTTGTCTAATTTTATGCCTATTTTCCTGTTACTGTTGCCAGCTAAAAGTTTTGAAAAGTTAGTCAATGCCCAACTTGGTGACTACTTAGAAATGCATAATCTTCTTCATTCTCTTCTAGCTAGTTTTAGAACTTGTCACTCCACAGAATCTGCTTTGTTGAAAGTATCGGAAACTATAGAATTTATGTTAGTTAGACGAAATAAAGCGTGTTTATTCTTTCGGATATGTCAGCTGCATTTGACATTATATCTCATGACATTTTACTGCACCATCTGCCCAACACCGGAATTCAGGGCCATTAGCGTAGATAGTTCCAATCTTTCTTATGGAATAGGAAACAGGTTATTACTATGGACCCTTCCAGATCTACTGAAAACCACTGAAGTATGGTGCCTCCCCAGGGCTCGTACCTAAGCCCCACCTTGTTTACCGTATATACATCTCCTCTTATTGCAATGATCAAATCATTTGGTATCTCTGTAATCTCATATGCTGACGATACACAAGTGATCCTGTCACTTGACAAGAATTTGTCTCGATCCAAGTTACATATTAAAAACTGCTTGTCTCAAGAAATCAGGTGGATTCATTGTAATTCAGTCAGTCAATTTCCTTTATTCAATACTTACAAGATCGTAAAAGGATAAATGTGCAAAAATAAATACATACATCCAAGTACAACATTTGTAAATGCGATCATATAAAAATATACATTGAAAACATACAAAGCATTCATGAAGACTGAACATTTGGTTAAAAACAATTACTAAGAACATAACATATAACTTATTCTTGATTATTATACAGTCGCTTAGTTTTCAATGATAGGGATAAAAAAGACGCCACAGTGTAACAAACGAGGGAATCGGGCAATGATTGTAAAAAAATACATTCCTATATGGCATTGTGTGAAATTATATTTGCGTATGAGAGGTAATATGAATTTTTTGCAGTGTATCACATAAAATTACAAAAGAAAGAAATTTGCAAGTTTGATTGAGCGGAGACACCGTCAAAGGGATAGAGCGGAAGATCATGAATAGAAAAGATTGCCTATGGATGGGCAAACATACAAGGGATAAGATTAAGTTGAAATCTGAGTAAGAGAAACCTGTGACGTAAATTTGCCACTGTGAATACATATGAGGATTTTCCTTCCTGGACAATCTGTCCCTCTAAGTAAGATTGTACTGATACTTTTAGACAGTTAGTTTTAAATCTTTCATTTGCCCTGTGTACAAGAAAACGAGTTTTAATCTCCTATTTTGAAATTTAAGAGCAATCACTTGGCAAGACAAATAGGTGCGTTAAGACAAGGTAAGAAAGACTGTTTTTGATATATGTTGTTCATGGGCTCCTGTGGGCATGTTCCAGAGAGACAGTCTTCTATTAACTTCTGAGTAATGGGAACAGATTCTCTTCTCCAGATAGAATGCCATAATAATTGTAATTACTTAAAGTGCAACTTGTAGAAAACTGAAATCCTCCACTTTGGAAATGATAATTGGGTCTCTGCCTTAGCTTGGTGGCCAGACGATATCTTTAAGCCCCATCCACCATCGGTGGTAGCTAGAAATGTTGAAGTAAAGTTTGACAACAACTCGTCCTTCTGTCATAAGCTTACACTGTTTTAGGGATCTGTCTCTCTCTGATCAAGTCGCTGAAAAAGCTTTTAGATTTTCTCCCTTTACTGAAAAAAAAAATTGTAGTCCATGCCTTTATCGCTTTAAGGCTAGATAACTGTAATAGTCTTCATCTAGTCATTCCCAAATACCTGATAAAGAGGCTTCAAGTTGTTCAAAATACTGCAGTCAGACGTGTGTTCAAACTACCTCATCAAGATCCCACATCAAAAGGAGTAAGGGAACTCCATAGGCTATCTATGGAAAGACCGATTGCATTTAAATCTTTAACTATAGTTTATAGGGCCTTTCTTTGAATTGGCCCTATGTTTATTTCAGACGGCTTTGCCCCATACTTTCCGCTAAGAGCCTTAAGATCTTATAATAACAAACTTTTACAGATACCAAAATGTAGGTTGCAAACTTGAGGAGGCAGATCTATTATTGTACTGGGGACGAAGTATTGAAATCAGCTTCCACTCTCTCTCAGACAAGCTGGAAATTATAGCATTTTCAGAAAGCTACTTAATAACTTGTATTTTTGCTCAACGTTACATGTGCTATCCAGCTTACAGGGAGCTATGGTAAATAATTTGATTCATAGGGGTTCTCAGTGCAGAGGTGCCTTGTTCCAGGGTCTGTGTTGGCGCTTTATAAATGTCTTATTTCAAAGTCACTAAATGTAACCTAAGTTCAACCCCGTGGTAGCTATGGCACAGAGCAGACAGGCTTAACTTAGGCCAATGTGTAAAGTATTTATATAGTACAAAACAGTAATAAAGGGAAAATACCAAGCAATAAACATCCAAAACCTGTATAAGAAAAATATAGTAAGTATTAATAACTAAAATGACAAAATTCCAAAAGGGGAAACCAGATATAGTATTTTTTAAAGTTTAAAGAACCAATTACCTCAAAAGCCACTAAGCTGCAATGAGGGTCAAGTAGAAGGGTGGACTGAGACCTAGACAAGATTTCAGGTAAAGTGGGATGGAGTGCGGGATGGACGCAGAAACCAAGTTTGATCCAGTTGGAGGTTTTACCTTGGGACAGCCTCAACAACGCAATTCAAAATCTTTCAGCGGGACAAGGCAGCAGGCTATGTTCAAGGAGGGCTCCATAATGTCGGATAGTCATTGTACGAGGTCCTGGTGAAGCGCTTGCTTTAGCTGGAAAAGATTGCTGCAGGAAAATGTTAATTTCACGCTCAGGGACGTTACCTGTCAAAAGGGTTTATTTTGACAGTTTACAGTGCATGCTTTGTACTGTTATAATCAGGCTACAATGGTAGGCCTGAATCCGGGTTTCCACTTCCACTAGGATGGATGACACAACAGTTGGTACAGTTCACTAGTGACATTTATCTTCCAAGCTCTGGGTGCTTTTTGTACCATATACTAGGGACTTATCAGCAAGTTAAATATAACAATTAGGGGTATCCATGGCTAAAGGGTGAGCACAGACACTTTGCTACTGGTTAGCAGGAGTAAAGTGCACAGAGCTCTAAAGCCTGCCAAAAAAATAGGATCCAGCAAAGGCATACATGTTGGGTTGACCATGCCGAAAAAGTTGATTTTCACACCCTCAAACACTCTTAGCAGTGGTAAGGCTTGCTTGCTGTGCTTGGTTGCAACATGTAGTATGGGGGCCAGTCTAAAAAAACAATATCCAGGGCTGCTTTTGATTCCCAGTCAGGCCCTGTGAATATCTTCGGCAAACCTATCCTTCGGTACAGAGCTTGATACTGGTCATCAGGATTGATGCTCACACCAATATGGTCATAATTTAGGGATAGCCTTGGGTAGCAGATGCTACCCCTGACTGGCCAATTTGCATTCCTGTCACCCCCCTTACTACCTTTGGTCTCAGCAATCATGAATTCATCAGAAAATGTAAACAGAGTTCAAACAGCCATCTCTGCAGTGCTAAAGTAGGAAGTGGAAGGCCGTTGCAAGCCTTAGGGTGCAGCGAGAGGTTCAATCTTATCACATCATTGGGGGTTCAAGGATGCATAATGTCTCTTCTACCCTTGGCAGTGAATTGAAATCCATACACACGAGTAATTCGATCACGGATGTTGCACAGTAATCTAAGAAACGCTGGCATAATGCCCTTTCTAGCAGCAATGAGGATTAGACGCATTTAAAATAAAGGATTTAATTGGAAATACAAATGAGGTAGAGACACGGCTGGTGTGGCGATAAATGGAAACGCATGACCCTTTGAAAATTCTAATTTAGAAAGTGGACTGCTTACTACGCCTAAAGTTTTAGCATTGTTGCAGCAGCCGTGCAGTGCCAACTTTCTGTTTCCTTCTGGACTTTAAATGCTCTACGTCATTGTAACGAGCTCTTTGTATATTATAAAATACAACTCTTAACCACAGGCTGATGAGCAAGTGTCTGCTTTTCTTTTTCAATGCATTATGTCACAGATACATTACACAAAATGCTAACTGCTGTTATCTCGGTAACTTTAACGATTGCAGTGTCGTTTGCATTACATTTGTGTGAAATGTAAATTGATTTCAGATATGCCAAGTGCTCCATCAGTGGACTCTGTAGCCACCACTTCTGCCTCAGTAGTGCGGGCAGCAATGCTGCAATCTATTAAGTGCCAAATTAGGCGTATAATGAGTCAATCTGCTCCATATTGGGCACTAACAAAGGACAAAATGCTCACAAACGCATACCCATCGATATACGAAATATTGCATTGATTTCATAGGAGGTAGCCAACAGCAGTTACTAATGTGGCTTGATATTTGAATGCTGCCATGCAGTCATGGACCGACCCCTGCCAAAGTGGTGGGCGGACCGGGGGAGGTAGCTGAGTTGAGGGTGATACTCGGGGGACAAAATAAAAAATAAAAAATGTAATTAAATTACCTGATCACCGCTGCCTCCGCCGTCCACTCCATCCTGCTCTTCCTGCTTCTGGGATAGGCTCCCAGAGTGCACTGTGGCCAATCGTGACACTGCAGGAAAGCAGCGTCAGGATTGGCCTGAGCTCTACAACTTTGCGCTCCCAGGCAGACTGGGATCCTCTGCCGGCTTTTTCCAGCCCAGGCAACACAGGCTGGATAAAGCTTCCCTGCGCATGAGGTGTTTGGCCGACCAAACACCTCATGCACAGTGAAGTGACAAGGGAGTGCACTTGCACTCCCCCACCACAGTGTCCCATGGATCCAACCCTAAGACTCATCCTGGGAGCGGATCCAGGGGGATTAAAATTAAACGATAATAAAACAGGTTAGAAAAACGTTTGATTATTTTTTTATTTGCGGCTGGTGGAGGGGGCAGCGCTTCTCTGCCCTAATGGAGGGGCTGCCGCTTCTGTAATGTTTACCCCTGGTCTGAAGGGATGTCAATGCAGCAGCAGGAGCAGTAAACAGGACTCACTGACTGTCATCTAGCTCTTCCACAGCAAATAAGAGGATGTTCAGAGGCTGGGGTTTTGGGGGGTGGTCAACAATCATCGAAATTAAATTTAGGAGCCTAAAAATGCATATTGTCACCTCTGGTACCCTTTGCATTTGATGAATCTATGATGTTGAAGTACTGTCATCTAATGCACCACAGAGACCAACACTGTTTCTTCTCGAGATTGGATGTTGCCACATCAAACAAAGCTAAGCTACATATGTAAATAAATAAATTATTTATTAATCAAAACTCACTCAAGTCCACATTCAAAGAATTTGATATTCTACTTCAATCTGTTTCTACGTGTCTTTGAGGAGATGTCCACGCATGTCTCCTCAGCATCATCCATTCCTCCTTCACCCAAAGAATATTCCTGGACACTCTCAAACCAGTACTTCCTACTGAGGAAACAACAGAAGGCCTGGATGATCTCATCAGTTTCTGCTCCATCATTCACGTTTCCCTGAACAATGTAATTGTGTTCAAAATTATATTTACCCTCTGTATAAATGGACTGACCAATCTCCACAGAGTATGCATTTTGACATTTCTATAATCAGATGTGCTGCAGTGTTGACTAAAAGTCACCAAAGTGCAATATGTTCATCATTAATGCACCACTAATTGAATTGGCTCCCAGAATCTGTATAAAGGATTATCAACCAACAACACTGATTTTCAAAGGATGAAAAGATGAGTTGAATTTATGAGGATTCAGAACACTGGCCTGCATGCTGGACTGGCCGTAGCGGGTATTGGGCATTTACCCAGTGGCCCAGAAGGTTGGGAACCGGTTCTTGGCCCATGGGGGCCGGTGTTTCAGCAGCTTTGCAATATCAGCCCCCTGTAACAAAAGTGGCAGTAGTGCTCGACTCTAGCAACAAAACTCGCCCTTTTAAGTAGCCCCACCCCAGGGGTCAGTCGAGCCGAATTGCCGTGGCTGGTTTCTGTTCTCAGTTTAGTCCATGCTGGCCTATCAGACGAACTCAGATTTCTGCTAGGGGAATTTAGTTTACTGAGACAGCTGACAGAAAACATAATGCACCATCAACAGTAAGAGCTCTAACTCAAATGCTCTTAAGGCCATCGGTAAAGAACAAGGCAATCTTAGACATTGTATACGTGTCCCACAGTGCACCATCAGCCAAGTGACACTATGTCAGTCCCCCTCATGAGGCCTAGTACTAAGATGCTGAGATGAAAGGAAACTAGGTGGGGAAGAAGGTAGGGGGCAGAAGGATGCAGAAAGAGAGAAGGTAGTAAAAGGATGGAAAACGATTGGCAGGGTTATACAAAGAGGCTGCAGCACTGAGCTCCAAAAACATCCTATACAGCGCTTTTAGCAGCTTCCTCTGCTCTTGAGTTTAGGAGCTAAAGTCTGGAAAAAGAGGTATCTACCTGCCATCAATCTAGAGGTTATGCTTTAGAGCAGGGGTAGACAAGCCAACAAATTAAAATGAGAGAGAGCCAAAAGTCTGGCATGGCTCAAAGAGCCTGTGCGTGTGCCGAGCCTTGAAAATGGTTGCCATGTAATCATGCGATAAACAATGTAAACATATTTTAAAAATCTCTGAAAAATTCAACAGTTCATATGCATAAGAATTTTACCTTAGTACATCCAATTATATAGTTTATATCATGGCATTGAGATAAAATGATTAGAAGTTATGATATATAAACATTAACCCTAGAAACACTTATGCCCCCACACTGACAACAATGCCATTAGTGAACTAAGAGGCAGGTCAGTTATCATCTCTACACTATATGTGGCCTAATTCTTATTAAACATGGACCAACTCTCTATTTTATTAAATCAAACAGAAAAGATTTTTGTACATTTCACAACCTGAACTCACATATTTGATGTGCTCACATGTATGATGAAAAAAAAGGAAGCTCAGCAAAATTAAATACTTGCCTGGAATCACGCAATTCATTCAAGCGGGAAGCTAGGAATGACTAGCGGATTTCTGGTTTTACATTATGAAATTCAGCCACTAGATGGTGGTTTTATCGCCTTTTTTTATCATTAAAGGTTCATGCTTTATTTTTATGTCTTAAAGTAGGAGTAGGGCTCCCGCTTTTATGGGATTTTTTATTTTTTAGCATTTCCGTTGGTATTTATTCATGTTTATTTTCTGTCCATCCTATTGGTATTTATCCATATTTATTTTGTGTTTTGAGAATAAATGGAGTGGTAAAAATGTATATTTCCACATTTATTTAACTAACTAGTAGCCCGTCCCGACTTTGTCCGGGTATGAATTGCTGCCGGCCAGTAGTATTTCATTTTGATAGCATTTCTTATCTGTGACAGGCCTGTGAAACGCTCCGATTCACAGTGCACTGCTGATGCACTTAAGAGTGCGGGTTCAGTAGTGTTTGAACTCGAGTTTTCCTACTTTATTTTTCCTTGCAATATTATATAGCGCGAACTCGACAACATAGCATGAGCACAATTTACATTACAGAAGAACACATTCATTTGTGGTAGGCAAGGGGAGACAAAGCGATTTGCCTGGAATCACAGGATGTTGAGCTGATGCCGAGATTGGAACGTAGCTCCCCAGCTCTAAAGTTCGCATTTCTAGAACTTGTGGCGGGAGGTGTGTCTAAAAGTGTATGTCGGTGCTGGCCTTCAATGAGAAAGACCTGTGCATTTTTCAAATGGGTGGTGAAAAAATATGAGTATGTTTCTGGAGCCGTGCCACCAATGTACTTACCGGGGGAGGGTAAACACCTATTATTCCGCAACTTTCTTTCCGAATACCATCACTCTGCATACTTTCATTACGAAAGTACCATGATTCCGCAAAGCCATTATAACGCATGGCATTACATTTTATATGCTTTTACCACGCATACATTTACAACGAAATTCGTTGTAAATGCATGAATGGTAAAAGCATGTTTTTTTTAATGTTTGGATAAGGTAAGTATGGGTATAGGGGTATATTTTTGGGGTACTGAGGTATATGTTTTGGGGTGTTTGGGTATTTTAAGGGTTCAGACATAGTTTTGGGTTATGTGGTACAGGGGTAGTTTTAGGGTTTAGGGATAGGTATGGGTTTTGGGGTACAGTGGTATTTTTAGGGTTCAGGGCTAGGTTTGCGGGTACAGGGGTATCTTTAGGGTTCAGGGGTAGGTTTGGGTTTTGGGGTACAGGGTTATTTTTAGGGTTCAGAGCTAGGTTTGGGTTTTGGGGTACAGGGGTATTTTTAGGGTTGTGGGGTAGGTTTGGTTTTTGGGGTACAGGGGTATTTTAAGGGTTAAGGGCTAGGTTTGGGTTTGGGGTACAGGGGTATTTTAGGGTTCAGGGGTAGGTTTGGGTTTTGGGGTACAGTGGTATTTTTAGGGTTCAGGGCTCGGTTTGGATTTTAGGGTACAGGGGTATTTTTAGGGTTTACGGATAGGTTTGGGTTTGGGGGTACAGGGTATATTTATAGGGTTAAGATGGGTTAGTGTTTAAGGGTGTTGGGGTATTTTAAGGAGTAAGGGTGGGTTATGATTATGGGGTGCAGGGTATTTAAAGGGAGCAGGGTGGGATTAGCACACAATATGAGACATGGCATGAAGGGCGGAACGTACCACACGCCCCCAGCGTTTGTCACACCCCCAGCACACGCCCACAGCACAACGCAGACACGCCCACAAGGGACTACTTTGCTGGCACGGTTCTTTTACCTTTTAAATGTATATGGTGGTCGTCTGCATAGCCTATGTCCTTCTGCTGCAACTGCCCTTTCCAACGCTGTATTGGGTGTTGTGATTGGTGCTGGGGTTCCTGAGATTACCCGCCTCAAAGGTTTGGGCTCTCTCTTTATTATATTAGTATAGATAAACATTCACTCATACTTTGATGGCAGTCACATTTTTGCAAATTAGCAGCCAAATGTAACAAAACACTACATCGACAGGTAAATATTAACATTGTATACAAATATATGTTAACCTATGCCTGTATTTACTGAAATCTCATACTATTATTTTTAACTCATGTTGATGTCTAGCAGCTCAGCTGTTTGCCTGGAATTCATGAAGGACAGTATGGAGAAGCAAAATGTTCTTTATTTTTTGCTTTTTTTAAACATACAGGCAGGATCACATTGTTTTCTGTCTGTATTGGCCTGTATAAATGAGTAAAAACGGAAACTGAGAGCCTTAAGGATGAGTTTAGAATGTTGACAGGCAGAGACCACATGAAAACTGGGGTCATTTTGAGCTTGAGGGTACAAGAGGACCTCGAGCTGAGGCAGAACCAGATCTCTGGCTTGAGACTTGCTCGAGCCTTCAACCACCTCCACTGTAATGTCACCATAAAATGAGGTCTCGAAGGTCAGGATCTCTCAAAGCTAGAAAGTATGGTTTCACCTCTGACTGACGATGAGGTTCTGGGAGAACTGCAGGGCATCCAATACGTTTCTCACCAGAAATCAATAGTTCTTAGGCAGAAATTTATTCAAAAAGAAATTACGCATCAGCGACAAAAAACTACATTCACAGAGTGAATACATTTGTGCCACAGGATGGAATGTCTATCTGATACAGAGCGATCAAAAAGAATATATGTCCATACTAAATTCTATGCCGAGAGAAATAACATGAGTTTCAAATTGTGCCAGGATATAATACCCATGGCGATTAGGCCTGGACAAAATGTAAGTTATGCCAGCATAATTTTGAGAATATCACACTATTCGTATGTGAAATTCTCTAAAGTATGTAGTTCGACCACTTCACATTAATATGTGTCATTTGCTGTAAACATATGTAATGAATGTGCCACTTATGGTAAACATTGGCCACAAACTAATGACGACAACAAAAAGCAAGTCTGTAGCTCTCTTTGCTTTTTTTCGCTCTTTGTTACTGAGTAATGCCTCCTCATATCAATAATTACATGGCAACGTACATGAGGCTACATTAAAATATAGAGCGAAATTACTGATTTGCGTTTTGTGTAATTTTCCCAGAATTTTGCATAATCATGTGAAAGCAAACTATGCGAATGTCACACACCCCTAATTGTGACCCTGTGCCAGTTCTACAACCTTTGATGTAAATATAAACATGGTGATAAATCTGCCAATGATGCTACAGCGAGCTCAGAAATATATTGATTGAAGAACAATTCACCACGAGAACATCACCATTTAATTTTACCCACCAGTTTCATTAGGTGTGGTGTTAGCCAAGACCTTTGGATTTTACTAAAATTATATGTATTATACACTTATGTAAAGGGGCTTTCAGCCAGCTCTCTTCATCCATTAGTCTGTTTTTGTGTCATTCATTTTTATATTTTTCTTCCACCCAGTACAGCATAAAGCATGGGTCAGTGGGTCAGCCTAATTCAGCCACTGGCTAACTTCACTTTGCACATTTGCATTTAGCCCTTTCACAAGAAGCACTTCCAGACACAAGGTAGCACATTTCAGTGCCAGTGTTTTTGCTTTTCCTTTATTATTACATCAGTGTTGCCTCTGTTTGTAGAGCCTGATGAGATCGCAGGACACTTTCTACCAGATGAGAGCACTATGCAGATTCCTGCATTATCAGTTGCTGCCTCTTGTCAAAGCCGTTGTAAATTCCTACTTAAGTTTCCTTTGTTTATTTTTAATGACTGGTTTTTCACAACATATCAGCAGCTCACATGAACTCCGAATATAAGCTCATGAGGATGCTCTATCTTTGCAACCGTAACTGCCAGTCTTTCTTTCCTTCTTTATGTCCTTTCTGTTCTCTTCCTTTTTTGTCCTTCTTTATTTTCTTCTGTCCTTTCTTTTCCCTTTCTCTCTCCCTTCCCTCCTTTCCTTCTGTCCTTCATTCTCTTCTTTCTCAAAGGCAAGATGCTGGCAGCCAATGCCAAACTATTAGATTTTTTAAGTCTATGTTAGCAAAACTTTTTGACTTACAAAACGTATGTGTATTACATAGTTACCTAAATGGGTTTTCAGCCAGACTTCGTCCATTAGTCTGTGGTATTATCATCTGAGGCATAATGCAGGCCTCTGCAGCCCCTGTGCGGGGGGGGGGGCACTTCAGGGGACATCATACATTCTGGGAGGTGGGGGAGGCATTAGGTCCAAAGCCACTGAAAACTGTGAGAAGGTATTGGAGGCTCAGAGTCCCCACATCACATTCTGCAAGGGGGGGGGACATTTTGTGTTACTCCACAGTCTGTCATTCACATTTATCTTCCACCCACTCCAGCATGCATCATGGAGTAATGTATCAGTACACTTCATGCATAAGCTAACTTCACTATAAGTTATGGTTCACTTCCCTTTCACATGGAGCACATCAACAAAGCAGTTTCTGTCAGTGAGTACCTTTGGCACTGTGTGCTTTTATGAAACCAAAACAACATTTTTGCCTTCAGCCAATGTTTTTGTTTAGATTGAGGAGGGCCCAGCAGTTTCCCAAACAATAAAGTTTTGTGAAGAGCATGACAAAAAAAACACAAGAATTGCCAAAAGGCTAGTGGACAATGCTAGACCTATTGGCTTTGCAAATGCTTTTAGAATGAGCTCACCACCATTCCTTATGTGTTTTATTTTGGAACCTATGAGTGTCCCTACATGGGCAAGGCTCTCTGCATGTTCCTGGCATCACACGTTCATATCTGTGGTCATGTGAGAGAAGATCATCAACACTCTCCGCGTAGTCTCTTTTTTTGTACATACTAGTTCCCTACTGCTCAAAGTTCCAGTAATTTTTCTAAAGATGCCAGGGCTGGTACATATTACTTATAATAGATGGCCTAATAGGAAATCCATATATTCCCATGGCCAAAGTGTGTAAAACACAACCATGACAAAAGATTTAATGTGGAGGTATGCAGAGAATCACTGTCATACCAGCAACCACTTTGCCCTCACATGTAGACCACCATTGTTATGCCATGATCCACAATGTCCAGGGATTTACAGCATCACTGTTATACCAGAAACCAAATTGCCCCAGCATGTAAAATACTGGTTCAATACAAGCATCCACAAGAGTTGTACAGCACAAATGACAATCTTCCCAGAATCCACATTTCCCAGGTATTCACAGCAACTTTGTCATAACATAATCCACATCACATAGGTATGAACAGGTCCTCTGCCTTTCCACAAACCATATTGCCTGTTATATAAAGCCCTATTTGAGCGCCAATATCATGGCCAAAATGCTACCCATCATAATGCCCTATTCATCTCCATTCCCTCATCTCATCTCATGCTCTAGTTACTGCTAGGCTGGAGCTTGGAGTGATCAGTCATCTTAGATTTGGCAGGACAGTCCCAGTTTGTCACCAGGTGTCTCAGCAGATTTTGGAATATTTGGCTCCTGTCCTGGTTTTCAGAGAGGATCTACTGAACGCAGCAGGTTTTTATGTGTTCCAAAGCAGGGCTAGTTAGCAGCTGTTATAAGAAAACAATTTCATTAAAAAATGTTGGACCTGACATATTTGGCATGGTTTTCCCCCAACTATTTGCCTTCCACTCTCCTCTTTTTGCTGACTTTTTTTTGCAGGCTGTAGAACTCTGCACTTTACCAGTGTTAACCACTTTACCAGTGTTAACCAATGCTAAAGTGCTTGTCCTCTCTCCTTTAATAATGATAACATTGGTTTACTAAATTTACTTTTAAGTCCCTAGTAAATTGGTTCTACATGTACACAGGGCCAGAAAATTAAATGCTACTAGTGGACCTCCAGCACTTTGTCACCTACTCAAGTAGCCTTTTAAAGATGTCTCAGACCTGCCATTGCAGCCTATGTATGCAGTTTTCAACTGCCATTTCAACCTGGCAAAGAAACCTTCTGCCAGGCCTAAACCTTACTTTTTAATACACCTAACTTACCTCCAGGAAAGGCCCTACACAAACCTATACAGTAGGGTGTAGTGCATTTAAACAGTTGGACATTTACCTTTACGTTTTACATGTACTAGTGAAAAATTACTAAATGTGTTTTGCACAACTGTGAGGCCTACCTCTCCCATAGCAGAACAGTGAGTTGCCTTATTACATTTAATATGTGCTAACATTTGAGTGGAAACAGGTAATCCTTTCATATTTAGTGTCTGAGAAAATGTAATTAAAAATCCCCTTTAATGGTAAAGTCACATTTTAAGTTACAATTTTAAAAATGCCACTTTTAGAAGATGACATTTTCCTGCTCTATTTGGTGTCTGTAGGCTGGTCCTGGGACAAATGGCTGGGTGTAGTTGGCAGCTTCACTTTGCTTATTCCTTCCAGGCTTCCACAGAAGAGAGATTAGGTGTGCTTGAATGGGCCATCTATTGGCAGGATGGAGCGGAGCAAGGTACAGCCCCACTTGCAACTGAATAGGTTGTGCCCTTCCTCCACACAAAGGACTTGCCACCACTGCATTATTCATGTAGCCAGCTTGGAGCCAGGACAGAGGAGGCAGGAAACTTCAAGGACGTCATAGTGAATTCTCTAGAAGCAAATCCTACTTCAAAGTGCGCACCAGATGTAAACATTAGACCCTCATACTGAAGTCTTAAGGACACCTCTGGACCAGTGGAAGACTCAGAAGGATGGCTGCACTGCTGTGTTGCAAGAATGACTGCTTCTGCTGCTCTGTTGCCAAATCGGAGCAGACGTGATGCCCTGATGCACGGCTACCACCTCTATCACAACCAATGCAAGCTTCACCGGAATCCATGCTGGACGATGGAAAGCCTTAAAAAGCAACACCCTGGAGACTTCGCAACAAGAATTAAGGTACTATAATCAGCTAGCCTAATTGGGTTCCTGTAGCCAGCCATAACTCCATCGTGGTTGGTCTAAATTTATGACTTTATCACTTTCCTGCACCACCCGATAACCACAATTGGCGCTTTGTGCTTTTATGCAGTATTTAAATTTAAATCTTTAAAATTGCATATCTCCAGTTATACTGATTAGATTTTTGTCATTTCGGTCTCAAGTAGTTTATTCAATTTTACTCTATTTTCCTAAATTAGTGCAGGATTTGTCGTGTGTTGTGTTTCCACTTTTTTACGGTTTGTAATGCTGCATAAATACTTACACATTGCCTCCAAGTTAAGCTGGACTACCTTTTGCCAAGCTACCAGAGGGTTGTGTACAGGTAAGTTTAGGGTTTGCCTGTATCTCAACTTGACCGGGATTGGGGTTGATGCTTGAGTAGGGTTTCACCCCTCGTCAACCAGTAACTTAATTTCCAACATTATGTATTATGGGGTGTCTAAAAAAATGCATTTTCTTTATTTCTTTGTGCCTTTTCTGTGTTTCTAAGTTGTTGAGCGCTGTTATTCTGTGCCATTTCGGTGAGGTAGGATTTTTGTCCTATCTCAATTTCTGTGCAATGTACTGGTTTTTGATTTTCAGAATCTGGTCACCCTACTGGAGCAGCACATACCTGTAAATTGAACAGCTTTTCATCAACCCACAATTACCAATATACCACTTGCTTGGCATGCTGCTGGAGATGGGGACTCAAGCCAAGGAGTGTCAATCTCAGGCGCAGACTGCCCATTTACTTCACCAGTCATTGTATGGGTGGGTTTGAGCCACTAGAGGCCAGTTTTTGGCTGCAGAGGGCCGTGCTGGCACCTCTGCCATTTTCCCCAGCTCCCCCAGGTAATTACAGCAGGCATAGCCGGTGCTTCAGATCAGAGAGAGGAAGAAAAGAGAGGAAAGCAAAAAGGAGAGAGAGACATGAGTCAGAAAGAAGAGAGCAGAACTAGCTTGACCATTTTTTTGTCTTTTGGCCCTGTTCCTTTTAACTTCTGCAAAGATGATTAGGAGACCTGCTGCTTCAACCTGCATCTCTGGTCACCACTGAATGAAATCTGTTATGCATGTGTGTATGATCTGTAGCACCATTTTATAGATCACTTAGATGTTTCTTTCCATGAGGAACAAACTTCCTGTAAAGCAGGGCCCAATTCAATGGTACAAGGTGTTTACCTACTATTTTCACAGGGTGGACGCCGTCCACCTTGCCAAGAAGTTGGGCCCTACAGAAATATGCTGACCTCATCCGAATGTAACTTTCAGACACCTTGACACATTCAGCAGCACCTAAACATTGTCTGCTTTCCATTCCCAGCAGCAATGTGCAGACAGCAGGGGAGGCTTTTTTATATTCACCCCAAGCTGGGCCAAAGATATAGGCCAAAGTTGATGGGTCATCAGACCTCCTTTTGAGTGTTCATTTGTTACATTTCATAATGCTCTTAAAGTATACACATTATATACCTGATAAACATATGTGGGCGGTCTTAATATCTGGTGTCACTTCTTGTGATGTCACTTCCAGTGATACCACGTGCAATGTCACGCATCATGACGTCATGCGCCATAATGTCACTTTGCCTAACTTGGTTAGTCCCCCCACTTCTTTTTTTTGGACTTGTGCCCTGCTGTAAAGGAAATCTGCTTTGAGGCAGAGAAGAAAGTTGGTCACACATAAAGCATAGGCACTGGCATAGGTGGGGGGCTAGAATAGGGTCACTAGGCTGCTAGTCCAGCTCTAGTCTGCAGCTGACTAAGACAATGCCAGAGCACCCGTAGGAGGAGGAGGGTGGCACTGCTAAAGATGGTCTTTGCACTCACAACAATCTCCTTCCTCCATTAAATTATACATACTGTTGTATTCTTGCATTTGGCGCTCTGTAAACTAGAGGGATATGCGCAGCATATTTCTTTCTGCATTAAGACAAGAATTATTCATTCGAGAAGCGCAGCTCATTCAGACCTCTACGGAGATTGAAGAGTTTTCATTATCAGACTAATATGCCCCTTTTTTTTCAAATTACATGCCGCTTTTTGGTTTCTTTTTCTAACGAACCCAAAGAGTTAACACGACTTCCCAGCCTCAGAAAGGAAGCGCTCTCTACAGTTTCATCTCAATTTTTTTGGTGATGAGATAAGTGCTCACGGCAGAGATCCAGGGGATTTCAATTCCCACCCATTTCCAGAAACAAGCCAAGCGCGGGTGCCTGGAAATTGCCTCTGGAAACCCCCAAAAATACAAACAGCAGAGGCACAAAGAAAAGAAGCTGCAGGTCAGAGCCAGCCCTAATAGACACATCAAATATTGCCTGAATATTACACAACTAATTTCTGTGGTTAGGAAGTCGCAGCCATGGCAACCGCTGCCGCTCATGTTAATTTATGCACTCGATTTCACAGGCACAAACGGGCTCTTAAGAAATGTGCTTTGGAATATGTCATGACAAATCTATCATTTGATGTGTTGGAAGCAGCGCGCGCTCGCTTCTCCCAAACATGCCTTTTTATGATTCTGGGCGGAAGTCACATTAAATACAAACGACCCTTGCGAATTTCTTTATACAATGTATGTTTTGTTCCATCTATATTGGTTACAAAACAGGATAATATTTGTAAATGTGGTGCAACTGTGACCGGGAAAATGTAAAGTACTTCAACATCTGTAATCTAGGTAATATAGGGGCCAGATGTAGGACACCAAATACCGGTCGGTAACGGCTGATTTCGGCCGTTACCGACCGGTATTTGGTGTTTGATATGTAGGGGGCCTAAAATTTACCGATTCAGTAAATTTACCGATTCGGTAAATTTACTGAATCGGTAAATCTAGATGTAGGTGGCACTGAATACAGTGCCACAGGCCCTTAAGAATTTGTTATTTACCACAAAATAATACTTCGTGGTAAATAACGAATTCCAGTGTACATGCATCTGTGCAAGGGCATGTATGTGTGTCACATGGCACACAAGCCAGAATCAGGGGTGCAACAGGGTGTCAAAGTGACACCCTGTCCCCCTTGACAATTCGGTAATTTTACCGAATCGGTATTTACCGATTCTGTAATTGACATTGATTCCTATGGGCCTCAAGGCCCATAGGAATCAATGGCAATTACCGGATTGGTAAATACCGATTCGGTAATTACTGAATCATTCCGATTCTGTAAAAATTACCGAATTATTTCCTACATCTCAATTACCGAATCTAGAATACCGAATCAGTAAAATTCGGTACTCTAGAGTCGGTAAATTAGATTTACCTACATGGGGCCCATAGTGTCTAACTGAAGTTACAAACAGAAATATTTTCGGCGCCTTTTATGACAGATGTTTCGTATTGGTCCCAAAGTGCAAACTCCCAAAGACAATCCTTTGTGTATAAATAAATCAAGAAGCCGCAGGCTTTGAAAGGGAATCCCCATGTAATAAACTGGCAACTGCGCACTAGAACCCCCCCTGCAAATTGAAGGGTTCCTCCCTCTCGGTGTGAGGTCATTGTGGCAGGTGGGGCAACGATCAGAGGCAAAAGCACGTGTTTAGGCGGCTGGCGCCCGCGACATTGCCAATCAAAGTCCATGCGTGTCCAGCGGTAAGTAACTATTACCCATGCGGGTGAAGAAAGGAAAGATGCTGCTCTGTCAAAGAACATCGCAGTCGCACACCGGATATCGATTGTAGCAAGCATTCTGCAGGGCGATGATGGAAAAAGCCCCATGACAAGATGGCGCCCAAGCCACTCAACACGTAGGAACAAGTTGTCCATGGTGAGCACAGCAGCAGTGCTGCCTGCTCAATCCTGAGGCGGGGGAGCAGTGCAGGAGCACCAAGAGAAAATGTTGGGCCAACAGGTATCCAAAAAATAGAAAGGAAAGTGAGTCCAGAACATCCAGAAGCCCAGAATTGAAAGGAATAAAAGCAAAGAGACAGCCAGGTGAGAGCCATGTGGGCTGGTTCCAGTGCAGAGAGGCCCGAGTTAGAGCAAGCATCAAGCTGTTTGGGCACGGAAATGAAGGAAAAAATGTGAAGAACAGTGGATGAGGTGAGACAGACTGACGAGCTGAGTAGTTCTGGGGCAAAAGGTATGGTGCAGGAATGGCGGGTGGGAATGTCCCTTATTTCATTCTAGAGTTCCCGGACTGGCTCTGAGACAGCGGCCATTGGGCAGCTAAGGGTGGTGCCACTGGATATGAGGTTGAGAAGGATGAACTGGATTGGTCAGATGTGGATATCCCGGAGGAAGGAGAGCTGGAGCATTCCAGAAAGCACAGCAGCGCTACACACCTGGGCAGGACGATGCTTTTACATTAATGATACCACAGAGAAATGGCAGGATTGATAGAGGGGCAGGGTCAAGAGAAGGATGGTGAGCGGCAGCCCACAGAGTGGCACAGTGGCACTTCTGAAAGCCAAGATTCATCTTTCTGAGGGTAAGGCAGTAAACAGGAGTGGAGTCAGAGGAAAATGTCTGAGATGGCAGAGTGGCAAAGAGAAACACCGGGGTGGTCCTGAACATAAGTTTGAAGGGGAATGATGGGCTATGTGAAAGGTAAATGGGACTGAAGAAGACCTGGAAAGCTGTAAGGTCAGGATAGGGGAAAGGATGGATAGAGGAAATGGGAGTGGATTTAACTTTGAGCAGTTTTGTAGAACATGCATATAGATGACGGGTTTAGATTAATTGCAGGAAGTGATGGCACTCTAGCATGTACGTATGAAACTCTTTATTGTAGTCAGTGAATGCCCGGTGCAAGCAGGTCAGGGGAGAACAAACCCAAACAAAACAACCCCTGCCAGAGTATGGGTCAAGACCCACACGTACAATATGAAAAAAAGTCCTGTGCACACGTCTGAGTATGGTAGGTTTTAGTGTCAAAACCAAATTTCCTTAAACAAAGTTCTTGAAGAAATAATGACAGATGATATCTCAGTTTTTCAAGCAAATAGATTTATAAGTTTATCTCGATCAATACAGAAAGAGAACCAAACCAGCCGACACGTGTTTCGTCACAACGTGGTGAGTTGTGACTCTTCAGGGCTGTCGGTTTGAGTAGAGGGTCCGTGGAAGCGGCGAACCGGTGATAATTCCAACATGGGTGTGTCCAAAACGGGTAGAGAATCTATGGTGAGTGATAAGGAGGGTTGGGAAATCAACCACTCTTCATGTCTCTGGATATAGAGACATGTTGGCGCTGGACGGGTGCTTCCTAGGCGTCATGGAGATCTGAGCTTCTGCTTCACGGTGTGGAGCTAACTGTAACGCTGTTCGGTGTTGGACAACAGTATAGTTTTATAGAACATGATGGGGTTCATTCTACATGTTTTTAGAGAGAATAGATTAGACAGAACCAGACCAGAGCATGTATTATAGAAAGTGCCACATGAACGCGACAGGCATATGCACCTGCTTTACGCACCTCCGCAGCATGTTCATATTACAGAAGGGGCCACAGATGCCCCTTTTGTAATACTGAAAGCTCTGGAATACATGTAGTGCCAGCGCTTTCTTAAGAGGGCATGCCCTTATATGCATGGGGTGTGTCCCCATGCAAATGAGGGACTCCCTTTGCATCTGCGCCCACACCGTATTATAGACCTGGGCGGAGAGGCAAAGAAGCAGTCAGGAGGCATGCTGACTGTGGTGGTGCACTGTCATTGCGCCCCCAAATGGCAGCCCTCTGGTGGGGGAAGGGGGTCCTATGGGCCCCTCAAGACATCCCCTTGCAGGCAGGTGCAGACACTCACTACACCCGCCAGCAAGGGGATCTCTAACCCCCCCTTAAAAGTACAGACGGGTTGCCATCAGCAGAAGGAAATATGGAGCAGCTGCTTCAAAGCCAGTCTGTATTTCACATTGAATGCCCTGTGCCCAGGGCAGCATGACTTCACAGTTGCCCTGGGGAAAGCGCATTTAATACACTACGACATACTCTCCTGGCTGGGGCAGAGTGCACCTTTTGAAAGGTGCGCTCGGTTCTAATAAGGAGAGTGCGCCGTATTCTATAATACGGCCAGTGGCGTAGTGAAACCCCCTACCCCGCTTTTTCAGCTTAAGTGTGGGTGGTGTTCACACATAATTATTTACGAGCCTTGTCTTTCTTCTAACAGAAGCTCTTAAAGTACTAACCAATCTAACAACTGGCTCTGTACCTCACCCACACAGGGTTCAAAACTCTGTCGCGTAGAAAGTAAACCCATGTATGCTACTTCATTTTCTCTCTACCTTAATTCATTCCTATCGTTTCCCCTTTTTTCACACTACTCTCTTCTTACTGTGACAGTGGATAGGGGGGGAAGCCAAGCGTGTATACTGTGTAACTGTACCACCTGCTTCATAGCCATTGTGGGCTGCAACCTTGTAACGACAAGGCATGGATGATTATATGTTATATGTTTTATGTTGTAAAAAAAAATTTTTTAAATTGAAATAAAAAAAAAAAAAAAACACAGTGTAAAGGAAACTGAAACAAAGGTCCAGGATGCAAAAGCAATCAGAGAAAAAGAGGCCCAAAAGGTAAAATGATGAGGAAAAGTGACGAAAAGACTTTGCAGAGGCATAGCTTTCATTGGTGCAGCATGTGCAGTGCCACCATGGCAAGAGGCTTAATGGGCCCACTGAACGCACATTTTGTGCTCTATTGTAACAATTAAATGCCAGCTGGGGGCATTTTTATCTTGTATTAAGGCCATCAATTCACTGACTATGCTACTGGAAAGGGGCGACCACTCGGTCCCCCCGAACGTATGGTGGGGTGCCCGGATCCCCCCGGGAAACCATTTTGGGCGGGGGGCGTGTCTCGGCTGGTATGCCCGAAGCGGCGTTGCCGGGGCGTGCCTTTTTCCCGCCCAAGAGGGGTTGTCCTAGGCACCTACACCGTTAGCCACGCCCCGTAGGCGTACCAGAGGAGGGTACACGCCCTCCCGAAGAGGAATAAAAGGAGCAACAATCCAAAGAAGCATCCTCTTGTTCCGGTGCTTGGAAGCTGCACCCCCTCGTTGCACGTGAGCCCTCGACGGAACAAGGAGCAATTTTGAGAACTTGTAATTTTTGTGTTTCTCTTCCAGGAGCCTTCTCTCCCAGCGACTTCGGACCTCCGGATCCAGGACCTCGTTGAGCAGCTAAATGGCAAGGGTCGAGTATCTGACAACGATGCCTGGCAAGAAGGCCGGAAAGAAGGCAGGGACGGAGCAGATGCTCCGCATGCTGATGAAAGACATGGCGAGCATGAAAAAGCAGATGGCGGCAATGAACAATACAGGCAGGCCGAAGAAGGTCATCGGACCAGCATTGCCGGGAGTAGTCCCCGCAGGGAGAGGTAAAAGGACCAGGAATAGGGCGGCAGGGGGGGAGTTCCCAGTTCCCGAGTCACCCCCGGTAAGCCCAGTTAGTCCAGTCGAGGCCCCGGTACCGATCCCGGATGCAGGTCAACCGATTCCGGTTGTAGTTACGCCCACTAGCGAGGAGGAAATGCCTCCGGAGTTGGCCGCCCAGTTGGCCGCATGGCTTGGAAAGACTACCGAGGGTGCAACGGCACCCGGAGACACGGCCAAAGAGGCTAGGTTGCTAATGAAGCAGTTGCGGCAATCGCGAGATGCTGCGAAGGCGAATCTCTCTCTTGTCCCCTCACAGATTCCCTCGGAGGAACCAGCGGCTGGCGGTGGAAAATCAGCGGGACCAGTAATGGAGTCTGGTAAGCAGCCGTTGCCAATGGCAAATGGGGGGTCTTTGCCCTCAAGAAGGGAGAAAGTAGTTCAGCATATTCCTCTGGCCACGAAAGAGATGATTTGGGATGATAAATATGTAAATATGTTTTCGCTCCTGACTGACCATCACGAGATTGAGTATGTTAAGGCCCAGAAGGAGTTGTTGCATCCGAGTGTGTGGCACGCAAAAATGGCGGGCTTCAGGGTGGATGAGACGATCTCTAATTGGGCCAAGGCCTTTGGGATGTTTACTGCTATTATGGGTGAACGTAAGCCAGAGATTATGACTGAATTAGCCTGTTATCAAACACGCATAATGGATTTCTATGAAACATATGAGGGCGATCAATGGAGGGGTTAGGATAGTAAGTTTCGTAAGGCCAAGGAGCACGATTCGTCTCTGACGTGGGACTGTCTCGACTCCGTCTCTTGGCAGAAGCAGCTCCTGCCGGGCACAACGAAGTCGTCTTCGCTTGGCGAGTATGGGTTGGCGCCTTCCCGCCATCAATCGGCGGCGCCCTTTTGAACAATGGGAATGGGGGTAGAAAAGGGGTTTGCTGGAATTTTAACAGAGGCAAGTGCACGAGGCCACATGGGACATGTAAGTTCAGGCATGAGTGTGCAGGTTGCGGACATTCTTCGCACCCGGAGAGTTGGAGCACGCTGCAAGTTGATTTTGAGATTATTGAAGGAAATTGTACTACTGTGCATGAGACTGAACGTTCAGTTTAGGGCAAGGCATGTGCCGGGTGTACTGAACCAGGCGGCTGATGCACTCTCTCGTTCCCACATGCAGGCCTTCAGGGGTTATCTACCTTCTGCGGATCTAGTGGCGGCACCATTTCCCGAAGCTCTCTGGTCACTCGGTGCCCCGGATTACAGGACCTCGTGGGAGCCAGCTTAGCCCCCAGGACATGGAAGGCGTGCGAAGGAGCGTTTCGTTCCTATTGTGCATTTTTGGGTCCAGCAGGAGGGGATAAGTGGGGACAGGAGGAGTATGTACTGAAGTTTTTAGTAGCACTCCACAAAGCAGGCCGATCAGCAGCGACGGCCAATAGGCACCGTGCCACCATTGCATTCATGGCGTAGGCTTATGGCATCAAGGACCCTACATCGTCCTTTTTGGTAAAGAAGGCACTACGAGGTTGGCAGCGCCTCGAGGGTCATAGAATAGACGAGAGGCGCCCGATTGGGTTAGAAAGATTGTCCCTGTTGCTGTCAGTGCTCCCCGCGACATGTTCCTCCCAGTCCGAAGCAGTGCTGTTCCGGGCCGCTTTCGCATTAGCATTCCATGGGGCTATGCGGGTGAGCGAGCTGGTGGCAAAAAATAAGAAGGATGTGGGGGGAGGACTGTGTCGGGAACAAGTTCAGATCAAGGGTGATTCAATGGTAATCACAATAGCCAGGTCTAAAACCGACCAGGGTGCGATGGGGGACAGTATTGTTGTTCAGCGCATGCGAGAGTCCCCCATGTGCCCGGTGCAGTGCGTTGAGGAATACCTGGCGCAAAGGGCGGTAACATGGGGGGGAAGCTTGCTGAGACACACCGACGCCACCCCACTGACAAGGTTTCAGTTTCAGCGGGTGTTAACTTTGGCAATCGCGGCAGCGGGCTTGGACCCGAGCGATTTTGGGACCCATTCCTTCAGGATAGGGGCTGCTACAGAAGCTACAGCCAGGGGTCAGAGTGTGGAAATGGTGAAACAATTGGGACGATGGTCCTCGAACTGTTATAAAAGGTATGTGCGGTTGCACATGTTGTGAAGCTAATGTCATGCACTCACGCTTCTTGTCTTTTGTTTGGTTTACAGTTTCGCGAGCCTGCGAGGCGGGGCGGACTGGGCAGTTGACCCGACACCTGGGGACCAGCGGTCAAAGATCACCGGCTGAGGAAAGAGTGGTGTGGGTCGTGGGCCACTCATACGTGAGGCATGCCGCGGACGTATTCAAAGCAGGTGACATGATTCACGCAGCTGGGGAATACGGGTACAGGGTGACCTTCCATGGAAGGAGCGGGCTCTGTATTGACCGGTTTCAGTGTTTTGTTGAGGAACTGTTAGGGCGGACAAGGTCACCGCCGTCTATAATCATAGTGCATCTGGGAGGCAATGATTTGGTGGCGCTCGGTCGGCGAGTACTCCTCGAGCGGGTTCTATCCACTGTTAGCTGGTTGGCAAAGAGGATTCCGGGGTGCACGATAGCATGGTCACACATGATTCCAAGGAAGGTGTGGCGGGGGGCCCTCTCTGTGTCAGCTTTGAATCATTCAGTAAAGAAAGTCAATAACAAGCTGGGTAGATTGTTTCGTTCAGGACAGTTGCACTGCATTCCACATGGATGTATCCGGGGGGATAACATGTATCTCGAAGATGGGGTTCATTTGTCCCGGGAGGGGAATGTCTTACTCATAGGAGACTTCCTAGCATGGTTAAAGGGTTTGTATAGTCATGACCTTTAGTAGGAGTGTGGGGGGTCCGGATAGCCGGTCAACTATCCGGCCTGTGGCGGTAAGGTCATGATCGGTGAGCAGTAATTTCAAGATCCCTAGAGGAGGGGCGCCACCCATTATGGATGGGAGCGCCCGGGGGGAGGCGGCCATTGGCCCCTCACACGGGGAGGCGGCACCCACTAAGTATGGGGTCGCCGAAGGGAAGGCGGTCATAGGCCCCTTCCAGGGGAGGAGGCGGCTCGATGCCCCTCCTAGGAATTTCCCGGGGCCAGGATATCCGCGACGGCGGATATGGTGAACAGTGTGGGGTGGGAGGGGGGTCTACGCTACCTTCTAGACACCTCACACGAGTCCTCGGACGACCATTAAGATGGCGTCGAGTTAAATAAGGGGCCCCCGCTAAGACAAGGGAAATTGGAAGTTGGCACAGAGGTACAGTCCTCTGTGCGCCCGCCCCTCACACCGTGAGGGGGGAGTTCTGGTAGTAGGGATCTGACACCGGTTACGACCTTGCCGTTGGCCCGTAAAGTTAGGATGTACAATTTTTATTTAGAAAGTATGCATTTGCAGGATGTTTAGACTCGGCTAGGAGAACCTTTGTATTAGAGATTTGTTAAGGTTAGCCAATAAACGTGACTGCAGCGAAATGTATAAATGAAAAATTGTACATGATATGAAACTGTTATTTTAATGTTTTAATTTTGTTTCATATTTTTAATAAATACGGCCGGGAGGGTAACTCCCTCCCGCCTTCCAAAAGTTCAGAACTGCGTCCGTCTTCCCATCCTTGGGGATTGTGTTGGGAGGGGGTGATAGGCATCCCGGCCATATCGGGCTGTGAGAGAAAGCTGGAAAGAAGACTGAAATAAATGGCATATAAAAAGACGCAGAAACTGACAAGAAGGTAGGCTAATGCACATGAAAAGATGCTTGCAAGGATTAAAGGACTAATGGTCGTTGACAACTATATTTATAGAGCGGGTGAAAGAAAGGCTAGAATTATGAAAGGCTGGAACAATGAGTAGATGGACAAATGGAAGTCTGGATGGATGACTTGATAGAAGGAAGGGGAAATGATGGATGGATGAAAAACAACGGATGGATGTATGGACGGGAGGATGGATGAATGACTGGAAGTGGAAGGACAGAATACTTGATGGAAGAGTGTAATGATGAAAGAATGGATAGACCGAATGGTAAATGAAGGAAGGAATGGTGAAAGGGTGGTTGGATGGAAACATGAAAAGATGGAGTGATGGATGGATGCATGAAAGTCTTAAAGGATGGAGAGATAGATGGAAGAAAGGTGGGATGAAGGGAGCTCATCTAGGCTGGGCACAGCCTATTTGTTTCACTCAGCTGATGGCACTCGAGGTAAGGATCAAAGTAAGGGGTATTTTAGTTTTCTGGCTATTCCCTTGCATGTAGACCATGATGGGGCTAGCGAGCCGTAAGACAAAATGATGGAAATAATGGTGACTGATTGGGAGCTGCAAAGGTGAAGGAAACAGAGCAAGATGCTAGTAAGGACAATGTAAGTTCAGAGATAGAGGTAAGCGCTGAGTGAGTGAACAGGCTGCATCTAGGGCAAAGGAGATGTGAAGATTACCAATACAAAACTTCCCTACTGGGGAATTGAGGCTCCACCAAGCAAGCCACTTATTGCTAATGACAAAAGAAAAATATGGGCAATTGAGTACATGGGCATATTTAAGCTCCTCCAAAGAGAAACAATGGCTGTAAATGTAATGTAATGTAAATGTAAATGTAATGTAAATTGATACTTGTATAGCGCACTACTCACCCGCAAGGGTCTCAAGGCGCTTGTACGAATACCGCTGTGGAACCCATCCTGGCTTTCCCTGTGAGGCGTCCACTCCTGGGCACCCCCAAGGTGGAGGCCAGGCATCCTTAGCATTGTGGGGGCCGTTGTGGAGATTAAGCAAGCTATTGCCCAGAGTTGCAGAGTGGGACTCCATGATTGGAATAGGCACCGAGGCGAGAATTATCAGGTCCGTGGAATTTTGAGCCCAAGACCCGCCGAGGCAGTGAATTGAACCCTGGTCCCGGGCTAGACCTCTGCATCAGGGTCTGCTGCTCCAATCATTGAGCCACACTTCTCCTCCTGGCTAAGGAGGAATTAAAGGTGGAAGATGGGGAGCTAGCTGGAAGACCAACAGTACTTACATATACTGACACCTAGATGGTGGTGTTCACTTTTTACACAAGAATGTTTTGCAAAAAGTTCTCTGGGAGCAGAGTCGCCATATTTTTGTACCGGGAGGTCATACAGATGGGTCAAGTTAGTATTGGATGATTAGCTTGGCTACATCAAAGGGATCAAGGCCCAGAGGCTGTTAGGCCAAGAAAGTCATTCAGGGGAGCGATAGAAAACGAGCTGTGCTTCCACCTGATGGTGTCCCCTAGGCAGGTTGCACTTGTACACACAGCCAGGCTTGCCGTCCCTATGCCTTCTTTCCGAGGACCTAACCTCATGGAGGTGGAAGGTCAAAGAAAGAATAGGATTTTAGTTACATTCTGGAACTTCAAGAAAGCAGCTCATTGCCATTCCCTGTGCAAGTTAAGACAGGAATGTTTGAAGTGTGGGGGAAAGTACAAGCTGGTTCAGTGTTTAAGAGGCCAAGGAGCAGAAACAGGATTTTCTTTTGAGAGAAAGAGTCTTGTTCAATTTTCGAATTCCATATGAAAGCCCCTATGACGGCTAGTGGGTGTCAAAGATAAGACAACCGTTGAACGACATAGTTGGAATCAACTATAGAAAGAGTTTGAGATTAAACAATGGCTGACCACTTTTAAATGGTGTTAATTTCGGAACTGATATTTTGCCTTTAGGGGCTCTGCTTAAAATAGCTGACATAGTGTTCTGGAGGGTCTATAACTATTCATGGCCAGAGGGGAATTTGATGAATGAGCACATTGACCCCAAGGAATGTTTTGTTTCCTATTCCAGCATAGACCTGGTCATTGAGATGGTGTGCTGTTGTGGAGTGACAACAGATGTGAGCGAGGAACACAAAATTAGCTTCCCATTTTTTACCTGGCATACTGATGATTTGTAGCTATTAAGTATTCAATTTCAAGGTCAGATATTTGTGGACAAAACTATGCCAATGGGTTGTTCTGTGACACAAGGCATCTATGAGACATATAGCAAATTCTTTGATTGAGTAGTTAAGGTGCCAGGGTCTAGTAAGTGCTGTACTGCCTGAACAATATTTAACAAGTAGGAAGTGAATTTGGCCACCAGAAATGCTAGACTATGATGATCAACACCATGAGGAGACATGAAAGGAGTTTTGGAATGCCACTGGTACCAATAAGATGCAATTCAGAAGAACCAGTTGCAGTGATAAGGTTTTGGACATCAAGTTGGACTTGACTGCCATAGCATCCCATTTGCAGAAGTACAAATTGGAGACGCTAAAGTCACTTTTTGGAGACGTAGCAAACAGATTAAATAAAATGTGAGTTAAGGGCGTTGCAGCTGCTTCCAGACCACCTGAATTTAGTGTGCAAAGCACCAGGCAAGTGTTATGCATGCTGATGTCATTTGCCATGACAGCTGTCCCAAAATTGCTAGTAAGACTAGGGTTCCTGATCAAATGAGACTATGTGCAGATGTAACTTTTATTTTTAAACACATACATCAGAGTAACAATTTAGCAGCAGAGTGTCCCGGTTACCTGGATGTTTGAGGCTTTTTTCTTCTGCATCAGGATCCATGGATTTTGGCAGGCATTGGAATGATCAGTTATATGCAGAGTGCTGGGCAGAAGACTGGACTGACAAAAAAGCAAGGATTACCTTTCCAGAATTCTTCCCAGTAGTACTGGCTGTGAGGCTCTGAGGCAGAGAGATGACTAACGGGATGGTAACATTTGTGCTACACATTGAAGCTGTACTTAGGGTGATCAATAGAATGTCAAGCAATAATAGATGGGTGTTGCACTTGCTGAGAGAGCTATGGAGGAGAGGCTTGCAATGTAATGTGCTGTTCAGGGTGCATCATATTCCACGTTTGGCTAATGGAGTTCCTGATGCACTTTCACATTCACAGTGGAAGAGGTTCCCTGAGATGGCCCGGATGTGGAACTTCGAGGAGCACCAGTGCCGACATATATGTGGAACGTACAGTGGCAAGAGCCCTGATCCTCACGGAGAGCTCACTTACCCCAACCAGGAGAGCATTGTATCACCAAGCATAACAGCAATTTCTGAACTGTGGAGCCACAAAAGAGGTTACACAATAGAGTTGGAATGGCAGGAAGGAGACTTTGTGAAATTAATTTGTAATGCCATTAAATCAGACAGGATTGTCACCAATAACAATTTCAGGTAAATGTGCTGAGCAGCAAACTGCAATCAAAAGGGCTTGGAAAGTCATAAATATAAAGGTGTCTGTTTTGTGTAAAGGTAGGTGCATTTAAGTGACGGGACACTTTGCAGTATGGCAGCACTATCCTATGACAAAGGTGCCTAACCCTTACTTGTGGGGAACAGATTATACATAGTTACATTCAGGGATATTTTGAAAGACTGGTATAAGGGCAGACAGGGTTAGACCTCCAAACAATTTAGGAGGAAGCAGAGATAATCAACAGCAGAAAAATGGGAGAGAGAGAGTGTACTAAAGAAGGCTATAGATCACTGCATGGGCCTAGTGGTGGCAGATCTGGGGAGCATATCAGGAATAAGGAAAGAAGAAGTGCTTGGAACTGTGAAGTCATGAATAAAGGATGCTTACAGTTCAAGTTTGAAATTTAGAACAGGGGGCTCTAAGGAGTTGACTGTGTTAGGTGACATGAGGAAATAGAAATTTTACGTGGCCAGTGTGCCCCCTACATGCACCCTATGACTGTACATATACCCCATGTATGTCCATGTCATCACGCATTTCCCTTCTCATGCCTGTAATAATAATGCCTCTGCATTTCCGTCCAATGTTAGCATGTCAGTTACCAGGCCCTCCATGAATGAAACGTTAATTCTGCACTAAGGCCTATGTTGCCAATGCATTTACATGGTACACGTTTTAATGTCGAGATGAAATCGTTTTCGTGGCTCAGCCGAGCCAGGCCCCGAATTCAGGCTCCAAGCCTCTTGACACTCTGAAAACAGCAGTTTAGCTATGTATCCCTGACCTCTCACATACTTCCTGCTCAGCCGAGAGGTGCCCAGCCTGGCCTGCCAAGACAGTATTTTGCCTACAGTTATCTGCTCTGCTCCACAGAAATACATTCCTGTCTAACGAAAGGGGTAAACATATTCCACCAGCAGAAGATAGGGCCTAACCTTTCTGTCTCCATTCAAATGATTTACAGAACCCGAATCCATAGAAGGCTTATGGCCCCACACAATGCACGAAGATATATAGGCACACACTAGCATTTAGTGATGGGCAGCCTCTGCAGCCTTTGCTCGAGCGACCTTTACTTCAGACAATACATCCTCCAAAACACAAGATATCAGATATGCCAAGGGTGCAGGTCGTTCTGCCATCCCAGACTCTTCTACTAGCACTAAAGTCAGCTCCCCCCAGCTCTCCCCAGTTACACGTCAATTCCACGTCATGACCAGTTTTGCGCGCACAAGTAGGGTAAAGGTTCCGGCTGACCATGCAGACCCCCTCTATGCATCCACCCACCTATGACACACCTATGACTTATCAAAGTGAACACCCATGTGTACGCCTTCTTACACGCCCTTTCTCACGCCCATGTGCTCTTATCTCTCTCTTTCACTTGCTCCGCCTGGAGCGCTCCGCCTTCTCTATCCAATTCAATGTATGTTTTAACTATATATAATGTATTCTGTGAATAAAGATCCAGATGACGATCCTTCCTGATCCCTAGTGGAGATGGAACCCGATTCTCCTTTAGCTCGAGCTACTGAATAAAGCCCTTCTGAATCGGACACCACGGACTCTGCCTCTCATTATATGCATGATCCTTATTAATGTATAGAAATTATGACAGGGTAATTAATTATTTACCACATTAATCTGGCGCCCGAACAGGGACCAGTCCCCTTCCCCACGCGCCGGCGATGTAGGTCCAGCCCCCTGACCCCTTCTACAGCCGTGACGGACTTCAAGTGTACACGACAGCGGGACTTCCGGTCTACTCCCTCAGGCCCACGGAGGAGACGGAGACTGCGACCAGGCATCCACACGAGGCAGTGAGGATTGCGGACCATCCCGACCAGAGCCCAAGTCGAGAGAGCAAGGTCCGAGGTATCCCGAGGCCCACCTGTTCCGAGGCGCATGCGCAGCAGAAGCAGCCGCAGCAGTAGCAGTCCAGTATCGAGTTTCCGAGGCCTTCAGTTTGCTTCCCGGTGAGTACCGTTATTGGGAATGCATAGAGACGGGTTCATTTATTTGAGCCCGGTAAAGACGTATCTGGGTACACAGGTACGGTAGAGACGTGTCCATTTCGGTGGACGCGGTAAAGACGTGTCTCTTTACGAGACCGGTATGGTTGTACTGTTTTGCAGTGCATAAAGTAAACAGTTTTTCAGGATCATGTTTCTTTTTCTATGTACTAGTTAGGATGTATCTGTTTTTTAATGTTTTAATGTTGTAGTGTGAATGGTTGTTTCCAGTCTATTCTTGTGTATATTGTGTGTTCGTTCAAGTTAGCTCCAATATGCCACTGTTTTCGAAACTACGTCAGATAGGGACCAGGAAAGGGATACTCGAAGAGGCAGTCCCCGTCCCGCCTAGAGACACTCCTGGCCATTTCATGTACCAAAAGCACGGGTTAGATGCCATACTGTTTTTAGACTTATGGGTAGATTACACGAAGGATCTAGAAGAAAAGTATAGATGGCCTGTCTCAGGGACATGGGATGCTGATTGCATTATGAGAGTAGAGGAAGCACTATGGAAAAAGAAAGCTAGACAGTCCCAGAAAGATGCCATTGAGTTATGGCGTAAAGAAGCGCATAGGAGAACAGAGAAAGAATTCCACAAAGCAGAAAGGAGTAAAGAAGCCGCAGAAAAAGCCAGAGAAAAAGAGCTAAAGGAAGAAGGTGAACGGGTTAAGGCAGAACAAGCAGATAGACAAAGAAATGCCCTTTTTAAAGGCATGTATCCCGTCCTCGCTGAAGGACTAATTAAAGTGACCCCGGAAGTACCTAGTAATTTGCCGCCACCACTGATCCCGACTAAAGTACGCAGTCATAAACAGACAGCCGCGGAGGTCTTCCTTTCCTCCTATTTAGAGGAGCCCGCTCCAGATTATGCTAATGCAGGTTTTCCTCCTCCTCCTGGCAACAACCCTTTTCTCCCTCTGACCGCATCACAGGACCAGCATGCACAACTGCTTCCGCCACCGACAGTGATAGACGATTTAGGACAAGGGGCAGTGGGAGGGGGGCCCACCACAAACATACCGCAAACACCGCCACCATCACGAGCATTGCAAGAACTAGCATTACAACGAACGCCGCAAAGGACAGCATCACCCCATAAGCATAATGTAACAATTGCACACTGTATATATGATCCAGTACCAGGTGTGGGCCCAATGCTCATATTCTCACTACGGTTAAGACGCGTTGCAGAGTATTTGATCACATTACCAGGCATGAAAGACAATTTAGACAGAATATACCATTTCATTAGAACGGGGGAGGGACCCGAGAGTATACATGAGGCTATGGCACAACAAAAGGTGGAGGTTCAACGCGCAATTTTACTAAGCATGGGCGAATTTTGCGAATCTCGCGTTCGCGAATTTTGCGGATTTGCGAACTCGCAATCCGCAAAATCTGCGAATTCTCGCGAATTTGCGGATTTTCTTTTTTTGTGTTTGCGCGGGTTTCTGCCAGTTCGCGAGGGTTTTGTACACTTTCGCAAATTGCGAATTTACCTGTCGGGTCGCAAGTTTCGCGAACTTGTTGTTTCTACGTGTCCAGCCTGTTTGGGACACTCTTCTTCATCACTGCCACTCTCTGTCACCACTGCCACTCTCTGACTACTCATGCCACCCTCTGGCCCACCCATGCCACCCTCTGTTTCATCACAGCACCCTCTGGTTGTCCAGTCAGTGTACATTATTGTGGCAACGCAAGCACACCTTCCCTGCCTCAAGTGACCTAAATTAATTTGGGGCTGATTAATGTGTCACAGAATATTTTTTTAGCTGGCACCTGCTTCCTTAGTGCTTCCTGATTAGTGATATTTTGTACTTGCTAAGTGCTTTCATTGTTGCAAAATTAGTTACAACACCTGCCCTGCCCCAACTGACAATAATGAATTAGGGGCTGATTAATGGATTTGAACTTCCAGCCTGGCTCCTGCTTGTCTCCCTTAGCTGTAATTCAGGACCTTTGTGGCATATGTGTAACTATTCTGAGGTTCAGAGCAGGGTCACATAATAGTTGCAACTGGCAACTGAACTCTGGAGGGGCCCCTCAGGAAGCACTACAGGAAATGGCTACTAATGATGAGCCTGAACTTTTGAACCTGGTAAGTAGTTTCAGTTTTGCTAAAATCGTATTTCTGCAATTTTGCACTTATTCGCGGGGCGCGAAGTTGTACTGGGAAGCCGCGAACTCACGCGAACAGTGCGAGCAGTGCGAGCAAAATCCGCTGCTCGCGGATTTGCGGATTTTGCGGAGATTCGCGAATCTCGCGGATTGCGAATTTACCGAAAATCTGCAAAATCCGCGAGCGAAACGGATTTTCCGCCCATGCTTAAATTTTACGTTTTCTGATTAATTGTCTGATCAGGGAACAAGACCAGTCAGATAAAGGAGTAACTATGGGTATGATGGATTGGAGTGACAACATAGCTGCCTGTAAACATGATACAGTGAGTAAGACAGAATGCATGTACAAGAAAATACGAAAGGAGATTTTAAACTTGCACAGGAAAGAGTCAGACGAGATAGAGAATTCAGCATCAGATGATGATGAACACACAACAGAGGAAGTGAGTAAAATAAATTATGTAGGCAGAGCACGACCGTTTGATAGGCCCATATGCCTCGACTACCACAAAAAGGGACCTCCTATAAAAGAAAGATATTCCCTCGAGAATCTATTCCAAGCTACTGAGAACGCACTACAAATACGAGTAGAGTGCGATAGACCCCACACCATACACGAACAGGAATTAGCCCGGTCAGCAGTTCAATGGGTGTCTAATTCTAACATATATAATGGTGACGTAGTGGCTCAGACCTTTTTGAGCCATCCCCCGGAAGAACAGCGTTTGGCTGTTATTTACAATTCTTAATGTAGGTTTGGTGTGTATTTACCAGGTCAGAGGTTTTTAATGGTGGATCCAACAGACACACCGGTGTAAACCTGCCACCACCCTGGCTCTAAATAGAGTGGCGAAAAATGCAAGCTTTTCAGGTCAGGAGCACCACAATGGTGCTCCCACAGCACCAAATGCTAATGTAGGTGTGGAGAATCATACCATTATAAGGGCTTGTATTCAAACCAGAAACCTGCCTAGGCTCATTATCGAATCATTACATCTTTTTTACTTGCAACTTTGCATTTGATATTTTAAAAAACCTACCCACTAGTGGTGACCCTCTTTCAACAATTTTTTAACCAGTATAACATACTCTTCCATAAAGAACACTTGCAAAAATTAAATTGCATCAGGTTTCAGAAATGACATCAAGTTTCAGTAGATCGTCTGCTTGAAAAATTAATTCTCAGTTCAGAATACCCTGACTTTACTCTATCTAAAAGAACTCAAAAAGCACTAGCTTTCTACATTCAAACAGATACTCACATATAGTGTTATTGGGTAAAGCACTTAAAGAACGATGACTGAAGTTTCAGTTCAACGTCAATCCAATGCAACTTTTAGAATACGAGCGAAGGTGGATACTGGAGAGTCAAGGTGACCTCAGACACGTCGATTCCGCAGAACATAATGTCTTTTCCGTGAGGCCTGGGGCTCTTCACACGGGTAAAGGGGACAGTACCTTTCAAAACAGGTTGTGAATGGGTCAGACAAACTTGCTAATGAGTATTTCTGAAATGTGTTTAGAAGCTGCCTTGTTATTCTTTAAGTTGTTGAGTGTTTACATAGAATGTTTATGTTATATGAATAGAGAAATGTGGAAGATTGTGCCTTCTTGAATTACGTGTGTTTATGTTGAATACATTTCAAGCATACTTCGGTATTTTTCAAGTGTGTAGTATTTATTTATGTTTCCATGCATGGAACAGTACCAAGGGTAGTGAAGTATTCACTACCTTTGTTACTGTTCCATGTATGGAAACATAAATAAATACTACGCACTTGAAAAATACCGAAGGATGCTTGAAATGTATTCAACATAAACACACGTAATTCAAGAAGGCACAATCTTCCACATTTCTCTATTCATATAACATAAACATTCTATTCACTACCTTTGTTACTGTTCCATGTATGGAAACATAAATAAATACTACGCACTTGAAAAATACCGAAGGATGCTTGAAATGTATTCAACATAAACACACGTAATTCAAGAAGACACAATCTTCCACATTTCTCCAGACTTACCCCGTTATGGCTCTTGGTTGTAGCCATTTGTGAGGACTGTGCCACCACAGATAATTGGGCCCTGACAACTGTAGCACAAAATCCCAGATCTCTCCACCCATTCTTCATGTCATATGTATAGTTTATGTAGTAGAGTACGCAACAAGGGTCTTTCTGGATTTGGAAGTATTGCTTGCATTGCATACAGTGGAGCCATGGTGGCCATGTCAGAGTGTAGTTATGGGTAGTGGAATGTATTGAAATGGCACATTTCTTGATGATCGCTATTAAAAGGTGTCTCCACAAGCACAGGGCTTGCTTTTTGCAGTGAGGCAAGTATCTACTACCTCTTTCAGGCATCTCTAGAAAGTCTGTTCCATTAGAGCAGAATTTAAAACTGTTTGTTTCAACAGGTTTCGATTAACAGATTGCATGCTATTGCAAAAATCTTCACCTGCTTTATTCCTAAAAGTCCTGCATGAAAAGCGGACCATGAATTAAACTATTACTCCCCCACGTTATTTCTCTTGAATGCATCTCTGCTTCTCTTCTACTTTCTGCATGCATCTTCTGTATATAAACTGCTCTAAATGTCATGCCTGTCGGTCTTAAGCTCTTTTTTGGATACCAAATCATGATCTATTAATTCTAGCAACTATAGCTTCTCACATAGCCCACACTAATGATCACATCTAAGTCACTAATGTAACACACAGAAACTGGGGTAAATGCATGGAACGGTTTTCTTTAGCATGCAAGACCAACCACAATAACCAATGGACTGACCACTACCTTTGGGCTCCCGAGTAGCACGCTACTCTCTGTAAAGTGCTTCACTGGCTCGTGTGGGGCAGTAAGCGCTATATAATAGCAATTTCAATAAAGACTCACTCTGGCATTAGAAGATAAAGGTCTCTAAAACAAACCTAGATATTTCTTACTACAAAAGTAGGCTAGGCGTCAACTGCTGGTGCTTTCCCAAACACCACCTCAGTGCTAGATTTACATGATTATTGAAACATGGTTTTCATTGAAAAAAAATCAGAAATAAGATCAGAAATCATAATCCAGTCCTGTGGGGGATTTTCTGTGGCAACATACTCAGGTAAAAACTAATATTTATGTTACACTGCTACAACATAGACTCCTGTCTCAAAATTAAAAAATTCTCTTTTGAGCCCAAACATAACCATTTAGCCCACAAAAGCCTTTAATTACTTAGTGCTGAACAGGATGACTAATGAATGTGCTGCTAGATGGCACTCATAATTTTGGATATTGTTATGTTAGTGGGATTTGTAGAGCGCATTACTGCCCGGATGTGTCTAAGCCCTATTCAGTTCCAGCTCAGAGTGTCACAGGACCGCAAAGCTCCCAAGACTTGAACAACCAGGTCTTTACAGCTTTCCTGGAGGCAAGGAGACTGGGTGCTCTTGTTATGCAGAGAGGCAGTAAGTTCCATGCTTTAGATGCTTCCTTCACAATGCTCTTTCCGCCCCACCATATGTGTTTGAATCTTGGAAGTACTGCTAATTTAGCATTTACTGAACAAAGATTTCTAACAGGGAGATACCATTTGAAGCTATGATTCAAAGAGTCAGGACGGAGATCATGAATTGTTTTATAAACTAGACCTAATACCTTAAAGGTGATTCTTTGTTTAATGGAAAGCCAATGCAAATGTTTTATGTCTTGAGACACTAAGCAAAATTTTGGATTTTTTAGCAAAAGTCTAGCTTCAGCATTTTGCAGGACCTGAAGTTTGTAATATTGTACTTGTGAGTGCTCAGCCTGTTACAATAGTCTTTTTTAGAAAAGATTAGAGAGGTGACTAATGTCTTTTGCAATTTGGCAGATATAAAAGACAGAATCTTTTTAATTGTTCTATGGGTATTAAAAGTGGACAAAGTGAGCGTATTTTACTGATCTGTGAAGATAAGTTTATTATCAATAATCACTCCCACGTTGCGAGCCTTTTCCACTGTAGGAGGGATAGGGCCCATGATAGCTGGCTGGGCTGATGGACCCAAAAAAAGACGATTGGGGGCTAAAAAGTAGGACTTCTGTTTTTCCTGCATTCAATTTAAGGCAGTTACTGTTCATCCAATCGTGGAATATTAAAATGCATTACCACCTAATCAAGGGAGTTATGCCTAGAACATTTAACCATGGTGCAAGGCCTCCTCTCATAACAAGTTTACTTTTCCACTTTCAATACCAAAAGTTTAGGAAAGAGTCACCCAAATGACAAAAGTTCATTTTGTCAAAGATACTGGAGAATTAAGTGGTAAAGATGTTTCAAAGGCTTTGGGGACGAATGAGGTTCTTGGAACACAGTTTCAGTCTGGATTTCGATTCAGCCACTGAATGAATATGGGATTTATACAGTGTCTGAATCTAATAGCACTCTGGATTTCACCATCCAGGGCAACATTCTATGCGCAGCTGCTGAAGTTACCATTATTTGCCATTTTGCCCCATTCAATATTGTGGGTGGTCTTATTTCCTTCATCAAAAATGATGCTGATGTCCATAAGGACATGCTACGGGGATTCAAACTATTTCAAGTCAAGATGCGCCAGGTTGGGTGGGGTTCCTTTTCTGTGTTTCTGGGCAAACTGCTACGGACAATTCTTCACGCATCACAGGTGCGCCACTCACTGCCTATAGTCCCCCTCTTTCATGTTATTCAAAACATATGCTCCTTAAAACTAGGTCTGGAACAATTGTAATAATTCAATTCTGAATTAGGTTCATTTTAATTCAGAACTTTCATCCTACAGAAACGCTATATCTGTACTCCATCTCACTCAGTTCAGGACCATAATTTACTGTTATCGAGTGAGCTGACGCCTGGATGCAAGAAAGTAACCCATCAGAGAGGAGTGGAAGACACAGTAGAGGCTTACAATGGTTTTTCTGAGCTTCAAAACACCTAACATTAATTATTCAAAACTAGAGGAAGGGCAAAACTTGTTATGGTGCCCATGGTCGTTTGCTAACTTGGCTGACTTTAGAAATTGGCACTGCAAGACAGACAGGGGATGCAGGGAATAATAAGAACAATGTAGTGAAAGAGGTTTATAAAAAGAAAGTAAGGATTTTTAACTCAGTACCACTTTCATATTACAAGAACAATTGGAGCAATAACCATGTAATGAAGGCCCAGAACATAGCTGCAAATATGGTGTCTTAAAATAAAAGCTTCATCTCAAGTTCTATGAAAGTCTGTGCAGTACAGATGGAAAGGCTCCAATCTAAGCACAGCATGAAGGGCATCCACCCAGCATACTTCAGAGGTGGTCAATCTGGGAAAAATGATCATCATACCGAGTCTTTCTTGCAGAACAAAGATTTCTCAGTCATTCCAGGGTGGACACTGTTCGACCTTTGAGTAATTGCTGAGGCTGTGGCATCATACTGTCCATGACTGGTTTCCACCAAGTTTTCTTATTCAATATTCACAGTTCTTGTGGAAATAAATTACTGCACTTAGGGGTTTAATAGAATTTTGGGTTTTCACTTCCCAAAGACACCAAGATCAAAATGATGATCCAGTGTATATCAGGATTCTAGTGGTTGGGGAATGGCAATAGATGTAATATCTGCATGCATATATGAGGGAGAGAGAAGGAAGGTTCATTCTGCTTACACAATAGCACTCTTATAATCTATGAAGAATGAATCACTTGTGTCAACAATCCAGAACTTCAAGGAAATTGTATCGGAGACCCTCAACCACACTCTCACAGCACGTGAGTATATATTTTTCCTCCGCTCGTGTGATAAGGAAGATAGTGTCATCAAAGGGTCGTTATCACTTGAGGGTTTGTTTCATCAAGTGATTAACCATTCTCCACCAGGAGGGAGACTGTCTAGGTGATGGCAGTCGTGAAAAATGATTAAAAATATCTCCTTTCCTTTAAAGACTGTTTATTAACAGGAGAGGGATATGATTGAAAAGAAACTGTGGTGCTTCAGTGGATTAGTTACTGGTCCCCAGAACCTTCTGGAAGGTCGACGTGTTTCGGCCAAGGATAGCTCATACAAGTCAGGTGGCCTTCTTCAGGACCGAAATGTGAGTAGGTGGTCTTAATTCAAGAGCACCTAGAAAGTGGATCGGGTGAGTAGATTCACTTACCCTTCTTCGTCAGTGAGCTAACTAGCTTTTAGCTGACGTGGTGATAGGTGCAGACTTTTGCCTATGACTTTAGTAGGAGGTTATTGTCCTCCATGGGATACGGGAGAAACTCACGGTCCTGTCTAGATGGCCGTCTCCACTAATGCTGCTGCCATGCCCCTGTTCCGGATGTCACCATGGGATGCCAACAAAAGACAAAACCCTGAACTGAAATTGTCCTGGTACCAAAATGTGGTTATTGCCAGTTAGTGCCTGCTCCATTTTCATGATGAGTGCCTTTCATAACTAAGGCAGGGGTTCAAATGATAGTGTGAGGCTTTGCCCAAACTGCATTTCCCATGAAACAGCCAACTCTCAATTTCTATCGACTCCTAGTGCTCCACAGCTAACACATGCCGCTTCTTATGGCTTCTAGGCACACTGCTCCCAGCAGGGAAATCAATTTCATATTTCCCGCATGGCTCTGGTATTGAGATTCGCCGCTTGGTTACACAGTTATCGTATTTTTTTTTATTTCAGTGTGTTTTTGTAGACTTCAATTGGCTTTTGAAATCCTTTCCACTTCAAAAACATCAATAAAATCTGGTTTTGCTCCAGTTAAAAAGGGACAACCAACATACACAGTTAAATACTAAAAGTAAAAAATGAATATTTTGAGTTTAAGCGAGGAGGCCATAATGTGTATGCCTTCAGGGGCCCCCAACTGTTCAGAAGAGCTCTATTCAGCCTAAAAGAATGAATATCTGCGAGATATTGGAGACTTGGGCGTCCCTTTTCACATCCTGCAGGGGGGGTTAGGGGGGATCTTTAAGTGTGACGCCACTGGTAACTAAAAGGTGAGCTGAAGAGAGAGTTCAGTGTTACTAAAGTAGAAAAAATAGATGCTCATGTTTATGCACTAAATAAGTGGAATAGTGCTTGCTTGAAGGTTTGCTTCTAAAAATTTAGTGATCAAACCTGGTTGCTTTCCTAAAAAAGAAAGTCTCTTTATACCACATTTGTAATAAAGTTCGCTTTTTTTTAATTTAAATGTGTGTAACATTCAACGCAATCTACAACGTGGGAAATAGCGACGTATCGAAACCTGTTCACATTTAGAGACTTTATGAACCCAACACCAACAAAATTCCTATAAAGAAGAGAAATAGAATGTATTTGTAAAGGGATATCTAAGACCATTTCATACATTTTTAGAGCCATGCTATAATTCGACTCAAATATATTCCAGGTTAGTGTCCTCCAAGACACGTGTCTCTATCGTTAGTTACTTTCTACTTTTGCTGCTGCCCAGCACAGTAATTTTCAGACACGATAATGCATTAGGGACACACAACCTTTCACACTTGTCTGCAATTCTTACTTCTATGCTCGTGCCCAGAATGTTTCCTTACACATTCTCATTTAGTTTATTTAAGTGAAGGGTTGCAGGGAGTGGCAGCTCAGAACTGGTAAAACGGGATGCCTGGTAAAGAAAGATTGGTATCTTAAACAATACCACGATTTGCTTTTCGAAAGCTTACAAAAAGTTCCAATAAGAATGAATAATTGTGTTCTGATTGAAAAGGGTGCAGGCAGAGCTGAAATATTAATTGATGGCAGAATGTGGGGACCAAATAGCGGAAAACATTAGGGTTCAGCACATGGATTCCCTACTCCTCGCTCTTTTCAGTCTTCATCTCAATAATACATGCTCTCTTGGAAGTCTTCCATTCATATATTTACCTGGTCACCATGTCACTTGGACGCTCGTTTCTCACTCTGGGTGTTTCTAATGTGGCCAGATTGCCTCGCTGCACACCTGTCCATATTACTTTATGTACGTAAATTCTGCAGATGCTTTTACACATGAAACTTACTGATTTCAGAAAGGTGTGAAAGGTTTGGTGTTGCTTCTTTGAAACTAAGGGCCATATGTATCAAGCCTTTTTCGATTCGCAAAGGCCGGAATTCGCCGACGTTCGGCCTTTGCGAATCACAAAAGGCTGTTTTGCATTTTTTGATATGTATTAAAAAATCGCATCTTAAGGAATCGCAAAAATTTGCAATTCCTTATTTTACTATAGCATTTAAGAAATCGCAGTTTTGCGATTCCTTAAATGTTATGTATGAAGCATTTTACTATAGTGAATTTAGCTTAAGAAATCGCAATTTACCACCAATTTTCAATTGGTGGTAAATTGCGATTTCTTTTAAAAATGCACAAATTGGCATTTTTTAATGTGGCATGGTTCGCACATACATGCCCAAAGTGCATGTATGTGCGCCATATGCACACACATGCTGATTTCAGGGGTGCAGCAGGTTGTCCTCGAGACACCCCTGCACCCTTGAAATCAATCTCATTTTGCGATTAGCAGCGAGACCAGAGAAACATGAGCAGCAGTCGTTAGTGTGGTTTCCCTCGCCGAGGGTATAGGATTTTCGAAAAAAGAGTGCAAGACCACTAAGCAACTTGTTTCGCTAAGAACAGTAACATGCTTCCTGCATCTTCAACATAGAGTCACAGGAAATCGTTGTAAGAGCATTGCCTGACGGAAATATCTAGTTCTAAATATTGTTTACTGCAATGGAGTTAATAAGAGAAAATCAACATAAAATCGCACAGTATTTTTTTAAACGATATTTGGGACACTTTCGTTATATAAGACAATATTTCTCTATGCAATGTCAGGAAATACAATCTCAATATTTGGGGTCCAACCTGCAGCATATAAAACTTAAAAATAAAATTAATCTGGCCAGCCTCCTTGTCTCTCGTCTTCCTCTTACAAATCCTCCTTATTTTCTTAACCTTTGATTCCCGCCAAGAACCTTCAAACTCCTTCTTGCTAAGCACATTTCAACCCATGACCACAGTTTAGCTTCATCATTCAACACAGGAAGTGATCTGGTTCCCACCTGTGGAGCATGGTGGCATGGGTTTGCATAAACACTTCAGCATCGAAAATAATATTAGGGAAACTACAGTGCTCTGTGTGAGCCCTCTTCAAATCATGTTTCCTGTTAAGAATATTGACTTTGGAATAATTTCTGTTTGCTTTTTTTTTATTTGTAGATTTTGGCTGAATCCACTATACATTCCAGTATAATAATAAGACATTCCGTAAGAAGCAAGCATTCTCTAGAAAGCACAGCGGGTTTATGGAAAGGTTGTTCTGTTGAGTTTGCTGCTTGTGTGTGACCTTCACAAACCAAGGTCGGCATCACAGGCAGTGTAGCTAATTCTTACCCATTCCATTTTCTGGAAGGCAACATGGGAAATGCTGTATTGGGCAAAACAAAGGACATGATGCATAGAAATGTCTTCTTCGCCAAATAAGATGTCTCAAATGTACACCAACTACTGTGCATCACATTTTCTTGTGGTGCAAACATGGAAGCGTCCAGTGCATATGTAAACTATACTTAAACACTCAAAGATTCTTGGTGCATTTCTAGGTCAAAGTTTTATGACTGTGTTGTATGGCAACTCATTTAAAAATCCTAGATTTTCACTACATCCTCAGACTTGGTCCAGAAGGAATGTTTGTGAAACTGACCCGTAAAGTACAATTATAGATAAAGCATAATAATTTCACTTCTAAACTGTATGAGACACTTTGACCACTGGAGTGCCAGATTAAACATGAACATTGCTCATAGACACTGGCAGCACCCCCTTCAAAGGAGCCCTTTACTAATAGGACTGTGCCTGTCTCCCCACAAAGAGTTGCATACTCTCCTGTAGTGTGTCTGGAGCCAATGCAGGAAAAGGCAGGGTCTTGTGCACTGCAAGGACCTTTCTTTGAAGTAGCCCTACTTCAAAGCCCAAAAATGAGTATGAATACTGGACCCCTGACATTCTATAAGGAAGAAGAGCTGTTGTGCTACCATAAGGGACTAACACTTTGCTGCTTGCTTTGTTGTGTTAGCCTGCTGCCTGCTGCTTCTTGCCTTGGAGTGAGAGGACTGGACTTGACTCTTCACATCCTGCATCTCTAAGGGTCCTCCAAGAGCATGTCAGGCTTGCCTCCTGTTTCTGAAGTCTCAGGGATATCAAAGACTTCACCTGCCTCTTGCTACTAACACCGTGGCTCCTTTGCTGGGAGTCCTGCTCTGCCAAGTGGTGCCACATCCAGTCTTGGGCCCTTGGAAGTGAGTGGTTGGTGCTGCAACCCAAGAAACCAATGAATCTACACTAAAGTGTCTTTCAGGATTGTGCATTTCCTGCGATAGACGCATCACTGCTGCCTGTACTGAAGCCATGGTCACTGCTGCCGACTGCGTGACGCAAAGACCTCAACTTACAATGCAGCCCTGACATTGCCGGCGCAACGCCTCTGAATCACTGCTGCTGCGCAAATCTCACTGCATTGCTGATGTCTGCAACACACCGTCCCCAACTCTGACGCATTCCCAGCTCTGCGTGGCTTCACGCCAACACAGCGCTTACAGCCCAGTGGTTTGAAATTGACGGCGGTGCACAGCGCTCTTGACATCGACACATCAACTACGTTGTTAGACTTCGGAATTGCCACGTTGCCATCATCAGTGATGCATCCCTTCTGTTTTTCAACTCTTCCAAGCTACTGTCAGCGGTCTGCGTGACTCCTGTAAATTGCCTGCATTCCATCACAATCTGACTGAACTTTTGGATTTACCCCTGTCAAGCGTGACCAAAAAGCCCCAATTGGAGCTATTGATTTCTAAAGACTGCATTTTGATTTAATCTTGCAAAACACGTATCTTGACTTATGTATGATGGATTTTTGTTGTTGTAGTCTTGTTCTACTCAGATAGATATTGGCTATTTTTCTAAACTGGCGTGGAGTACTTCTGTGGTGTTTTCACTGTGATACTCTATGTGTGTGCACAAATACTTTACAAATTGCCTCTTTAGTTTACCCTGACTGCTCTGTGCCAAGCTACCAGACGATGAGCACAGGTAAACCTTTAGTGTGTACACTTAACTAATTAGGAATGTGGTTCCTGCAAGAACAAGGTGCATACCTCTGCCAACTAGAGACCCTATTTCTAACAATCATTGATTACAAAGTATTTGAAGTATCATCTATACCATTTATTTTGAACACTTGCAATTGTGTTAACCCTTGGGTAAACCTTGCTGTCGAGTCAATGGTTGGCAGCAAAGCTTTCTTGCATTTTATCACAGTGATTCAGTACAACCTCCTTAGCATTCATCACAGGAATCTTGATTGATGCAGCAGAATCTTGCTCGCTATATTCATGAAAACCCTCTATTATTCCTTGGCATTGGAAGCCTGTGTAAGTTTAGGATTCAGCCCAATAAGGAATGCACTCAACCTTGCATCTTTCCCTGAGCCATGCATCCCAGAGTGTAGGGGGGTATGCTCTAGTGGAATATGTTAGATATTTCAAACATCTTGTGAGTACTGCGGGTAGTGGGGTGCTAGAAAGATTCTTCCTAAATAGTTTTTAGTCACCTGTGGATGTCATGTCGTTGGTACTTTCATGATGCTTTGACTCCTTGACAGTTCCCCCATCCTTTCAGGTAGCAGTCTATTAGGCTGCACTGTTACTATTTTCTCTCACCCTCGCTTTAAAGAAAGGTTTGTGAAAGAGGTTTCAAACCCGCAATGTATATGTCAACTTATGCCATTGATGTATTATGATGATATGTGTGCTAAAAAAGAAGAATTGGAACTGCCCTGCCAACTGTATACCTGTCATGTACTATGATCGAGCTTTGTATACTGTTCTTTTTTTCTATTGTACTCCTTCTGCAAAATACCTTAATAAAGTTAAAAAAAGAGGTTTCTTTGCCACTGTATTGAATATAGTGACTGTAGTTCTAATTGGCTTCTTTTTTCAAGTAAATGGCGATAATTAGCCAATATAGCCTCTTAAATATTGTGAAGAATTTTGTGATTAATTACAATTGCCCTTGGAAAAAAAAGTGTAATATATATGTTGTAAAAAAAAGCATTTGCAATGCAATTGGTTTTGCATTCACGAGAATTTGAGCTATTGGCATTGTAAATGATATTGTTTTATATATATGTTTTTTGTTTGGAGTAGAGTGGATGCATGTTGTTGGTAGTGAAATTATGTGCTTTGAATTGGAATTGTTAGTTGTGAAATTGTATGGGGTGGAGTTGTGGGGTGTGTAGTGTATTTGTATGCTGGCATTATGTGGTATGGTGAAAAGATAGGGGTGAGAGCTGTATAAGAGAGATAGAAAGTAAGATTGAGAGGGATAGGTAGTTTGTGTATTACGTGGTAAATGAAGTGAAGTGAAGTGAAGTGAAATTTACTTATATAGCGCGCTACCACTCCAGGGAGTATCTTGGCGCTTAGATTTCTGAAAAGACAGAAGAGGTGTTATAAGGTGGATGAGAGATACACCTGGCTACGTAGCATATCCTAAAAGCCTCATACATTCAGGGTTGACCAATGAGTAAATCCAAGTCTTTAGCAGCTTTCTGAACTTGGGTTCAGTAGTGGCTTGACGTAGACAGGGAGGTGCCTTATTCCAGGCTTTCGCTCCAATGACCGCCATGGATTTGGCTCCTCTTGTTGCCATTTTGAACCTGGGAACATGCAGCAGATTTGGGTTGGAGGACCTAAGTGCTCGGAGAGGTTGATAATGTCTAAAGTATTTAAGTAAATAAGGTGAGCCATGATGGTAAAAGGCTCTGTGAGTAATGACGAGCACTTTAAACAGTATGCGCTTGTGTATAGGAAGCCAGTGTAGTGTGTTCAAAGCTGCGGAGGCTGTGGATATCCTAGGTAGTCTGAGGACCAGTCTGGCAGCTGCGTGTTGGACCATTTGAAGCTTATGCAGGGCAGATTTATTGAGTCCTGCATAGAGGCTGTTGCAATAGTCCAACCTGGAATTTATGAGGGCTACAGCTACCGTGCGTCTGGCACTCAGGGGAAGGAAATCAAAGAACTTTCTCAGGCTTCTGATGATACCGAAACAAGTACCTGCTACTTCCTTAGCCTGCTGATTGAAAGTAAGGGCACTGTTAAATTTTATTCCAAGATTTCGTGCAGCAATGATAGTATTGGGGGGGGGGGGTTCTGCTTTTTCGGGCCACCAATCTTGGGGTGTAAAGAAGTTGTTCGGGCCGAAAGGGATGATCTCCGTCTTGGTAGAATTGCATTTTAAGTGGTTAAGAGACATCCACTTGAAGGTTGCTGACAGGCAGTCTTTAAGTATTTGCTCTGCGTTAATGTGATTTTTATCGAGAGTCAGAACAAGTTGAGTGTCGTCAGCATAAACGACAGTACTGATGTTAAAGGATGTTATTAGTTTAAGTAAGGGGACCATATACAGGTTAAACAGGGTAGGGCTTAGACTAGAGCCCTGAGGAACTCCTGTTTTTATCAGTTTTTCTTCTGAGGAGTGGTCGCCCAGCCTAACAATCTGACGCCTATTTGCAAGGTAGTTTTTAAACCATTCGAACACGGTTCCTGCTATGCCAGCATTGGTAAGGCGATGTAAAAGGATAGCATGGGATACCATGTCGAAAGCCGCTGAGAGATCTAAAAGGATCAGAACAGCCAATTTTCCCTGATCCAGAGCGGCACGTATGGTTTCAGTAGATGATAAAAGCGCCGATTCAGTAGAATGGTTTTTCCTGAAACCTGCTTGACATGGATGGAGAATGTCGTTATTTTCAAGGAATGCCATCAGTTGTTTGTTGGCAAAAGTTTCCGTGATTTTGCAGATGGCAGGGAGTAAAGAAATTGGGCGTAAATTAGATAAGATGGTGGGGTCCTGTAATTACTTTTTCTGTAATGGTTTTACTGTCGCTACCTTCCACTGGGCTGGGATCTCTCCTGATTGTAAAGAAGAGTTGATGATAGCATTAATATAGGGGTTAACCTCCTGTGCAATGGATTTTAAAAAAGTAGGGGGACAGGGGTCGGAAGGGGAACCTGATTTTTCGTGCAGAGATTCCCTGTAAAGAATCTTCAAGAGTGATATGATAAAAATTTTCCCATCTGGAAAGTTGGGAAGTAGACACTGTCTCAATGTCAGATTCTACTATTAAAGGATGAGGAAAATCCTTAATGAGCGTGTCAATTTTTTGTGTGAAATAGTTGGCTATATTGTCACATAGGGTTTGGGACGGGGGAATGTCATGGGTTGATATTTTAGGTTTCGTAAAGATATTAACAATTTTAAAAATTTCTTTTTGTTTGTTGTTGGCTGCTTCAATTTGAGAAGTGAAATAGTTAGTTTTCGCAGCTTTAATGGAGATGTGGTACGCTTTCCTAGCTGATTTGTAGATGGTTTTGGAGTCAATGCCATAATTTCGTCTCCATTTACGTTCGAGTTTTTTTACTGCAGCCAGTTGATCTAGGTCTAGGTAGAGTAGTAGATAGAATGCATGAGAAATAGAATGAAGGGGAGAGAATTGTATAGATGCCTAAAGAGGCTGCATTTATGTAGGCTAAAGACACCAAAAGAAGTGAAGGAGAGTGTGTGTTTGTGGCTTGTTTTTTTAAGTTATGGTAAAGAAACTGTGCTGAAAGACCTGAAGTGAATCAATATGAGAAATGCTGGTTCAGTGCTTGCTTGTCCAACAAAATTATGTGGATAGTAATTATGTGGTATTAAGTGTAGTGGACTTATGTGTAGTGGTATTGTGTGTCATGGAGGGGAATGTATTGAGTGAAATTATGTGGCATGGTGTTGACATATGTGACATGATGTGAAATTCTGTTGTGTGGATTGGATGTATGGGGTGTGTAGTGAAAATATGAGTTGTGGAGTGGAATTCTGTGCAGTGGAAAGGGATTGTGTTGAGTTGAATTATGTTGTGTGGAACTGTGTGGCATTGAATGAAATTATGTTGAGTGGAATTATGTGGCATGGTGTGGAGAGTATTTATGTGGAGTGTTGTTATGTAGCATAGAGTGAATTTACATGGAGTGTGATTATGTGTTATGGAGTGTAGTCTAACTATGTTGTGTGGTATAGAAGTGTGTGGCATTGAATTGAGTGGTATGGCATGGTGTGGAATTATGTGGAGTGCAAATACAGGCCATGTTGCTGAGTTACATTTTGATGATGGCAATTATGTGTTTTGGAGCTGAGTGGATATATGTGGAGAGTAATTGTGTGGTGTGAAGTGCAATTATGGAGGTTGGAGTGTAATAATGTGTAGTGGAATTATCTGGAGTTTAATTTTGGTGTGTGGAGTGTAATGGAATTATGTTCCATGGAGTGGTATTATGTGAAGTGGAATTGTGTCATGGAGCAGAGTGGACATTTGTGGAGTTGAATTTGATGGTTTGTGATTATGTGTTATGTAGAGGAAGAATGTTGAGTTGAATATTGTTGTCTGGAATTACAAGATGTTGAAATGTGTTGTGCAGTGGAATTATGTGGTGTGCATTTGTGTTGAATTGCGCAGCACTTAATTGTGTGACGCTGCAGGGAGAGAGCTCTGCAACCGAACCAAGCTCTTCACAAAAACAGTGGCAACCTTCAGAAACTTACAGAAACAAAGCAGTCCAAAACATTTTGTATAGGTATCACAAAAACAAAGGCAAGCTTCCCAAAACATATTTCAAAAAGCCATACAAAGCATCATGTAATCTGCATGCAAAATTAATTGGACACAATTTGTGACATCGAAAGCAGTACCTGGGATAGAGGACACCTTCTGGGCATATTGCGCATATGTTAGAATGATACTTAATTGACTCATTACATAAATTAAGCATTCGTTTGTAGAGCACACAACAAACGATGTAACAACAACGGCTAAGACATACACCGGGGAAGGCACTTACAGCTGGAGGAGCAAGGGGAGGAGGGATAGCTGGAAGACTGAGCGCTAGAAGAAAGTGAATGGACACGAAACATGGCAGTGGGTAACAGAAAGTGGGTGAAACTAAAGAACAAAATAGTACGAGAAGCAGCAACAGGGGATTTGGGATGGGAAAGCGGTAATCTGGAAGGGGTGGTGAGGAGGAGGAAGCAGTGTTGAGGGAGGGGGTTCTGGTTGCTGAGACGGGTGAAGGAGATGTGCTGTGTTTTTAGTAAACAGTTCAGTCTGTGAGTTAAACTCCTGTATGTGGTGCATTCTAAGACCTGCTGACAGAAAACAGGTATTTTACAGATCAACTACCAAATGTGTATGTTGGAATAACGTTGTTGTTCATAATACATGCTTATGTTACCTTGGGAACACATCTTTCATTTATTAATATGAGGGCTTTTGCATAAGTTCTCATTGAGGCTTCCATAGATAAGACTGCATCCTAATCAATCCAGAAGGAAAATTGCGTATGTACTTTTGAATACAAATGCATATTAGAAATGTTGCATTTTATTTTAATGTTGGTCAATCCTGACAAATGCTGCTATAGAACAAAGAGTCACTAAACCGGAGTTAAAAACTGTACCTAAGAGACAACCTAAGACAGCTAGTAAGAATGCCCCATAGATTGCGGCTCAGTCTGAAAGAAGGTAATCAGTTTAAAAAAACATAGATATTTATCTGCATATAAATTAAAAGAAATTAAGGCACCCGTGTGCATAGAACAAAGTCTATTTTTTTAAACAGGGGAGGCACATGCTCTGAGACAATTAGATTCCGTTTTGAAAAGTCACCTCTGAGTGAACAATCAGCATGGATATCCTTGCAAAGATTAGTAAAGAAAATATTACGTTTGCTTTTAGAATCGGGCACAGTGCAATAGAGCATTTTTTAATTTTTTATTTGCTCTGAAGTCTTACTTGAGCCTGAATGATTTTAATCAACGACGGGGGAAAGCAAAGCGGCTGCAGCCGAAGTCGTGGTGTGCCATAAAGAGGAGCCGAGAGATGGCGGTTGGATGCAGTGAAAGCAACAATTACAAAACCTCACACTGAAACAAGATGGCGACTGGATGCAGTGAAAGCAACAACTACAAACAAAAAACAGTTCTCCCAAACAACAGATGAAGAATGCAGGCATAAGGAAACTGTACTTGGCCGGTGCTCCTCCGTGAAAATCGGAAGTGACGTATTGCTGCCTAAACCAGTTACGAGGCAGAAAAGAAGAGCAACACTGGGCTGAACCAACGGTAAGCAGCAGGTGGGAGTAAAATCCTTTACTGAATACAGTAGGGCTTGCAGACAGCGCATGATTGCTGCCGAGGTTGACCCTAAAAAGTGCTCCAGGATTCCACACTTAGAATGGACAATTCAATGCTTATGATTAATAATGAAGATTCCCTGAAGAAAAACCGAGTAACAGCCAGCAAATCAGTTTATGGTGAATAATTAGGTTAGGGTATTCTATGGAAATATACTAGATATATTTCTATCTCCCAGAGCAAAAATATTCCACATATTTATGACTCTTATTCTTCCCATGATAAATGAAAAAAGAGAAGAACTCACAGCTGTTAGAAATGGGATCCCTGGCTGGCCAGGGCTTGCGCCAAAGTCAGTCAGAGACCACCATTCCTAAGTCAGGGCAAGGGAGTTACACGCCAAGATAACCCCTGCTCACCCTTTAGGTAACGTGACACGAGCAGCAAGGCTAAACTTGGAGGCTATGTAGGTTAAGTGTTTGCGCGCGCACCCAGCAACAACACCCAAGGCCCACCACAAAAGAAACTTCACACAAGGTTATATATAAAAATAGCCTTTGTATTATACCAAAACACATTAGATAAAAACACACACTTTACAATGTGCCAAAGGGCACGGGCAGAATTTACAGGGGATATGTACAAGACAGGGCCACATGGACCACTGTCAAGAGTAGGCACTTTTAGAACTTAGCATTTAGCACATAGAATATAAAATCACTGTAGCACAATTAAAAAATGTAACACACAACCAGTAATCACTGGTAACAGGAAAGGACCACCTACGCTACCCTAACCACCTTAGGAGAATATTACGCAGGGAACCTGGACCTCACTAGCAACACCTGTACTAGAACAACCACCTAAGTATCACAATACCTGTAGGGGTATAAGCATGAACATATTACACAAGATGCAACACAACATTCAGAGGTGTAGGGAAGAAAAACACATGATGCATAACATACATTCAGAGGTGCAGGAGAACACAATTGCGCAGAACTCACACAAGTCACCACCTGTGACTGTCCCTAGGCCAACTGGCCTCGCAGGGGCTAGGACGCCCTGTGTCCCAAAGTCAGGGGGGCCTAAACGTAGCAGCTGTCCACTGAGTGCTGGTCAGCTGTGTGAGACAATGCTGGGGCCAACGCTGGAGCCTTGCCGGCTCTGCCAAAAGGACTGGGCCCTCAGGAGCCTTGCTGGGCTCTAAATAAATGGAATGCCCCTGAGCCTCTCCGGGCTCCTCAACAGTGGGGCGCCTTGAGCCTCTTGGAGCTCTTTACAAACAGTTGCCGCCTTGTGGGAGCCTCTCAGGGCTCAAGAATAATGAGGTGCCCCCTGAGCCTTTCAGGCTCGAAAGAAAAATGCGGCATCATTGGAGCCCCTCTTAGGCTCGAATTAGCAATGCCAGGTGAGCCTCGTGGGCTCTGATTCTAGAAAAATGCCCTCGGAGCCCTCTCAGGGCTCTAAAACCATAATGCCCCCTGGGGGCTGCCACTGAACAATGGAGCGTCCCTCTGCCATCCGGGCCGCTCTGGAACCACTGCTGAGCCCCCTTAGAAGCCCACACTCACCGGGCTGCTGTGGCGGAGGCTCCTCTGCGGCGGCTCCCTTCACTGGCTGCGGGGCCTCACGGTTCTCGCGGCCAGAATTCTCTCTCTCCCTGGGCTCTTCCTCGCTCCTGGGAGCCCGGGGGGGCCGGGAGCCCCGGAGGGGTAGGGGTGGAACAACGACGCTGGTTGCTGCGTTGCTTCCTGCCTTCCAGGCAGGCTGCCGGGGCTCTCCCTCGTGAGAGCCTCGCCGACCCGGCGCGGAAGGTTCCTTCCTCTCGGGCTGCGGGGGCGGGACTTCCGACCCTTCGTCCTGGGTCGCGCTGCGGTTGGCCGATCAGCCGGCTGCTTCTGGGTCGCTGTGGGCACTTGTTGGGGTTAATCCGGGGTAGGCTCCCGGTCGATGGAGCATAAAAACGGGGTGAGTAATAAATCGAGGTGGGCACTCGATATAATCAGTAATCCTGGGCAAATGCCAGGTGGGCACCGGCTTGGACAATTAAAGCGCCCCCAAGCGCTATGGCAGAGTCAAGCCCTCCTAGCAGAGCAAGGCAAGGGGGGGCAAGGCTGGGCCAGGGACCAGCTCACTCGGCCCTCCAGGCAGGAAGGCAGTCCCAAGTGGCGGTTCCTCCTGCGCCCAGCAGCAGCCCCCCTCAGGTAGGATCAGGTTTGCTATCTCAAGTTCCACGGGGAACTAAAAACTTTTCTCTTCTTGCAAGCCTTCTCCCCTTAGCATCAGCTTCTCTGCTTCCTAGGGTCTGCGTCCTTCAGCGCCAAGAAACCGCCTGGTAATCGTGCGCTCTATAAATACTATTAAATTCTAATTCAATTCAAATTTAAATTCAAATCAGGCAAGAACATTTTCATGGGGTCACAGCCCATCTTTTATACACCTTTTCCCTTTGTCTGGCTTCATGGTGAGGGGAAAAACCAGGCGCAGCTGGTTTGTGAGCACTCTTGATGTGCTCAGCCCCTCACTCTATTCACTGGCAGGGCTAGGGACATTAGACGCACCACTGGGGGCGGAGCCAGCATTGTGTGGGGAAAGCCCAGCCCTATTCAGGACCTAGGTGCACTCCTCCCCAGCCATCAGCATGCTAATCTCCACACTCACCACTGGGCAGACCCATCGAGACTCCTGGAGCCAGGCTCACCAGCCAGCTCCAGCCAATCACGTGGCAGCACACTCACTGCACACGCACACCCATGTCTAGAAGCAGCACTTCCACACTAGACACATACACGCCGCACATATCATTGTGCAGCATTCAATCTCACGAGTCCGCACATACCAAACTCCAGCCTGCACACCTCACGCATCAGAACTACCAGGGACAGAGACATTCCCCATGCATTCCTATGGGAGGGCAGGCCAACCTTACTCCACGCACTCAGAGTGCGCACGCACTTTCCACTGGGACACAGCAAAAGTGCGCAGAAACCAAAAAACACTACCACCAATTCACATTCAAAAATCAAAAAAGTTTAGGGGTGAACCTGACAGAAGGGCCAAGTCCAACAATGGCCATCTCCCACACATATTTCGCCTTCAGTGAATTGTAAAATGATGCACTGTAATATCTCATGGAGGTCGTAACCTGCAAACCATGATGCAAAAAGTCAGATGCTAAACATTTCTAGTTGTTAATCAAATGCACTCTTCTTATTCTACACAGATTCTATGTTCATTTTTACTTACCTAATTGTGTCAGTACTTTAAAAACACATGCAATTATGACACTGAGATACAAAAAATATAATCAGTTTTTTGTGTCATCAAATAAAAAGGTAATCACATTAAAGTACTTTGAATTACAAAACTCCATATTAATATAATCAATAAAAAAAATCCTCAGGGATATTTTGTAGCCCTAGTACACTTCTATAACAACAAATTTCACATGTATACACAAGATTGGGTATCATTTTTTACTATTAAGAGTTCCCTCAGTATAATTTGATTAACACACAACAAACCATACCACATCATGTTATACCATCCAGCACCGTACGACATCATAGTAAGTCAGTTACAGGTACTGTATCACATTATACCATACAACACCATACAATACGTGATCACATCATACCAGACTAAGCACCACACCATAACACACAATACAAAACCTCATTATATTACACCACCCATACAACATGCAAGTCTACACCAGGCCATACTACAACATCCAAAACCGAAAACGTTCTCACCACACCAGTCTCAGTATTGAACACCAGAACATACAGAATACTTCATGCAATAGATCATGCTTCATTTTCTCATAAACCACTCCATCATGTCATTGAACATCGAAACACAAAAGACCATGCAGCAACATACCCCATAACAGTCCATCATACGTTCCCAGGAAACTCATACCATACACATGCAATGCCATTCGATGCAAAAGACACCTTTCAAAAGAACCTAACACCGCAGCACTTAATATCACCTCATCCTATATCGGACAATAAGACTTCAAAGCATCTAAAACACACCACACAAAACCACACTATCACTCTTTATAGAACGACATACCACTATCCAAAATCACATCATCCAAAAGAACAAAACACGCCACATCACACTATACTACGAAGTACCCACCTTATACCATACAACATAACATTATATTGCATCATACAAAACGACCTCAAATCACACTTCATCATACTGAACTCCATATCATCCCATACTGCACCACAGAACATTATACCACATCATATAACACCAGATAGTACAACAACAATATGCACACCACGTCGTGTCACACAAAGCAACAGCATATCATCTTAAAGTATACAACACTCCAGCCACATCACACCGTCTTACTCAAACTACACCATCCAGCAATACATCATATTATTCAGTGGCACTTCAACCATAAAACGCTATGTAACTCGACTGGCTCCCGGAAGTCACCAATCCTTATCCCCCTCCCCTTCCCCCCACACACAAACACAAAGCTGTAAACAGATACCTGGAAGATGAGAGGAAGAAGGACAGAACTGGGAACTCGTGCATTGCTCTCATGGAAAGAGGATTGTTGTAAATTCTATTCTGAGTACCATGGAATACAACTTTGTATGTCTCCTTCTTGAGGGCCCTCTGGGATGTATACATCAAGGGCAGTTGTGTGGCCCCCGCAGATTAGCGTGCTACAGAATGAGAGTGACCGAGAGTCTGGATGGAAGCAGGCTTAGCACCCCAAATTTATGGTGCTTGTGCACGGTGCCGCCTCACAGCCAGAATGCAAGGGTACACGTATACCATTGATTTCAGCACCCCCATGGTATGAGCTACCGGTGCGGTACAGTTAAACCACTGTTAGGATTCAGCAGCAGAATTAATATAAGGTTACAACAACTACGCAGCAGGGGATCACGCAGCAGGGGATCACGGGGAATTTATATTCACCTACGTCTATTTGGCTTCACAGAATCAGCGCGCAAACCCGAGTTTTCGTCTGTTTTCCTTCTACATGTCGGTAAAGGAAATAAATACAAGGATTTGCCATATTGTTAGTTGCCATGCGAGCCACTTCACGTTATAATGTTGCAGTACTCATTTTCCTCCCTTTCTCCTCACAGGCAATCTCCCACGCACCAATTGTAAAGTCCATATGGGTAATCACTTTCACCAGAGAAAAGGCGGTTTAATGCATTTCAAGCACTGTAGATAATAGTACAAAATGATCCTGCCTGGTGTATCAGCTGGGATACCCCTATAATACGAGCACCGAATGTTATTTCTAAAGAGCATGCCGCGCTTTTTGCTGCCATCTACAGGAGTTCTGCCCTCATAACAATCTCCCATCACACTATGCCTGAGCCTGATAGATTGATGCACTCTTCGCAGAAAAAAAGGGAAGCCCTTTACTTTAAAGAAATGAATTGCCACACGTTGTGCTGCTGGTAAACGCTGTGTTTAACAATATATCTACCCCATGCGTCCTTTAAAATAAAAAAGGAAACAAACACACAAACCACATCCTGCCCTGTTTCCACTGTTTGGCGTCCACATTGTCCAATACATTTGACAAGATGAACAACTCCTGCAACCGTGGCCGTCCCAATTACGCAAACATTTTGAAGAGGACAATAACTTTTGGGTCACAAAAGCACGTGAGTGCAGCGAGCAGTTGGCTTAAACCCCATTCAACCGAGCGAAGGTGATTCATTACACAGATGCCTGTTCAAACTTAAACTGCCTAACGCATCGCATACATGAGGGCGCAGTCATAGATATTGTCCGTTTTACAAATGCTTTCGTTTTAAAGTCAGCCTTTATATCAAGATCAAATACATGTGCACAACTCCTTTGAGCTGTGAGAACAGACGATTTGTAATCTTTCTGGTGATGCCCAACTACTTCCGGTGTCAGAGGATGAATGGGACAGGAGCTGGTGAGGGCCAGTATTATGCTGGGATTGAGAACAAGGTGTGACCCAGTTGAAAGGAACATATGACCCTGTGGGGTCAATATTATATTAGGATCCAGAAAATGTGTCATACAGCATATTGTTGAAGTGCTGCCTTAAAAGAAGTCTCCCAATATATAAGGATATTCATCACTGGTGGCAAAGCAACCTCCTAACGTCTCCCGTTCATACACCCTGCAATAACCAGACATGTTGTTTTAATAAACTGTTGATTAATTCGCTGGTTAAGAGGTCGAAAGTTCTTCTTCAGCCTTGTCACCCACTGCTTCAGCAAACTGAACTAAAAAGTGGACTCCAGAAGAGGTAGTTGCAATACAGAAATGTCAAAGAGCCCATTTAGGGCAAGCCGTAGGGCTCCATCGAAGCCCATTCTGAAGCTGAAGACCATTTTGAGCCCCATGGCCACAAACGCCCTGCTTCCTCCTCTCAAGGTAATATCAAATGTATTCACAAGAAGAGGACTGGGCCCAAACTCACCCTTCCATAGGTGTGGGTACATGAAGGTAAGTAGGTGTATGTGGTTGATATGAACTCCAATTCCCATCTAGCCTAACTGCTGGACACCCCTGGTCCTATTGAGTCACCATCTCATTTTAGATGTATTTATATTCTGAATTCGCAGTTTGATGTATTAAGCACAATTTTATGTATTGTATCGGCTGCCTTTTATAGGATGCTATATGTATTTTATTCCTATTTTGAACTTGTTTTGTATTACTTTTATGGTTGGTGACAGCTGAAAAAGGATGATCCTGATCTGAGTCACCATCTCTAGCTTTCCTCTTGTGCGGCTATTCCTCCACGGTTTATGATTCACCTACACGCTGTATGGCTACCTTGACTCACCCAAACCTCACCTGTGCACTTAACTATAGTGGCTGATATCCCTCTACCAATCCCAGGAATTCATTAGCATGGATCTTCTGCCCCTATGGCTGATGATAGTAAATCTATACTGACCTTTACATACTTTCCTTATAGATATAGTTGTAGTCGATATTCTGGATTCAATATTTTTGTAGGTTGAGGTGTACCTTGGTGTTTTGACATTCTAGGCAAAGTGTGAGCTGCACCCATGGTGCCTCAAAGGCCAAAGTGCTGCGGACCCTCATCACTTCAGCAAGAGTCCAGCTGCATAAAGAAGCCCCTAACCTGAACCACTGCTCCAAAGAGGAGTGAGGCAACCCCATGCAGCTCTACATCTGCTCACACCGCAACGTGCTTTCCACTGTGGGGGGTCAACACACTCAGCTGCCCCATTAAATGCCAGCGCTGGCCTCCACTTAGAGCTCGTAGAGGCAATAAAATGTACTGTGCATTTTTAGAAGGCACATTCACACCACAGACATATTTTCCTAATCACTGTCACCCAACCTATTGGTACTCATTTTACTGGCCTCAGGAGGATAAAGGCTGAGTGAACTTGCCTCACCGCGGTCAGTCACAGTTCCTGGCTGGATGAGTTAGTCCACTAAGCTTTCAGACAAGACTATGAATTTGATGCCTGTTGTCTGTCCAAGACAGGAGCAACAAGAGTCACTACAGATTTGCTAAAACTAAACGTTAAGGGCAACAATATGTCTCTATCAATCGAGAGTGAAAAAATATCAACAGCACTCATTAACTTGTCACAAATGTAACTTAAAGCGAAATCAGACTGGACAATGACAATGTATTTAAACATGCTAATCTTGAGAGTAAAATTGACATTCAAAAAGAAATATGCACTCTGTCTCATAAAAAGTTCACGTAGAAGCGAGCACATGCACACTTTTACCAAATTCCTCAGCCTTTTAAGACAAGCCTAGGTTCACTTGCAGACTTGATATATATATATAATTCACACTCTATTCGCATGCACATATTATATTTACATAAAAGTCAGTTCTGTACTCAGACTCATTACACAGATCTTGCATATTCTAAATTATATAACTTATGTAATCACATAAAAGTGACTTTCTCCAACTGAATGTATCCAACTTCGTCCATGTATTTACATATAGTAGAGAATCCCCAAGTGTGAATGCCCAGAAACAGAAAAACAAGGTTATTCTCTACTGTATAAAAACGATGTACTAATAAAAAGGGGTGGATGGGAAGGCTTCATCCAAAGCTGCTTCCCATCTGGAAACTGATTTGGTAGCATTTCATTCTTCGGTTTCTTAGTTTGTTTTCTCATTTGAAGAAAGTCAAGCATGAACTACTATACATGTCCTTTCTGCGTGCAAACATACGCAAACTCATTACATTTTGGTCTTATTGGACCTCAACGATGTTTCTCTAGGCCCAGTGAGCTTGGCACCAGTATGTGGGTGGTTTTATTTATTTATTTATTTTTATGTTTTTAAAACTCCAGTGTAGTCCTCCCCTGACAAAAAAAGATGATTGCATCTAGTGCTAGTCAGAACAACTCCAAGTGGTTAAGGTGTGTTGTCCTAAGCAGAATGATTGATCACCTTGGAGCTTTCTTAACTTAACACAATTTTCAGAATTGCTTTTTATGGCATATTTCTTGGCTCCTTTTGGCATAGACCAGGCAGTCACCACCCCTGGGTTAGGTTTCTCCAGTCCCATAAACTTGTAGGGAGTTTTTCCCAAATCCCCCGGCGTCGGGCCTAGTCTGAGATACCTATTTATTTTCAAGTGTATTTGCAGCACCTTCGGTTCAAAGGGAGGTTTCAAATGTTCTACTAAAAGTGCTGAAGTCATAACATTCTGCCATCTCCTCTGCAGCGTGCTGATGCTGCTGTTTCATTGCACCCTATGTCAGTGCCCAGTCCCGGTTAACCGCTGACCTGATAACTTCTCGAGGCAGGCTATTACTGGAATGTCTTTCCAAACGAACGCAATCAATTGACTCGTTTTTAATGGGACTGATGTTGTCAACATGTAAGATTTTCTCACTGTCTGCTGGACAATTTAGCCACAAATTGCCATTACATGGAAGCGCCATTGGAGCCTCATGGACGATTATCAAGTTCCCTCAGTTGTCCGTGTGCTGCTATAAAACATTTCATTGTCGTTTCCTTAGTTGTGAATTTCAGTACAAGCAGTGCTTTAAATGGGCCGGTACTCACCTGTACGGAGTACCAGCACTTTTTCCTTTTCTCCCCTTGAGTACCGGCACTTTTCCTAGAATGAAGAGAGTACCAGTACTCATGGGACCTGACTTCAGCCCAGGCAGCGTTTCCTTTATCATCTCCACTACCTCTGCACCTCCTTTAACAAGCACTGCAGGGAAGTTTGGAAGTCTTCAGAGCAAGGGGAGGAAGGGGGTCTGCAGAGTGCTTATCGGATCTATTGTTCTTTCACAGTGGGGCCGAGAGGGGGCTGTAAAATCTAATGGGTGGCGGCGGGACGCACTGAACAGAACAGATTTAAAAGTGGGTTTATGGCTGTTAGAGTGATGTCCACTGAGTGTTAACTAACGGCGGCCCATTAAGCGCACCGGGGGACAGGCGCCAGCTAGCCTGCCCCTGTCAGCCTCGGACCACTTCCGACTACAGGCCTCACTGGCCTGCCCTGGGTGTATGGTGGGGGGGCACCGTTCTTCAGCACTTATTAAGCACTTTGCCTGCCAATATAACTTGGTCTATATTTCGTAAAACTCTATCTTGTTTTGAAACGTGTTTCTTTATAATGGATAAGTGCCAAGTGTTTGTGTACGTGGTTGAGAAAACAAGCTGGAGGAAGGCACTGAACTCTGGCTGCTGTTTCAGAATGAGTCACAGGAATGAACGCAGCTCATTCGGAAGAACACACTCTTCGATACCCTTCAATTTTACTAACATTTTTTTTTTTAAACAAATGTTCATCAAATGCTTGATTTCACTGTTGCCCAAATAAAAACACACACTCCACAAATAGACAAGCACCGTAGGCAAACGCACACAACACATTAATGGATACATGCACACAAACCATAATGCACAGACACGGATGAGTACATACTGGACAGAGGTACATGAACCAAAGATTCATGCCCAAGCATGCACATGCAAACACTTGCTGAACCCCAAGCACGGACACACAGCACACACATTCCATTGGTAGACACACACATACAACATGCACACATACAATTAAACACATACCAAACACATACAAACTCACAAAAGAAACTATGGATCTTCTACTGGTCACCTTACAGTATCTTGCTGTGCCTTTCTTCACAGCATATGTCACATTTCCTTTATGGTTATCTTGACAAATAACTACCACCAATAGTGTGTGCTGTACAAACTGAGCAAAATACACACAATTGATGGACGGAATGCCGAACAAATCAAAACATTACAGTTTTTGTTGCATAGAGTCTTGTGTTACCTACAGGTCAACAGTTAAGATCCTGGTAAAATAGCTTAGTGAGTTATGACCCTGCAGCAAGGACCTGCCTGCAAACAAGAAGGCATATATTTAGAACCTCGCTGTTATTTCCTCAATCCTTTCTTATTTTAATGATGCTAAAGAAGCCTACTTTGGGTAGTAGTAAACACTTATAAGTAAGTGCCATATATATAATTATTAGTAAGATAACTAATGGACAGATGGATCCGACGTTCTAACAATGCATGCAGATTTTGTGCATACAACCTTCGCAAAGTCAAAAAGCTAGCTCCGCCCCTTGTCCCACCTTAGCACCGCCCCTAACTCCACCCACTGCTCCTTTTGGTGAGTACCTGCACTTATTTTTTTCCATTTAAACCACTGAGTACACGTTTTACTAAATGATCGGCTGAAACAAATGTAACTCTTAAACTTGCTCGATCACCTTGCCAATAAAGCTTTGCTTTCTTTGGTTTGATAGAAAAGAGCTAATTCTCTTGTCCATGGTCATTTGTATCCTGTTAAAGTGCTTATAAAAAGCTAATAGGTTCAGCAGGTGTTGCGGACCCAATTGACGGTCTGGATTTTTGGCGTTTCCCTAGCTGAAGGTTTTTTTTTTGTTTTAGTTAAACACTGAGGTTTAAACCAGGGATTGCTTGTAATTGAGTTGCTTGATATTATATTCCATGATTTGCGTTATAATGTCCTTAATATTAACAAAAGCAGTGTTGAAATCTGCAAAGCAAACACACTGCTGTCTCCTACGACTTGATTTTATCAGGTGTGATATAAACGTTCTATCTGCGTGTATTCTTATTTCTATAGCCAGTTAAATTGCCAGGACTTAACCAGTGTTTTGCCTCCATGCCATATACAGAAAGATGTATAGTTTGATGGTAAGCTTGAATACTCGAGCTCACTTGTGGCCGCCTGGCCACACTTTTACAAACAAATACTTATTTCAATACCAGGAGAAAATGCAAGTGCATTTTTAGGTGAGTTGTCTGGCAAAACCTGAATGATGCAGCCTACAAGCGATGTTAGATTTTGCATATTCAGCATAAATGAGGAAGCTTGATGCTGAAAAACGGGTGGGTGGGTGGTAGCATAATAGATTTATGTGCCAAAAAAGAGACAACGTATCCGGCGACTCACAACACATACATTCTATGGCAGCATTATTTTGAGGTGTTATCACATATTATGCAGCAGATGGTGGATTGTGTGCATGTGCAGTAAATCCATAATTATATAGGACACGCCACTTCCATAGAATTACATTATTCTATTAACTCTTTTTGTAACACAGAAGTTCTCTTCGTTTTTATGTTGCATTCCACTGGGGAAAGTAGCATTCTACTATCTGACCTGCTGGACAGTGTGAGGGTACCCAATACCCTTCAGGTGATAATAGACACTGGTTCCAGTCCTGGACTTCTGTGTAATAAAACAGTGGATTGTGGGTGGTGTAGTCTTGTTTTGCTACCATTGACCTAATTCAACTAACATGTTTTCAACGATGTATTAGGAAAAGTTCAGGACTGGGGAGACATGTCTGTAATGACCTGGTGAGAGGCGGTCACCAGTGACAGTTCTGTGACATTCAACTATGCACTTTTTAATAAACAAAACCAAGCTCACTGACTTAGGTTTAAACAATGGAAAACGGTGAATACGCCGACCTGAGTTCAAGCACACAAGGAGTAGGCAACTATAACAGCACGTTGATTGGAGAGATGGGGCCACTTTCGCGTCAGTCCGCGACTTGTCCTTGTCGCCCCTCTCCTCTGGTGATGCTTTCACGTCTCGCGTTCAGCCACTCTTAGGCAATCGCGAGTTTCGGTTAATTTCGCCAATGCTGGCACACCTGGCACTACTATTTTTTCCCGCCGTTTCAAATTTCAACCAATCGCAAAACGTGAAAGTGGCCGCCCGCGTGCTGTGTGCCAATGAGCGGAGAACAAACGTAACGTCGCTGTCACGATCAGACGTGCTGAGGACAGATCCTCAGAGGTGTCTGTCACGCGGGCTCTGGCCTGTGACCCCGCTCTCGAGAGACCGCGGCGCTGTCACGTACTGCTTCTGACTGTAATTGTAACTGAATTTATATAGCACATACTACCCTTCACGAGCCGTCGAAACGACAGAGCTCGGTCCTCGCGAGACGAACGTTCATGCGTGGAGGGGATCTTGAAGCAGAGACGGGCCTCGGCAGCATTTGAGTTGCCCTCGCCCAATGTTTTGCGGTTTGCCGCAAATACAAGCGTAATTAGCTCTCACGGCTTGCTGTGCGAGGAGTCAGGCGAGGGGGCGCGACTGCTACAATCCTAATCAATTATTCCGCATTCCAGGGAGACCCACAGCTCGATGTAATAGAATTAATTGTGGAGAGAGCGCGTGGGAGTCTTTGCTCGCTTGAGCTGTGTGATTTTAGTCCTAGGTAGAGGGAATTCCATGGAAAGCTCGAACGCATCCTATTGGGCTTTAGTGGGGAAATACGGGGCTATGTAAATGGGCATACTTCCATTCCACAGTCTACAATACAGCAGTATAGCAAGGGTTCCGTAAGGCCTTGATGCAAGCAAGGAAACTGGGCTTTTCTAATTCCTCTGTTGGCAGTAGAGACGGTCAAAACTGGACTACACACTGCCTCACACACACGTGGGCATGGTGCCACTGTGCCTGCTGCACCTTTGTTTGGTACTCCCCGTATACCTGGAGTATTTATGACCTAATGTATCAACAAGCTTGTCTTTGGTCTTTCAAAAATGGCAATATGTTTTTAAGTTCAGTAAATGTTATTGAAGCTGCAACAGTCGCCTTTGTTGGCCATTGTTATAGCAAGACCTCAGCTAGGGCAGGTTATTTGCATCGGTCTGTGATGAATTAGGCGTCGTTTATGTAAACAGGAAAACAGTCCAGCCCCGTGGAACTGTGTGACAGGATGGAGGAGAGCAGCCCGCCCGCCACTGCTGATGCCTTAACCATTCTGACAGGGGTCGCACCAAACAACAAATAAGGTCGCGTGTATACCTTTTACAACAATCTCCTAAAATAAGGATCCCTGTGTGGCACGTGACTGCAGTTCATGTTCAAGGATCCCAACACTGCCGCCAGGTGCTGTACCTGTGCATTCCGGTGCTAGTATGTTGCATTTCCCCTTACATAGAACACACATAGGAATGTAGGGGGGAAAGGACTAGGTGCGCTACAGACCCGTGGTGTGTTCTGCAAACCCCGCTGTGAAAGCAGGAATACCAGTACCAGGATGCAATGGTACAAAACAGGGCTGACAGGGTTTGTTATTCCCATTATAAGTACAGGACTGCCAGCACCAGGTTGCAAAATAAGTAAATAGGAGTAAATGAGGTACTGAGCTCGGACTTTTTACTAATGCTTCAGCTATCCCCATTATAAGTACAGAACTACAAGCACCAGCATCCAACGGAAGAAAATGGAACTAAATGAGCTATTGAGCAGGGACGTGTTTTACTATTGCTTCGGCTACCTCCATTGTAACTACAAAGTCCTAGTACCAGCGTGCAAAGGAAGAAAGCCAAACTGCATAAATACTGGTCCCCAACATGTTTTATTGTGTTTTTTTTAACTTGACACGTTGCAAATGCAGAACTACAAATACCAGGATGCAAAGGAAGAAAACATGAGTAAATGAGCAATGTCAACTGATGTGTTTTGTATTCGTACTGTAAATGCATATATACTCGTAGTACAATGAAAATGAGGAAAAGACGCCAGAATGAGTCTGTGGCAAGGCATGTTTTGTTCTTCTAATGTTAGATACGGGCCTCCCGTTACCAGCATCCAAACCAAAAATACTGAATGAGCTATCGCCACAGTAGGATGTTCTCATGACAAATCCAGAACTAGACGTACGAGAACGCAAAGGAAGAAAACACTGGCTAAGCTAGTAAACGCAGATGTGGAACATCTCATAAACAGTAAAAAAAAAAAGGGGAGGGGGATCAGAGCAATTCTGTCAAGTACTTACCGCACATCACGGAAGCTAAAAGTTGCAGCAGAGCAAAGCCATGCTTCTCCATCCCGAGTCCAGGGAAGACGAGTCCGTGAAGGGGTCAGAAAGCATCAGAGGAAGCAGTGGAGGGCTGCTGGGGAGTCCAGGGCAATCAGGACAGTGGGTAAGAGGCTACCAGCACCTTCCGACCCGTCATGCCCAGTACCACAGTTGGACAGAAGGAAGGGCGGGCGGATGGGGGTTCTGCGCCCCCTTTTAGAGGAACCACAGCGAAAAGAGGAACAGGCGAGAAACTGAAAACATGCAGCCACGCTGCCCTGTCAGCCGCCAGCAGCTCCCGACCTGGCCGATTCCAAACTTCCAAGCCCCCCCTGCGGGGATGTAAGTGGTGGCGCCTGGACTGGCTTCCCAGGTGCGTCCCTGCTGTGCGGATGCTGATGCAAGGCTGCCTCCTCGCTCCTTCACGATGGGAGCGCGGTTGTGGTCCTCCCGGGGCAGCGGCAGACTGTGGTATCCGACGGGATCCTGTAGCTGGAAGCGGCGAGCCCGGCACTGTTGTTACTGTACACAGCTCACGGGATGGCGTATTGTACAGCCGCGGCTCTCACAACCAGCCCCCTCCTCCCTTCCTGCCCGCTCCGTGGGGGGCGTGTGACTGCAGAAGGAGGCTTCCCGTCTCAGCCACCACTCCCGCACTCACTCAAGTTCCCCTAACCTCTCAGAGGAATACCCTCCATCCGCCTGCGCTCGCGCACGCCTTCCTCTCCATTCGGATGCTCCTGGAGTGGAGTCCAATTCCACACTTGTCTCTGTAGGTATGGGTTTTAACGCTCTGATTTTGAGAAGTAGAAATTATCTTTTTACACCCCTCTCCCTTATTGTACCTTTATCTCCTCTCTCCTTATCTCATTCTCCCCTGCTCCTCAGTTCACTCTGCACTCCGTCCCCTCTCTCGAGCGCCCTTTCTCTCCATCGGCCTTCCGACAGTGTCTCTTTCCTCTACAACTGGAAGGTCGGAGAGTAAGAGGGTCCTGTTCACAAATATCGCTGCTCACTTTTGTAATTTCTTTTTGGAAGTATAAAAAGCAAATGCAAAACAAAAAGTTGGGCTACCTTTCTGTTTCTTCTCTATGCACGTCTCTACTCTTTTCTTTATTCACCATTACCTCATCGTCCCTCCCTCGCTTCCCTTACTTACAGAATGAGGCATCCCTGCCTCACCAGACACCCGTACCCACGTGATTTGTCACGTGGGGACTATATATAGCCCCCAGCCCCCTCATACCTCCTGTTTTTTTTTTACTGTTTTTTTTCTGTCTCACCACTGTGAGACGCGCGTCCCACGCGCTGGCCGTTCTGCGGAGCTGCGGTCTTTTCACTTTCTTGAGGGCTTCTCCCTCTCTTGCTATTGCCGTCCTGGGTCTGGCGGCGCCGACCTGGTGTATGCAAGCCTTCCCCACCGCGTTGGTGTTGTTGCGGTGCACTTCTCGGCGGCTGGGCGATCGGGTTCCGGGTGACGGGGTCACCGGCCCTGAGTGGCTGGGGCTGTAGTTCCGGTTCAGATGGCCGGAATGGAGGTGGCGGCTGGCGGATGTGCTGTGGCTTCTCGGCTGGCTGTTCCCGATGCTCCTATGCGGTAGGGGCCTCGTTTTGAGGTCGTTTTTATACATTTTTGTGTTTTTGGTGATTGGATTCAGTGTCTGCGAGGCTTCTTTATTGGTGGCCTCGTGTGTCTTTGTTTCTATTGGTTTACCCGGCTGGGGCTGGGTTGCACATTATTTAAGGGCTTACCTCGGCTTTCTGCCCTGTCAGTTTCACTATGGCTAAACGGACATCGAAGCGCTTGAGGGTTTTGTCCTCCTCTGATGAGGATGGTGAGGTGCCTGTCCCGGCTCGTAGGACCAGGTCCCAGGGTCCGGTGGATTCTTCTGCCCTTCTGTCTGCTTCTGAGGTGCAGTCCATGATTGAGGCTGCTGTGTCTCGTGCTTTGGAGGCGAGAGGTGCTAAGCCACGGCGCAGGTCTTCTCGTGTTGCGGGGGGTCCGGTGGACTCTCCCTCTGAGGACTCTTCTTCTTCTTCTTCGGACTCTGCCATGCCTTCTACATCTTCGGGGAAGTTTGTGCGTAGGGAGGAGGTGCCTGCTATTCTCCAGCACATCAGGGAGAACTTGGGGTTTTCTCCTTTTGCTGCTCCCATGGGGTCCGAGGACATTTTTCCCCAATATGTTAAGCCTCCTGTACTCTCTATGCCCTTTCATGGTCGCATCAAAGACTTGATTTCGGGGGAATGGCGAGACCTTGAGCGCTCCTCTGTTCCTCGCTTTTTGCAGAAGCTTTATTCCCTGGAGGAAGGGGAGGTCTCTCTTCCTCACTCTGTGAAGGTGGATGCCATGTTGGCCACTCTTATTGGGCGCACTTCTATTAATCCTGAGGATTGTTCGCCTTCGGATGCCACGGATAAAAAGGTGGATGGTGCGCTGAAGAAGGCCTTTTCCGCTGGGAATTTGTCTTTACGTGCTGGTATCTACTCAGCGTATGCGGCGCAATCTTTGGTGTCTGACTTTGGCAAGCTGGCCACGGCTGTTCAGGAGGAGTCGGACTGCTCTGGCTTGCTTGTCCACATGGAGCAGCAGGCTAAGCTCTTGGCTGACGTCTCTTCAGATGTTCTTCGCTCTGCGGCCATGACCTCTGGCTCCTTGGTTTTGGCTCGTCGGAACTTGTGGATGCGTGACTGGAAGGCTGATTCTTCGGAGAAGTCCTCGCTCCTTAAGATTCCCTTTGATGGCAAGTTGCTCTTTGGTGACCAGCTGGATAGTATGGTCACTAAGGCGTTCAAGGACCGTAAGCATGCTCTGCCTTACAAGGGCAAGGCGTCTTCCTCTGGTTCTCGCCGTTTTTGGAATCCTGCTCCTTCCTCCTCTGCGTCTTTTCAGTCTTCCCGCCAGTCCTCCAGGAACTTTTCTGCTCGTCAACGCCAATTCAGGCCCAGGAAATCTTCGGCCTTGCCTGGTCCCAAGCTTCCGGCGGATACCTTCAAGAGGAAGTCCTGACGTCGACTGTGTTTCGCCCTCGGGTCCTGTGGGCGGAAGGCTGTTGTCTTTCCTGGACGCTTGGCAGCTGGATGTAAGGGATCGCTGGGCATTGACTATTGTCAGGAGAGGCTATATTATCGACTTTGTCGCCGTTCCGCCCGGCTGGGGCACCATCCTTACTCCTATCCCCAGGTCTCCATCCAAGAGGGAGGCTCTACTGGAGGGGGTTCGGGATCTTCTGTCAAAGAAGGCGATTGTTCCGGTCCCGCTGGCGCAGCGAGGTCTGGGATGTTATTCCATTTTGTTTCTGGTCCAGAAGGTGTCAGGGGGATTCCGGCCGGTTCTGGACCTGAAGAGGGTGAATGGTTGGGTTCGGACCGTTCACTTCAAGATGGTGACTTTGCAGTCCATCATTCCGTTGGTGGGGGTCCGGGACTTCATGACGTCTATCGATTTACAGGACGCCTACCTTCACGTTCCTGTGGCTCGGACTCATCAGCGGTTTCTTCGCTTTGCAGTTGGCGGCTTCCACTTCCAGTTTGCGGTTTTGCCATTCGGGCTGAAGTCCGCCCCTCGGGTCTTCACCAAGCTCTTGGCCCCCTTGGTGGCCCTGGTCCACTGTCAGGGGATATTTTTACATCCTTATCTGGACGACTGGCTGGTTCATGCTCCCTCTTTCCAGTTGACTGTCGCTCACACAGACTTGGTGCTGGCCGTTTTGAGGGGGCACGGCTTTCTTGTCAATCTGGGCAAGTCGTTTCTTGTTCCTTCCCAGGATCGTCTCTTCATTGGGGCCAGGTTTCGGACAGATTTGGGAGTGGTCACTCTGCCCGAGGCTCGGGTGGTCAAGATTCAGTCTCACATCCTGTCTCTGCTGTCCGGTCCGGTGCAGGTGGCGGCACGTTGGCTGCAGGTCCAGGGGGATATGGCTGCCACGGTGTTTCTGGTTCCTTGGGCCAGATTTCATTTACACACTCTGTTGGCTCATGTTCTGGCGCATTGGTCTCCCCATTGCCTTCCCCTCTCTTCTCCGATCCCGGTTTCCCCTCAGATCAGGTCTTCTCTGGGTTGGTGGCTGGTTCGGGATCATTTGCTGAAGGGTGTCTCTCTCTCTCCTCCGGCTCCGGTTGTGGTGACGACCGATGCCAGCCTCTCGGGTTGGGGGGCCTGGCTGGGGGTTCATCAGTCCAGGGGCTTCTGGTCTCCCGCTCAGAGCAGGATGTCATCGAACTGGAGGGAGTTGGAGGCTGTCCGTCTGGCTCTGTTGGCCTTCTCCCAGTTTCTGCTGGGTTCCGTGGTCCTGGTCAGAACGGACAACGTCACGGCCATGGCTTACGTCAACAGGCAGGGGGGGACGAGGTCCTCTTCTCTGTCCCTTGTGGCGAGGCGGTTGTTTGTTTGGGCGGAGTCTCATCTGTTGGCTCTCTCGGCGATCCATATTCGGGGGGTGTCCAATTCCCGGGCGGATGCCCTCAGCAGGGCCATTCCGTCGTCTGTGGATTTCTGCCTTCGTCGGGAGTTGTTTGTGGCTCTGACGTTGCGTTGGGGGGTTCCGGTGGTGGACCTCTTTGCGGATGTGGGAAATGCCTTGGTGTCCCGGTTTGTCTCCCGCTGTCGGGAGGGGTCGGCCTGGGCGGTGGATGCTCTCTCTTGCCCTTGGCCCCGCGGGCTTCTGTATGCGTTTCCTCCTTTCCCCCTTCTTCTCCGCTTCCTGCTGAGGGTCCGGTCCTCGGGGGCTTCTGTGATTCTGGTGGCTCCGGCGTGGCCTCGTGCCTCCTGGTTTCCTCTCCTGGTGGAGTTGAGGTCGGAGGTGGAGTGGTTGCTGCCTCTGTCTCCTCCCCCTTTGGTCTTCCCGGCGTTTCAACAGGATGTTCTGGGCCGGATGCGCTTGGCGGCTTGGAGGTTGAACGCCTAGGTCTTCTGCGACGTGGGGTTCCGGCTGGTTTGACCTCTACTCTGCAGGCGGCTAGACGCGCTTCGACCAACAAGTCTTACCTACGGCACTGGCGTTCTTTCAGTCGGTGGTGTCTTGTCAAAGGTTTGGACCCCTCTTCCTCTTCTTTGTTTGAGGTGATGCTGTTTCTTCAGGAGGGTGCTTCCTTGGGCTTGAAGGTGTCTTCCCTTCGTTTACAGTGGGCTGCGATTAGGGCGTTTAGGAGCTCTTGGGGCAATCTCTCGGATTCTGAGGGGTTGGTCAGTCGCCTTTTTAAGGGTTTGAGTAACGTTCTTCCTACCCCTCGGCGGCATTTTCCGACCTGGGATCTTTCTCTGGTCTTGGACGCCTTGATGTCATCTCCCTTTGAGCCGTTGGTTTCTGTGGATCTGCGCCTGTTGTCCTTCAAGACTTTCTTTTTGGTGGCCATTTCATCTGCTCGCCGCCTGAGTGAACTGGGTGCTCTTTCTTCCAAACACCCTTTTTTTCGGGTTTTTGATGACAGGATCGTGTTGCGACCTATTCTTTCCTTTCGTCCTAAGGTGGACTCTCAATTCCACAGGGATCAGGAGTTGGTTCTTCCTTCCTTTTTTGGTTCCCCGTCCTCGGAGTCTGAGGTGCGGCTTCACTCTTTAGATGTTAGGAGGGCTCTCCTGGTCTATTTGGAGCGGGTCGCTCCTTTCCGTCTCTCGGATTCCCTTTTTGTTAATTTTGGTCCTGTGAATAGGGGTTTGCGTCCTTCTACTCCTTCCTTGAGTCGTTGGGTTCGTTCTCTGATTTCTTTGGCATACAAAGAGGGGGGACACCTTTCTCCTTTGGGGGTTCAGGGTTGTTCCACTCGCTCCATGGCTGCTTCCTGTGCGGAGGTCCAAGGAGCTTCCATTTCGGAAATCTGCCGGGCTGCCACCTGGGCTTCCCCGCTGACCTTTGCCTCTCATTACAGGATTGGCCAGGAGGTTGACTGTGCTGATGTGTTTGGACACAGGGTTCTTTCCACTATGATTCCTGAATAGTGGTTTTTCCCCTGGTCTTCTGTGTTTTTTAATAAACCTGTTTTTTGCATACCTTCTTTGGTTGTCCTGTTTGGCTTTGTACATCTCATTCTGTAAGGAAGGGAAGCGAGGGAGGGACGATGAGGTAATGCTTCAATTACTTACCGGTAATTGCATTACTCTGAGTCCTACTCCCTCGCTTCCCTTACTTACATCCCTCCCTCCCTCCCTGATGGTCCAGGCCAACCTTTTGGTATGGTTTCGATCTGTGTGGTATTACAGGAGGTATGAGGGGGCTGGGGGCTATATATAGTCCCCACGTGACAAATCACGTGGGTACGGGTGTCTGGTGAGGCAGGGATGCCTCATTCTGTAAGTAAGGGAAGCGAGGGAGTAGGACTCAGAGTAATGCAATTACCGGTAAGTAATTGAAGCATTACTCGCCATTTGATTTCCTACCTTCTTTCTTGCTCTGTTTCGCCGTGGGTTCTTCCTCTTTCCTCCTTTCATCCCTTGACCCTTTCTCTATTTTCCCTACTAATGTTTCCTGCTCCCTTTTTCTCTGTCTTTCTTCCCTTTCTCTCTCCAACCCACTCCACTCCCCTGTTCCCATCGCAGCTATTCCCTCATCCTGTTTTCTCCCCACATTTGCACAACCCTCATTTTACTGACATCCCAGCTGCCCCTTTAGCTCCTTCCCTTCTCACTCAGTTTCTTTTCTCTTTAGCCATCACATTTCTATCCCTGTGCCTCATCTACTGCTTTTTACCTCTCCCCCTTTGATGCTGCCTCCTTAATGCGCCGGTTACTTAATGGTAATCCTCATTACTCTGAGTCCTGGTCTTCCACGATGCAGTCCTTACAACCGAGTTCTATTCTCTGTTCAGCAGAACGTATTCCCTAGCTGACAAACAAAAAATGGTTCACCCAAGATGGCGGCCATTACCAAAGGGACATTTAAAAAACATCACACACTTAGAACCAACCACTGGAAAAATAAAAGTACTAAATAATCAATTCCCTCTTCCCCTGGGCAGGGAGCAGGATTCAGGGCGGCATTGAGGAGGACCTGGACTCAGAGTAATGAAGATTACCAGTAAGTAACCAGGGCATTATCTCCTTGTACGACTCCCTCTATGCAGTCCTTACAACTGAGATCTGATTATATTGAGAAATGAAGAGGAAAAAGAAATCAAGTTTTGCGACACCCAGAGTATTGTTTTATTATGAGTTATAGGCTTAGATGGCACAATCAAACATAATTGTGATTAAGACTCAAAAACAGAAGAAAGAACACAATCATTGAAAGCTGAAGAAAAATTCTCCCCTAATTGCAAGCGGTAGTGAAGGAGAAAGGTATGCATGGACTTCCAGGTAGCTGCACAACAATCATCCCTTAGAGAGGCTCTCTTGAAGAAAGCGCAGGATGTGTGAACACCTCATATTGATCTTTCCTACACCTGCAGGGGGTGAGTGGGGTGAGAGTACCACTTAATCTCATACACTTTCATGATGGCAGATTCCATCCATTGTGAAATAGTGAGGTTGGAGGAGCGAAAACCCCTAGTAGGAATTCCGAAAGCTAAAAACAGAGTCTCAACTCTTGGGAAGGCTAACGCCCTATCAAGATAGCTGCACAAGACCCAGTGTAAATCCACAGAGCGCAAAGATACCCTTTCAGCCGAAGAAGGATTGGAATTGAACACTTGGGGGACAATGTCCTCTGAACAATAGAATTGCATTGCAATCTTGGGAAAGAATGCTAGACTCAGTTGGAGCACTACCTTATCCATTGAAAAATGCATAAAGATGGAAACTGCTAGCAGTGCTTCTATCTCACCAACCCTTCTACCTGAGAAAATAGCAACTAAATAGCAACTAAAAAAAGGGGGTACCAGTTAAGGCTCACAATACCAAAGTAAATCCCAAGGTGAACTAGAGAGTAGACTACCAGCCCCTGTAGGAAAAGGTTTCTAAGCAAATGGGATGCTAAGGAAGCAGTAGCGGACAGTACATCCCCCAAATGTTCAAATAACAGCCCACTGTGGTTTTATGGTGGAATCTGCCAACCCCAATTAAATATATCTTGCAAAAGTATAGGATTGGAACGGGATCACATGAAATTGGATCTAGATCTTTAGATTGTTACCATGTCTCAACATTTCCCCAACAATCACTTTAAGATCTGTGAGTTAAAGATCTAGGAGACATTTGAATTGACTCAGCCACCTCTGAAGATAAACCCTGGGCCAAAAGACTCAGCGTCTCAGCAGCCAAGCCCCTAAACTGAGGCATCTGAAAGAGTCTTCTGATATGATCGTCTGACTAAAAGGAGAGGTATGCAAGGGAAAAAACATGGTAGACAGATGGCCAGCTAAAGGAGGACAGGATACCATGGTGTCCACTACCACTCCGGGGCTAGCAGAAGGACTTGGGAATGCTCTGTCCTGACCTTCGCCAACACTCTGGCGATCAGTGGAACAGGAGGAAAACAATACAAAAGACCCCTTGTCCATGACATGGACAGAAAATCTATAGCCCATTTATTTGGAGATGGACTGAGGAAGCAGAATTGGGAGAGAAGAGCATTTGCTTCAATGGCAAAGAGGTCCAACCAGGGTGTTCCAAACCTCTTTGTGATTACTTGAAAGGTGAGAGGGGTCAGATAGAATGAGCTAGAGAATGGAAACCTCAGACTGAGTTGATCAGCAGGCCCATTCTTCTCCCGCAAAAGATGAACTGTTGTCAGAGAAAAGCGATTGTACTCCAACCACATACATCTCCCAAGGAAAGGAAGGATAGGACCTGGATCATTACCCCATTGACAACACAAGTATGATCTCGCTACCCGATAGTGTGTCTGAATGCAGACTGCATGACCCTTTATCATCGAGAGGAAATGGTAGCATGCGGATCTTACTGCCACAAATTCCTTTCAGTAGGAAGAGTTCAAAGCTTCTTGTCTGCTCTTTTACACTGAGCTTTGTGAGTCCCTAGGACCACCACCCACCCCAACATGCTGGAATCCAATGATATTACAATGGGGGAAGGTTGGAGAAAATGAAAGCTTTTGTTGAGGTTGACTGTATTCAGCCACCATTGCATGTCCAGACAAATTTGAGGAGTGACTGGAATTATGGCTTTATAATTCTGGGAAACTGAATTTTGTGTAGAATATGGTAAACCATAAGATAAAAGGGAAGCCGAAACCAAGGGACTGTAGCTATAGTCAGCACCATCTTCCCTTGACTTCTGAGCCAAAGTCTTACTGGAACTTGTGGAAGCCTAACAGGTCTGATAAGTAAAGTATCAGCCTGCTGTTCCTGTCAGGAGTTAAAAACACCTCTTCCCAAGTCCATTAGAAACAGCTCTGAGGAACTTTAGAGATGGGGAAGAATGAATGTGTGATTTCTCATAGTTCAGGAGAAACCCATTTTTGAAAAGAAGGTTGCATACCATCTCGCCATCCTGTGATGGGGTGAGACGAAATAGCAATTTACCACTCATCGAAGTCTGAGTATAACTGAATACATCCAAAGACAAACTATCACCAATGTAGCCAAGTTTGTAAATACTCTTGAAACAGAAGCCAGGCCGAATGGCATTACTCAAAACTGGAACTGTTGAGTGCAAATCTAAGATACTGCTGGTGAGGGGGAAAAATTGGAATGTGTAAATATGCGTCTAGCATGTTGCTGTAGCGGCATACTTGGCCAAAAGAGAACATTTCTCTGCACTCTAGTAGATATTATTAATATTTTTTCACCACTTGCTACCTAATGCACTCCCTTCGTCTTCCGATGGATCTTGTTCTGTGCTGATAGGGGCAAGATATTCGAAGGATGGGCAATTATTCAATGGGGACCAGGAACAGGATAATTTCTAACTTCAAATGTCACTACTTACTATTGGAAATACATAAAAACAATTGTAAGGATATTCAACCAATGATTTACCCACAAGAAATGACGAGTCAGAATCTGCAGAATTTTAGTTTGAGTGTTTAGTTCTTCATTTATAAGTAAAGAACATTGTTATCAAATAATAACACACAGCCCTATTATCCAATTAGAGAAAGATTTAGTATAGAGAATACTACGCCTCAAAGATAGAGGGACAATGGAGAGAATCATTCTCAACTGAGGCAGATTTAGACCCATACAGTCTGTGTCATTAAGAAAGTCAGTTGAGCCTCATACATACCCTCAGGAAAGTTCAGTAAGTTTCAAGTGGCCAGTTCAAGTTTGTATAAGACAGCAATCTGTCTCATTCTGTTGCTGCACTAGCACACCGGTCGATAGCAGGTTGCAGCGTCACGTCATAAGTAGCCAAAATATTTGGATGTCCAAAATTGAGCCATCTCCAATCTAAAGATTGGATGCCACTGCCATACTCTCTCTCTTGCTCTCCCATCATCTCCCGAAATAGATCAATTATACTTCAAATGTTTCCGGACCGACACCCCTTGGCATCACTAGAAATGTCAGACCACTCTGTCCCATTGGTGGTTTTCGATGGGATGAGGATGATGAAGTTGGTAAAAAAAATACAATCCAGAGAGAGAATCAAGTAATCTAAACTACGTAGCTTCCTTAAACCATTGTAAGCATAGTCATGTCAACAATGAGATACTTCAGAGAGTAAGTGAAAATAACATTATTACTTGTCCATATTACTTTTCCAAACATCTGTTCTAGTATGTAACTGAAAACGTTGCAATTGTAGGTAAACTGTGCTGAGGATGTCAAAAGAAACATTCAAGGGTTGAAACATAAATGTTAACCTTGCTGAATATTACCACAAGTTTCAGACTATTCAGTTCACAAGTTCACGTTTGAAAAGAAGAAAATAGCAAAATATGAGGCTTACATGAAATACAACTAAAACACAATGAATTATGATGAATTCATAACCTTGCAAAAATAACTGACATGAATTTAATAAGTGAATGTATTAATAAACACTACAATCAAATCAAAAATAATTAGTGTATGTATAAGGTACTCATAAAAATTTGAAAGTGTCAATGTTGCACGTATAAGAAAAGTACCCATACATCTCTTTATGTGTATGCTATTGAAGGCACACATATATAAAATATGTGTTAGCGAAAAGTTTTACGAAAACAACATTAACTAGATCGGTGTTACAACTACTTTTCTTTTGTAATTTTCAGTGCACACGTTACAATATTGTTTTTTTTTTCACATGCAACTTTATATTCTTCATCTCAAAATCTTTAATATTGGTTGATAATCACTTCAAATGAAATTGAACATAAAATGTAACACAACTATTAGCCATCTGCATGCTTTTACGATGCAGTGTATAATTCAGCTTAGCTATCAGTTTAAAAATGTGGAAGTCTGAGCACACGTTTGTCATCATTTATGCAAATATTGTCAAAACAGTGTGGCTTTTGTCTTACAAATTGTTAGGGGAAAAACTCTGCTCTATTAATTTCCCCTTTGATGGTGAATCAAGCCATGACACTGTTATCTATTATCTGATTTCACTTTTATAGTGCTGATGCTTTCAAAAGTTTCAGCCTAGTTTGCTCTAAGGCTTTTAATTAATCATAGTAGACACATTGTCTCTCTCCAAGATCTATTTCAGTTTTCTTTATTTTCAGTCCTTTTTGTTTCCTTTTTTGTTTTCATGTGTTTAAAAAATCTAATGAACAATCTTAAGATTAATATGCAAATAGCAATAGTTAGTATGGGTGTTAATATTTTTTCCACTAAAACTACCTCCCAAGGTTGCAAACCATTTTCCCACTGAAGAAAAACCTTTCCCAATTGATTCCCATGCGCCATCAGCCTTAAGTTCACCCAAATCCTTTGCTAAATGGGTAATGTTGCTAATATATCCCAGCAAATCCTTACTTTTATCAGGATATAAGTACAACACTGATGAACTGTCAGCACCTGGCAGACCCTGCTCTTTTTTGCAGTAAGGACATCTAATGCAAGACAATTTTGTAACACCATTGATCGCATAGCAACTATTTCAGAATCCATGACAAGAAATCCTCCAGCTGTGTCAGTTGATAATTGATCAACTACAACTGAAAGTTTTCGAATTTTGTGAGAATTTAGAATCACCCTAACGGATATTATTATTGCACCAAATATATCCCCAATTACTCCTGAAGAACTTACTCCCCTTCTCAAGCATGTTCGTTTTAATTAGTTGGTTCCATCTGTTTGTCCCACGTGATACATTTGTGGAAATACTATTCCCATATAACAGCATTTTTCACACAGATATAATAAATTTCGGGGAATACAGGATCTACTGCCCCAAGATACAAGCCCCCTCCCACAATTTGGAAGGTGTGGTAACATTTGCTGGAACCAACACATTTACTGTTAAATTCAGTTTTGCGTTGCAATATGCATAGCTTTCCTTTATGTTGCAAATCAAGAACCATTGCAAGTTGTGTGTCACCCTTTTTTAAGTTCAGTTTCCCTGTGTGTCCAAGGTGGAACCTTCAAACGTCCTTCCGCATTTTTCTTTATCTCCCCATGTCTATCTTCAACTGAATTTATATATTCTTTTTCTACATTATGTAAGAGGCATGTTAGGTTATTTTGATGAGCATAAACAGTATTTATAGTTTGGAAATAATCACCCATTATTTCGCAGTTTGTTTATCTGACACAATATTCATATTTTTCTTAATCAGTACTTCAGAAAAAAATAGTTCATAATTAGAAAAGTAATTTTGAAAATGTCCTTGGAAAGAAAACAACCTTGTTACCACACTGATGAAATTCCATAAGTAACAGGTAGGTGAGGGCAAGCCACCCCTTCTGAGACAAAGTAGGTAGTTGCATACAAAATGAATGAATATGTCTTATTGAGCGCAAACTTAGGCCAGGGGCATCAAGGCGCTGCGGACAGAGATCAGAGTATCAGATGTTAATGAGTTTCAGACCTAAAACTTTAGGGCAGGTGAAAGAGTGGAACAGGTGAAAAGCCAGGTCTTCAAGGACTTACGAAATGAAGAATGGGTTTCCAGAGTGGAAATTGGGGGAAGAAGCAAATTCAACAGATTAGCAAATAGCATACATACATACATACATAGCAATCTCGAGAATCCATGCTGTCTACATATTCATACAACAATTTCATAAAGAGGTTTAGAGAGAAATTGCTAATAAATTGATCTAAATGTAGAGTTTAGTCAGTTAATATGTTATTCGACTTTGTCATTTTTCTCTACTAATGGTTTAGTAAAAGAAATGGGTTTAATAATAGTTTTTATATAGACATGATGAGGACGATTTAAGACGATAATGAACACAACAATAACTATAGAAAAAGCAGCTAACAATCATGCACATCCAGGTTTGCGGTTTACGGACAGCGGGTTTGAATTCTTGACTTGTCTAAAACTAGATTTCATGAATCCTTATTTGAATTTGCAGAGGATGTTAATATAGCGTATTTGCAGCAATATTTAATGCTGAGCCTTTAAGTGGTTGTTCTTTATTTCTTTTCTCAGTCACAGTTTGCAGGTTTCAGTTTTTTCTGGTGTATATTAGTATATTTTGTGTGTCTTCACGACTCAGCACTCTCGTTGATAACCTCATACCTGACCGAGAGAAGCTTCACAGTAAAATTTGGAGACCACACATCTAAACCTTTTGTCACCATGGGGGGTGTCTCAGGGATCTTCCCTGAGCCCTACCCTCTTTAACATATATGTGGCCACTTTAGCAACCATCATAAGGAAGTGTGGGTTCTTACCCGTTTCCTACGCAGATGACACATAGATAGTGGTGTCAATCATGAATAACGTAGACGAAACAGCAGACAGATTTAGTAACTGCATGGAACAAGTTAATCGCTGGATGCAGCTAAACTGTCTAAAACTGAAAGGGGAAAAAAACAAAGTCATGATACTTGGGACTGACCTTAACACCTGGTCGCCTAAATGGTGGCCTGATAGCTTAGGAATCTACCCTTCCCCAGTGGCTAAAGTCAGGAACCTGGGTTTTGCTTTCGACAATAAACTAACTTTTAATGCTCAGAGTAACAAACTGTCCTCGTCAATGTGGTACATCCTAAATATGATAAAAAGACTTCTGCCTTTTATTCCCCAAGAAGCTTGCAAAACACTGGTAACAGCACTGGCCCTATCCAGGTTGGATTATGGAAATGCCCTGTATGTGGGGCTACAAGCCCAACATCTGACCAAACTGCAGCGCCTACGAAACGCAACAGCTGGGCTTGTTCTGGACATCCCCAGATCTGAGCCGGTTGCCCACAGATTAAGAACTCTCCACTGGCTGCCTATGGAGAAAAGAACAAGGTTCAAGTCAGTGTGCCTAGCATACAAGGCCCTTCATGGGGTAGACTCCCATTTCCTAAAAAACATAATTGAAACGGTGCGAACCTCCTAGGAACCTAAGATCGAGTGAGGTTAAACTCATAAAGGTTCCCAAACTCAAGCAATTAAGATGGGGTGGGGGGAGTTTTCTATTGCAAACAGCTAAACCTTTGAACCAACTACCACTTTCAATAAAAAATAGCTTCTCGCTGCTAATATTCAGGAAGGCCGTAAAAACGTGGCTCTTAACATCTTAGTCATACTCCATGTTACCAGTAGCTCCAGTCGTTTTTTTGAATTTGACTCAGCGCCAAGACGCCCTTGGGCATTCGTGCGCTCTATACATTTATAAATCAAATCTTCAGATTTTTATTTACCTTTCCATTCGGTTTGCTTTGTTATTGTCCCTTCAATAAGACAGTTTCTCAAGGTGGTTTTTGTGAGCTTGAATCTTTGAAGCAAAAAGTGTGGTATGCTTTCTCCCAGTCATTGGCTGCTGCTAAGTAAGTCCACTCAGGTGCAGCGTGTTTTTGATTTGGTACTTTGGCACTTTTCGACCTTCTTACTGTTGGTACATCATTATGAGTGTTGCTCTGTTCTGACTGACTTGAGACTTCGATAACAGTTGCGGGTACTATGCCTTCTGTCAGAATTTGCCTCAATCTGTTTGTTCTTTTGGGCCAACCGTCTCCATTTACCACTTGTGTTTAGGTTGCACTGTTCGCATTAACTTGATCATACCTCGCCTAGTCAGGTTCCCTTCCCCATGACCCTCGGTTCCTATAGAGACTATTCTCTCAGACCCTTACCTGAACTCGTGTTTGAGACCCAGTAGCTGGAGCCCCCTCTACTATTTGAATGACCTGAGTTGGATGTCTCACTGTGACCACCAGTACATCCACTACAGGTACTGCACCTTCAAGGTGACATTGGACTTTGCGAGATTGGCCAGCATGTACCCATTTAGGCAGATTCCATATTTGGCAGCAGTTGTGTTAGCAAGGATCCCCTGGTATGGCTCATGTCAATGGGGTTCCAAACATGGCTTACATATGTATTTCTTCACCAGGACCCCGTCACAGAGACTAAGGTCATGGTACTGCTCCTGTTGAGGTGAAGTGGCAGCTTCCCCAACCTGCAGAGACCCAGAACGTACCACATCAACCAATCCTTTACAGTATTCAAGTACCAAATCATCAGTTATGTTCACTTCTTTACCAGCTGGGACGGCGGGCTGTATATAGCCCACAGGGATTGGGTTTTATACCCACTGCCCACCTCGATCACTTCAAGTTACACTGTGAGCTTTCTGATTTCTTTCGAAAGTTAAGACTAAAGAGCTTTTCCAAGAATCAGACGGTGGAGGAGTCTCAGACGTCTCCAAGCGACACAGGATTTAGGCTTAAGTCCACTTTGACCCCTCCTCCCCATACTGTTCCACCTGAAATAATAGCTTTCAAACAAGCAGTCTTCAACAAAGTCGAAGCTTTAGAGTAACCTTCACTCTACAGAAATATGAAAGCTATTGAGTTCCAGGCTTTACAAGCACTCCAGACCAACACCAATATTGTCATAAAGAGCGCTGATAAAGGTGGAGGAATCGTCTTCCAGGAGGCAGCAGCTTATGATACAGTGTGCAGACGACTCCTTAATAACACGACCAATTATGTCCGACTCAGAGAAGATCCCTCACCCTCTCTTCGAGAAGACATTTTCAATTTAGTGACCATAGCAGAGCATAATGGGAACATCACAAAGCAAGAGGCCGATTTTTTAACAACTTCTGAAGGCAAAATACCATCTTTTTATACCCTTCCCAAACCCACAAAAACAGGGTACCTCCGCCTGGACGACCTATCGTCTCAGGCATTGGTTCTCTGCTTGAACCATTTTCAAAATTCTGTGATTTTTTCCTAAAACCATTGATACAGGCTACTAGTACTTACATCAAAGATACGAAAAGCCTTTTAGCTATGCTCCGGGACATCACAATGCTGGATGATCCTTGCTTCTTGGTATATTTAGACATCGAAAGTCTTTACATTTGCATCCCACAGTATGACACCATCAGGGTCATAGCAGAAACCTTGGAACACGCTGTATGGGATTTTGCTACCCCAAGGGACTTTATGGTTGGTTGTGCTACTCTAGCACTTAAACGTAACTTTTTCGAATATCAAGGTGAGATCTAATTGCAGGCCACCGGCACTCCTATGGGCAGCACATTTGCCCCAAGTGTGGCGGGCCTGTACATTCATGATTTTGAATGCAAACAAGTCCTATCACCCCGCATCCCTTTTTCATCACATGTAGCCTTTTGGCAAAGGTACATTGATGATGTTCTGGTCATCTGGAGAGGAACGGAGGAGGTTTCATTGGAATTTTTAGACTGGATCAACACCTGTGACCCTCATCTGAGGTTCACACATGGCTATAACAAAGAAGAAATAATTGTCCTCGATGTAACCATCAACAAAGTGGGGAATCATCTTAGGACCAAGACTTATCACAAACCCACGGCTAAAAATGACCTCCTTCATTTTGCAAGCTTCCATCCGCGCCCTTTGAGGGAGAACCTCCCCTTTGGGCAATACTTACGACTCCGAAGAAATTGTAGTGAGGTATCAGATTATAAGAGACAGTCACAGGATTTGAACAACAAATTACAGAATCGAGGATACCCTGACCACATTTTGAATAAAAGTTGCAAAAAAGCAAGGAATCAGAATAGAGATGCCCTTTTGAAGGACCACCCTAAAGACCCTCTTGAAAATACTCTTTTGACGTGCGTCATCACTTACAATCCTGGAGTCCTAAAGTTGAGGGCAAGATGGCCGCCGAAGCGCTGTAGGAGAAAGTCGCACTCCGACCCCTCTCCGACCCAAGACTAGTCCCAGGCATCAGATGGACTTTTAAAGGCAGCATGCAATTTATCTTCTGTTGGACAAAGGGTCAGCAAGGAGGAGACAACAGATCGAGTTGGAAGAAGTGCAACGGTGTATTTTGCAGTCTCGCACGCAGTTGGGGAAAAGCGAAGACACTGTCTGTTTCCCTTTTCAAAGCACTTCGGGGAGAGATGGCGTTCCGAGGAAAAGACAAACAGCAGCAGCCCATGCCCAGCGGCTTAAATAAAGAGTCATGCCAGAAAGAAGCCGGGAGATCGGGCACCATCCCGAAAACTAAAATGCCACCTTCTGCTAAACGCTCGACTCCCACGGTGTCAACAGCAACTAAAGCCCAACAGCGCAAGCTGGAGAGAGCCAGTGAGAAGGAGAAAGAGCTCAAGCAGGGCAAAGACACACGAAGCGGCAGCGGTAATCAATCGGCGCGGGACCTCTCAGAAAAGAGAAAGAGTGAAAAAGACCCCACTTACAGGCAGCCTTCCGTCTCAGAAGTCTTCAGTGTCAAAACAGCTCCGGGTGCGTCAGGATCTGTCATGGTAAATCTGCCGAGCACAGCAAGTCTGCCGTCCGATGGAACAAGCAGCAACGTCCTCGAGGACGCAAGCGGAAGCGTCGCCAGGCAACCGGTATACACAGAACTCACGCTTCCCGCGGAGCTCCCGATAGCGAGATTGACGGACAGCGCTGGGCGAGAACTGGAGCAGGGGAGCCAAGACGAGTGGAGCGACGCCGAGAGAAAGGTGAGAGAGGCTGCTGGCGGGGCAGAGGTACTGAATACTGGACAAATGCTAGACGCCCTCAGAGAGGTGGAGGCAGAGATGCTCGAGGAGCAGGCCCAATTGCAAGGAGATAATGGTGCAAAGAGGGGGGGTGTAGCGAGCCCCAGACTACAGAAAGAACAGGCAGAGGCGGATTTCACGGAGGGAGCCGAGGGGGACAGGTTCTTCTCGGTCCCTGAAGAGTCTGAATCCACGATAGCAAGCAGCGACGAGGAGAGAGACACTTCAGATTTGAGCTTGAGTTCTGGAGAAAGTGGCGGCTCCAGGGGAAGAGGCACTCAAAAAAGGCGCAAGACGGCATCTAGAAGGGCAGGCTCCCCCCTGAGTACATATAAGAGCACACATAAGAAACTGCTATGGGACTATTCTGCTACCTCTAATATGTATAAAGAAGATGGTCAAGAAGTTCAAAGCGAAGGAGGAAAATTGGATATAATGTTTGCTACATTAAAGCAGATGCAAACAGAAGCTAGAGCTGAAAGTCGGAGAGCTAGGCACGACACCAAAAAAATCCAAGCGTCAATCAGGAAACTAAATAAAAAATTTGAGGAAGTTGAGGAGAGAGTAACAACGCCAGACTCCTTGGCATTGAGGAAGGTGTGGAGGGGCAAGACTCCAGAGGCTTCGTTATCAAGCTGCTAAAAGGGGTCTTCCCGGAGGTGCCATGGCAATGGGAGCAAGAGGTACAGAGAGCCCATAGGTTCCCGCTCACAGTAAAGAGAAGGCGAGAAGGGGGCACGGATGCACTTCCAAGGGCCATGCTAGTATTCTTTGGAAATTTACTAGCAAGACAAGAACTGATGGAGAAAGCTAGACCTGACTCTAGGAAGACTGTCGAAGGAATAAAAATTTTTGCTAGACCAGACTTCTGCCATGTAACAGTTGAGAGGCGATGGAGACTCAGGCAATTGATTGCAGCATTTCAGAGTCAAGGGTCAGAGGCTTACTTAATGTTCCCGGCAAAGTTATAAGTTATTTCCGCAGGTCGAACAAGAATGTTCTTCTCAGAGATTAAAGCAGGGGAATTTTTGGCAGAATTAACAGAACAAGGGGGAGCTAGGAAGAAGTAAAAAGGAAATTACAAAGAGGGATAAAAGAGAAGGTTAACGGGAGAAAATAATCAGCTTAATGAGCCTGGTATTTAGGAGTAACAATGGGTGAAGGAGTGTTGAGGGAAGGAGAGGGGGGCGACACTACAACGCTCAGTGGTCATGCATAGGTCAGTTGTGACCTATTTGCCTGTAGCAGGGGGGGTGGGTCAGCAGAATGGGAGGGGGGGAGGAAAGGGGGGGTGGGGGTTCAATGGCACTGGTGATGGTTGGTGTAGCAATACAGTACAGATTTGTAAAATATATAATGGAGAGAGAAAATGGGTGGATAACTTCGAGAGGACATTTGAAGGGATGGTAAAAGTAAACATGAGTAAATGGCAGTCAGGATAATCACGATTAACATTTGTGGTCTAAATAACGGAGAGAAAAGACAAAAGCTATCTGCATTGTTACGATTTTGGAGAACGGACATAATTTGTTTACAGGAAACGCATGTAGCCGTCAAAGACAAGTTTATGCTGGATCAAATGGGATTTGAGGTTCTTGCTTATACAGGTCAGGAAGGGAGAAGTAAGGGAGTGGCAGTTTTGGCTAGGAAAAGCACTGTAAAAATTAAAAAGAAAAAGGAGGACCGAGATGGGAGATGGGTGATGCTGGATATGGAAACTATGGCAGGAAGATTCACACTTACTTCAGTGTATGGGTCAACAGAGGATGAACCTGAGCTAATTGAGTTTATGGATGGAGAATTAGCCTTGTGGCCAGAACCTGTAATATGTTGTGGGGATTTTAATATTAATGGTTTGGATGGCCTAACTGACAGGGGTGGGGGCAGATACCGAGGGAGGAAAAAAAGACATACAAAGCTGTACAAAATCTTGTTCGACATAATGCGCTGGTGGACATGTGGGCGGAAAAAAACCCAATAGGTACAGGAAGTACTTTCTATTCAGCCCCACATAAAACAATTGCCAGACTGGATTACTTCTTTATATCTAGTTCACTTGTAGATGGAGCCACAATAGAAAGACTCCCCAGAATAGTGTCAGACCATAATCCGCTGGTCCTAAGTATACCAGTGTCTAAAAATAAGGATAGGTCAATGACCACATGGACATTTGAACGGGGTTGCTGAAGGAGAAGGAATACATTATAAGAATGAAGGAATGGATAACACAATTCTGGGACATGAATAGGTATTCGGCTTCAGCGGATATGGTATGGGACAGTTTTAAAGCGGGAGTGAGGGGGGAGACACTAAGTTACACACTGTTAAGAAGTAAGAGGGAAAAGGAGAAGATGGAAGAGGAGATCAGAGCTCTGGTAGAACTAGAAGAGGGTCTAGTGGACGCAGTAGGTAGACAAGAACCTATTGAGCAGATCCTGCTGGCTTTGGAAATACAGAAGGCAGAAGCAGGCACTACACTGGCGCAGAAACCAGTAGGGAATTATCTAGCAAAAAAAGAAAAATGCTACGAATTTAATGAGAGGGTGGGACACCTCCTGCCAATTAGGACCAGACAAACACTAGCAGCAGGGGAGATAAAAGAAATTAAGGATAGCACAGGGACAATTGTTAATAAGGTAGAGGAGGTACAGGAGGTGTTTAGAAGGTTTTACGAAGTCTTATACGAACAAGACACAAACAATGTAGATCTAGAGACAGAAAGTATGGAATATTTGTTACAAGTACCACAGGTAGGGTTAAGCACAGAGGAGAGGGATAAGCTAGATGTGCAACTAACAGTCCAGGAGGTAAGGGACGCGGCATTCAGTCTCCCCTTTGGCAAAGCAACAGGACAAGACCAGATTCCTGCAGAGTTCTACAAGACTTTTTGGGATGTGTTAGCTAAGGACATGTGGGTAATCTGCTGCATGGCACAGGGGGGTAGAATAGTCCCACAATCTTGGGCCGGTGCGGATATCATAGTGATACTTAAAAAAGACAAACCTCCTACGGAACCGGGCTCATATAGGCCAATAACGTTACTAAATGCGGATGCAGAGATATTTTCTAAATCACTAGCTAATAGGTTGAGCAAGGTCATAGAGGGGGTGGTTTCCCCAGCGCAACATGGCTTCATACCTGGTAAAGGGACTACCCAACATACCAGGCAGATGATCACCATCTTAGATGCAGCGGAGGCGGCAGGAGACCCTGTCGCAGCTATTTTTTTGGATGCCGAGAAGGCTTTTGACAGGGTCTCCTGGGCTTATCTATGGAAAGCCATGGAATGGGCAGGTATAGGCAAGGGATATATAACAGCAATCCAGGCACTCTATAAACAACCCTTAGCCAGGATAAGAATTAATAAATCCTACTCAAAGGCGGTACAGATTAGACGAGGGACTAGGCAGGGCTGTCCAGCCTCGCCTTTACTATTTGCCATATATCTGGACCCGTTTCTAAGAAGGCTCACACATAATAATAGGATCCCCTCAGTCATACTGCACGAGAAGGATTACAAACTATTCGCTTACGCGGATGACGTGGCTATTACAACACCAGCACCGGAGGGGGCACTGATTGAAATAGAACAGGAGGCAAGGAATTTCGGAGCGGTCTCAGGGTATCTAATAAATAGAGGAAAGACACAAGTAGTACAGAATAGATATACAACATTTGAAGTCACAAGAGTAGTTTCAGAAGCAATGTACTTGGGAGTCAGGGTGACTGCAGACTTAGAGAAACTAATAGAGATTAATATGGAACCACTGTTAAGGAAGGTTAAAAGAAATATGGAGAGAGTCAATAATCTACATTTGACACTAATGGGCCGTATTAATTTTATTAAAATGATTACTTTCCCAAAATTTTTATATATTTTTAGAGCAATTCCCTTATATTTTGATGGCACATGGTTTAATAGAATAGAATCAACAGTGAATAGATTAATTTGGGCACAGGGGAAGACACGTCGAGCATATCGATATTTGACACTATCAAGAGAGAAGGGAGGTTGGGGGGCACCGGACTTTAGATTTTATTATTGGGCGGCAGCTCTCCAATATTCTAAGGGGTTATTAGGAGGAAGTGACCAACAGGGTGAGAGAGCGTGTCAAGCGAACGTCTACGAAGCAATTTTGGGAAAGGCGGCAGAGAATGCCTTAGTAACGACAGTGGATTTTGCCTATTTTAAACATACGAGGTTCAAGACTCTGAGCGCGGTATATAAAATTTGGAGGGCAATTAAGAAAAAGTTAGGATTGGGAAGGTATAACAGATACCTGAGGCTGTATACGAATAACGAGCTCCCTGCAGAGATTTTTAGGGACGCAGTTATGAAAGAGTGGGATGGCAGGGGGATTAAGAAATTAGGAGATTTATTGGATGTAAAAGGAGGGTTCTTACTGTTCCAAGATATCCAATACAAATTTAAAATATCTGGGAACAATTTCTTTAAATATTTACAAGTGAGGAGCTACTTTCATATGAAACAGGGGGACAGCAGGACTGACAAACTGTAGGATAATGGACTACTTGGGGAGCAGTTTACAGTGCACGATTAGACGATTGTACGCAGAATTACAGGAATGTAAAACAAATGATAGAGAAAAATTTGGCAATAAATGGGTGGAACAAGTAAGGGCTCATCCGGAAGCTCTTCAAGCCTCATTAGACCTAGGCCGAACTGTCTTGTGCTCAGCAACGCTACAAACTCAACACTACAAGACAGTTTACTCGTTATACCATACACCTGCTAGAATTGCCCAGTGGGGGGGAAGCACTGGAATAACCTGTCCACGTTGCAACTCAACAAGCGCCAATATTACTCATATGTTTTCACAATGTCCACAACTTTATACTTTAAAATTGGCAATAGAGGAATTTCTGGAGAGATCTTTGGGGCTAAAGACTAAATTAACGGATGAGTTGATAATATTAGGTATTAGTATAGGAGATAATTATGTATATCCAGAATTTATGTTTATGGTCACAGCAGTTTTTAGGATCATTATCGCAAAAGCCTGGATTGATAAATCGGCACCGACATTTCAGACATGGATAGCAAGGCTACTTTCCACGTATAATCTGGAGAAAGCTATCTATGATAGGAAAGGCAGAAGGGCAAGGGCATTAGGGGGCAGGATTTGGTTACCCATTGAGCAATGGAAGAATAGGAAGAATTAAAAGTATATGAGGTGTTTTTTGCCTTTGGCTCCCCGTGGGCTACCTTGTTCTTTGTTTTCTTCCTTCTTTTTCCCTTTTTTTTTCCTTTTGTTATGGATGAAGACTGTCAAATTTTATATGTATAACTTGTAAATACAAATCTGTACTGAAAAATTGTATTGGACTCATCAGAAAAATTGTGGGGGGAGGAAACTGAATAATTTTTTTTTTTTTTTAAAAATCACTTACAATCCTATTTCCAATGCAGTGAGTCACTGTATCAACAAGCATTGGAATATCCTAAAAAGTAACAAACACAATTGGGATAAACCACTTTTCTCTTATAAATGGGCGAGGAGCTTGAAAGATTCTCTGGTACATACAGGCCCTGTGAACCAACGAAGAGAAGAAGAACAGACCGTACTGAATGCCTGGGGCCTTCCCTCGGTGATTGGTCACTTTCCCTGGGGTGACTGCAGTGTGCGCCACTTAACAACTACCACCAAATTATTGAACCTGGAACCAGGTAAACAATGGCTACAACACAGGCACACAAATTGCAATTCATGCAATGTTGTGTACTTGATCACCTGTCCCTGCGGTCTGAAGTACGTAGGAATGACCACAAGACTAATCAAACTTCGTATCTGCGAACAACGCAGTAATATAAGATGTCAAAAGAGTACCACCAAACTGACAACACACTTTTTGCAAACTAACGACACCCCTAATGACATTAGATGGACCATTATTGAGCAACTCCATCAGAATGCCGGATCACAAGGGGGACTTTTTGAAAAGGAACAGTGATGGATATATCGCTTTTCTTTCCATCCGTTTGGGCTGAATGATGATATGCCGTGGGGTACCTTGATGCGACGCTAATCTATTTTCTAACACCTTAAATAATTTATGTGGTTGCTAAAAAACAGGGATATGGTCTTTTTCCTACTGTTCTTTAGCTTTACCCTGTTTACATATAGTACTACACTTTCTCTAATATAGCAAAGGGATGTTTATAAATTCGATAGTCTTTTTAAAAAAAAAAAAAACCCTTTGAGACATTATGAATACTGACCCTGCTTACATGTAACAATGCACTTTCCCTAATGTAGTATAGGGTTTTCTTATGAACTTAATGGTCACCCCAAAACCATTTGCGACATTTTTTGCAATTACCACGGGACTCTGCAAAGATCTGCTCTTTATGGTTTAAACCATTAAACCAAGTATATGTTGATTTATTAACTTCTACACTCCGCAATGCGAGACATTCGGTCTCCCAGGTGGGAACCCGAATATGAAACATGTCACCAACTAGGCTGGTGAGTGAGTGTTCTTTTTACAAAAACATAGGTTTTTTCCACCATTTACACACACACATACACCCCATTCCTTACTTAATTTATTTTTTCCCTTCTTTGGCTGCATGATTCAGTGAATTTACCTTATCTATTGTTTTGCGCCGCAAGTAACTCTTTCATTGTTTGATAGTGTATATATCCCTCCCCATAATGATTTCATGTGGGGACAGCCCTGTCTGAGGTACTTTTCAAACTCATCAACACCAAAGGCAACGCATAAGTCAATTTTAGAGACGTAGACATACACACTTTCGCCAATCTGCATTTCAATGTTGCATTAACCTGCTCAACCACTTCAGAGGCTTCTGGTCGATATGCACAGTGTTCTGCTCAATTCACAATGCTGCACAAAGCATCCGTAAAACCTCATTGTTAAAATGAGTCCCTCTATCCAAATCAAAAATAGTCAGAAATCCAATACACAGCATGAGTTCTCTAAGAGTAATTTTGCTGCAGTCAAACTGTCCTTTCTCCTTGTTGGTTGTGCTTCCACCCAAACGAGAGAACAATCACACAATCACCAAACATATTTCAAACCATTGCAAGCAGGTATTTCAATGAAGTTGAGTTGCATTTGATTAAACGGTCCTCCAGATCTTCCCACGTGACTCATTTTGACCAGTGTTTTCTTTCCCACATTTTGCTGTTGGCACACTACACATCTTTGACACAGCACTTCTGCAATTGCTCCAAATCGGGGATTAAACCATGTTTGACGAAAGAGATGTCACATAGCAGTCCTTTCAAATTGTGCAGGACCATGATCATTTTCTGCCATGGGCGACAACAAATTATCAGGTAGGATTTGTCTTCCATCAGTGTACACCCACATCTCATCTTCCTGTCTTTGTGTGCACTCAGCTTTAATCCACCCTTGTCCTTAGTTTCTCGCACTTCATCTTGCAAGGCTTTTATTTCTTCCCATGTTTCCACAGTTGCCAACATCAGCCTACATTCCATGACATGAGTATTGTCTTTTAAGGGGTCTCCATTAAAAATGTATTAATTTTGAGTACAATAGCGCACAGTCACGACCGCATAGCAGTTACTGACTGTTACATAATCGTTCCCCTGTTGATGGGCTGGGCACTTGACCACTGCAATTTGGGTGGGCAGTTGTAATGACCATTTCAGATAGGCGAACCTGAAGAGGTCAGAAATCCACAATGCGACCACGGCTGCCCAAAGCCGTGGACGACCCTGAAGCCATATTGTCCGTAAGTAAAAATGATAACTCTGAATTGTCCAGTGATGCTGCAAGCCCACGTCAAGGCAATCAACTCAGCGACCTGAGCAGAATGCATTCCTTGCAACCAAGAAGCTTCCACCACTCCCACAACAATACAGGTGGGATGTGCAGCTCTCAAGTTTCCTTCTGCATCTCGCAAACATGATCCATCCACAAATAACACATGATCTGATTCATGCAATGGAACAACCAAAATGTCCAGTCGAAGCTTTGCACACAGCTCAGTCACGTCCAGGCAATCATGATCTGCTTCATCAATCACAACTTAATTTCCTGGCAAAGGCATCAATGTAGCTGGATTCAAACTTGTGCACATCACCAGTGACACATTCTCAACACCCAAAATCACTTGCTCGTATTTTGGTAATTGATTACTAGTGAAATGTTGCGTTTGAATACGAGTAAGCAGGATCTCAACAGAATTTGGCACATTTACTTTCAATGGATGACCCATCACAATGCTCTAAAACTGCTCTAAAATCACACATGTGATAGCAAAGGCTTTTGAAACATCCAGGTACACTATCTAAAGTAGCTGAAAAATATGCTATAGGCCTGCCTTTGCGATAAAAGTCACAATGCACAGCCTTCGCGTTCATTGCAGAAAAGAGTGCAACTTTTGTTAAAGCTGGGCATGCCCAATGCTGGAGCTCAAAACAGACTCTCTCGCATTCCTTTAAAACAGCACATACATTCATCATTCTATGGAACTGGATCTGACACATCTTTGTGTGTAAGTCTTTGAAGTGGCTTGGCTGTCAATGAAAAATTTGGAATTCATTGTCAACAATATCCAACCATTCATAGGAACATACGAACCTCCCTTTGTGTGCTAGGAGTATTCATCTGTAGAATCACAGTAATCAAATCCTGTGACACCTCTCTGGCTCCTTTTTCAATGTGATGTCCTAAATAAAAGATTTCCCTCCTGTAAAATTGAAACTTCGCTGGTTATACTTTATGTCCATCTACTGCCAAATGATTTAGTAAGGTGATGGTGTTGCATATGCAAGTTTCCTGAGTACCTGACCCTACTAACAAGTCGTTAATGTACTGAACCAACACAGTGATTTGGCATTACCAATGACTCTAGTTTCTTCTTCAAAATCTGATTGAAGATGAAAGGACTTTCCATAAACCAAAACACAGCTACAATAAACAACACATCCCCTACTAATACTCACACCTTGAAACCCCAACCGCCTTCTAGTACCGCCTTGTCAGATCTTCAACTTCTGGACATTAGATTCAGGAATCAGGAATTTTATTCTGACTCAAAAATTATTTTATAACTCCATTCAGGGAGTGAACTATTCTCTGCTACCATTCTCTGCTGGCGCAGAAATGTTTTCTGTGACTTACAATAGGGGTCTCCAGATCCGCAGCAAAATCATCTTCTCTGCAATAGATCTTTGCCACCATTTTAGAATGGAGCATCAATTGAAATCATTTCAATAAACATTATCTATTTGATCATTTAGTTCAGTCAACGATTAGAGTTGTGGATCAGTTCAAAAACCTTTATGTACCAATAAGAGTTTAGTATATATTTTTGGTACCTTTTTTCAACTTAGTAAATCGAATAAATCTGTTTACAGAAATATCAAGAAAATCTTTGTTAGAGTCAATAAAGAAATGACAGTGCGTTCCATAAAGGAATTAAACCCCTACTCTACTCTGTAGTGGATCCTAACCAACAAAGAACTCATAAAAAGTCTATTTGAAAAAGAGCAAGATTTAAAGGAGCATTGAAATAGGATCAGATTGAAGCCAAACTCCTCATGAAGAGTAGTTCCAGAAACTCACCTGAGTCTCCTCTCAAATCAGTATCAGCAAATAGTCACAGTAACAACTCTTCAGAGGTAAACTAAGAAAATAGTCACAGCAGTAGCCATAACAGTTAAAGAAAATAGACAACCACAAAGTAGTAGGGCGATAGAAATCAGCATAGCTCACAGCAAATAGGGCAAAAAATGCTAATGGAAAAGGCATGGTCGCAAAAGAATGGACAGCACTGACTTCATTCTAACTAGGAACACGTATATTATAAAACCCAAAAACATAAGACACAATCCATGCTGGTGTTAGTTCATCTTAAGCCAATGAGGAAGGATCATCTGATGGCCTACTGCTTCTTCCTTCATTCCCACTGTAAATGTACGAAGTGGGAAAGTACTTTCTACAAATGTACACTTAGTTGATAAACATTCAAGTGCGTTAGCTTCATTCTGAGTTTCCACGAGATCCCTGCAGTCTAAACTACTACCATTTCAGTATTCCACTGTGTAGCAATGGACTATTCTAAAGGCAGACACATTCTAGTTGTAATTTAAGAGATTAAGTCATGAGATTTACGTCTTCGTGTAAGCATTGCTGTTTTAATATACTATTCAGCATTGTGAATATGGGGCAGCTAGAAAATAACTAAGTACGATAAGTACATGTAGCTTAGGGAAAAGAAGAAATACATTTTTAAAGTCAGCTACTTCTACAGAGATGACACGTTTAAACAAGTCAAGTGTGAATCATTTATCAAATAATATTGCATAGTTCAGTGTTTACTAAAAGCATTTACTTATTAAAGAAGAAAATTAATTGAAAGATCGAAAATGGTACAGGCCTGGTAGTGTATTTATGATAGAAATGAGTGTTCAGTGCTAAAATCTTGCTACACGTTAATTTTGCATGTTTAAGAAAAGGCACACATTTCTACATGTCATTCTCTTAAGCATTTTAAATTTAATGTCTGGATACATCATGGCACTTATTTTAAGCCAAATTCTCCTGCTCTATTAGTTCCTTGAGCTTTCTGTTACTGCATCTAGATATATAATACAATTTATGTACACCTAAAACCAGCCAGGACTTTTGTTTTGGTCAATGGTTGTTAGCTGGTTAAAATAAATGAATAACAACGATTTTCTTGCAAATGATGTTGAAAATGTTTCAGTTCTGAAACTGGGAGATCCTGAAATAAACATTACCAAGGCATGTGGAAGGTGTACTGGTCTTCAGAGTGTCTCAGTCACTCCCAACACTATTTCAGACATTTAAGACATGTAACCCATTTTCCTATCCACATTTCTTCAATCTGCATATCTTACACCTCATCTCATTCCTGCTCTTCTCCCTGTGGTCTCTTTCATCTCTTTCACTTCCCCACCCCAAAAACACACAAAGCACCCACTCACCTGCAAGTCCTGGATCTTCTTTTACTTTTAGCTTGTCGATATTTTGACAACTGTGTACCTCCTTTACACACATTTGCACAAAATCGCACCTGCAACTCGAATATGTGACCATTACTCTGTGTATTCTGCAGAGAGGACACAAATTCTATTACGAACACCTTTATGACACACTGACGGTCACCGTGATAAGCGTGCACTTCCTTCCGCCTCAACTCCAGAGCTCTCAATCCTAGGCCATTACACACTCCTGGAGGTAAATCCAATTAAAAGTATGCAATATACAAGAGTGATATGCTACACGAAAAAACATATAGAAACTTGGCATCCTGGAAATGGCTAGCACTTTCAGGGAATACAAGATTAAGTAAAATGTGAAACATGAACTGGAGCTAAATCACTGACATGGAGCACCTTCACGATTTTCACTTTCATCATCCTGCATCTGATCAGAAGTTTTGCTTGTAACTTTAAGGACATGTATTGCTATCACTATCAGATCTGAAACCTGCAGTGACGCAGCCCGCTTAAAGCCCTGATTGCGACGAGAAATTTCAAAACACACCCATCAAAAACACCCAAACCTTCTTTGGCGCAGCTCCTAGATACCTGGCTGAACACCCACGCTGAACTCAGGAAATTGCCATTGTACATTACTTTTAATAGAGGAATAAAATACCCATAGATCAAACAACAATTTAATGCACCCAAACGGATCAAATTATTGAATCTATGTCGCTTTTAGACTTTCCCCACTTTTCATCACAGGCCAGAAGATCATCGCTCTCGTTCAGAAACAAAAACAGAACAGGCATTTGCAGTTTCCTATCTGTATGTACCAAGTGATAATGTATATCATTCTAAATTCAGTGCTTTTTTTTGTTCTAAACTTTATACTGTATTTGATTTGCAATATGAAAGCATCATGTTAGGTTGGTAATGACTTGGTCCCCTCTATAGAAAACGACAGTTAATAATTTAATAACCACAATTAAGTGCTGAAGTTGATATGTGCCTCAAAATTAGTTGTACCCAAACCTGCTGCTCTGCACCATAATATTTTTAATCCACAAATATCTGGTATTACCACGCTCAATAGAACAAGAAGACAACACATTTATGCCCATCCTTCCCACGAACATGTTTCTGTGTGAGGGAGGTATATGGAAATGTAATGTTTTAGGGAATGTTAGGAAAACTATCCAATATCATTTTCATAAAGGTCTCCTGGTCAAGCAATCCCAGCGAGTAATGTTTGATGCTGCCTGCACATTTCCATGCAATTCTAAGGTTTGTATACGTCACCAAAACAGGTCTGTACCCAAACCCTTTTTGTAATGTGTTTTATTAAAGTTGCTTATTTGTGCTCTTTCTTCATGTTTTGTCACCACTGTTGTTTCTAAACAAATTGTAAACTGGAGAAATCTGGTGTCCCTACACTCAAAAGACAGAACAAACTGACATTCTTGGTCTACCTTCCACAGTAATTGATTCCTGTGTGAAGAAGACTGAGAGCAATTGAAATGTAATGAAAAACACACACAGTAAAAATAAACCATTTCCAGTAGGACTTTTGACCAATCAATCAAATGGAAGAATTCCTGACAGCTAGATTTTTTCGGGTGAACTGAATCTGAAGTTACCATGTTTTTTTCTCCATTTGATAAGGGCTGCTGGGATTTGTGACCTTTTTCATAATTATTGATCATCTGCTGCATAATATGTAGATTTCAGCACAAAACAGATCGAAATTTACTAAAAACGCTGCGACACCTGTTGCTTTGCAGTGGAAAGCCCTCCACAGAGTTTGACTGGTCACCTTTCTGGAGGCAGAAGAACAACTTAATAAATGTGTAATAAGGGGAGAGCCGACTGAACAATTTGTAATAGATTTATTGAAGGTGAAAAGTGAAGCAGAGGAAGAACTTGCTAATAGAGCCGCAAAGCAATATACAATCAGAATGGAGAGATGTTATGAGTTCAGTGAGAAAGTAGGGCGAGTACTCGCTATACGAACCAGGCAGATAGTGGCCGTAGGGATGATTAAGGAAATAAAGGAAGAAAAGGGACAATTACAGTCAGATCCAGAAGAAATTCGGGAGGTATTTAGGAAGTTTTATCAGTCTTTATATGATGAGAAAAATCCCAGCAGTATTGAAAGAATAAATGAATATCTCCAGAATATCGAGGTTAAAACTATCTCTCCTGAAGATGCAGATGAACTAGAGATTGTGCTGGATGATATTGAGATTAAAGAAGTTATGACTGCTCTACCTTCGGGGAAGGCTGCTGGACCTGATCAGCTACCGATTGAGTTTTATAAAACTTTCTGGGGATGTTTAGGTAATGATTTAACTCAAACATTTCAAGCTGCACAAAGTGGGGTGTCCGTTCCCAAATCCTGGAGTGGGGCAGATATAGTGCTAATTTTAAAAAAAGAGAAATCTCCGAGTGAACCAGGGTCGTATCGCCCAATAACATTGATGAATAATGACACCAAAATTTATTCAAAGGCACTGGCTGCAAGATTTGCTAGAATTATAGGTACCCTGGTTAGCGATAACCAACATGGTTTTATTCCTGGAAGAGGGACAACTCACCACATTGTAGAAAAAGGTAGGGCTAGGACCTTTCTCAAGATTTGCCCGGCGCTAACCGCCCTTGTACCATTCAAATTTACCAAGCAATGAGGCAGGCGCCGGAGACCAGAAGGCAGGAAACAGAAGTTTATTCCGACGGAGCAGAACACATCAGATCAGACAACAAGGTATCGTCTCGAGGTGCTCTAACAGCCACTCAGAGGCCTGGCCTCTTATACACTGGTTTATGGCATGTGACCTTCTTTTAATACAATCACAACTTTGTAAGGCATGGGAAAAGGCATCCCCGTAATCCTCGTGTTAATCCCACCCCCATATACATTCACAATGGAGGTCCTCAACCTGCTGATAAGAGGGAGGGTCATCACGCAGCTGAGTGTTTCGTCGAGTCTTAGGATGTGTGCGCCTGATCATGTCACAGGGGGTGGGGAGGCCTGGATCAATAGAGGGTCCTTTGAAGGAGAGCGACCTCATACAATAAGGGCAGTAAATGGTATTTCTCGGCTTAGGCAATGGCCTCGGACCTGTGTGGACAGTCGGACACCGGGTGAGGGGCCATCAATGGAGTGGTATTCATGCTGCGTGGACAATCCAGCGCAGAGGGGAGGTTTATCAACAGAGGGGCATTCATGGGAAGAGAGGAGGTGTTGGTCAGGCGCTAGCGTGACTCCCAAGGACAGGGTCATGCAGATGGGTCATGCTCATAAGGAGGAGGGAGGGGGGAGTCAGGGTGCGCGGAGGATGCTTGCTGGGTCAGAGGGGCGCGCTGGCGATCGGTCGTGGACAGGGAGACCATGATATCTAAAATGGCTGCCGTGCACGTAATACATAGGTGACAAGCTGGCGCAGATGATGTTCAGATCGCAAACTAAAATTCCACAGTCCTCCCTTTTAACATGTCTCGCCAACTTGTCAGTTCGGATTTATCCCCATAAGGCCACGTATTTCTACTTCATAGAGGGGGCTCATGTGCTCATTTCGGAAGTCCAAAGTCTTTGGGCACATATAGCTAGAAAGAAGGCCGAACAATGGTGGCAGACATTGGATACCTAAGCAACACACACATAATATTACAATAGGTATCAGCACGAAGGAAAACAACTTCCAACCCCAATTTTTCAAAGTGTCCCAAAACCAGCTCCCAAGCGACCATCCTTCCTGCTCTTGGTGAACCTCTGAGGACAGTCTGTGGAGGTGTTCAATGGCTTTGTAGACTGAAGGCGAGTTGTCAGGCACGTAGGTGCAGCAGCTGGATCCGATGATGCGGCATGCTCCTCCTCGGTCGGCTAGGACCACGTCTAAGACAAGACGATTTTGGAGGGTCACGAGGCGGACCGCCTGAAGCTCCGCAGTATTGTTGGCGAGGATGCCAGCCGTGATATTGATCGTTGTTTCTACTGCCTGGGTCAGGTGTCGGATAGCACGGCTGTTAGCCATTGGGCCCCACAGAGGAACAAGTCCCTTTGCTGCATCCAGGAACTGTGCTCCAGTGGAGTCGGCTTGCCCAAGGTCGTCTGCACGCCTCTGCCGGTGGTGGTTGGCAGGGGCTACATATGTGGGTGGAAGAACGAAGGCAATATAACAGGTGCCCTTCCATCCTTTCGGGAGCCAGGTGTAAGCCTTGGTGCCACACACAAAGTACATATTCGGAGAAGCAACAAAAGAAGGGGGTTCAGCTGAGTCCAATGTTCTGGTGACTCGGCAGGCGCTGTAACCCACCAGCTGCGTTCCTTGGCCTTCTAGGCACACAAGGCCAGTGACATTGATCACGGACAGAGCCACAGTCAGGGTGGCGGTAGTTTGTTTCTGCAGATGAGAGAAGGTGGTTCTGGCTGGATTGTGGAGCACCTGTACTTCGACTCGTTCTTTGGCTGGAATGTCTTTGATGAAGGTGGTGCCTGCGAGTGCTGGACACAGGGCAGCTGGAGTCTTTCCTGTTTTGTTCAGCCAGAACCCAGAGTAGAAGAGTGACACTGTCCGGCTGGAGGTGGCGTTGTCCCTGTGGCTCTCTTGCATGAGGATCAACCAGGCGAGGCAAGAGCCGTGAACTGAGAAGGGTGAAGGGATGAAGGGGATGGAGTGTCCAGTGGCATGTGGGAGCAACCCACAGATCCAACAGTTCGTAGCATTTGCAGCAAGGTTATGTTGGTGCAACAGTTGCACAAAGGAATTGTTCCAGAATTCCCTGCGCCTTTCTCGGAGCTGAGGCGACAGAGAGATTAGGTGATGCTCTTTCAGGGGTGTTGGCTGTGCAGTAGGTAGCAATGTCTCATGAGCCGGTGTGCTCTCCTCCAGAATCCAGAGGGAGGTCATGAGAAGGAGGCAGAAGAGGAAGACAATGAAGAGTGCAATTGTCTTCGATTTGTGCAGGTTGTCAGTCTTTGGATTCCTATACTGGGTATTTCCCGTTGCTTCCATCATCTTCTTATCTGGCGCTTCCATCATCTTCTTATCTGGCGCTTCCATCACCTTCAAGGGGCTCGGTAGTGGGCAGAACCACAGACTTTGTTTAGCTTCTCTCCCGGCAACCCTTGATTGTGTGTAGGTCACCGTTCTGAGATTTTAACTTAGTCCGTGGCCTACTTAGCCGAGACTCCCTCCTTTCGACGCAGGAAATACCCTTCTCTGGATGGCACAGTAGGATCAGAGAATTTTGCAAGTTCGAGTGCCCCAGTATCTGGATAACAGTCCAATATCGGTCGGTCTTTGGTCAGGAGCTCTTCTTGGGTGCTGACGTTTTCTGTCGTGGCCAGGTTTGCAGGGACCTTCCGACAATGATGCGCGTGCAGCCAGTGCTTCTTCCCCTCCACTCGGAGTGCTGTTCGGGTGGTGATCAGCACTTGCCAGGGGCCCGTCCACCGAGGTTCCAGACTCTTGGTTCGCTGGAAATTTCGTATCAATACAAAATTTCCCGGTTGGATGTCGTGACCGGGGCCCCTGGAAGCATCGGGGATGGCCTGCTGCACCTGTTGATGAATGACAGACAACGTTTTAGTCAACTTGCACAAATAATCAGATAGTAGGACGTCTGGGACGTCATGAATGGAGGTCGGTTTGGGAGCAGTCCAGAGGTTCATAGGCCGCCCAAACACGACCTCATAGGGGGTCAAATGGTGCTTGGTGGGAGTGGAGCGCATTGATAACAAAGCCAGTGGGAGGGCATCCGGCCAGTTAAGTCCAGTGGTGGCCACTATTTTTGCCAGTTTCAGCTTGAGTGTGGCATTGTGGCGTTCCACTAGACCAGCGGATTGGGGGTGGAAGACCGCATGGAATCGTTGCTTCACCCCCAACCCTTTCAGGATTAGCTGGATAACCTCAGCTATGAAGTGGGGGCCATTGTCACTCCATAAAATTCGGCAAAGGCCATAGCGAGGGAAGAATTCCTTCAGTAGTACTTTGGCAGTAGTCATGGCAGTGTTGTCACGGGTTGGATAGGCTTCTACCCATTTGCTGAAGGCACATACGATGACTAGTACATACTTCAGGCTTTGGCATCTCTCTAGTTGGATGTAATCCATCTGAAGGACCTCAAAGGGGTGATTGGGGGTCCCAAACCCTCCCCGGGGCACTACAGTTCCTTTCCCGGGGTTGTGTTGCAGACAGATGAGGCACTGCTGAAGTAGGCGTCTGGCTGAGTCAGGGATTTTGTCATTGTGCCAGACTTTGGAAATGAGTTCGATCATGGGTGCAGATCCTATGTGTGCGGGGGAGTGAGCCATTGTCAGTATGGGGATCAGGTATGAGTCGGGCAGCAACCATTTGCTTGCATCCTTCGTTCGCCAACAGCCCTCTTCATCCTTCAAACCCATCCTTGCCCACTTAGTCAGCTCGTGAGGGGTGCTGGCCGATTGTATGTCTCTAATCATTATCCTTGTGTCACTCCATGTTTCTGCTTGTGACCTGGTCATGTACATGCGCGTCACCGTCCTATTCTCAGCTGTGGTTCGTGCAGTGACGTCGGCCAATGCATTCCCTTGCCCAACTAAGTCTGTCACCCTTTTGTGTGCTTGACATTTGATCACCGCTAGTCGTTTGGGGAGGAGAACTGCTTCAATCAGAGCGGAAACTAGATCTCCGTGGAGGATCGGGGTGCCGTGGGATGTCAGGAATCCCCTCTCCCTCCACAGGAGCCCAAAATGGTGGACCACTCCGAAGGCATACTGGCTGTCCGTATATACGTTCGTGGTGGTCCCTGCGGCTATGATGCATGCTCGGGTGAGGGCTATCAGCTCTGCTGCCTGGGCAGATCGTTGTGTGGTGCAGGCTGTCTCAACTACTGTTCGGGCTGTCGTTACTGCATAGGCAGCTGAAGTGGTGCCATCTGGGAGTTTGATGCAAGAGCCGTCTACCCATAGCTCTCCATCGGGGTCGGGAAAAGCAGTGTCTCGGAGGTCAACCCTACTCCTAGTTTGTTCGTCCGTGAGGGTCACACAGTCGTGTATGGGAGGCACGTCGGGGTCATTTTCAGGCAGAGGCAGTAATGTGGCAGGATTCAAAGTCGTGCATCTCTTCAGTGTGATGTGGGGTGCTAGTAGAGTCAACTCGTACCCTGTCAGTCGTGCGCTAGTCAGGTGCTGGGTCTTTGTCTGATTCAAGAGGGTGTCGACTGCATGGGGTACTAGCACTGTGAGGGAGTTGGAAAGTACAATTTCCTCGCTCTGACGGATAGAGACAGCAGCGGCGGCTACTGCTCGAAGGCAGGCAGGCAAGGCTCTGGCTACAGGATCAAGAGTGGCGGAGAAGTAGGCACAAGGGCGCTGCTTAGGACCAATTGATTGAGTCAGGACAGACAATGCGCATCCCTCCCTTTCGTGGGTGAAGAGGGAGAAGGGTTTGGAGTAATCCGGCGTTCCTAGGACAGGCGCTGAGCAGAGTGCATCCCGTAATTCTTTAAAGGAGGCTTGACACTCAGCGGTCCAAGGAAGCGGGGAGGGGACATCTTTGGTCAGTAGGGCAAGTAATGGTTTCACAATGAGGCTGTAATTAGGCAACCACTGTCTGCAAAAAGAGGTTAGGCCAACCAAAGAGCGGACCTGCTTCTGTGTTTTCGGGATGGGGGTATCTAGGATGGTTTGGATTCGGTCGGGTGTGAGTTTCCTCCCTTCTTTGGACAGAAGATGGCCTAGGTAAGTCACTTGTGGCTGGCAGAACTGTAACTTCTTTTTGGAGACTTTATGGCCATTCTCTGCAAGAAAGTGTAGGAGTTGGACGGTGGCTGTCGTTGCAAGCGGGGTGGTGTCGGCCGCCAAAAGGATATCATCAACATATTGGATCAACACCACTCCCTCCGGTAGCTGGAAGGCATCCAGCTGTCTTTTGAGGGCCTGGCTGTAAATGCTGGGACTTTCAGTGTACCCCTGGGGAGCTCTACAAAATCGGTACGAACGGGATTTTAAGGTGAAGCCGAACAGATAACGGCTATCTGGATGAATGGGGATAGAGAAAAACGCGTTCTTAAGGTCGATAACAGTGAAGGTGGTGGCAGTGGACGGGATGAGGGTCAGAATGGTGGTGATATCAGAGACCACAGGATATTGGGGTACAACCACTTTGTTAATCTCTCGCAGGTCGATGATGAAGCGGTACGCTTTCTCATCTCCTTCACCTTGCTTCTTAACAATAGGTAGGATTGGGCTGTTGCAGACGTTGCTAACCACCTCTTCAACCACTCCTGCATCTACCAGAGACTGAATGATCGCTACCAGTGCCTTCTCACCCTCTGGTGATATCCGATACTGCGGGAGTTTCGGGAGCATAGCGTCCTGTCGTACAGTTATGTGAATAGGATCAATCATCATTCGCCCCACATCAGAGTCATTTTTGGCCCACAGGTACGGGGGTAGGGTGTCAAGCAGGGACAGGTCAGCGTCAGTTACGGAGCACATGTGTCGTGGGGGAGGGGATCTGGGCATGTCTGGGTTGTCGTACAGGATGACTCGTATTCCATCTGGGGAACACCTAATGGTAGCTCGAAAATGTTTCAGTAAGTCAATACCCATAATGGCGTCAGGGGAGTTGGAGGAGAGTAGAAATGTCGCGTCAGTAGTGTTGTTTTCTAGGTCAAAGGTAATAGGTACGGACAGGGGGTTAGTGGAGGGCGTCCCATCGAAACCTATCGACGTTATGTGTGAGCCAGACAAGGGTGCCCTTGGAATCAGTCGTTTTGATAACACACTACGTGTCGCCCCAGTGTCTACCAAGAATGGAGACTCTGTACCCAAGACCTTAGCGGTGACATAAGGACCTTGCTGGTCAACACAGAGCTCGACTGGATCCCTCCCTTGCCCCTGGCAGTCCTATGCAAAGTCGGGGGCATGTTCACCTTCAGATAGCTGATATTGGTTCTGTCGGGGACGGTCAAATGTGTTCGGTCTTCCTGATCTGTCATTATTGGTGTCGTTGGGGCTCCCTCGTCCCTGTACTCTATTCCTCGGACCACCCGTCACATCCCTGGAATCCCTATTCTTATTCATTTCTAGCAGAACTGGACACTGGAATTTCCAATGGCCGAGCCCTTTGCAGAAGGCGCATTGGTCATTGCTAACGTCTCTACGTCCAGTGTGGGGTGCTGGGGTGTGATCTTTAGGAGGTAGATCTCTGGGGGTGGTTGATTGGTAGTTCCCCCTTTGGTGTTCCCGTCCAAGCGCTATACCTTGTATCTGGGCTATCATTACCCTTTCCTTTAAATCTTTCTTCTTTTTCTCGGACGCCCTATCATTCTCATTCTTTTGGTGCTCGTAATACTGAGCCATCTGAAGGATAGCTGCGGGTTTGGAGGCCCCCCAACTACTCTCGCTCGTCTGCAGTTTTTGGGAGACTTCTTGTGTTAGTCCCTTTACATAATTTTGCACAAACAGGTGCTGTCCGGTTGCGGTGGTCATGTCTTGGCCACTGTAGTCGGAGAACACTGTCTCAAATCGGGAGAAGTATTCTGACACATCTTCCTGGGGTTTCTGTCGACAGGCTGTGACTATCGACCAGTCTACTTTTCTTTCCGGGACCAGGGTTTTCAACTTCTGGACCAGTTTGTCTGGGAGTTCCAGTATGTCCTTCACTGGTTTACTCCCCGGCTCTCGCTGTCTATCTAGTTTACCGAGTTGGTCCCAGGTATGTCCAAACAGATCTGTGTGGTCAACCTTCCGGATTTGCTTCCACACATCAGCTGGCAGGCATAACCCAAAGAACAAGTCAATATCTGCTAAAGTCATTATTGTCGAACCCAAGGCTGTGCCTAATTCGGTATAAAATGCCGTTGGGTTCTTTCTTAAGTCGGGCAGGGTTTGTTTGAAGGTTAGGATATCTTGTCGGTCCCATGGTTGGTAAACCCAATTGTACACAACCCTTCCCTTTGCATGTTCATTATTAATATCATCGCTCGTCCCCTGGCCCCGTGGCGGGATCCAGTAAGGAGCCGCTTCTCTGATAGGCATCATAGTATTGACTACTTCTGCCGAGGTTGTTTCAGGGACCGTAACCTTGGCTTCTGGCTTCTGTTCCGCGAGGTGGCGGAAGACCTCAAGCATTTGCATGAAGAGCTCCGTCGCCTCACGTTCAGTCCCATCTCCAACATCAACCTTCCTATACAGTGTTGTTAGTTTAGCGGGACCCTTACTCTGATACCTATCTTCATACGCGTTCAGGGTGTGGTAGCTGAATCGCAAAATGAAATGCCGTCTGTGGCTGTCGGCGTGTGAATTATATACGCTCATTGTGTATTCTTCGCTCTCCCTTCGGTCTACCAATGTCTTTGCTATTTCGTTGATCCCATCCCGCTCATCTTTGCTTAACCTACTTAACCTGGCTGATGATTGTTTGCTAGCCTCGGGGTCGTCTGACGAAGTTGTTAATGTGGCTGGTGCGGAGGCCGTGAGGGCCGGTGCACTAGCACTAGGGTCACTTTCACTCACACTCGGGGCTTGCAGGTTTTGTTGGCTGGGAGCGTATGGAGGGGGCATGTAGATGATTGGGGGACCTAGCAGTAACTCATCGTTTGCCCGTTGTTTGGAGGGCAGTTCAGGGTAGAGCGCAGAGGGGGTCCTAACAGGACATTGGCCTGTTGACCCTGATTCTTGGTTTTGTGTAGCTTCTTTTCTTTCTTTTATTTCTTCTTCTAGTTGTTTTGCGGCTAGGTGGGCTGCCTTTCGTAGTTCTTTCCCTACTTTTGCTTCTTCTCTTTTCTTTCGTTGTTCCGTTTCTTTGCGCCACATGCCGATACTGTCGAGCATAGTGGGCGTGGTCTTATTCTTCTGGAGCGCTATTTCTAATGTTTTTATTTTATTTTCACTAAAGGAACCTATCAGTGGCCACTGACTTTCAGGGTTCTTTTTCGTATATTTATGCCATAGTCTAGTGTAAGCTATAGCGACTAGTCCATACTTAGTGAACATGTCCTTATTAGGGGTGCCCTCCAGTGGAGCTGGATGGTTCATCTCTAATAAGCGGTCCGGGCTAAACAGGCTACCAACCAGTGGGGAGAAGATAGGCATGACGGTTTACACCGGGGACAAAAGTCTGCACTACCTATCTTATCACAGCGGGCAAAGACTAGGCAGAATATTTCTATTCTCCGTTGTTTGGCGGCGGTGAATACCTCAAACGAACCAATACCGAATAATCGGCCAATCAAACAATTCAGTGGGGAGAATAAGTGGGCACGAAAAGTTATCGCTACCCACTCTTTCTCTACCTGCAAAGAGAGACCTTGTTCTTCCCTGTTTGCAGACAAAGAATCTCCAGACAATAATCCACGAACGACAGTTCGGGAAACAGTGGGGGAGGAAGATAGGCACGACGGATTACAATGGGGACAAAAGTCTGCGTTACCTATCCTTCACTGTTTGCAAAGAGAGAGCCTGTTTGTTTTTCCCCGTTTGCAGACAGCGAATCTCCAGAGGTTTCAACAAAGCGTAATACTAGTATTATCCAAACAAAAACAATTTTCCTCAATTCGTCGTGTTTACACGACCTTACCCGGACCGCATGGACGGTTTCCTGTCCTCTGGATCCAGCGCCCGATCGTCCTCTCTCCTTCGTGATGTTCGCGGCACTCCTGATGGTTCCCAGTCAGGACCGTAGATCACTCGAGAGAGGTCTGTTCAGAACTAGTGAAGGTCGGATGATCGGCTGTCAGACGAGGGTCTATCGGACATGAGCTCTTCCCGATCGTTGCAGTCGTTCACTCTGTCATCGGGACCTCTCCCACTGGATCCACGTGTCGCTGATGGGCCCCACGCTTTGGGACGCCAAATTGTAGAAAAAGGTAGGGCTAGGACCTTTCTCAAGATTTGCCCGGCGCTAACCGCCCTTGTACCATTCAAATTTACCAAGCAATGAGGCAGGCGCCGGAGACCAGAAGGCAGGAAACAGAAGTTTATTCCGACGGAGCAGAACACATCAGATCAGACAACAAGGTATCGTCTCGAGGTGCTCTAACAGCCACTCAGAGGCCTGGCCTCTTATACACTGGTTTATGGCATGTGACCTTCTTTTAATACAATCACAACTTTGTAAGGCATGGGAAAAGGCATCCCCGTAATCCTCGTGTTAATCCCACCCCCATATACATTCACAATGGAGGTCCTCAACCTGCTGATAAGAGGGAGGGTCATCACGCAGCTGAGTGTTTCGTCGAGTCTTAGGATGTGTGCGCCTGATCATGTCACAGGGGGTGGGGAGGCCTGGATCAATAGAGGGTCCTTTGAAGGAGAGCGACCTCATACAATAAGGGCAGTAAATGGTATTTCTCGGCTTAGGCAATGGCCTCGGACCTGTGTGGACAGTCGGACACCGGGTGAGGGGCCATCAATGGAGTGGTATTCATGCTGCGTGGACAATCCAGCGCAGAGGGGAGGTTTATCAACAGAGGGGCATTCATGGGAAGAGAGGAGGTGTTGGTCAGGCGCTAGCGTGACTCCCAAGGACAGGGTCATGCAGATGGGTCATGCTCATAAGGAGGAGGGAGGGGGGAGTCAGGGTGCGCGGAGGATGCTTGCTGGGTCAGAGGGGCGCGCTGGCGATCGGTCGTGGACAGGGAGACCATGATATCTAAAATGGCTGCCGTGCACGTAATACATAGGTGACAAGCTGGCGCAGATGATGTTCAGATCGCAAACTAAAATTCCACAATATCAGAAAACTGATAACTTTATTTGATGTGGCGGAGGTAGCAGGAGACCCGATGGCAGTTATGCTTTTGGATGCGGAAAAAGCATTCGATCGGGTCTCCTGGCACTATCTGTGGCAGACCTTAGTTAAAGTTGGGATTAGGGGAGGGTATTTGAAAGCAATTCAGACTCTATATAAGGACCCAGTTGCGGCATTAAGGATAAACGGGGGTATAACAGGTCAATTTAAAATTAAGAGAGGAACTCGCCAGGGCTGTCCATTCTCTCCCCTGTTATTCGCCATGTATATGGATCCTTTAATACGTAAGATAGAATCAGCACCAGAGATTACCCCATTTAGTACAGCTCTTGGGCCATGCAAGATATTAGCCTATGCTGATGACGTTGCGGTGATAACACCTTGCCCTACGGAAGCAACTACGTTTGTAGAGGCTGAGGCCTTAAGATTCGGTCAAGTCTCAGGGTACTCATTAAACGCGTCAAAAACTCAGATTATTAAAAATTCACTGACACCCTGTGATGATAGAAGAGTAGTGCCGGCAGGGAAATACTTGGAAATTAATATTATGTCTGATTTAGATAGTTTGGTGGATAATAATATTGCCCCAGTAATTGAAAAAGCAAGAAGAGATCTAGATCGTTATGAGAATCTACATTTGTCATTAGTCGGTCGAGTTAATATTATTAAAATGCTGATTTTACCCAAACTACTGTATCTCTTTAGGGCAATACCACTTCTAATTGAAAATAAGTGGTTTAAAACTTGCGAAATTATGGTGAATCGGTTTATTTGGGCAAGAGGTAAAACCCGGAGGGCATTGAGGTATATGTCCCTTCCTAGGGAGAAAGGGGGGTGGTCATTGCCGGACCTAAAAGTATATTATTGGGCTGCAGCAATGCAAGGAATGGTGGGATTAATTGGGGGGGCTGAGAAGGATGGATGGGATAAGACAGGTTCGCTTGCTATATATGGTTTAGCTTTGGGTACAAATGCCGAAAATATTTTTTTGAGATTTACTGATGGAAGTTACTTTAAAAGAACACGTTTTAAGATAATCATGGCGGCCTATAATATATGGAAAGGATTTTCACAAAAGGTAGCAATAGGGAAATACAGCGCATATACTAGATTTAAAAATAATCCTTCACTACCTAGGGCAGTGTTCTCAGGAATGGTATATCAAGAATGGGAGAGCCGAGGTATAGGTATGATCGGGGATATGTTGGATGATAATGGTATGCTACAATTTATAGATCTGAAAAATAAGTATATGTTAAACACAAATCATTTTTTCAAATACCTTCAAATAAGGAGTTGTATACTAAACAAAAAAGGGGGAGCTTTAGGCTTTGGGAGGAGTACAATGATGGATCTTATACAAAAAGGCAATGACTGTACTATAAAAAGATTTTATTTAGAAATGACAAAGTTAAAAAAGGACGATCTTGAGAAATGGATAGTTAAATGGTCCTCAGATTTAGATATAGCTAGAGAAAGAGATATTTTCTCTGAATCCCTTGAGATGGGATGTAAACTATTATGCTCATCGTCCCTTCAGGCCCAGCACTACAAGAGTTTGTATCATTTGTATTATACGCCATGGAAAATTGCTCAATGGGGGGCCGTCTCGGGCACCACGTGTTTTAGATGTGGCAGTATGGAGGCCAATTTGTTACATATTTTCTCTACCTGTCCACATTTAGATAAGATAAAATATGATATTGGGATTTTTTTTTGGAGTGCCTTAGACATAACAATAGAGCTGGATTCAGCAACCATTTTGCTGGGAGTCTCCCCCAACGGGCAAATAAATTGTAAATACTTTTTGTTTGTAGCAATGGCGATTTTTAGATTGCTTGTGGCCTCAACTTGGTTAGATCCAAATCCTCCCACGTATCATCAATGGCTTGGAAAAACCTTGTCAATACAAAAATTGGAAACAGCTATTTACTCTAGGAAAGGGAGAAAGGGCAAAAAGCTGGGTATGCAAATCTGGGGCCCTCTGATTCAGTGGAAGTTTGGAACTGAATAAGGTAATGTGAAGAATATATGTATTATTGAAGGTTAACATATGTGATTTTGTATGTGTATATAATATGATAGGATCTGTATGTAGTATGTATATTGTAATATTTTTTCCCTTTTCTTTTGAATATGTGGCTGCCTTATGAATTTTATTGTGCCTTGTCCATGTAATGGGGGAGGGGGGGAAAATAAAATGAGGGGAAAAATGTATCAATAAAAACATTTAAGAAAAAAAAAAGCAATTCTAAGGTTTGTATACGTCACCAAAACAGGTCTGTACCCAAACCCTTTTTGTAATGTGTTTTATTAAAGTTGCTTATTTGTGCTCTTTCTTCATGTTTTGTCACCACTGTTGTTTCTAAACAAATTGTAAACTGGAGAAATCTGGTGTCCCTACACTCAAAAGACAGAACAAACTGACATTCTTGGTCTACCTTCCACAGTAATTGATTCCTGTGTGAAGAAGACTGAGAGCAATTGAAATGTAATGAAAAACACACACAGTAAAAATAAACCATTTCCAGTAGGACTTTTGACCAATCAATCAAATGGAAGAATTCCTGACAGCTAGATTTTTTCGGGTGAACTGAATCTGAAGTTACCATGTTTTTTTCTCCATTTGATAAGGGCTGCTGGGATTTGTGACCTTTTTCATAATTATTGAATATCTGCTGCATAATATGTAGATTTCAGCACAAAAAAAACTTTTTTTAGCTCAAACAGATCAAAATTTACTAAAAACGCTGCGACACCTGTTGCTTTGCAGTGGAAAGCCCTCCACAGAGTTTGACTGGTCATCTTTCTGTTTCTTATTTCTGTATTTCTGTGTCAAAGTGGTACGAATGAAGTGACACATTTGCCCAGAAACGTGTAAAAAGGCCAAAATAATAAGGTAATATTAACACCTAATGTGCTACATTACACTGCATAATTTGGCCTTTCTTGCTGTATGCTTTAATCAACTCTGTACCAAAAAAGTACGATTTACCTATGCCTCTATGTATATGATTGCAACATTTAATGTGACTCAAAGAGAAAACCACGCTGTTAGTTAACTCAGACAATTGATTTATGTCAATTATTTTTCGAAACTCATAAATTGTCCATGATTTACGACAAGAGAAAAATACATAGTCAACTTTACATTGAACACACAAAACAAGATTTTTGCAAGGGAAAAAGCATAACAAACAATGTGTAAAGCATATTCGTGTGAATTATAGTGAACATATCACCAAAAAGTGCATATACATTGTGAACAGTGATTGAGCAATTGTATCAAAACAGTAAACAATAGACTTTCGTAAATTATAATGAGAAAATGAACAGATTTGGGGGTACGTCTTATTCAATACCTGCCCAACCTCCTGTAACACTATTTGTTGTGGAATTATAATTGTGTGAATACAGGGAAAAACGGGACCCAACATCAATTAGGACATGCCAATAACTTTGGGCGAAACAATGATGCTAAATGCCAACGCGTTTCGAATGCCAATGTGTGAATCATCGGATTCTCATCAGGGCGTTGAGTTTATCCGTTGGAACTGTTTGGGGGAAAAAGGACAAGGAATTTGATTTAAAAAACTGAACAAATAAAATAAGGAAGCTTTTTCCATATGAATGCATCATCTGATGCAGCATACCTTATGCGACCAAAGAATTAGGGTCGATTGGTTCTTTTAGAAAATAGTCATCATATGCCGTGGGAGTCGACCTGCAATGTAGTGACATTGGCATGGTAAGTATTTGTAAATTGCAGTACAGGCAGGCACTAATCCGTGCATGCATTTATGAAAATTACCTCTGTTTATGGAGCAGCCGCTCCGAGGTCGAGGCCGAGGGGAAGCGGTTCTCAGATCAATAATGTCCCTTTAAGAATCTAAAAACACAAGGGGATTGTGTATTAGCGAGGACGCGTGGTGTGTCTTATGCCCCGGAAAAATAAAAATTGGTGAATCTCTTACTTGTCTCCAAGGGTTTGGAAGCGAAATGTATCTTCACCGTATTCTGTGAAAAAACGGAAAACAGGCGGGGAACTGATCAATGCCCTGTCTATAGTTATACCAAACAAAGAAGAAACAAATTCGGTTGTGCGCCGTGCGGTGTCTTACCGTGGAATGTGACCCTCAGTACATCGGGTCACCCGTCTGCTTGAAGGGAAAGCGTCTTGATCAAAAATGAATCCTGTGGGGGAGGGAGGGGAACCAAGCGAGTTAATGCCCGGTCACGCCATTGAGAAAGCGCGTGTGTGTGCGCTAGTTGCAAAGCGGGTCTTACCTTAGGTTGTTGGATGACAGCTTTGTATTTTCGAAGTTGGGATGGACACAACAGCTCGCCGCCGCGAGTGAAATAGACTAAGTTGTGTCTGTTGGTCACATGATGTCGGGAGCCAACCAGAGCGAAGGGTCCTCTCGCTAGGGATTGTGGGATATGTAGTTTATAGGGACATTGATTAAAACCGATGAAGGGAAGCCAATTATATTCTAGTGACTTCACTGAGTACATTTAGCCCGTTGTTAACAGTGTTAAATTTCATAATGAGGTAGGCCTCCTTGCGTAGTAGTGCCGCCTCAATGTCCTGTACATACTGTTTAGGATCCGCCCATGTAAGGACCGTCCATTTGAAATCATTTTCCCCATGGTTATGACTTGTGAAATGTTCAACCATGGGTGCAGAGCACACTTTTTTCTTTATTCGAGATCGGTTTTGTGTGATGCGTGAATTTACAGGTTGACAAGTTTTGCCTATGTACACTTTGTCACAGGGACAAACCACGGCATAGATGACATTTTTTGTACGACAATTGGTAAACATCTCATGCTTCCATGTGACCCCGTCATGGTCAAATGTGTTACCTTCCAAGGTAGAGGAACACGATATACAATTGCCACACTTGTGATGCCCGCTTATAGGTTTTAAGTTCCATTGCGAAATCAGATCGCTTTTGGGTTTTGGAATGTAGCTGTCTGCCCTAATCAGTTGTTGACCAATGCTTTTATTTTTGCGCATGGCAAAAATGGGCTTTTGTAGGGGACTTGGTAAATCTTCCAATAAATGCCAATTTTTCAAAATAATGCGTTTAAACTGATTTGTGTGTGATCCGTAAGTTGTGACGCACACCAGCTCAGTCAGTTCATTTTTGTCTTTTTTCACCAGGAGATTCTCCCTAGCGGTGCATCTGGCACGTTTTTTTAGAATGGTTAAGAAGTTTCTTTGGGTAGCTCCTTCTTGCCATTTCTGCGCAAAAATTTGTAGCATGTTGATCAAAGTCAGAAATTTCAGTGCAATTCCTTCTTATTCTTAACAGTTGCCCAAAAGGGAGATTTTCCTTCAGGCACTGTGGGTGCGAGCTTTTAAAGTGAAGGATGGTATTTCCGTCTGTAAGTTTCTTGTGTAAGGTCGTTGTTAGGATATTGTCGCGGACGCCTACAGTGATGTCCAAGAAAGTCATTTTACTTGTGATGGATTCTATAGAGAAACCAATGTCTCTGTGCCTGGAGTTAAGCCAATTATAGAACTGGTCTAGTTCCGTCTGGCTCCCCTGCCACAGGAGCCAGACGTCATCAATGTATCTAAGCCATTGGGTTATATGGCCGACAAATGGATTGTTCTCAAATATGAATCTTTGTTCATATTGTGCCATATAAAGAACCGCCATCTCAGGTGCATATGGACAGCCCATAGCGATGCCTTTTATTTGGATGAAGAACGCGTTCTCAAATTTAAAATAGTTGCTGCGTAATGTAATTTCAGCCAGTGAAAGGATAAAAGAGGTGGGGACCCGGTGCGGTCTTTCTCGTTGTTCAAGGTATATTTCCAAGACCTGCAATGCCTCATCCTGGGGTATTTGGGTGTAAAGTGAGGTGACGTCTAGGGTCACCATCAGCTGAGTGGTTTGAATGAATGATTGTCCCTCTATCTTATTAATGAAATCAGTTGTATCTCTGAGATATGACTTGACCTGCGGTAGAAAGGGTTTGAGAAAAAAATCTATATATTTTGAGACCGGTTCAAGTGCAGAATCGCACCCCGACACAATGGGTCGGCCAGGCGGTGTTTTATCATTTTTGTGGATTTTTGGTAAAAAGTACAGGACAGGCGTCCTTGGTGCTTTCTTGTTCAAGAATTCAAATTCCTTCGGGCCTAGGAATCCCTCATCAAGTCCTGTCTTGGTGATGCTTGCGATTTTGCTTTGTATGGCATGCACAGGATCCTCCTTAATTGGTCTGTACCAATCAGGATTGTTAACATGTGTTGTTCCTTCCTCCAGATACATGGTGCGGGGCCATATCACGACTGCCCCACCCTTGTCTGCTTGTTTTATTAAAATAGACGTATCTGATTTGAGGTTCTGAATGGCAGATGTTAACCCTTTAGACATATTTTTGTGTACAACATTTTTTTGTTTCTCAAGTTTTGAGAGGGAGGAGAGGACGGCTTGTTCAAAGGCCATGACCTGTTTGGGGATGTTTTGGGTCAGAGTAAATCTGGATTTAACCCTAAGCCCTGTGGTTTCTGAATTGGACGTCACTTCGGCATCCGCGAAAAACACCTTCAACCTGATCTTGCGACAAAAATCTAATGCCTCTAATTTCAGTTGGGTGAAGTCCGTTCTTTTGTTGGGGACAAACTTGAGGCCCAGGGATAAGAGTGTGACTTCATCCTGGGTGAGTTGTTTATCTGAAAGATTGACTATGGCTGATTTCTCTAGCTCTTGTAGGTTTTGTTGCGTGTGCGCATCTCCCATGGTTGTTTGAAGCGGACCCGTGACTGTCCGCCTCTGCCTAAAAAAGGAGATGATACAGCAGCCCCTCGTCTTTTAGAATTATCTTGTCGAGACTCAGATGACGAGTCAGACGATGTTGTATCTGAGAAAGTGAGGAACCTATTCCTGGATCTGCCTTGGAATGATGTTAGTGCCCCTCTTGATTCACCTGACGTATAGAAATCCTCTTTCAAGAATGGATAAACTTGTTCCAATTTGAAGGATTTAGAGTCCCTTTCAAATTGTGCTACTTTAGCATTAAGTGTGTTGTCCTTGAAAAGTTGTATTTCTTTTTCAATCTTATCTAAAAGATTCTTGGCTTCAGTTACCGTTTGATTGTCAGATATGGTCTTGATTAACTCCTCAATTTCTTTTTCTTCTTGGCTACAGATACGTTGGGCTGTCTGTATGGTATGGACCATGAGGTCCCTGCTGCATTTAGTATTAATCTGACTGAAACCCTTTTTGTAATCTGTGTCCTCGGTGAAAATCACCGGGATGTTCTTCACCTGGAGTCCCCAAGGGATAGTCCCAGCTTTGAGGTGTTTGAGTAAAAAGTGGCCATGTAGTTCGGTTCGTATGTGTTTTTTTTGAAGATGGGTCAATTTATCTGCCTCATTTTGTTGTTTGGCTGAGGTACTCAATGTTATGTTAGAAAAAGGAGATGATTCAATAAGACTCGCAATGTGGCTCTCCGTAAAGGACAGCGTATCTTTCTCTGCCATGCTATACAGGAGACGTGTCCCCTGCAGTGAAGTGAATCAATTGTTGATAAGGATGACGAGCAGTGTCAATCCCTGCCCACTCGGGTAAAAACCCGCGCTAATAATGCAACAAAAGGAGGGGTTTGGCCCAGTAGGGAAGAGGGTAGGTAGGGCCTATTAATACCAAAAAAGTACGATTTACCTATGCCTCTATGTATATGATTGCAACATTTAATGTGACTCAAAGAGAAAACCACGCTGTTAGTTAACTCAGACAATTGATTTATGTCAATTATTTTTCGAAACTCATAAATTGGCCATGATTTACGACAAGAGAAAAATACATAGTCAACTTTACATTGAACACACAAAACAAGATTTTTGCAAGGGAAAAAGCATAACAAACAACGTGTAAAGCATATTCGTGTGAATTATAGTGAACATATCACCAAAAAGTGCATATACATTGTGAACAGTGATTGAGCAATTGTATCAAAACAGTAAACAATAGACTTTCGTAAATTATAATGAGAAAATGAACAGATTTGGGGGTACGTCTTATTCAATACCTGCCCAACCTCCTGTAACACTATTTGTTGTGGAATTATAATTGTGTGAATACAGGGAAAAACGGGACCCAACATCAATTAGGACATGCCAATAACTTTGGGCGAAACAATGATGCTAAATGCCAACGCGTTTCGAATGCCAATGTGTGAATCATCGGATTCTCATCAGGGCGTGGAGTTTATCCGTTGGTACTGTTTGGGGGAAAAAGGACAAGGAATAGTGATTTAAAAAACTGAACAAATAAAATAAGGAAGCTTTTTCCATATGAATGCATCATCTGATGCAGCATACCTTATGCGACCAAAGAATTAGGGTTGATTGGTTCTTTTAGAAAATAGTCATCATATGCCGTGGGAGTCGACCTGCAATGTAGTGACATTGGCATGGTAAGTATTTGTAAATTGCAGTACAGGCAGGCACTAATCCGTGCATGCATTTATGAAAATTACCTCTGTTTATGGAGCAGCCGCTCCGAGGTCGAGGCCGAGGGGAAGCGGTTCTCAGATCAATAATGTCCCTTTAAGAATCTAAAAACACAAGGGGATTGTGTATTAGCGAGGACGCGTGGTGTGTCTTATGCCCCGGAAAAATAAAAATTGGTGAATCTCTTACTTGTCTCCAAGGGTTTGGAAGGCGAAATGTATCTTCACCGTATTCTGTGAAAAAACGGAAAACAGGCGGGGAACTGATCAATGCCCTGTCTATAGTTATACCAAACAGAGAAGAAACAAATTCGGTTGTGCGCCGTGCGGCGTCTTACCGTGGAATGTGACCCTCAGTACATCGGGTCACCCGTCTGCTTGAAGGGAAAGCGTCTTGATCAAAAATGAATCCTGTGGGGGAGGGAGGGGAACCAAGCGAGTTAATGCCCGGTCACGCCATTGAGAAAGCGCGTGTGTGTGCGCTAGTTGCAAAGCGGGTCTTACCTTAGGTTGTTGGATGACAGCTTTGTATTTTCGAAGTTGGGATGGACACAACAGCTCGTCGCCGCGAGTGAAATAGACTAAGTTGTGTCTGTTGGTCACATGATGTCGGGAGCCAACCCGAGCGAAGGGTCCTCTCGCTAGGGATTGTGGGATATGTAGTTTATAGGGACATTGATTAAAACCGATGAAGGGAAGCCAATTATATTCTAGTGACTTCACTGAGTACATTTAGCCCGTTGTTAACAGTGTTAAATTTCATAATGAGGTAGGCCTCCTTGCGTAGTAGTGCCGCCTCAATGTCCTGTACATACTGTTTAGGATCCGCCCATGTAAGGACCGTCCATTTGAAATCATTTTCCCCATGGTTATGACTTGTGAAATGTTCAACCATGGGTGCAGAGCACACTTTTTTCTTTATTCGAGATCGGTGTTGTGTGATGCGTGAATTTACAGGTTGACAAGTTTTGCCTATGTACACTTTGTCACAGGGACAAACCACGGCATAGATGACATTTTTTGTACGACAATTGGTAAACATCTCATGCTTCCATGTGACCCCGTCATGGTCAAATGTGTTACCTTCCAAGGTAGAGGAACACGATATACAATTGCCACACTTGTGATGCCCGCTTATAGGTTTTAAGTTCCATTGCGAAATCAGATCGCTTTTGGGTTTTGGAATGTAGCTGTCTGCCCTAATCAGTTGTTGACCAATGCTTTTATTTTTGCGCATGGCAAAAATGGGCTTTTGTAGGGGACTTGGTAAATCTTCCAATAAATGCCAATTTTTCAAAATAATGCGTTTAAACTGATTTGTGTGTGATCCGTAAGTTGTGACGCACACCAGCTCAGTCAGTTCATTTTTGTCTTTTTTCACCAGGAGATTCTCCCTAGCGGTGCATCTGGCACGTTTTTTAGAATGGTTAAGAAGTTTCTTTGGGTAGCCCCTTCTTGCCATTTCTGCGCAAAAATTTGTAGCATGTTGATCAAAGTCAGAAATTTCAGTGCAATTCCTTCTTATTCTTAACAGTTGCCCAAAAGGGAGATTTTCCTTCAGGCACTGTGGGTGCGAGCTTTTAAAGTGAAGGATGGTATTTCTGTCTGTAAGTTTCTTGTGTAAGGTCGTTGTTAGGATATTGTCGCGGACGCCTACAGTGATGTCCAAGAAAGTCATTTTACTTGTGCTGGATTCTATAGAGAAACCAATGTCTCTGTGCCTGGAGTTAAGCCAATTATAGAACTGGTCTAGTTCCGTCTGGCTCCCCTGCCACAGGAGCCAGACGTCATCAATGTATCTAAGCCATTGGGTTATATGGCCGACAAATGGATTGTTCTCAAATATGAATCTTTGTTCATATTGTGCCATATAAAGAACTGCCATCTCAGGTGCGTATGGACAGCCCATAGCGATGCCTTTTATTTGGATGAAGAACGCATTCTCAAATTTAAAATAGTTGCTGCGTAATGTAATTTCAGCCAGTGAAAGGATAAAAGAGGTGGGGACCCGGTGCGGTCTTTCTCGTTGTTCAAGGTATATTTCCAAGACCTGCAATGCCTCATCCTGGGGGATTTGGGTGTAAAGTGAGGTGACGTCTAGGGTCACCATCAGCTGAGTGGTTTGATTGAATGATTGTCCCTCTATCTTATTAATGAAATCAGTTGTATCTCTGAGATATGACTTGACCTGCGGTAGAAAGGGTTTGAGAAAAAAATCGATATATTTTGAGACCGGTTCAAGTGCAGAATCGCACCCCGACACAATGGGTCGGCCAGGCGGTGTTTTATCATTTTTGTGGATTTTTGGTAAAAAGTACAGGACAGGCGTCCTTGGTGCTTTCTTGTTCAAGAATTCAAATTCCTTCGGGCCTAGGAATCCCTCATCAAGTCCTGTCTTGGTGATGCTTGCGATTTTGCTTTGTATGGCATGCACAGGATCCTCCTTAATTGGTCTGTACCAATCAGGATTGTTAACATGTGTTGTTCCTTCCTCCAGATACATGGTGCGGGGCCATATCACGACTGCCCCACCCTTGTCTGCTTGTTTTATTAAAATAGACGTATCTGATTTGAGGTTCTGAATGGCAGATGTTAACCCTTTAGACATATTTTTGTGTACAAAATGTATTTGTTTCTCAAGTTTTGAGAGGGAGGAGAGGACGGCTTGTTCAAAGGCCATGACCTGTTTGGGGATGTTTTGGGTCGGAGTAAATCTGGATTTAACCCTAAGCCCTGTGGTTTCTGAATTGGACGTCACTTCGGCATCCGCGAAAAACACCTTCAACCTGATCTTGCGACAAAAATCTAATGCCTCTAATTTCAGTTGGGTGAAGTCCGTTCTTTTGTTGGGGACAAACTTGAGGCCCAGGGATAAGAGTGTGACTTCATCCTGGGTAAGTTGTTTATCTGAAAGATTGACTATGGCTGATTTCTCTAGCTCTTGTAGGTTTTGTTGCGTGTGCGCATCTCCCATGGTTGTTTGAAGCGGACCCGTGACTGTCCGCCTCTGCCTAAAAAAGGAGATGATACAGCAGCCCCTTGTCTTTTAGAATTATCTTGTCGAGACTCAGATGACGAGTCAGACGATGTTGTATCTGAGAAAGTGAGGAACCTATTCCTGGATCTGCCTTGGAATGATGTTAGTGCCCCTCTTGATTCACCTGACGTATAGAAATCCTCTTTCAAGAATGGATAAACTTGTTCCAATTTGAAGGATGTAGAGTCCCTTTCAAATTGTGCTACTTTAGCGTTAAGTGTGTTGTCCTTGAAAAGTTGTATTTCTTTTTCAATCTTATCTAAAAGATTCTTGGCTTCAGTTACCGTTTGATTGTCAGATATGGTCTTGATTAACTCCTCAATTTCTTTTTCTTCTTGGCTACAGATACGTTGGGCTGTCTGTATGGTATGGACCATGAGGTCCCTGCTGCATTTAGTATTAATCTGACTGAAACCCTTTTTGTAATCTGTGTCCTCGGTGAAAATCACTATGGGCTGTCCATACGCACCTGAGGTGGCGGTTCTTTATATGGCACAATATGAACAAAGATTCATATTTGAGAACAATCCATTTGTCGGCCATATAACCCAATGGCTTAGATACATTGATGACGTCTGGCTCCTGTGGCAGGGGAGCCAGACGGAACTAGACCAGTTCTATAATTGGCTTAACTCCAGGCACAGAGACATTGGTTTCTCTATAGAATCCAGCACAAGTAAAATGACTTTCTTGGACATCACTGTAGGCGTCCGCGACAATATCCTAACAACGACCTTACACAAGAAACTTACAGACAGAAATACCATCCTTCACTTTAAAAGCTCGCACCCACAGTGCCTGAAGGAAAATCTCCCTTTTGGGCAACTGTTAAGAATAAGAAGGAATTGCACTGAAATTTCTGACTTTGATCAACATGCTACAAATTTTTGCGCAGAAATGGCAAGAAGGGGCTACCCAAAGAAACTTCTTAACCATTCTAAAAAACGTGCCAGATGCACCGCTAGGGAGAATCTCCTGGTGAAAAAAGACAAAAATGAACTGACTGAGCTGGTGTGCGTCACAACTTACGGATCACACACAAATCAGTTTAAACGCATTATTTTGAAAAATTGGCATTTATTGGAAGATTTACCAAGTCCCCTACAAAAGCCCATTTTTGCCATGCGCAAAAATAAAAGCATTGGTCAACAACTGATTAGGGCAGACAGCTACATTCCAAAACCCAAAAGCGATCTGATTTCGCAATGGAACTTAAAACCTATAAGCGGGCATCACAAGTGTGGCAATTGTATATCGTGTTCCTCTACCTTGGAAGGTAACACATTTGACCATGACGGGGTCACATGGAAGCATGAGATGTTTACCAATTGTCGTACAAAAAATGTCATCTATGCCGTGGTTTGTCCCTGTGACAAAGTGTACATAGGCAAAACTTGTCAACCTGTAAATTCACGCATCACACAACACCGATCTCGAATAAAGAAAAAAGTGTGCTCTGCACCCATGGTTGAACATTTCACAAGTCATAACCATGGGGAAAATGATTTCAAATGGACGGTCCTTACATGGGCGGATCCTAAACAGTATGTACAGGACATTGAGGCGGCACTACTACGCAAGGAGGCCTACCTCATTATGAAATTTAACACTGTTAACAACGGGCTAAATGTACTCAGTGAAGTCACTAGAATATAATTGGCTTCCCTTCATCGGTTTTAATCAATGTCCCTATAAACTACATATCCCACAATCCCTAGCGAGAGGACCCTTCGCTCTGGTTGGCTCCCGACATCATGTGACCAACAGACACAACTTAGTCTATTTCACTCGCGGCGGCGAGCTGTTGTGTCCATCCAAACTTCGAAAATACAAAGCTGTCATCCAACAACCTAAGGTAAGACCCGCTTTGCAACTAGCGCACACACACGCGCTTTCTCAATGGCGTGACCGGGCATTAACTCGCTTGGTTCCCCTCCCTCCCCCACAGGATTTATTTTTGATCAAGACGCTTTCCCTTCAAGCAGACGGGTGACCCGATGTACTGAGGGTCACATTCCACGGTAAGACGCCGCACGGCGCACAACCAAATTTGTTTCTTCTCTGTTTGGTATAACTATAGACAGGGCATTGATCAGTTCCCCGCCTGTTTTCCGTTTTTTCACAGAATACGGTGAAGATACATTTTGCCTTCCAAACCCTTGGAGACAAGTAAGAGATTCACCAATTTTTATTTTTCTGGGGCATAAGACACACCACGCGTCCTCGCTAATACACAATCCCCTTGTGTTTTTAGATTCTTAAAGGGACATTATTGATCTGAGAACCGCTTCCCCTCGGCCTCGACCTCGGAGCGGCTGCTCCATAAACAGAGGTAATTTTCATAAATGCATGCACGGATTAGTGCCTGCCTGTACTGCAATTTACAAATACTTACCATGCCAATGTCACTACATTGCAGGTCGACTCCCACGGCATATGATGACTATTTTCTAAAAGAACCAATCGACCCTAATTCTTTGGTCGCATAAGGTATGCTGCATCAGATGATGCATTCATATTGAAAAAGCTTCCTTATTTTATTTGTTCAGTTTTTTAAATCAAATTCCTTGTCCTTTTCCCCCCAAACAGTACCAACGGATAAACTCAACGCCCTGATGAGAATCCGATGATTCACACATTGGCATTCGAAACGCGTTGGCATTTAGCATCATTGTTTCGCCCAAAGTTATTGGCATGTCCTAATTGATGTTGGGTCCCATTTTTCCCGTTTTTCCCTGTATTCACACAATTATAATTCCACAACAAATAGTGTTACAGGAGGTTGGGCAGGTATTGAATAAGACGTACCCCCAAATCTGTTCATTTTCTCATTATAATTTACGAAAGTCTATTGTTTACTGTTTTGATACAATTGCTCAATCACTGTTCACAATGTATATGCACTTTTTGGTGATATGTTCACTATAATTCACACGAATATGCTTTACACGTTGTTTGTTATGCTTTTTCCCTTGCAAAAATCTTGTTTTGTGTGTTCAATGTAAAGTTGACTATGTATTTTTCTCTTGTCGTAAATCATGGACAATTTATGAGTTTCGAAAAATAATTGACATAAATCAATTGTCTGAGTTAACTAACAGGGTGGTTTTCTCTTTGAGTCACATTAAATGTTGCAATCATATACATAGAGGCATAGGTAAATCGTACTTTTTTGGTATTAATAGGCCCTACCTACCCTCTTCCCTACTGGGCCAAACCCCTCCTTTTGTTGCATTATTAGCGCGGGTTTTTACCCGAGTGGGCAGGGATTGACACTGCTCGTCATCCTTATCAACAATTGATTCACTTCACTGCAGGGGACACGTCTCCTGTATAGCATGGCAGAGAAAGATACGCTGTCCTTTACGGAGAGCCACATTGCGAGTCTTATTGAATCATCTCCTTTTTCTAACATAACATTGAGTACCTCAGCCAAACAACAAAATGAGGCAGATAAATTGACCCGTCTTCAAAAAAAACACATACGAACCGAACTACATGGCCACTTTTTACTCAAACACCTCAAAGCTGGGACTATCCCTTGGGGACTCCAGGTGAAGAACATCCCGGTGATTTTCACCGAGGACACAGATTACAAAAAGGGTTTCAGTCAGATTAATACTAAATGCAGCAGGGACCTCATGGTCCATACCATACAGACAGCCCAACGTATCTGTAGCCAAGAAGAAAAAGAAATTGAGGAGTTAATCAAGACCATATCTGACAATCAAACGGTAACTGAAGCCAAGAATCTTTTAGATAAGATTGAAAAAGAAATACAACTTTTCAAGGACAACACACTTAACGCTAAAGTAGCACAATTTGAAAGGGACTCTAAATCCTTCAAATTGGAACAAGTTAATCCATTCTTGAAAGAGGATTTCTATACGTCAGGTGAATCAAGAGGGGCACTAACATCATTCCAAGGCAGATCCAGGAATAGGTTCCTCACTTTCTCAGATACAACATTGTCTGACTCGTCATCTGAGTCTCGACAAGATAATTCTAAAAGACGAGGGGCTGCTGTATCATCTCCTTTTTTAGGCAGAGGCGGACAGTCACGGGTCCGCTTCAAACGACCATGGGAGATGCGCACACGCAACAAAACCTACAAGAGCTAGAGAAATCAGCCATAGTCAATATTTCAGATAAACAACTCACCCAGGATGAAGTCACACTCTTATCCCTGGGCCTCAAGTTTGTCCCTAACAAAAGAACGGACTTCACCCAACTGAAATTAGAGGCATTAGATTTTTGTCGCAAGATCAGGTTGAAGGTGTTTTTCGCGGATGCCGAAGTGACGTCCAATTCAGAAACCACAGGGCTTAGGGTTAAATCCAGATTTACTCCGACCCAAAACATCCCCAAACAGGTCATGGCCTTTGAACAAGCCGTCCTCTCCTCCCTCTCAAAACTTGAGAAACAAAAAAAATTTTGTACACAAAAATATGTCTAAAGGGTTAACATCTGCCATTCAGAACCTCAAATCAGATACGTCTATTTTAATAAAACAAGCAGACAAGGGTGGGGCAGTCGTGATATGGCCCGCACCATGTATCTGGAGGAAGGAACAACACATGTTAACAATCCTGATTGGTACAGACCAATTAAGGAGGATCCTGTGCATGCCATACAAAGCAAAATCGCAAGCATCACCAAGACAGGACTTGATGAGGGATTCCTAGGCCGGAAGGAATTTGAATTCTTGAACAAGAAAGCACCAAGGACGCCTGTCCTGTACTTTTTACCAAAAATCCACAAAAATGATAAAACACCGCCTGGCCGACCCATTGTGTCGGGGTGCGATTCTGCACTTGCACCGGTCTCAAAATATATAGATTTTTTTCTCAAACCCTTTCTACCGCAGGTCAAGTCATATCTCAGAGATACAACTGATTTCATTAATAAGATAGAGGGACAATCATTCAATCAAACCACTCAGCTGATGGTGACCCTAGACGTCGCCTCACTTTACACCCAAATCCCCCAGGATGAGGCATTGCAGGTCTTGGAAATATACCTTGAACAACGAGAAAGACCGCACCGGGTCCCCACCTCTTTTATCCTTTCACTGGCTGAAATTACATTACGCAGCAACTATTTTAAATTTGAGAATGCGTTCTTCATCCAAATAAAAGGCATCGCTATGGGCTGTCCATACGCACCTGAGATGGCGGTTCTTTATATGGCACAATATGAACAAAGATTCATATTTGAGAACAATCCATTTGTCGGCCATATAACCCAATGGCTTAGATACATTGATGACGTCTGGCTCCTGTGGCAGGGGAGCCAGACGGAACTAGACCAGTTCTATAATTGGCTTAACTCCAGGCACAGAGACATTGGTTTCTCTATAGAATCCAGCACAAGTAAAATGACTTTCTTGGACATCACTGTAGGCGTCCGCGACAATATCCTAACAACGACCTTACACAAGAAACTTACAGACAGAAATACCATCCTTCACTTTAAAAGCTCGCACCCACAGTGCCTGAAGGAAAATCTCCCTTTTGGGCAACTGTTAAGAATAAGAAGGAATTGCACTGAAATTTCTGACTTTGATCAACATGCTACAAATTTTTGCGAAGAAATGGCAAGAAGGGGCTACCCAAAGAAACTTCTTAACCATTCTAAAAAACGTGCCAGATGCACCGCTAGGGAGAATCTCCTGGTGAAAAAAGACAAAAATGAACTGACTGAGCTGGTGTGCGTCACAACTTACGGATCACACACAAATCAGTTTAAACGCATTATTTTGAAAAATTGGCATTTATTGGAAGATTTACCAAGTCCCCTACAAAAGCCCATTTTTGCCATGCGCAAAAATAAAAGCATTGGTCAACAAATGATTAGGGCAGACAGCTACATTCCAAAACCCAAAAGCGATCTGATTTCGCAATGGAACTTAAAACCTATAAGCGGGCATCACAAGTGTGGCAATTGTATATCGTGTTCCTCTACCTTGGAAGGTAACACATTTGACCATGACAGGGTCACATGGAAGCATGAGATGTTTACCAATTGTCGTACAAAAAATGTCATCTATGCCGTGGCTTGTCCCTGTGACAAAGTGTACATAGGCAAAACTTGTCAACCTGTAAATTCACGCATCACACAACACCGATCTCGAATAAAGAAAAAAGTGTGCTCTGCACCCATGGTTGAACATTTCACAAGTCATAACCATGGGGAAAATGATTTCAAATGGACGGTCCTTACATGGGCGGATCCTAAACAGTATGTACAGGACATTGAGGCGGCACTACTACGCAAGGAGGCCTACCTCATTATGAAATTTAACACTGTTAACAACGGGCTAAATGTACTCAGTGAAGTCACTAGAATATAATTGGCTTCCCTTCATCGGTTTTAATCAATGTCCCTATAAACTACATATCCCACAATCCCTAGCGAGAGGACCCTTCGCTCTGGTTGGCTCCCGACATCATGTGACCAACAGACACAACTTAGTCTATTTCACTCGCGGCGGCGAGCTGTTGTGTCCATCCCAACTTCGAAAATACAAAGCTGTCATCCAACAACCTAAGGTAAGACCCGCTTTGCAACTAGCGCACACACACGCGCTTTCTCAATGGCGTGACCGGGCATTAACTCGCTTGGTTCCCCTCCCTCCCCCACAGGATTCATTTTTGATCAAGACGCTTTCCCTTCAAGCAGACGGGTGACCCGATGTACTGAGGGTCACATTCCACGGTAAGACGCCGCACGGCGCACAACCGAATTTGTTTCTTCTTTGTTTGGTATAACTATAGACAGGGCATTGATCAGTTCCCCGCCTGTTTTCCGTTTTTTCACAGAATACGGTGAAGATACATTTCGCTTCCAAACCCTTGGAGACAAGTAAGAGATTCACCAATTTTTATTTTTCCGGGGCATAAGACACACCACGCGTCCTCGCTAATACACAATCCCCTTGTGTTTTTAGATTCTTAAAGGGACATTATTGATCTGAGAACCGCTTCCCCTCGGCCTCGACCTCGGAGCGGCTGCTCCATAAACAGAGGTAATTTTCATAAATGCATGCACGGATTAGTGCCTGCCTGTACTGCAATTTACAAATACTTACCATGCCAATGTCACTACATTGCAGGTCGACTCCCACGGCATATGATGACTATTTTCTAAAAGAACCAATCGACCCTAATTCTTTGGTCGCATAAGGTATGCTGCATCAGATGATGCATTCATATGGAAAAAGCTTCCTTATTTTATTTGTTCAGTTTTTTAAATCAAATTCCTTGTCCTTTTTCCCCCAAACAGTTCCAACGGATAAACTCAACGCCCTGATGAGAATCCGATGATTCACACATTGGCATTCGAAACGCGTTGGCATTTAGCATCATTGTTTCGCCCAAAGTTATTGGCATGTCCTAATTGATGTTGGGTCCCGTTTTTCCCTGTATTCACACAATTATAATTCCACAACAAATAGTGTTACAGGAGGTTGGGCAGGTATTGAATAAGACGTACCCCCAAATCTGTTCATTTTCTCATTATAATTTACGAAAGTCTATTGTTTACTGTTTTGATACAATTGCTCAATCACTGTTCACAATGTATATGCACTTTTTGGTGATATGTTCACTATAATTCACACGAATATGCTTTACACGTTGTTTGTTATGCTTTTTCCCTTGCAAAAATCTTGTTTTGTGTGTTCAATGTAAAGTTGACTATGTATTTTTCTCTTGTCGTAAATCATGGACAATTTATGAGTTTCGAAAAATAATTGACATAAATCAATTGTCTGAGTTAACTAACAGCGTGGTTTTCTCTTTGAGTCACATTAAATGTTGCAATCATATACATAGAGGCATAGGTAAATCGTACTTTTTTGGTATTAATAGGCCCTACCTACCCTCTTCCCTACTGGGCCAAACCCCTCCTTTTGTTGCATTAATCAACTCTGTGGCATCAGTTGGTCCTTCCCTGCCGTATAATTCCAGTCGCCTTGCTTATGGTTAATATCTGTCACCAAGAAATATATCACAATTTAATGACACATGCAAATATCCTATTAGCCACTGTACAAACCAAACCTGCACGAAAATGTACACATTTATAGCATGTCATTTATCTGTTGTGTGCTTGAAAATGCTACACACATTGATCAATATTGTTAAAAAGGAATATATTGCTTCATATCACTAATTGTTTCTTGAGGATGGAAACACATTTGTGAAGGAGTTGCACTAATAAACGGTACTGACATTGCCCCAAAAACACACAATCCACACCAGGTCTAACAGATTTGTGCTAATGGTACTTCACTCAATTGTTTAAAGTATCCCTGCTACCTCTTTTCACAAAAATACGTCTTTAGGATGTTCCTCCTGCCAATACTTCTAGCAAAAGATTAGAACATTCTGCATCTTCCCAGAGACCTCTCTTTTAACATGAGTTTTAAATCATAATTCATAAACCTACGTCTTTTCAAATTTTTCTAAATTTGGGGAGTTTTTAAATAATTTACCAGACACTCTAGCTAGCCTCATGGGGAAGAAAGCACATATAACTATCTTAGGAGACCTACATTTTCACCTCGAGCACAAGAATCACATGAACGTTAGGAGGCTTTTGCATGTTCTTGAGGGATTACCACTAATCCAATTGATATCATCCGCCACACATATTAAGGGGCACATATTGGATACAATAATCTCTAACAACCCCAAAATTGCAGCAGCTCCCCCAGTACCCTTGCCAGACCACTTCCTCATTCCTTTCACCCTTAGCATGAGAGAAGTTGGAAAGAAAACTCTGCAACACGCAGGGACCAGGGGCGGTGGGTGACATTTCAAAGCAGTGGTGCGCAAAGTTATTAGCATACAGCACTGTAGTGAGCGAGTGCAGCGAGCGAGCCTGAACCCCAAATGGAGGGTTTGGGGGGGTTACCCCCCCCAAGAAAAGTTTGGAAAAAAAGAAGAAAAATCGTGCATTTTCAAACAAATTTGAGAAAGCAGGAAGGTTAATAAAGCAATTGTGAAAGTGCAGTTATGCTTATTCAGTATAACCACAGAATGACCATGCAAGGTTCTACAGCATATTCTAAAGCAGAACAAAACAAAACGCCCACTCTGCGACTTTTCCCACTTTCACTGAGCTATGATTGACTCTCTGCCCTCTTGCACTCTATGGCACCCATGCCCTGTGCACCATCTACCACTGCGTCACACTCCCCCATGCACATACCACACGGTTTGTACTTGTAACCCCATCTTCGAGCCTTCATCCACTTTTTTTGTTGTTGCAGTTTTTATATAGCGCAAACTCGATCAGAAGGTATTGCAGCCCTTTACATGAACACCAATAACAATACACATCATTTTTGATAAACACGGGGAGATTAAGTAATTTGCCCAGAATCACAGCTAGTTGAGCCGAAGCCGAGACCCAAACCTGATTCCCAAGCTCCAAGGTCGGTAGGACATCCTGTCCCGTCACTCCCTCTGTGCCCTCGATCATTCTATATCCGCCAGGTGCAAGATCACACAATCTATGACCTTAAGTTAACCCCTTCTGTCCCAGCACCTTGTCTGCCCCCACCAATGCTGTGCCCATCTCCCCCATGCTTTAATGACCCCGGTCCGCACGCTAGGAACTTTGAAAAATATAGCACTTGGGCTTGATGTCAATACCCTCCTCTTGGACTTCATGGTCTGGTGCAGCTCATACTTCTCACTGATGACACCACCCCTGCCAGCTCTCCACAAGCTTTAGATCTTTTTTTTAAAGCTACAAAAATATTAGGTGTAATCCATTCACACAGTATTGCCGTATTCCTTACCAATCCACTTCATCACAAAACTGTTACCACAAAACATTTCTGCACACCTCTAGTCTTGAATTTGCTAACGTTATAACAACCATTCAGTGGCACTGAGTGACCCTTTGCTCTTTTATGCGGAGCACCTCAAAGTGAAACTTATACGTGCTGGTATTGATTCACTTATCAGGCTGTCTGCGCCCATCCTATTCCAGTGTGACATTAGCACACACTCCACATCGGCGGGGGAGAGGCGGATCGGGGGGTGGAATTGATGGGTGAAATAGCGCGTAAATGCATTTCAGTGGATCGGGATTATATTGGTTTTGTGAATGGGTTTATGCGTAGATGGATGAGTGGTACATGAGTAAGTGATTCGATAGGCGAATAAGCAGATAGGTGGATTAGTGGATCGAAGGATGGGTGAATGGGCTGATGGGTGGCTTAGTAGATGCCTGAGTGGATAAATGGAAGGGTTGATACATGGGTTGATGAATCAGTAACTGGGTGGATGAATGAGGTGAGTGGATGATTGAAATGGTGAGTGACTGTGCAGATTGACACCTGCATCAGACTTCTCACAAAGCTTTATCACAAGATCTTATACTTGTGTTCCGCAGCAGGAGAGCAGCAGGGTCAGTGAAGCCAAATCATATGGTGAACCCCCAAATCATAGCAGCCTAAATTTGTAAATGTTATGCCGGGTCACTCCTGGTAAGGAACTTTACTCTGCCTGTTGTTGCTTTGCAGAAGCAGTGCTGCACATTGTGGCTGAAGTAGCAGGGGCCAGTGATCTTTAAGCTAAGCACAACTGAGGTTGAAAGATAACACCACACATCAAGGGGCATGATTGTTGCCCTCTGACCCCTCCCCCCCAGTTTGACCCTCAAGCCCCAGCCATGAATAGAATGTATATGTTATAGACGTCATTAAAAATCATAGTGTGTCGTTAAAACAAAGCTGAGAATGCAAAATTGCATATTTTTCACAAACTGCCAGCCTCAATTTAGCGCAGAATATCCACTTAAAAGTATACACATATACCTGTTATAATAACATTTTCAAAAATCCACAATATTAAATAAACGTGAACTGGTATGTAAACAGCCAGAGAACATTTTCACAAAATCAATGTTTTTATTCAAAGCCAAAACACACAAAAATGCAGGACAATAACAGTCTTGTTAATTCTCTCCTAAATTTCAAAATTCTGGGCTAGCACAAAAAGTTAATCGTTCTCCGCTTCATACTCTCAAAACTGGAAGAGCAACGAGAAATTACGGAGGCATATTTACTGTCAATTTCTTACAACGTGGTGTATTCTATGTCTTATGTAATGCAACATGAAAACATTACCTCAGACTTTTCTCGCATCTTCCTTCCATGTGACCAGCATCCTGGAAGCCAGCCGCCTTCTGCTGTTTGCGTTCAGTTTAAGGCCAAGTCAACAGTACACCATGTCTTCCAAAGGTGAAAAAGAACAGCTTGTGAAATAAAGGGTGTATGGAGCGAGACTTTCCACGTCAATTCCATTTTCAATCACATCATCTCTGAAGAAGATATTGGACTAGTTATATAATATGTGTAAGAGCTTTCCCCAGTACAAAATCGACGCAGTAGCACAGGTTTCTGCTAGTTTGGGGCCCTTCACGCGATTATCTTCCTTGACAGGATGTCCCACCCCCACCACGCGCAGCATCCAATGATGGATGCTGCGCAGTGGACCAGCCAATCCTGGCGCTGCATGCAGCGCCAGGATTGTCTAGGGGGTCACATTTGCTGCTCGCCCTGTCGCCCTTTGGAAACCCGGGCTGTGGCAGCAAACAAGCACCCCTGGGTCCCACTGGGGAACTTACAGTGCGCATGCTTGAGAAAGTTGCCAACTTTCCCAAGCATGCGCACTGTAAGTTCCCCAGCAGGACTGTCACTGCGCACTACGGTCTGCTGCAGCCTGAGTGTGGACTGTCACTCAAGCTGCAGCAGGCCACCCCCCCTCCCTGCGCAATTCCCGCGGCGGCTTTTATTTAGAAGATATATTAGGATTGCGGCCGGCGGCCATGATGCGGGCACGGCTACGCCCCTACGCCCCAATGGACGCACCGCGGCTGGCAGAGACTACTCAGAGGAGGAACTAGTCAATGCTTAACTCAGAGGCTTGGGGGGAATGCTTAATCTCCTCAGCTCCCAGGATCCAAGGAAAGGTTGAAGAAGCATACTCCTGCTGAGAAATCTGGGTTACTCACTCATTGGATAGGGTGGTCCAAAAAACGATGACTCTCAAACCAAAAACACCAGCTAATAAGGCGCCTTGGTTTAATGCGCAATTGGCATCAATAAAGAAAAACTGTAAAAAATTGCAAAGGGAATGGAGGAAGAACTACAATGCTAAACTCAAAGCTCCCTATGAGGTAGCCATTAGGCTGTACCATAGCAATATTAAAGATGCCCAGGTGAAGTTTTTTGAGTTAAAGATCAATCAAGCACAAAACTCATCTAAGGAACTCTTCAAGGTTGTCAGTTCTCTAACCTTCCTAAAAGACAATACCCATTTCCCGCAGTCCTCGGAAGAGAAATGTAATAACTTAGCTTCTTTGCTTTCCAAAAAAGTCATGGATCGGGAAGGGCACCTCCACATGCCAGGCTGAGAATGGAACTACTATTTTGCAGGGAGGAGATCAGGGGTGGAGCCCCACCCTTCCGGCCCTTACCTGCTTCCCATCTACCAACACAAATGGTGAGATTGCCGATGGAGAAAATCAAATCGGGCTCCCCATTAGACCCAGCCCCACTACACATGCTTGCTACCATCATTGGTCGAAATCATGAATCACTCTTTAGAGGCTGGCGAAGTTCCAAAACACTGGAAACACACAATAATTAGATCCCTATTAAAAAAAGATAATATGTACCCTGTACAGTTAGGAAACTACCGACCTATCTAACTTCTACCATTAATTGGCAAATTAACAGAGAAATATGTTAACGGAGCATTAACAGAGTTCCTTGAGACTAATTGTTGTTTCCACCCCACTCAGATGGGCTTTCGGGCGCAACACAGTATGGAATCAGCTCTGCTTGTTGGGGCGGATTAACTAAAAATGACCCTGGATCAAGGGAGCTCAGCTGCTATATTTCTCCTCGATCTCAGCGTGACATTTGACACGTGGACCACTCGATCCTATGAAAGAGGCTGTGGGAAAGGGGCATCCAAGACAAAGAGCTGGAGTGGCTGTCCTCCTTTTAGGAGGGCAGAACCTTTCAAGGCATGGAATCTAATCTTCTTTTTAATCCACTGCAATTGGCCTGCGTGGTGCCATAGAGCTCCTCGCTTAGCCCCACATTGTTTAATGTCTACTTAGGGCCGCTGGCACAGATCATCCAGAAATTCGGTATCCCTATGATATCGTACGCAGATGATACACTATTGGTGGTCTCTTACCCTAACACCATGGGCGATGTGGACTGTATAGCGCCTTGCCTGGAAAGAGTGGTGGAATGGATGACAAGCACCTGTCTGAAGCTGGATGGGGATAAAACCAAGCTCATGGTGTTTGGACATAATGCGGTCCCCAGGCCTATGATCAGCTGGCCTTTATGTCTAGGTAATCCACCAATCCCGAATACGACAATCAAAAATCTCAGCTTCTGGCTCAATAAGGAGCTAACTATAGAAACCCTCGCGAAAAAACTTACAGGGACTTGTTTTGGGCTGCTTAGAATGCTTCATAAAATCCTGAAGCGCATTCCCTCGCAGCTCGGAAAGACAGTAATCCATGTGTTGGTTACATCACCCTTGGACTATGGAAGTTTCCTCTATCGGGGGGCACCACAATATGTCATAGAAAGACCAGATTGTACAGAACATCACAGTTACACTGCTGTGTAAAGCCCCATACAGGAAGCCATGGGAAAGCACCTAAAAGCCCTACACTGGCTGCCGATTGAGGCGAGAGTCAAATTCAAGCCACTGTGCTTACCACACAAGGCCATACATGGCAAGGGCCCCAGTAAAATCAGAGATCTGGTAAGCCTGTATGCCATGAACAGAAGCCTTCGCTCTGAAACTGAACGTCTACTAAACACAACCAGAATCAAAAGAGCCAGATGGGGTGGCAGATCTTTTACACACCTGGCACCCAAGCTGTAAACTCTCTGCTGAGGGAGTGCAGATTTGTGGAAGCCGAATCCATCTTTTGGAAAAGGTGAAGACCTGGCTCTTTACTCAATACCATTAACCTCCCTTAGCCTCAGTATCGGATTGCTCCGCTAGCATTGGGGTGCCCTCGGGCAGCCCTGCGCTCTATAAGTCCCCTAAATAAATAAATAATTGTGATCTCTGACTCTTTTGCCTGAAGTTACCCAGCGAAATTAATCCTGTGTCAGCATTTGTGTTTGGTCTCAGTGGCCACTCCACCTTTGCTAAATATTTTAAGTCCCTTTCAGACTGATTCATTGAATAGACCTGGTTTGTCCGCTGGTATAGACTCCGGTGATGCAGTGAGCTTGCACGCGTTTGGCATAATGAGAAATTTCTGGCACTCCCACACACCTATCTTGTCTCATTAGGTGACCCCCTGCCATCCAAGTTTGTAAACTGTGTTCAGTCTCCAGTGCTCCAGGATTAAACGGCAAAATAGTATTTTTCAGTCTAGATGAAAGTACAGTTTTCCCAGTTATTAATCGATTGCCAGATTGCTTCTTGAAGTGCCACAATTGTGATGGTATTCAACACAACGGTTTCTAGATAGTGTCATCTAATGGATTGAGCTTTGGTTTTGTTACCACTGACAAGAGCAGTAACAATGTCTGTTTGTTTGTTTATTGAGTTTTATATAGTGCTGGCTAAACCCGAAGGAATCAGAGCGCTTTACATGAAGTACCACAAAGTTACAAATGCATTTACCTCGTACCACAAGAAGGACCTTTTCTGAGTAAAATTCTACCTTCAGGACAAATTTGTCTTCATTCCGTTCAGCAGCTTAAGCTATTTAGGGGAACAAAAATCACTATTGGACTTAAAATAGGAAATGCTTTGAGATTAATAATTTTGTCCCACCAGTCGATTTGTACGAAATTTGAAATGACTAGTTTGAGCTTGAAAAGTGAAGCACCTGCAAAGTTTTGTGTAGCTTCTTCAAACATCAGTGTTATTATCAACGTGTCACGAAAGATTGAAAATGCTTCTATATGTTCTATTTTTGTGCATTTCCTAAAACTCATTCTGCATGTGTTCCTGCACTATGAACCACAGGTGGCTTTCATTAGGAATGTCACAAAATGTCTATAGAGTTCAAGCATTTTCTGGAAAAAAACTGAATTAGATGAAGTAGCACAGGGCTAATGGTTTTCCTGGTAATTCACTCATACCAAATGTTCCAGACCGCTGAGCTCCCCCTCTACAGAAAATGCCGAGCTCTGCATGACTGTGTCAATGAGAAGTAAGGCAATACCTCTTCCTTTTTGTTTGGCTCCCCTGCATTAGCAGTCAACAGTGCAGATCATCCAGAGGCCATCAGGACACAGAATTTATAGTCCTGGGCTTTTATTTGACAAATTAGTGCCTTCTGGGAGTTGTCTTTCTGTGCTTCTAATGAACCATTTAAGCTAAAGTACCCAGGGACATATTTACAAGCCCCTTTCGCTACCTAGCAGTACGTCACTATTTGTGACGTACTGCTGACGTATTTTACTGCTCCATATTTACAAGGACAGGAAAAACCAACCTGCGTGGCTTTTCGTGTCCTTGGAAATACGGCCCCTTTACAGGCAGCACTTTGCGTTTAAGGGGTGTTCCATGGGTGGTGCTGTGGGTGTTCCCCTGCAACACCCATGGAACAAGACGCATTTCCAGATTTACGAGGAATCGTAAGTCTGGAAATGCGTCTGAATGCTACGCCTCCCAAGTGGAGGCGTAGGGAGGCACAACGAGGAGAATTTTTTTCATTTCTACTCGTTTTTTCCTCTTTCAATGTGTGCTGCATTCTACAGCACACATTGAAAGAGGAAAATGCCTGTAGTGATTGTTTTTGTGCAGGAAGGTGCCTTGCACAAAACAATCTCCCCATGATGCAGATATCCTTGCACCATGGTAAAAGAGTGCCTGCGTAGGCGCATGGCAGCTGTTTGTGTGCCAGCGAAGGGCAGAGCACAGGAATGCTACATATTATTGTAAATAAGTCACATTCCTGTGCTTTGGAAGTGCTACAGCGTTGGGCAGCTAAAGGGCTTGCGTTGCCACGCTGCGGCACTTCCTCATAAATCTGCCCCCCAATATCCATGAATTATTAAAAGACAAGGCCTTAATTTAAGACATGGAGCCCTTCTTACAAACAGCAATGAATCTACTAAGACTGAATATTTCATCCAGCCCAGGCTCTTGCTTTACTGTCTGTGACTTGTAGTCCTGTTTATCACATCTTAACATCAGAGGTACAATTAGCAAGGTGGGATGAACTATTCATGCAAAAATCTGAGAAACATGAGAGGTGCATTTGTCCCAACAAAATCCAGTAAAAACATAATTCAATGTCCACATGTTCTGGCTCTTTAAAGCTCTGCATTTGGGCATTTGATATACTTCTGTGGAAAACAATTGGAGTTTTCAGATGCATCTTAGAACTGCTTATTGGAGCCCAAGGTACTTTTGATTCCAGCTGTCATTATATATTTATATCATGGACTGGTTAATTTGCAAAAAGACCTTGAACACCTGCAAAAACTGGCTCCATTTTATCTCTGGCACCTTAAGCTATTCCTGGCTATTTAAAGTCCGCAGTAGTATTGATAACGCTCAATAAAATGCGAAAAAGGAAGAAAAAGATAATATTTCGCTGTTTCAGCTAATTAACGCAGATAAAGCCCATAGCTGCCAAGTAGCTCATGTCATGCGCTTCACGTTAGCACCACCTGGATTTTTTTGTCAAGAGAGATATACATGCTGGGATCTTAAGTATCTCCTCTGCCACTGTGAGAATAGTTTAAATCTCTGATGTGATGAATATAACACTAGCTGAAGATGAAACACATGACCTGGAGGACACATTTGGCAGCTCAACAAAAGTTTCCCTTTGTTTTCTGGTAAATGCTGTACATTATGATTTCATCAACTTGCAAAAAGCGTTCACTATGGTTGGTGCAGCTGGTGATGATGTTTCTCTGCATTCCTGGACACGTGTTTCTGAGCGATTGCAGGATCAGCAGGAAGTAGCAGACCTCCTTAAGGGCTGCTTGAAATGCTGCTTGTGTTTCATCAGATCAGTATGGCCGGGATGCCCGTCACCCCCTCCCAACACAATCCCCAAGGATGGGAAGTCGGACGCAGGCTTGAACTTTTGGAAGGCGGGAGGGAGTCACCCTCCCGGCCGTATTTATTAAAATATGAAACAAAATTTAAAACATTAAATAAAAGTTTCATAATCATGTACAATTTTACATTTATTACATTTCGATGAAGACATGTTCTTTGGCTAACCTTAACAGATCTCTAATACAAAGGTTTCCTAGCCGAGTCTAACATCCTGCAAAAGCATACATTCTAAATTAAAATTGTATATCCTAACATTAAGGGCCAACGGCAAGGTCTTAACCGGTGTCAGATCCCTACTACCAAAACTCTCGCCCTCACGGTGTGAGTGGCGCATGCGCAGAGGACTGTACCCTCATTGCCAACTGTAATTTCCCTTGTCGTGGTGGGGGCCCCCTTTCCACTCGACGCCATCTTAAAGGTCGTCCGAGTTCCCGTGTGAGGTATCTGTAGGAAGGACAGAGTGGACTCCCCCCCCCCATCCCCACACTCTCCATCCGCCGTCGCGGATATCCGGCCCCCGGGAAATTAGTAGGAGGGGCATATAGCTGACTCCTCCCCTGGGAGGGGCCTATGGCCGTCTCCCCTTAGGCGACCCATCCTTAGTGGGTGCCGCCTCCCCGTGGGAGGGGCCAATGGCCGCCTCCCCCCGGGCGCTCCCATCCATTCTGGGTGGCGCCCCCCTCTAGGGACCTTGAAATTACTGCTCACCGATCATGACCTTACCGCCCGACCAAAAAATAAATACGACAGTTGTTTACCTACTAAGGAAGGAAGAAATTCATCATACCTAATTGCATCAAAACTGTTTACTCCTATAAAGAAAAAACAGTATCCTACAGACAGAAGTCACACCCTCAACTAAAACATTCCTTTACTTTTCTACAAAGGAAAAAAAGGGGCCTAACTCAGCAAAACTTTATTACAAAACAAACATTGCCATAAGGGGCTGGTGGGTGGGTCAAAATTGCTTCTTGTTCCGTCGAGGGCTCACGAGCAACGAGTGGGTGAAGCCTTCAGAGCACAGGAACAAGAGGACGCTTCTTCGGATTTCCGCTCTATTTATTCTTCTGCGGGAGGGCGTGTACCCTCCTCCGGAACGCCTACTGGGCGTGGTCATCGGTGTAGGTGTCTAGGACAACCCCTCTTGGGCGGGAAAAGGCGCGCCCCGGCTACGCCGCTTCGGGCATACCAGCCGAGACACGCCCCCGCCCAAAATGGTTTCCCGGGAGGATCGGGGCACCCAACCATACGTTCGGGGGGACCGAGTGGTCGCCCCTTTCCATATGACTGGGATGCCCGTCACCCCCTCCCAACACAATCTCCAAGGATGGGAAGTCGGACGCAGGCTTGAACTTTTGGAAGGCGGGAGGGAGTCACCCTCCCGGCCGTATTTATTAAAATATGAAACAAAATTTAAAACATTAAATAAAAGTTTCATAATCATGTACAATTTTACATTTATTACATTTCGATGAAGACATGTTCTTTGGCTAACCTTAACAGATCTCTAATACAAAGGTTTCCTAGCCGAGTCTAACATCCTGCAAAAGCATACATTCTAAATTAAAATTGTACATCCTAGCATTAAGGGCCAACGGCAAGGTCTTAACCGGTGTCAGATCCCTACTACCAAAACTCTCGCCCTCACGGTGTGAGTGGCGCATGCGCAGAGGACTGTACCCTCATTGCCAACTGTAATTTCCCTTGTCATGGTGGGGGCCCCCTTTCCACTCGACGCCATCTTAAAGGTCGTCCGAGTTCCCGTGTGAGGTATCTGTAGGAAGGACAGCGTGGACTCCCCCCCCATCCCCACACTCTCTATCCGCCGTCGCGGATATCCGGCCCCCGGGAAATTAGTAGGAGGGGCATATAGCTGACTCCTCCCCTGGGAGGGGCCTATGGCCGTCTCCCCTTAGGCGACCCATCCTTAGTGGGTGCCGCCTCCCCATGGGAGGGGCCAATGGCCACCTCCCCCCGGGCGCTCCCATCCATTCTGGGTGGCGCCCCCCTCTAGGGACCTTGAAATTACTGCTCACCGATCATGACCTTACCGCCACAGGCCGGATAGTTGACCGACTATCCGGCCCCCCCAACTCCTCCTAAAGGTCATGCTTCCTCAAACCCCTTAGCCATGCTATGAAGTCTCCTATGAGTAAAACATTCCCCTCCCGGGACAGGTGAACCCCATCATTCAGATACATGTGATCACCCCGAATACACCCATGAGGAATGCTATGCAACTGCGCAGAGCGAAACAATCTACCAATTTTATTGTTTACCTTCTTCACCGAATGGTTCAGTGCAGACACCGAAAGGCCCCCCCGCCATACTTTCCTGGGAATCATGTGGGACCAGGCAATCGTGCACCCCGGGATTCTTTTTGCCAACCAGCTAACAGCAGACAAAACTTGTTCAAACAACACTCGTCTACCCAGTGTCACCAAGTCATTGCCCCCCAGGTGTACTATGACTACAGATGGCGGTGACCTTTGTCGCCCTAAGAGACCCTCAACAAATGATTCGAATTGGTCAAAACAGAGCCCGCCCTTCCCATGGAAGGTCACTCTGTACCCGTATTCCCCAGCTGCGCGAGTCGCGTCACCTGCTTTGAATACGTCCCCGGCGCGCCTCACGTATGAGTGGCCCACGACCCATACCACTCTCTCTCTAGACGGTGATCCATGACTGCTGGTCTCCTGGTACTGGGTCGACTGCAAATTCCGCCCCGCGTGATAGGCTCGCGAAACTGTAATTCAAACAAAAGACAAGAAGCGTGAGTGCATGTCAATTGACTTTACAACATGTGCAATCGCACATACCTTCTGAAGCAATTCGAGGACCATCGTCCCAACTGTTTCACTTCATCCGCACTCTGACCCCTGGCTGTAGCCTCAGTAGCAGCCCCTATCCTAAAGGAGTGGGTCCCGAAATCGCCCGGATCCATGCCCGCAGCAGCGATTGTCAGTGCTAGCACCCTCTGGAACTGAAACCTCGTCAGTGGGGTGCCATCATTGTGCCTCAGCAAACTCCCCCCCCATGTATCCGCCCTTAGTGGCAAGTATTCCTCTGTACACATTATCGGGCACGTGGGGGACCCTCGCACGCGCTGCACAACAACACTATTTCCCGTAGCCCCCTGGTCGGTCTTGGACCTGGCTATCGTGACTACCATCGAATCACCCCTAATTAGGATGTGATCCCTGCACAAGCCTCCCTCAATGTCTTTCTTATTCCTTGCGACCAGTTCGCTCACCCGCATAGCCCCATGGAACGCTAATGCGAAAGCTGCCCGGAACAGAACTGCTTCGTACTGGGAAGAGCATGTCTCGACTAGTTTCGCCATGAGTATGGACAACCTTTCCAAGCCAATCGGGCGCCTCTCATCTTGCTTGCGACCCTCGAGGCGCTGCCAGCCGCGAAGGGCTTTTTTCACCAAAAAGGAACCTGTTGGGTCTTTTATGCCATGCACCTGCACCATGAATGAAATGGCCGCCCTATGCCTATTGGCCGTTGCCGCTGATCGGCCTTCTCTGTGTAGTGCTACCAAGAACCCCAGGAAGGATTCCTCCTGACCCCAGTTCTGATTCCCTGTCGGACCCAAAAATGTGCAATAGGAACGAAACGCTCCTTCGTATGCTTTCCTCGTCCTGGGGGCTAAGCTTGCTGCCACGAGGTCTTGTAATCCGGGGCACCGATTAGCCAAAGTGCTTCGGGGAATGGTGCCGCCACTAGGTCCGCTGTAGGTAGATAACCCCTGAACGCCTGCATATGTGAACGAGAGAGTGCATCAGCCGCATGATTCAGTACGCCCGGCACATGTTTCGCCCTGAACTGTACATTCAATCTCATGCAACGCAGCACAACTTCTTTCAACAATCTCAAGATCCATTTGCAGCGTGCTGCCTGTTGGTTAATGCATTCGACAACAGACATATTATCAGACCAAAATACCACAGAGCGGTCTCTGAACTCGTCTGGCCATGCCATCAGAGCAACACAAATAGGGAATAGCTCCAGGAACCCAATGTTACTTGTGAGACCGCTGGAGTGCCACCACGCCGGCCTTGTTTGCGCCGACCATCGGTTACCAAAAATGGCGCCAAATCCCACGCTCCCCGCCGAGTCAGTCCACAAACCTAGCTCGTCTGAAGACGCTGGCGGCTTGCTCCATACTACTCGACCGTTGAAGTCCGCCAGAAATGCCAACCAAATGCGCATATCCTGGCGAACCTCTGCAGACAGTCTCGTACGGTGGTGTCCTTCTTTGAGACCAACCATAGCCTGTGCAATAGAGCGTGAGAAGGGGCGCGCCATTGGTATAACTCTCAAGGCAAAGTTAAGCTGACCCACTGTTTGCTGTAACTGGTGCAGGGTCACTTTTTCCTTACTAAGGCATAGCTTCAGGGAAGCCCTAAACTTGGCTACCTTTCCCACTGGCAAACGGAAACATCCCTCCACAGAATCGAGCTCAATCCCCAGAAACTCCAGTGAAGTAGATGGTCCAACCGTCTTATCTGGTGCCAATGGGACTCCAAACTCCCTCATGAGGATGCAAAAGTCATGTAGCGCCTGGCATGGCTTTGGGAGATGAGGCCCCCGCCCCCCTCCAAAACAAGGAACTCTGGGGCCCCCTGCATTGCGGGAGCTGCAGGGATCTCCGTTACTCCCCTGAAGGAAGTGTTCCCCGTCAGTTGGTGCAGCCAGGCGTGGAATTTCTCTGCATTCCTGTATATTTGATTCAGAGTTAATGACCTTTTCAGTCGGAATTAGCAAAGTTATTTAGGGGGTGCTTGAAATGCTGTTTACATTTCATCATCTCACTACCACTGCAAAAAACAAAGTGCTACTTAAGGCTCATCAGCCTGTAAACCCAGGAGGAGCTTTATCAGTGCAAATGCGAGAGAGCACACTACCGCCATCTCAGCAAAAGTCCCCCATTGCATTTTGGTGACAATGAAATTACCATGAGCTACAGTTACCAGAATGCAATGGGGATGTGTTCCAGATTTTCAGAGATACCAGCTGCATTCTCCCTTCCTTCTGCACTCTCACATGAACACTTGACTTCTAAGCACCTGTGTGAGGGAAAAAAAGGCGGCATGGGCAGATGCAAGCATTAACGTTACAACAGAAGAGGTACTCCAACAATAAAACAGTACATCTAAAAATAGAGCATCTACACGTATACACTTTAATGCCTAGATGCATCAAGGGTTTTTGCATTCGCAAACGGTGCGAATCGCAAAATTCGGCCGTTTGCGAATGCAAATCCCGATTTTGGGATGTATCAAGCATTTTGGTATTTTCGCAATTTTACAAATCGCAATTTTGTTGCGATTTCTGAAATTGCGATTGCATTTAAGAAATCGCAATTTTGCTATTTCTCAAATGCAATGCATGATTACTTTACAATTGCGAATTCGCAATTTGGAAGGGATAAATTAGCATAAAGTTGAACTTCATGCTAATTTATAGAACACTTTCAAACATGCACTAGTTGCATATTTGAAAGTTTTAATTTACACACACACATGTCCTTGGGTCATGTGTGTGTGTAAATTGCACTTACAGTTCAATTTCAGGGGTGCAGGGAGGGGTTCATTGAACCCTCCCTGCACCCTTGAAATTGCATTCACATTTTGGGAATCGCAATTTGAAATTCGCAAAATGTGAATGCCTTCCCATTGATTCCTATGGGCCTTTTGGCCCATAGGAATCAATGGGAAGGGTTTTCCTTAATTGCGATTCGCAAATTGTAAATCGCAATTAAGGAAAATTACCGAATCGCAAAATAATTCGCGATTTTTTGATGCATAGCATTTTGCGATTTGTTAATTGCGATTCCTTAATTTTCGCAATTAAGAAATGGCAAAATGTTACAATGATGCATCTAGGGGCATAAGTGTAAGGCACATTCCTCCCTCAAAGGCCCACCCATCTATAAAACTAATTTGCCTTTTTTCGCTGCGTGCCTGGGAGCCACAAAATTAGCTTTGTCCGAAAACCGCCGTATGGGTTAAACATTTTGTGGCATGAGAGAACTGCTAATGGAGAACCCTGGGATTAGCCGTGACCTTTGACACACGCTAATGGTTTAGATATGTGCATACTGTTCAAGCTATAGCTCCGTGCTATTTTTGGCAGAATGTTGGAATCACATTTCATCTTCTTTGGGTGAAAGAATGTTTTTTTAAGCTGATTTTGTTCACTCTAATATAGCTTCCCTGTTGTTTCCTAGGGCAGAAAAGACCCTGATCTATTTTTGTGACATGCTGAACTTTTTATGAACACTGCTCCAAGAAAGAGGATTTCAGTTAGTACATTAAATGCAGTAAAATATTTATTATTGAAAAATGGTAAGAAGAAAGGGTCTCAAAGGAGAAGCATTTATTAGGGTGGGCGGGGAGAAGAGTTCGAACTGCACAGGCTTTCATAAGCCTGAGCGCCCTTCATTTAGAGTTGGGGAAAGGGCTTTCATTGGGCTGGGTCCTGGCGGTGCTCAGCACCTGCAGTTCTAAAAATCCGGTGGTGAGACGGGTCCCTATCGGGCTGTCCATTTTTGCCCTCACCCTGAGGGAGAATTATTTTTGTAACTCTGCAGCAGTACCACTCTTTAATGCCTTTGATGTAACTTCGAAGAGGCTCGTTGTAGGCCTCTCATAGTCTCATCATTTTAGAACTGAATTATTTTCATATTATATACAACTAAGGCATAGTTGTTGCTTAGGTATCTTGTGCAACTAACAACCATTGACAAAGCCACTAGTCCTGGAAGGCATAGTTGTTGCTTAGGTATCTTATGCAACTAACAACCATTGACAAAGCCAATAGTCCTGGCGTGTTGGAGGTGTATTGTTACTTGCTCCATATACCTGGATGCAATGACAGAAACAGCAACATACCAGTCATGTGGCACACTATGCTAAGCACAGGTTTTTAGCTTAGGTGTTCTTAAGCCATATACTTAATTACATAGGCCACCCCCCTTTGAGAGACCCCCCCCCAGTTAATTCATCCCACTTAAAGCCCTGGTTGGGGGGTAATGGGGAATCCTCCAAAAATAGCTGAATTCCAGGCCACCCTCCCTCTGGGTTTCCCCGGATCACTTAAAAGTGGGGAAGCAAGCTTACAGAGGCAGGGCTTCCAGTTCCCCTGCTTTCGGGAATTATTTGCAGGCAGCATTACAGTGGAGACCCCTATTTTGATGGGTCACCTGAGCGGGGCAGAGGGTGACTAGGAACAACCATCACCTAGTGAGAGCACTAAAGAGGATATTGGAATGGAATGTTTTGGGATGCCTCTTCCAGTTGACAGTGTAGCGTAATGCTAGTGGAGATATTGAGGCAATAATGTGGCAAAGCAGAACTTGTCAGGCTACAAAACCCATTGTAAATGCACAGCTACCCCAGTGCTTTATTTGAGCTGGTGGTATCGGTGCTACACACCGGCACTTTAATTGTCAGCACCAGCACTTATGACTGTCTGCCACATGGTGGTGCTGTCTGTCTAATTTAGAGATGAGCACAACAACAGTTGGTTATTCATTCAGTATACATTAAAAATGAAGAATACCTACCACTAAAACCATTCTTATAGCTTTAGGGGCATGGAGTAGTCTGCTTGTCACACTTGTAGGAGTGTGATGGTTAGTATTTGTGTTGGTACTGTCATTGGCAGAGCGAGCAACGGCCATGGGTGGAGCAAACTGCAGTGGCCTCCTGACTAGGGCCCTGTCACTTACTTTGTTACTAATTAAGCACTACTGCAGACACAACTTCAGCATAGGTGGGATTGGGTCGTTTTTTGCCAGCAACTGCCTTTCACACCAGCACCTGCCTCGAAATAATTTATAGGCATAAGTTACTCTCAATGCAGTAATCTGTCTTCAGTGTTTTACGTTTCCCTCAATAAGATAGGACTGCATTTGTGAAATGTTAAAGACGTGATGTCTGGGCATTATGCAGTACAGTGCTGCCTAGAAAGAATAGAAAACACTGCAATGCTGTTTTTGTCACGAAATGCCAACTTGGCAGTTGTCAGCAGTGCCATTTGCTCTTTGTCATATGTGTAGATAGCGCAATGCAAGCACGTTTCTATAGCTGCCAAGTTTCCAGGATCCATGCGTGATGTACTCCTCCAGTCCAGGTTTTTTATTTGGGGACCTCTAGTCCTAATTTATAATGGAATAAATGAGACTACAGGTTTCAGAATTTAAAGAAGAAACCAGTGGGAGAATAAGGGGGGCTGATTTACTAACTTTTGGCTCGAAACAATGCAGCAAGACAACTTGCACTGTATCACATGGAGGGTGCAGGAATAAGCCATATTTACTAATTTATGGTGTACTCCTGATCTCTCTGCACCAGCGCACTGAAGACTGCTGAGCACCAAAGCAGGCATTTTTGCACCATGGTGCAACGGTCCCTGCGTTGTAGGCAGGATTGTTTTTTGCAGGAAGGGAAACTTTGCTGCACAATAAACAATCCTCAGAGGCATTAGGAAATAACAAGGAGAAGTAAACATATAGCTCCTCGTAATGCCTCTGTTGGGATGGCGTAGCATTTTGATGCATTCCCAATTTTGGAATCTTACTTGATCTGGGAAAAGTGCCAAAATCCATGGGTAGATGCATGGGAACACCCATTCTCCATCAGTAGAACACCTTCCTAACACAGGATAACGCAAGTCAGTGACTTACGCTGCCTTGTGTTACTCTAAATTTACCAAGCCACGCACATCCAAGCAAGATGGCTTAACATGGCTTAGTAAATCTGGTGTAAGGGCTTGAGTTGCCTTGCACGACGCAAGGGAAATGCAAGACCTCAGTAAATCTAGGTCTTAGACTGGAGCAGTACATCACACATGAGCCTGGGAAACTTGCAAGGGCTGCATTTGTGCAAGAAAGTCTGATGCGCTTTACAATACAAAAATGTATCGTGAAAATTCACCGCACTTTTAAACAAGCATTGGCATAGCCAATAGGTCTCGCTTTTTGGACCTTATTAGTGTTTAGCCAGAGATATTGGCAATGTTTTTAAGGTATGTTGTAGATCAATGTAGCTGCTGTGTTTAGTATTGTAAAGTTTGTGTGCCAGTTTTGCTTAGTGTAGTGACATAAGGGCACTGGCATGGTGTGGTACTGTTCCGGAAGTGAGGCATTTTTAGTAATTGGAAGTGGAAGCGTAGTGTGCTATGGTAAACACACCAGTAATGCTCCAAAAGTAGAAGCGTAGTGTGCCATGGTATACACACAGATAATGCTCTGGAAGTGGAAGCGTAGTGTGCTATGGTAAACACACGGGGAAATGCTCCAGAAAGAAAAGCCTAGTGTGCCATGGTATACACAGTGGTAATGCTCCGGAAGTGGAAGCGTAGTATCCATGGTATACACACCGGTAATGCTCTGGAAGTGGAAGCGTGGTGTCCATGGTATACACATGGGTAATGCTCTGGCAGTAAAAGCCTAGTGTGCCATGGTATATACACCAATAATGCTCCGAAAGTGGAAATGTAGTATGCCATGGTATATACAATGGTAATGCTCTGGAATTGGAAGCACAATGTCCATGATATACACACTGGTAATGCTCTAGAAGTGGAAGCATAGTGTGCCACGGTATACACACGGGTAATGCTCCAGAAGTAAATGCCTAGTGTGCCATGGTATACACACCGGTAATGCTCCGGAAGTGAAAGCGTAGTGTCTATGGTATACAAACCGGTAATGATCTGGAAGTAGAAGCGTAGTGTGCCATGATATACACACCTGTAATACTCAGGAAATAAAAGGCTATTATTCCATGGTTTACACCGGTAATGCTCCAGAATTTCCAGTAATCGGAAGTGGAAGCGTAGTGTGCTATGGTATGCAGACCGGTAATGCTTCAGAAGCATAGTGTGCCATGTTAAACACACCGGTAATGCTCCGTAAGTGGAAACTTAATGTGCCATGATAAACACAACAGTAATGTTCAAAAATGGAAATATAGAGTGCACCAGTAATGTTCAGGAAGTGGAAGCTTAATAGCCATGGTATACACACCAGTAATGCTCCAAATGTAGAAGCGTAGGGTGCCATGATATACATACTGGTAATACTCTGGAAGTGGAAGCCTAGTGTGCCATGGTAGACACACGGGTAATGCTCCAGATGTGGAAGCGTAGTGTGCTATGGTATACACACGGGTAATGCTCCAGAGGTAAAAGCCTAGTGTCCATGTTATACACACTAGAAATGCTCCGGTAGTGGAAGCGTAGTGTCCCTGGTATACACACTGCTAATTCTCCAGAATTGGAAGCAAAGTGTCCATGGTATACACACCGGTAATGCTCTGGAAGTGGAAGCGTAGTGTGCCATGGTATACACACCGGTAATGCTCCGGAAGTGGAAGCATAATGTGCCATGGTATACACATGGGTAATGCTCTGGAATTGGAAGCGTAGTGTGCCATGGTATACACACCGGTAATAATCATGAAGTAAAAGCACATTATACCATGGTATACACTGGTATTGCTTCGGAATTGGAAGCATAGTGTCCATGGTATACACACCGGTAATGCTCCGGAACTGGGAGCATAGTGTGCCATGGTAAATACACCGGTAATGCTCTGGAAGTGAGCCATTTTTTTATTAATCGGAAGTGGAAGCGTAGTGTGCTATGGTAAACACACCGGTAATGCTCTAGAGGTGGAAGTGTAGTGTGCCATGGTATACACACCAGTAGTACTCTGGAATTAAAAGTCTAGTGTACCATGGTATACACTGGTAATGCTCCGGAAGTGGAAACATAATGTGCCATGAAAAACTCAACAGTAATGCTCCAAAAATTGAAATGTATTGTGTCATGGTAAACACACCAGTAATGTTCCGGAAGTGGAAGCATAATCACCAGGGTATACACACCGGTAATGCTCCAAAACTAGAAGCGTAGGGTGCCATGATTTACACACTGGTAATTCTCCGGAAGTGGAAGCCTAGTGTGCCATGGTATACACACCTTAATGCTCCAAAAGTTTAGCGTAGTTTGCCATTGTATACACACCGGTAATGCTCCAGAAGAGGAAGTGTAGTGTGCCATGGTATACACACAGGTAGTACTCCAGAATTAAAAGTTTAGTGTACCATGGTATACACTGGTAATTCTCGGGAATTGGAAGCATAGAGTCCATGGTATACACACTGGTAATGCTCCAGAAGTGGAAGCGTAGTATGCCATGGTATACACACCGGTAAAGCGCCGGAATCGGAAGCGTAGTGTGCCATGGTAAACACACTGGTTATGCTCTGGAAGTTGAGCATTTCCAGTAATCGGAAATGGAAGCATAGGGTGCTATGGTATGCACACCGGTAATGCTTCAGAAACATAGGGTGCCATGGTAAACACACCGGTAATGCTCCGGAAGTGGAAACGTAATGCACCATGATAAATACAATGGTAATGCTCCAAAAATGGAAATGTAGTGTGCCATGGTAAACCCACCAGTAATGTTCCGGAAGTGGAAGCATAGTATGCCATGGTATACACACCGGTAATGCGCCGGAACTGGAAGCGTAGTGTGCCATAGTAAACACATCGGTTATGCTCTGGAAGTGGAGCATTTCCAGTAATCATAAGTGGAAGAATAGTGTGCTATGGTATGCACACCGGTAATTCTTCAGAAACATAGTGTGCCATGGTAAACACACCGATAATGCGCCGGAAGTGGAAACGTAATGCACCATGATAAATACAATGGTAATGCTCCAAAAATGGAAATATAGTGTGCCATGGTATACACACCGGTAATGCTCTAAATTAGAAGTGTAGGGTTCTATGATATACGCACCGGTAATTCTCCGGAAGTGGAAGCCTAGTGAGCCATGGTATACACACCGGTAATGCTCCAAAAGTAGAAGTGTAGAGTGCCATGATATACACACCGGTAATGCTCCAGAAGTGGAAGTCTAGTGTGTCAAGGTATGCACACGGGTAATGCTCCAAAAACAGAAGCGTAGGGTGCCATGATATACACACCGGTAATGCTCCAAAAGTAGAAGCGTAGGGTGACATGGCATACACACCGGTAAAGTCCTGGAAGTGGAAGCATAATGTGCCATGGTATACACATGGGTAATGCTCCTGAAGTAAATACCTAGTGTGCCATGGTATACACACCGGAAATGCTCTGGAAGTTGAATCGTAGTGTCTATGGTATACACACTGGTAATGCTCCGGAAGTGGAAGCGCAGTGTGCCATGGTATACACACCAGTAATACTCAGGAAGCAAAAGCCTATTGTACCATGGTATACACCGGTAATGCTCCAGAATTGGAAGCATAGTGTCCGTGGTATTCACACTGGTAATGATCCAGAACTGGAAGTGAAGTGCAAGTCACTCATGGGTGATTGCATGAGTAAAGGGGTACTGCCTGGATGAGTGGATGGATAGTGTCTGAGTGACTTCATGAGAGCAAGGGTAATGCCTGGGAGTTTAGATTAGTACATTGTTAGTGCCTGAGTAAAGGGATGACTGCCAGGGTAATTCCTAGATTATTGGAAGAATGCATGGGTAGTGCCTGAAATAATGAATACGTGTATCGGTAGTGTCTCAGTGAATGGTTGAGTGCAAAAGTAGTGCCTTAGTGAATAAATGTGTGCATGGTTAGTGTTTGGGTGATTGCATGAGTGCAGGGGTACTGCCTGGGTGGTTGGATGAGTGTATGGGTAGTACCTGAGTGGCTTAGGAGTGCAAGAGTAATGCCTGGGTGCTTAGATCATTGCATGGGTAGTGCCCGAGTGACAGGGTGAGTGCAAGGGTAATGCCTGGGTCATTGGATGATTGCATGGACAGTGGCTATGAGAATTGATGAGTGCATAGGTAGTGCCTGAGTGAATGGTTGAGTACAAGAATAGTGCATGATTGATTGCATGGGTGCATGGGTAGTACCCTGGTCATTGGATGAGTGCATGGGTAGTGTCTGAGTGAAAGGATGAGTGCAAGGGTAATGCCTGGGTCATTGCATGAGTGCATGGGTAGTTCCTAGGAGAATGGATGAGGTCATGGGTAGAGCCTGAGTACATAGTTGAGTTCAAGATTAGTGCCTGAGTGATTGCATGAGTACATGAGTAGTGCCTTGGTGATTGGATGAGTTCAGGGGTACTGCCTGGGTGATTGGTTGAGTGCATGGGTAGTGCCTGAGTGACTTCATGAGTGCAAGGTTAATGCCTGAGTGCTTAGATGTGTGCATAGTTAGTGCATGAGTGAAAGGATGAGTGCAAGGGTAGTGCCTGGGTCACTGGATAAGTGCAACTGTAGTACCTGGGTCATTGGATGAGTGCACGGGTAGTGCCTAAGAGAATAGATGAGTGCATGAGTGATGCCTGAGTGGATAGTTGAGTGCAAGAATAGTGCCTGAGTGATTGCATGAGTGCATGGGTAGTGCCTGGGTGATTGCATGAGTTCAGGGGTACTGCCTGGGTGATTGTATGAGTGCATGGACAGTGCTTGAATAAATTAATGAGTGCATGCTAGTGGCTGAATGAACAGGTGAGTGCAACAGTAGTGTCTGGCTGATTCCATGAGTGCATAGATAGTAATTAATGAGTGTATGGGTAGTCCCGGTGTGATTGCATGAGTGCATTCATAGTGTCTGTTTAATTCAATGAGTTTGTGGGTAGTCCCTGAGTAATTCCATTAGTGCATATATGGTGCTTGGGTGAATACAGGAGTGCATGGGTAGTGCTTGGGTGAATGGGTGAGTGTATCACACGGGTAATTGGAACAGTGCAAGAGTAATGTCTATGTGATTGAATGAGTGTATGAGTAGTATCTGGGTGATTTGATGGGTGTATGAATAGTGTCTGTGTGAATAAATGAGTGGAAGGATAGTGTTTCAATCTTTGGATAAGAGCACAGATTTGCTGTATACAGTAGATTCTATCATTTAAAACTGAGACCTATCCTATTAGCTCTATAATATGTCTTAAAATGCTTTTTCAAATGAGAAGTTACTGTATACTTTAAAACTGACAAATTTACAAACAAATTAAAAAGCGCTTTCAATACCCAACTGTCATGTATAAGGAGGAGAAAGTAATACTTTAATCTTCTTGTATACAAATGTCGAAAACATGTGGTGTAAAATAGACATATTCTAGTATGTTTAGCCTTCTACGTGTATTCCGACATGTGTTGTGCCTCTCATGACTCTAACTACAAAACTATGTAGTTTGAATGTCTGACATAATATCGACAGACAGAATATCGAACTACAAAAATATCGGAACAAAAATATCGACATCAAAAATATCGGAATCATATCTTCATAAAGGTAAGTCCAAAAATATCGAAAAAATAATATCGTAGTACAAAAATATCGGAATTAAAAATATCGTTTTTTTAAATGTATTATTAATAATGTAAAAATAATTTTAAAATACATATAATTTTACAAATATTGAATAAAAATATTAAAACAAAATTAAAACTAATACATATACATTTAAAATAAATAAAACACTTAATAATTTAATGTAATTTTTTTTTTAATGTTATTTAATTGATTTAATGTAATTTTTTTTGTTTTTACCCTGTACGCCTGTACCCCAAAAACCCAAAACTGACCCTGAACCCTAAAAATATCCCTGTACCCCAAAAACCCAAAACTGACCCGGAACCCTAAAAATACCCCTTTACCCAAAAACTGAAAACTGACCCTGAACCCTAAAAATACCCCTTTACCCAAGAACTGAAAACTGACCCTTATCCCTAAAAATACCCCTTTACCCAAAAACTGAAAACTGACCCTGAACCCTAAAAATACCCCTTTACCCAAAAACTGAAAACTGAACCTGAACCCTAAAAATACCCCTTTACCCAAGAACTGAAAACTGACCCTGAACCCTAAACATACCCCTTTACCCAAAAACTGAAAACTGACCCTGAACCCTAAAAATACCCCTTTACCCAAAAACTGAAAACTGTCCCAGAACCCTAAAAATACCCCTTTACCCAAGAACTGAAAACTGACCCTGAACCCTAAAAATACCCCTTTACCCAAAAACTGAAAACTGACCCTGAACCCTAAAAATACTCCTTTACCCAAAATTAATTAATATTATTTAATTACCAATTAATTATTAATTAATAATAACAATAAAGTAAATATATTAGCACATTAGCTGTAATTAATTTAATAAAATAATTAATATTATTTTTCCTAATTAATTATTAAGAATAACAAAAAATTATATATTAAAGAAATTACTATAATTAATGTAATTAACTAATTAATATTAATTAATTACCAACTAATTAATAAATAAAAATATGTACAAAATTATATTAATTAATTAACTAATTTATATAAATTAATTACCAATTAATTATTAATTAAAATATGTACAAACTAATAATAATTAATTAATTATTATTAAATTACTTCCCACCCTATTCCCCTATAAACCCATAACCCGCTACAGAACATATTTATCAATTAATCAATTAATTAAAATTAATTAAAAATTAATTCTCAATTAATTAATTAATAATTCCTAGTAATTAATAATTAATTTAACATAATTAAATTACTTCCCACCCTATTCCCCTATAAACCCACAACCCGCTACAGTAGTAAAAGACAATATTTAATTAAATTACATTAAAAATAAATAATAAAACATAATAAATACAATATAATATACACTAAATTTATTTAAAAATTGATATTAGTAACATCGAAGTTATTTATTTCGATATTATTGACATCGATATTTAAAACTTCGATATTACTGATATCATACTAATATCGATATTAAGACTGTCGATATTACTTACCTTCGATATTTTGTCCCATCGATATTTAAACTTCGATATTATTGTATATCGATATTTAAAACTCGATATTTTGTCTGTGTACCATGTAGTTTATCATACAGGTCCACAAATTTAATTAGTTCTACTAGAGTATTGAGAAACACATACAGACATGTCTTATCTATGTATGGATCCGAGAAGTCCTTGGATAGAGTTTTCAATACATACCTGTCCAGTATAATGAGGAGTAAATAACTTGCAATAAAAGCACTTTTATTAGTAAAAGAAATATGTAAATGTAGTGCTTATATAGCGTACGAATCACCCCCGACGGGGTCTCAAGGCGCTGTACACATACCGCTGTGGAATCCTTCCTGGCCTTACCCTGTGAAGTGCCCACTCCTGTGCACCCCCAAGGTGAAGCCAGGCATCCTAACGCTGTTGGGGCCATTGTGGAGATTTAGCAAGCTATTGCCCAGAGTTGCAGAGTGGGACCCCTGATTAGAATAGGCACCGAGGCGAGAATTATCAGGTCCGGGGAAATTGAGCCCACGACCCGCCGAGGCGGAAATTGAATCCTGGTCCGGGCCAGACCTCTGCATGAGGGTCTGCCGCTCTAACCATTGAGCCACACTTCTCCACAGTCTGTGAGTCTATGTTCTTTTGTGAAAAGTAAGTGTGATACTGCTCCACAGAAATATGATCATACTTTTGAGGAAATCTAAAGGATGAACATTATTCATATTAGAAACAAATAACATATAGTTACATTTTGAATGTTTTTCAAGGTTATCATGCCAAACATAATATGTATTCTTACCTTTCAATTAATTTAGATGCATAATTCACTAGAAGTATTTTAGAGTAGTATTATTCTAAACAGCTACAAACAGTTTTCAAACTTCACCAGTCCCTACTATAAAGAAGAAAAATAAAAACTGCTATTTAATGATAATATATTAGAGAAATTATAATATTATATTTTTGAGAAATCAAAAACAATTTAGACTTACATAATATTCTCAGTTTCCCTTTTTTGCTGTTCTCAGTTTCCACTTAAGTTCACCATACACAGTAAATCCAATGTAGTATCATTATTGAACAGTGGGGAAAAAAATCAACCAAATTGATTATAGAAAAAAAAACAAATCAACATAGAATGTCAATATTAATATGTGTAGCTATGCGTTTTCCTATCTACAGTTTGTTAATCACTTCCTTCATCTACATTAACTCTATTATGTATCTGAAATACATTTCACAAAATGTAAAACCTTATTTACATCTGCACCAATATAGACAACAGATATATATAAACTATTTGCTTATAAACACAATTTTCCAAAAGTAATATCAATTTGGGCAAATAATAATTATAACACTAAACATAAACACCAATACTTTGCAGTGCTCTTTACTTTCTGCTGGCATCTTTCCCATAGGCTGAATGATGTACTCAAAACTTTGGCTGCAGGAATAACATATAAGAATTTGGTAATTCATGAGGCAAACTAGGTTTTAATTCCAAGTGGGCGTCATTGCAATGCATCCACCCTTTATTACACTTTAAATAAACAGTGTAGTGTCCAAATATTGTAGTACTTCCATCATGGAAAATAATAGCCACTGTTGTAAAAGTTCTTCCTTAAATAGATATTTGACTTCCTTTAAAATTTGCAATTTTTGTTTACAATTTTCTTCCATTTGCTCTAAAACGTTGTAACATCAAAATGGGATATTTTCCAAATCTTTCTATATGTAATGTAGACAATAACTCTGATCTATAATGTAAACATGTCATATCCTGATTTGTTGTTTTTATCAATTTGCTAAAAGGTACTGATTTGCAGTCTGGTACTGTTAAGTACAGGAATCATTCTGCTTGTATTTGAGTGGTAGAACTAAATTAACTCTCTTCACAGTTATGCTCCCATGTATAATTTACTCCAAATAAGTTATTAATGTGTATTCCTTCATCTTGTAATACTCCAAGCATCAGCATTAAAAATTCTTGAGCATCTTGTTGTACGTTGAGAGTAAATGTCACTGAACCACTACATATATCTATAATATGCCGAATGCCAGAAGCAATATGCATTTTACTTCTGTCACTAACCAACTGTTGATATAGATGGTGTAGTGCAGAACAGAATCTTTTTTCAGAATTTTCCATGATATCATAGTGAAGATCTAGTAGATGAAACACAACATTCAGAATCACATTAGAATAGCAGTTGATACCTGAACTGTTTTCCAACTAGTATCCTACAATGTCATCAACACTTTCCATTTTTTTTCTTCAAACTTTCAACTACTTTCTCTTCAGTTGTTTTCTTTTCTTGAACCTCAGTTGCAAGTTTGACATATTTCCGTTTAGGACACACTACACGTTTCTCATATATGGGACATTTACCTAAATCAGGAGCATAAAGTCTTCTTAAACGATTGTACTCTCTTACACAATTTGCATCAGCAGCAACCTTTTTCTCATCAAAATCTATCAAATATAAACCAGACAAAGTTCTTACTCAAGACAATGCAAAGTATGCCATTCCTTCTTTAAACACCGTACTTCCAATATTTACAAACGCGCTGTCTATACCTAAACCTTGCGATTTATGAATAGTTACTGCATATGCTAGAGACAGAGGAAACTGTTGTCTGCGAACATACAAGTCTTTTACAAGCATAAAAAGTACAACACAACGCCCAATCAGTCTTACCTCATTAATCTAATAAAATGTTATAAGCATAAAGTCTATTCCATCTCTATTTTTAAAATTTACAAAATCTATAAATTTACCCATTGCTCCAGTTACTAATCCTCCTTCTACATTAAAATTATGCCCAAAATGACTCGACATTTTATACATACATGTAAAGTCTTTTCTAATCCTGCAGTTTTATATACAGACTTTTCCAAAGAGCGCAATTTAGCCTGTAGCTTGTCAGTAAGAAGAATTGGCATTCCCTGGTGTTCAATTTAGTCAATAGATTCAATTTCCACAATTTATTGTTTTTACAGTTTGAGAAGTTGTTGATTAAATATAGAACTGTCTTGCAGTGTAGGCATTAGACAAACCGTAGACCTATTTTCTGCAAGCATATTGTACATTTCTTCAGTTGCTGTTTTTCCAGTTCTAAACAAGTTCTTTAGTAATATAGGGCCAGATGTAGGTAAAGCTTATTTACCGATTCATAAATACCGAATTTTACCGATTCGGTATTTATGAATCGGTAAATAAGATGTAGGTAAAAATTTGGTAATTTTTACCAAATCGGTAGGATTCGTTATTTACCAATTCGGTAATTACCGAATCGGTATTGCCCATTGATTCCTATGGGCCTTGAAGCCCATAGGAATCAATGGGCAATACCGATTCGATATTTACCGAATCGGTAAATACTGAATCCTGCAAGGGTGCAGGGGGTGTCACTTTGACACCCTCTAGCACCCCAAGTACAGGCTTGTGTGCCATGTGGCACACATACATGCCCTAAGGGCATGTCTGTGTGTCACATGGCACAGGTGTACATGCACAGATGTGCATGTACACCTGAATTCGGTATTTTACCACCCAATTGTATTGGGTGGTAAAATACTGAATTCTGAAGGCCTGTAGCACTGTCAACAGTGCTACCTACATAGCAAATTACAGATTTGGTATTTTTACTGATCGGTAATTTTACTGAAACGGTAAAATTTACAGAATCAGTAAATTTACCGATTCTGTAATTTTACCGATTCGGTAAAATTACCGATTCGGTAAAATTACCGAATCTGTAAGTTTTTCTATCCCCTACATACCAATGTCCAAATACCGGTCGGAAACAGCCAAAAATCGGTATTTTCGGCCGTTTCCGACCGGTATTTGGACACCTACATCTGGCCCCAAGTTTCTAAAAGTTGTTTACCATGTTTCGTCAAGACACCAATTCTTATGTCTTTAAGAATATTTCCATAATCTTCATCATTTGCTTGTCGCATATTTTTAACAAGTTCTTTATATTCAAAGTTTATCCAAATATTTATATTTACTAATACTTCCCAAAGATTTCCTTGTGTCATGATGCAAATGTTTTTTTTAAAACAGGTGATCCTTTAACAGGAGTAAGTTGTAGTTGGTCTTCAAATACAAGTAAATATTTTCCAACAAACAGAACATCATTATCTGTAATATCTGTTGCATTCTCAAAAGTACAAAGGCAAGCATTAAGTTTGCTCACCTCATCAATGATTAAACGTTTAATTTCTTTAGTACTGTTGAGACTTCATAACAAGCTTTTCCAGATAGCTACTGATATTTAAATGTATCATTATGTTCAACAGGTAGCGTAAGTAATCGATGTAAAGTAATACCTTTAATGTTTTGTGCTGCTAATCCAGTTGGAGCTGTTACTACACATGATAAATGTGATTCTGTAGTTTTATGTAGATAACTGGTCAAAACTTGCATTCAGAAACCTTTTCCTGTTCCATCTTGACCACTGATATAAAATAGAATAGGTTTAAATGATGAACAATGGCATTCGTTTTTTGGTGCAGCAAACCATGTTGTACCTGCTCTTTGACTTGTAGATATATTTCTTTCTGTTCAATATTTAGTTGTTCTTCTAACTTTTCCAACTGAATAATATCCTGTTGTGCGTGTTGCGTTGCAGTTTCTACCTCATTCATGGCTATTGCTACTTAATTTTCAATAATTGGTTGTCCCAGTGGATCTTGACTCAGTGGACCAGAACTTTGACTGCTTTGGGAACTTTCTCTAACTATTCCACCTGCAATAGTACTTTCTGGTTCAATCTCATCATTTAACATTTGTAGATAAGTTGGGAAAATTGTGCACTCAATGATGTCTTTAATTGCATTGTAAGAATCTTCATACCAGTCAAAATGTCCAAGTAATTCTGTTTCTTTACACCAAGGCTCGAACAGTTGCAGAACTGCTAAATAGTAAAGATTCTCTCTTAACTGGATTTTCACAACTGAGTTTCATGTGGTTAATAAGATTTCCTTTGGCATGTTTGACTAAACATAGATCACATCAATTACTGTATATTTTTTTTCTTTTATATTTTCTGTAACATTCTTTTTAAACCTTTAATATTGAAGTATTTCATAAAGGCATTCGTTTTCAAGATATGTACTTCTATTGGGAAAGGGTGTATCCAACATATTAGTCTTGACAATAGCAGTACATTCTGGTTCATGCTGTGCTAAGTATTCAATTTCTTGTAAAGATTTCGAATACTCTATTCCGTGTGGAGACAAGATCTCAACTTATGCAAATAATTCCTCTTGACTTTGAATATAAGCTGGCTGAGCTCAAGCGATCCGAATATTCATAGGATCCAATCTCTCCATGGGAAAGCATTTTCAAGCTGAACCTGTACAATTTCTTCTCTGCTGAAATGTCTTCCCGCATTTCTTTCATCTCTGTCTTTTCAGATTTGGTAATATATGACGTAGCGTAGCGAGCAACAGCAATTGAATTGAATTGAATTGAATTGAATTGAATTGAACATACTAAATAGCCACATTTTCAAAATAACTGGATTGTAGTCATTAATGTACTTTGAAGCTTCTGTTCTTTTTTGTTAAGTTGTGTGTGTTCTTGGGAGACTTCCAAGTTATTGTATGTCTCACAGCTGACAAAAAACTATTTACCCTTCCTTTAGAAATTATAGGACGTGGGAATCCAAAACAACATTTTGTATAAAATTTGCCTTTACATTGTATTTTTGCCTGCTGTATTTCCCATATCGATCACTTTGATAGCATAAAACTTGTTGTCTCAGGCTCTTTTCTCTACCATATCTTGGAATGGCACATGTAACATACTGTTTGATGAAAGACAAAACAGTTTCATCACTATCTGTTCCAAATTTTGGTGCATTCTTTATCCATAATAGCATGTGTAAATGAGGAGCACCTCTGGCTTGGTACTCTTTTCACCAAAATAACTATGTTACCTCTCTAAGAGGTGGAATGTTTTAATTTCATATTAATGACATCATAGCTTGAAACCTAAGGTTAAAATATCTGCACACATTTATAGGACCCCAGGAACATAGTTTTCCAGCTGTCATCAATTCAACATTTTTAACATTTGAATTTGCTTCTCGTAGAAATTCAAGTAAATCTTCCCCTGCATATTCAGCACAGCTAAGTGTTACAAACCATGTAGGTGTACCTACGTTACTAAACATGAATGGGGATGTGGCCTGGCAGCAATGGAGTGAGCAGCGAAGCTCCAGGGCTCCGTCCGGCCGACCGCCATTACACTCCATCCTGACAGCCTTGAGGGCCAAATCAGACCCAATAATCCCCCCAGACCCACCCTGCGGCAGTGAGAAGCTGCGTTACTGCAGCGAAACGGGAAGCTGAGCGAGTGCGGCCGAGGGAAGCAATGCGGCCTCTACAAAATGTCAGCGCCCACCAGCAATTGACGGAGGGAACCTCTGGTGCCTAAGATTGCCCCCTGAGAATTGAAGCACTGGGGAGGTGCAGAGCTCACCACGATACGAGGTTGCAGACCTTGCTGAGACCTTAAGGGCAGTGACAAACAGCCAGCAAACAGAGGAACCACAAGCTGGTGGGGGAAGGCGGAGTGAGGCCAGAGCGGCGGCAGAGGAAAGCGCCCTGCAGAGCTTGAGACACGGAAGTCAGAGAGAAGAGAAACAGGCCCAGCAGTGTGAGACAATTCACAGTGCAGTAAGCATGGACTACAGAGGGACCCCGCAGAGTGGATACCAGTGGCGCCAGGAGATAGGAGGAGGAGACTGGCTCACCTAAGATGGCGGTGCCCCAGCGTGGAGAAGTGGAGCTGTCACCAGAGATTGAAGAGCGAACCGGAGCAGTCCAAGAGCTGGCGAGAGCCCAGCGGGCAAACACCAGGAAGGAGTCCCTGCATCCCCCCTCCCTAGAAGTGCGCATGATGAAGTCGGCTAGAAGCGGAGGGCACCAGTAGGGAACCCCTGCGTCCCCCATCCTTACAGTGCATGAAAAGGAGAAGACCAGAGCTGGGGGCAGCAGTAAAGGGCATCTGTGCCCCCCTTCCCAAAGAGCACAGGAAGAAGATGGTTGGGGACAGAGGACTCCAGGGGAGGATAAAGAGATCAATTCCCGGCCAGCTGAGCAGCCGGGGGAGCGAAGTAAAGCCCCTTTGACCTTGAGATGGTCTGCGGGCATTGAAGAAACCCCAGATAAGAAACGGCGGCTGAGACTAAGGCACAACACAGTAAGAGGTTCCACAGAAAACAGAGGACTCAGCCCTCCTTACAGAGTGACATTTGGCAGAGCACGGCGGCGCCTGAGGGGATTAATCCCCAGTGGAGGCAGCTACAGAGAAAGGACATACCCCTGCACTGTAGAGACACACAGAAAATCAGGCAGAGAGCAAAACAGGGCACAGAGCACTGAAAATAATGCAGGCAGTGTGAAGAACACTGCCCATCAAAAACAAGCACGAGGAGGGCGAGCTGCCCCTGGAGGTGCATTGAACCCGGAGCAGAAGCCAGGAACCTGTGATACCGTACTGGGGAGCGCGACCCTCCACTGAATGAGAGCGGTAATCTCACAAGGCGCAGGGCCACAAGACCCCAGACGCTAGGAGACCCTCAGCATAGAGGAGAGCCCCCCTTGAGGAACAAGCCGCAGCATCATCGAACCTGAGAAAGGCACTCACACAGGCCTGACGTGGACTGTGAGTGGTAAATGGGGAAAGTCACAAAGAAGAAGAGCACTGAAGGAACCTCGCTGGAGGTCGCGATGGAGAGAGGGGAGGCCCCCCAAACTTAAACGGACTGCCTTCAGGTCCCAACTCTACAGGACATTGTCCAAGCGATAACAAGCTCCAGTTAGCACATTGAGTTAAAAATAGACCTGATAGGCATGGATCTGGGCATTTTGCGAGACAACCACAACTGCCTAGCAGAGCGAGTGACGGCGAACGAGCGTCAGCTGTCAGAAATGTCTCCGGGCATATCAACCATGGAAAAGAAGTTGGCCACACTAGAAAACAAGGTGCTCACACTAGAACTCAGAGCCAAAGACCATGAAAACAGGTCATGAAGAAATACCATGTGAATAGTGGGACCCCCTGAGAAAGTAGAAGGTGCCTACATGGTCGACTACCTCGAACAATGGATAAGCAAGGAGGTGGCACCGGAGGGACTGTTAGCGTTCTACGGCTTTGAAAGAGTGCACTGGATGCTAGCAGGGCTGTCTGTGCCCGGTGCCCCCTAGAGCGGTAGTGGCAAGGCTCCTCTACTACCGTGACATGGACCACATCCTGATGAGAGCCAGACGCAACGGAGACCACCAGGTGAACAACATAGTGGTGGGAATCTTCCCGGATTTCTCTAGGGAAGTCCAGAAGCAGAGAGGAGCGTACCAAAGTGTGAAACAAAAACTCCGCCAGTTGGAATACAAGCACACTGTGCTCTATCTGGCCAGGCTATGAGTCATTGCGGAGAGCGGAGTGGAGTTCTTTCGGACCACACTAGAGGCCTGGGACTGACAGAACGCAATTGAGGCAAAACCCCCCCTCCAGAACTGAAGAGACAGTGGACACATAGCGGTAGACCCCGTGGCAGACGGAACAATGGAGACTTGCCCATTCCCACACAGGAAGAGGTACAAATTGAACAACAGAATGTGGTGAACGAGGTGGTGTTGATAAGTGGCAGAGGAGTGTAACGATTGTCCCAGAGGAGCGGGGTACAGCTGCTAGAATCAGACTCTGACATTTCATCCACAGTTTCAGAAGTACAGAGTGTTGAACTCCTGCAGTTAAGTCCACGAACAGCAGAAAACATAATTTGAGAACATATCGAGAAGGGTGGGAAATGAAACCACCTGAGAGAAATTATGCCATGGGAGGTCAGGAGGAGGGTAGCGGGGACGACTGAGAGGGTCAACAAGAGGATAACCCCTGTTTAATCGAAACTGGAGGGCGAATGTAGGCCTGGATGAGCACTGGATCACACCACCCTGACTGGCTGAGCGGCGAGGGAGATGATAGTTGAAATCTCATAGTTTGGATGGGAGGCGCATACCAACTTATCCTGGGTAGTGGGAGTTGGGGAGGTTGTTTACAGTTGCATAGTTCGGGGGGTCTTGAGATGCACCGCTTACTTTGAAATTGACTTACTTGATTGTTTATGATATCACTACACTGTACTTTTAATACTATTGATGTATCTGTGTATATATGCTCCCCTCCTCTGTAAAGCGCTCTGATATCTGCGAAGATCTTGTTCGCGCTATATAAAACGTTCAAAATAAATAAATAAATAAATAAATACTAGAGCTAAGTCAGGATAACTCGGAATCTCCTACATGCATAGTGGGGGGAACTGGGGAGAAAATGGGGAGTGCTTCATTTAAGGGCAGGAATGGCGTTCGGGGCACACACATTTAAATGCATGCAGTCTAGGGCAAAAAGATATAAAGTGCTATCTTATCTCACGAGAAAGCACTCCTTCAAGAAACACACCTAACGCAGAAGGAGGGGAGGGCTCTTTCAGAGGCGATGGAGAGGCCAGACATACTTCACAACGTACTCAGCTTATGCTCGGGGGACCTTGATCTGGGTGCAAGCCAGGATCCCTTTCCAGATGATGGGCTCTTTAGGGGACCCCAAGGGACGCTATGTGGTAGTAAGAGGGCGACTGAAAGGATTAAACCTAAGCATAATAAGCATATATGCCCCAAACACCGACCACCTCATTGGGGACTGCTAGACTCTTGGAGGAGACTGCACCCTCACAACAGGGACTACTCTTACTTTTTGCCCATGCACAAACTTCATGTCCGCCTAGATACCTTTTTGTGTGTGGCAGATGTGCAGAGTACGGTGCTCTCAGCCGAGTATCTGGCCCGAAAGATTACAGACTATAACCCGTTTTGCTAGGACTTACATGGTCCCCAGACCCGGCCTATAATTTCCACATAAAAGTTCCGCCCTGAGGCAATGGATGACCAGGTTTTCAGGGAAGAGATCTGGATGAAAATCACACAATATTTCGAAGACAACACAGGGACAGCTACCTCCCCAATGACGGACTGGGACACATTTAAGGCAGTTTTGCAAGGTCACTGCATAGCAGAGAACAAAGGGATTAGATGAACACTACTCTTAGAGAAAGAGGGGGAGGAACTGAACCTCAGAGACCTAGAGACGGAGCGCCCAGGGAAACCAGAGATTCAGACAGAAGTGCAGGACACTAGGAAGGAAGTAGCAAGACAGACCGAGTACCTTAGAAGCTTTAATTATAGGCAATACCTGAGCAGGGCACACTCGGAAAGAGAAAAGTCTGGATCTCTGCTGTTGTGGCTGGCTAACCCCGCTAACAGGAACTCCTTGATAGGGGATCTAGAGGACCAAGCAGGCCCTAGATGCTTTGCCAAAGAAGCAATCAATAACATCTTTGCACAATATTATGCTGGACTATATCGCAGCCCCGAGGGGCACGACGGGTCTACAGCACTGGAATACTTAGAGGGGGAACAACTGTCTAGACTAGAGCTAGAAGAGACAGATTAGATAGGGGATGATATCACAGAGCAGGAGGTACGTGGTGCCATGAAACACATGGCAAGCAACAAGACCCCCGCACCCATGGGTTGCCGGCAGAGTTTTATAGGATATACACAGAAGAACTGGTACCTCGGCTAACTGCACTGTACAATGCGGCTCAAGAACTCCAGAGAAGCACTCATTGTTCCGATCCTAAAGCCAGAGAAACCGGCACACGACCATACAGCGTATAGGCCCCTTTCCATGTTAAACATGGACTACAAAATACTAAGTAAGATCCCTACTATTACCCCACATAACAAAATTAGTACACCCAGACCAGCCAGGTTCATTCCAGAGCGAAACACAGCGCTTAACATATGGCGGCTCCTGGCCATCATGGACTTATGGGATTACGGTAAACCAGAGGCTACGGTGTTCACAGTGGACATCCAGAAGGCCTTTGATAGCCTTGAGTGGTCCTTCCTTTATATGATGCTGGATGCAATGGGACTGAGAGGTGGTTTCTCTGTGTAGGTGAGATTGTTATACACCAACCCCACGGCGAGGGTGCGCACAGGTAAAGTGATATCCAAATGGCAGACGGTGCAATGGGGAATTCATCAGGGCTACCCTCTCTCCCTGCTGCTGTTCGTCCTAGCCATGGAGCCTTTAGCCTCCCAAGCGAGACAGGGACAGGCCTTTAGAGGACTCCTGGTGAGAGGCATGCAGCACCATATAGCATTATATGCAGACGATCTCCTGATCTTCCTCTGAGACCTAGGGAGAGCGGGGAGCGCAGAATATGCTAGAGGAATTTGGCAACCTGTTGGGACTAAAAGTCAATTTGCAGAAGTTGAAACTATTCCCCATTGTGCCAAACACACCACCGCCCCTGGCATTGGATAACCTCCAATGGGAACCCTGATGCTTGTCCTATCTGGGAGTAAGAATTTACCATGAAACAGCGGACCTGCTACACGGCAACATGGGCAGCGCAGTAAGCTCTCTGAGACCGCCCATGGGCTTCTGAGGAACCCTGCTATTGTCTATGGTGGGCAGAATTGCCCTACTGAAGATGGTGGCCTTTCCCGACTGCTGTACTTATTTGGGACCCTCTCAGTCTGGCAACTTTTAAGGTCCTGGACTCCATGATTACATCATTTCTATGGGGAACTGGACACAGGCGAGTGGCTCTAACCACGCTGAAATGCTGTACGGACACAGGAGGGCTGGCAGTACCAGACTTTAAGTTATACTACCTGACGGCGCAGCTCAACTGATTGATCTAGTGGCTAGCAGTGGGGCGGAACCTAGAAAGGACCCAATACTAATTTGCGCTGACAGAGGCAGAACAGCCAAAACTGTTACTGCGTGTTCAAAGATAGACAGCACAAGACACTATGGAAACCAAGCTGATCAATAAATGTTGGTCCAGCTACCTTCAGCGCGCGCATCATAGAATCCCCTACTCACCCGAACTGCCAATGACTCTGCTTCATGGCCTTCTGCATAGAAGGAGCTGGGCAGGTCTGGAGGACTGGGAGGAGGCAGGAGTGCAGAGAGTGGGAGACCTGTTCCGTGACTCTGAAATGCTCCCTTTCGAGGACTTTCAGGCAGAATATGACCTGCCCCAGGGTTACTTTCTACTACACAGGGCAATCACCATAAGTATGAGAAAGAACTGGGGGACAGGAGTCGCGGAGCCCCAGGCTCTGGATGGCTGGAGATATGTAACCACGTCGGCGGGAAGGATAAACACAGTCTCTTGTCTATATAGTGCAACTAGCAGCCCGCCCCAGCGTTGCCTGGGGCTGAAAGGGGCTGGGGGCAGTACACCCGCTCCCGCTCCGACCCCCTCCCGCACCGACTCCCTCCCGCCCCGACTCACTCCCACCCCCCTCCCGCCCCGACTCACTCGCAACCCCCTCCCGCCCGACTCACTCGCGCTCCGACTTTTTCATTTACTGATGCCTCCTTCTTGCCTCCCCCTGCATCACACAGTCTCACTTTCCCTTTCCTTACCTGTGCCGCCGCTCGTCACTGCACAGCCGCTCGTCACTGCACCGTCGCTCCTCCTTCGTCGTCATCACGCACGTCGCGTCTCGGCCAGCGCTAGGTCCCGGCCGGCGCTACTGTCAGGGGACTACTTTGTTTACAAACTTAATTTTTTTAATTTACTTTTTTATTTTTTTATTTATATAGTTTATGTCCATCTACACACTCTGACATTTTCATAGATGTATCGGGTGTGTAGATTGGCGCTGTGGTTCCCGAGTTTACCTGGCCAAAAGGTGCAAGTTCTCTCTTTATAATAGTAAGTATAGATTATATACTTTTGTATCAATTGCATTCTCCCAGTCAGGGTGTGGCTGGTTTTAGGTCTTGGGAAATTGCTCAGCAGTTACAGTAACATACAGCAATCAACTAAAACACGAGGCTTGTGGCAACCTTCCAGTGAAGTGACTGGAAGAAAGAAGCAGTGTGAAGAGGCTCCAGCCAGGCCAACAACAAACCTATTAACTGCATCGATAGCACTGTTCGCATGTTAGTTCAACTCTGTCCTGCTTCTTGTTTATTTATCCCATGGGGGTGATCTGTCTAGGATATTAAATACAGTGTTGCTGCTGTTCGCAAATTAAAACCTCACACTGCAGACGTCCAGCCGGGGTTCTTCTCAAACTCTTCCTCACTGGGACCAGAGAGTCAGTAGGTTGTCTCTCAGATGCATTTTAAATGCCAATATCATCCATATTTTACTCACCTAGCCACAGGGTGGGGAGGGAGGCATGGGAGAGGCACAAGGAGGGAGATTTGCCCTAGTAGATCTGAAATGCTGCTTCTCACCCCCACTGACCCTAGGTTACTGCCTATTTTCTGTAGTAGGTTGAACCAGTGTAGCATAGATTTGGGCTTTTAAGTAGTTTAGTTTGGTGTGTTCTGTATTCACTTATTTATTCAGTTATAGAAGATGTTCATGTAATTTATTCCGATTGTGCCAAAGAAACTTTACCCTTCAATTAACCTCGATCAGTACTTTTGATGTACTAAATTAATATTAGTGTTTCGATGCTACATTTATTTTGAAGAATAAAAAACTTAAAGCCTCAAGGTCTCTGTAAAACCCAATGCTTCATTTGATGCTGTAGTTTCGATGAAATAGTTGCCACAGATTTAAATTTGCATTGTTTTATCTTTATCTTTTAAATTAAAATGCGTTTTTTCTACTTATTTTCGTTTAGGTTTGTCTTAGCATATGTTTAGCTATGTGGTGCCTAAATGACCGTTTGAAGGTTACGGTGTTTAATACTGCTATTTCATAAAAAAAAAGTGTTCTAGTACTGCTTTCTTGTACAAACACGCCTTCGGCTCAGTTGAGCGCAGTGTAAGAACGGGTCTGCTCTATGGGAAGATGCCTTCGTCTAAGTTTAGCATTATTTTCGAATGGGATCCCAGTATATAAATACACCTTCGGCTAACTTTCACGCTATGTTTCAAATGCATAAATCAATGCTAGATATCGCTTTGTATGTGATGAAACGGCGCCTTGTTTTCTTCCGGTCTTGCCCCTTTATGAAGTCTTTGGCCAATGGTTAGAGAGTTGTTTTGAAAGTCGTTCATGTGTGTTCTTTGCTGCGTTTTCATTAGTCTACAATCGTATTCACCCTGCCCCCTGTGTGACGTAATTGTTGAGTCATCGTGTATTGAATGCACGGCCGCTTTAGAAAATGTAATGGGAGTACGAAGGCGTCAATGTAATGAGGGTAACTACGAGGAATGTGTGTATATAGCGCGCCCCTCTTACACTGCGCTGATGGCTGTATGTGTGTTTCGCATTTCCGACATATTTGCTACCGCGCTGATTATAAGTATGTTTGTTATACTCTGCTGATTTTCCTTAGCATTTCCGATGTGTTTGCAAATGTTGTAAGTATATTTGTTATACTGCGCTGATTTTCTTCCTGCTCTGATGGCATTTTCTGTTGGCTGTTTGTGTGTATCTAAATAGGTATTTGCAAATGTTATACATCCACATTGGTTGTTTGATACGCCCACAGCCACGTTGTTACACACGACCACGCCCCCAAGGGACTACTTTTACACTTTTTGCGTTTTTGCTTTTGTAATGTATATGGTGTACACATCTATAGCCTATGTCCTTCTGCTATATCTCCCCTTTCATATGGTGTATTGGGTGTAGTGATTGGTGCATTACTTTTTAAGTTTACCTGGCTCAAAGGTTTGTGTTCTCTCTTTATAATAGTAGTATAGATGAACCAAGACATTCAGAAGCCAATGGAGCGATTGCGATCGCAGTGGGAGGAGGAATTGGGGATCCTGATCCCGGAGGAGGCCTGGGAGAGTACAGTAGAAAGAACACTAAAATCAACGCAAGGTTCAAATTAATTACCTATTATGTCCTACAAAGAGGCTTCTTCACTCCTGCACACATTAGGAAGCACTTTCATGTTGAGGAGGCGGCCTGCCCTAGGTGCGGGATCAGAGAGGCACAAATGCTGCACATGTTCTGGGATTGCCCCAAGTTGGTTCCATTCTGGGAAGAGGTCCTTCACATCTTAGGAACAATTGTAGATAAAGAAATCCCGGACACCTGGGGCACTGCAAATCACTAGGAATTGGAAATCGGCAGGAGGACCAAGGGTAGGAACATGGAAGCGTGGGCTTGAAAAGTGGGCAAGTGTGGAAGGCAGGATACTGTTGGCAGAGGCAGGGCGGGGAACAGGTATCTTTGACAGAGCCAGAGTATGGGCACAACTAGTAGACGAACTGACAGCACCTGAGCAGGAACAGGAGCAACCATCTCCCAGCGGCTCCCCACCATGTAACCAGACAGTAGAGAAAGAAAAGGCCAGATAGAGAGAGACTAAGACCACTCCATGAATTCCCCCGTTCATATAAGACACATGACATATGCGATTAAAAAAACGTACTGTAGGTGTATACTTGTCGTCAAATACCTATGGAGAGAGGACAGTAAGCAAAAGCGGAAGCTACTCAAGATGGAGGGCAGGGAGAGGGATGGGGAACCTAGTTGAAAGGTTGGGTATAGAGTGCCAGAAATGCTTTAAAGATGTATGTAAGATTCATAGAGAATGGTTCATATGTACCTTGAATGTTTTTAAATGCCAATAAAATCTGGTTTTAAAAAAAGAAAAGTTTTTTAACATGCATTTAAGTTCTCCATTACATCACTATATTCAATAGTACCATGGTGGCACGCTATCAAATTAATTAACTGAGATTCTACATTTTTATCTCTTTGTTCAACTTTGTCCATCAACTCTTTTGCATAAACATGTTGAACTCCGGCATATGAAAGTGCAGACAAATCACTTTCAAACAGAAGATTAAATATATATGGAATGCACTTCCGAAATCTTGAATCTTCACAATATATTTAGGTATTCTGAAGCTGGAATCCATACAGCGTGGTCATCAAATCATCCACCTTCTCTAGTGGGGAATAGCTGTGGAAAATAACGAGCTTCTATACTTTTTTCCCATACGCTCATTAGAGTTCCCTTTGCCTCTTTCATTTGAAATAATTCAATAATGTTTCCTATCATTTCTTTTGAATGCGAAGGATGTATTGTATAATGTTCATAAATCTCTTCAGTCCTGCACTTATCCACTTTTTCAATTTGGCCACTTGAAATTATTGTTTCATCTTCTAAGCATATTACCTCTTCATCAACGTTTACATTCTTATAATAAATATTATTCTGTCCCAGGTACAATGTAGCCTTTTGAAGTTTCTTAATATCTACAAACTCTTGCCAGATTTTTCGACTCTTTGTTGGCACACCATTTATTAGAATAACTACTGGCTCATTTTCCTCTCTTTCTAGACCAACAGATTCAATGTTTTTTTTAAATCTAAAGTTAAGTAAACAACTCTTCCTTTAAGACCGTTTTGTAAATCTATTGGTCACAGCTTACCTGATTTAGGCTCCATACGATCCATAGCCTGAAATGAGTGTACAGATTGAAAAAGAACAGACTCATATGTATTTAAATCATCCTGCTTTTAGGAATAGCTACTTACTCTAAGTTGTTATGTACTGATCTAGCTGGCGTTTTGTTTTGTTCTAATTTGTTGTAACAGTGTGTATAAATAACTTGATCACTATCCAATTCACACTGACCTTCTACCAACAAACAAACACCAAATTGCTGCAAATTATCACGTTTTCTTTTTCACTTTTTAAATATAAATCAACATTCCTAGTTTGATTTCTATAGTGAGTACGTCGACAAAAAAACATAGGGGTCCATTAGGATGGTGGACGGCCTTTCGGGGGCCGGTACCGTCTGCCACAAGGGCAGAGGAACCGTGCCCCTGATTAGGATGCACCCGCCACAGTGGTGGGTGCATCCCGCATTTTTAACATTGCGGCGGACGGTGCTTAAAGCACCGGCCGTAAGCATGGGCGAATTTTGCGAATCTCGCGTTCGCGAATTTTGCGGATTTGCGAAATCGCAATCCGCAAAATCCACGAATTCTCGCGAATTTGCGGATTTTTTTTTGTGTGTTCGCGCGGGTTTCTGCCAGTTCGCGAGGGTTTTGTACAATTTCGCAAACGCGAACTTACCTGTCGGGTCGCAAGTTTTGCGAACTTGTTATTTCTACGTGTCCAGTCTGTTTGGGACACTCTTCTTCATCACTGCCACTCTCTGTCACCACTGCCACTCTCTGACTACTCATGCCACCCTCTGGCCCACCCATGCCACCCTCTGTTTCATCACCGCACCCTCTGGTTGTCCAGTGTACATTATTTTCGGCAAAGCAAAGCACACCTTCCCTGCCTCAAGTGACCTGAATTAATTTGGGGCTGATTAATGTGTCACAGAATATTTTTTTAGCTGGCACCTGCTTCCTTAGTGCTTCCTGATTAGTGATCTTTTGCACTTGCTAAGTGCTTTCATTGTTGCAAAATTAGTTACAACACCTGCCCTGCCCCAACTGACAATAATGAATTAGGGGCTGATTAATGTGTCACTGGATTTGAACTTCCAGCCTGGCTCCTGCTTGTCTGCCTTAGCTGTAATTCAGGACCTTTGTGTAACTATTCTGAGGGTCAGAGCAGGGTCACATAATAGTTGCAAGTAGGCAACTGAACTCTGGAGGGGCCCCTCAGGAAGCACTACAGGAAATGGCTACTAATGATGAGCTTGAACTTTTGAACCTGGTAAGTAGTTTCAGTTTTGCTAAAATCGTATTTCTGCAATTTAGCGCTTATTCGCGTAGCGCGAAGTTGAACTGGGAAGCCGCGAACTCACGCGAACAGTGCGAGCAAGCCATAAAATCCCCTGCTCGCGGATTTGCGGATTTTGCGGGAAATTCGCAAATCTCGCGGATTGCGAATTTACCGAAAATCCGCAAAATCCGCGAGCGGAACGGATTTTCCGCCCATGCTTAACCGCCCGCCGCATTGTGAAAAATGCATGTTGTGCGTTTCACAGCACAACATGACAGGCAACTGCCATGTTGTTGGTGCCTGCCATGTTGTGCTGTGAATTGCAGGGGGGTAATGGTACTCCCCATGTGCACCCCCCACCCCCCTTCACCCTGGGGGCCCGCAACGGGCCCCCAAAGCAGGAACCGTATGCCTTTTCGTGGCGGCATTGCCGCCACGGAAAGGCATTCCTCCCAGGCCATCCTAATATGGCTGGCGGTGTCTTATAGATACCGCCACCATATCAGGCCTCCCCATGTGCAACCCCATCCCCCTTCACCCTGGGGGCCCGCAACGGGCCCCCAAAGCAGGAACCGTATGCCTTTTCGTGGTGGCATTGCCGCCACGGAAAGGCATTCCTCCCAGGCCATCCTAATATGGCTGGTGATGTCTTATAGATACCGCCACCATATCAGGCCTTTTCCGCCGCGGTCGCAAGGCGACCGCAGTGGAAAAGTGGTGGACGGTCTTCCCCTCCGCCACGCGGTCCCCCCCACCATTGTAATATAGCGGGGGGAAGAAAGGTGGCGGACGGGTAAGGATGGCGTACGGATCGCCACCGCCTGCATGGCGGTGGTGATCCGTCTTCCATCCTAATGGACCCTCTACTTTGGTTTTTCAGATGAAATTGTGTTACATTTTGTAATTTCTTCTGCAAACATACCAATACTAATCTCTTTCTCATGTTCTTCAACACCTCCACTTATCAAACTCTCAGTTTCTCTCCACTCATATTCTGAACGGAAAATACAAAACTGTATATCATCACAAACTTTCTCTATATCTGATACAGAACCATGCAAAAGAGCTGTGTTTATTTCATAATGCAGGAGTTTTTACATAGCAGAGTCTCCTTACCAACTTCTGCTTTTCAGAGTGCTGTACAGCTAACATTCTTATATGCTGAAAAGTACTTTGACACCCTTTTCTTGAAAGACAAACCAGAGAATATAATAACCTTGAAACGTAGTATATTTTCTTATTTTACATCATTCTAGTCCTTGTAATATCTTAATCTTCTGTTTAACACTTTTTCTGGCATATCCTTGTAAAACAATTCATAATATGTCAATAGATTCCTGTTGAATACTGCAAATACTGGTACAATCCCACTTATATACATGGGCTTGTGTATGCCTCCCTCGAACTTATTTAGCTATTACTTCTTCCACATTCCTAGGAACCATTTTTTCTTTTGGAATCTGAAAACCATCTTTTATCTCATAGCATCGACCACTAGTATCAACTGCATGTTCTAATGTGTTGGGCTGAGAATAGGTTTCTTCATTAAAGAAAGGGTCAGTACTGGAAGTGTGCTTCCATTCACCACTGAAAGTTTTACAATAGTGACTTCTATTGACCAGTCTTTTTTCTTTTTTTTTTTTTACTTTCCTCCTTCATAAACACCATTGTTTTGTCCAATGGTCTCATTCTCTTCAATATTAATATAAATAGTTTTCGTTTTATTTGAAAGCTTTATCTAGTAAACTTTCAATTTGTTGCTTTTTCTTATAAGCTGGTGATCTTTATTTTCTATTTTTTACAATCTTTCTATAAAAGTTGTATTACTTTACTTCTAAACATTCTTTTTGTTTTGTCCCTATGTTCTTTTAACCTTCTTGTTCTATGCACTATTTTCCTATAAAAATATTTTGTTTTAACATCTCCATTTGCGTTTTGCTTCTCAGTTGTTGTAAAAGTTTCTTTTTCTTTTCAACATTTTCAACTTTTTTGAAAGTCTGGATAATTGTTTTAAGAAACTCTTTAGTTCTCTTACCAGAAGTCTTTTTTTGCTGTGTAACGTTTCGTGGTTCATCTAATTTCTTCTTCTCACTTTTCTTGAAGTAGCACTGTGGTTTTTTTTGTCTTCTATTTGGATCTTTTCTTGCTCTCCTCAATTTTTCCCCAATAAAAGTAAATATCTAAAACACTAAAATTCGTTTCAATGCCTTGTTAAATATTTTTTTACTTAAGAAAGAATTATATAATAATAGTCATAATAATAAAGAAACAGTTGCTTTCAATTACATTGAAAATCTCTGCATAAGAATATGTATGACATCATACTTTACACATTACCAAACCTGTCACAAGAGCACTTAAATCTTTAAATAGTGACATGGGAAGAATCGCTGTTTTAAATTTGGTTAGGACAAACATTCTCAGAAGTCGGTAAAAACTGAAGCTGCCAAAAAAAATGAGCTTTAAGACATGTTGGTAGAGAGATTAGTGATTAGGGTACTTTGTATGAGTCTCTGGAAAGGTAGACTCAAAGTACGCTGTATAAATGTAGGTGTCTGCTTGAAATGGGAAGAGCAGTTTGTCCAGTTTAATGGTCTGCCTGCTCTTTTATCAAAGGTATGTGTCTACTTCTACATGTATTCTCACATGTGTTATTCATCTGAAGATGTTACACATCTGAAACAGAGGTATTGATCTGTCTGGATGTTTCTTTTTATGTCTCATGCCACAAGCAAAAGGCAGAGACACATGCAAGCATGCTTTAAGGAATATGGTGAGACTTGCAATAGTGACATGCGAAGGATTGCTATTTTAAATTTGACTAGGCCCAATATTATCAGGAGTCGATGAAAACTGAAGCTGCAAGAGAAAAGTGAACTTTAAGACATGTTAGTAGAGAGATTAGTGACTAGGGTACTTTGTATGAGTTTCTGAAAAGGTAGAGTCGAAGTAGGCCATAAAAACTTTGGTGTGTGCTTGAAATGGGAAGAGCAGTTTGTCCGGTTTAAAGGTCTGCATGCTCTTCTGACGGAGGTAAATGTCTACTTCTAGATGCATTCTCCCACGTGTTATGCATCTGAAGATGTTACATGTCTGAAACCGAAGTATTGTACTATTTGTATGTTTCTTTTTATGCCGCATGCCACTAGAAAAAGGCAGAGACAGACACATGCACGCCTTTTGAAATATGGTGAGACCTATAACAGTAACATGGGAAGGTTTGGTGTTTTAAACTAGGCCCAACATTATGAGCAATTTGTGAAAACTAAAGCTGCAAGAGAAAAATTACTTTCAAGATGATGTTGGCAGAGAGATTAGTGATTAGGGTACATGTAGAAGTAGACACATACCTCAGCCAGAAGAGCACGTAGACAAAAGTGTATGTATTCCTTTCTGCTCATAAAACAGGGCATCTGGGTATTAAACATTCTGGGGCAGATTTATGTTTCCTGGCACATCAATGCAAATCAGCAGGGAAGCGCCAGGAAAGATGCGTGACGCAAGTTTACCCTTGCGCCACCACAGATGCGCTGCATTTACAATGGCGTATGGATAAACAGATGCGTGTCGCATCTGCCGGCATAAGGTTGGTGCAGTGCTGGAGTTGTGTCGTCAACATGACGCAACTCCAGCACTGTTCACACCTGGCCTATCCACAGCATTGTGCGTCACTCCTTACGCCTGCTTCAAGCAGGTACAGGGTTTTGATGCAACATGGCCGTAAAAGTGTCTCAGTGAAATTTTCTGCATCACTGTTAAGTGGCGTTCCGGCAACAGAACGCCAATTCTATGCCGGAACGCCCACATGAAACCTGACGCAGATTTAGGAGCCAATTAGGATCGCGGACGGAAACGGGTTCCGTTCGCCAAGGAAGCGGCCAAGATACTCCGGACCGCTCCGTGGATAAACCTCCGTAGTGATTAGGATAAAAATGGAACGAAACTCCGACCGCAGCGGACGGACCACATCAAACTCCGTCCGCGGCGAACGGAGTACACCTGAGACCGCCGCAAGAGGACGGAACCTAAGAAACACCGACCGCCGCGGACGAACATGACCGCGGGAACAGCCACAGCCACCGCAATACCTGCGGAGGCTCCGTGGCCGCGATTAGGATAACGCCGCCAGTTCCCCAGAACTCACCTCAATCCACGGCCGCTGCGGAAACAATGCAACGAGAAACGGTGCATCCCAGCGGAAGGCCAACACGAACAACATCCCTACCGTCAAACCAATGATAAAATGTCTGACGGAAGTAAATACAAAACACACGAAACAGGACAACCACCCACCTGAAGCACCTACACCAATCACAAGCCACAATGACACCCCCCCAAGCACCTACTAATCCACACAAGTCAACACACCCGCCTAGCACCTGACTGGCAACAACCATTGGGACACAACCACGACACAGAGTATAAAATGACTCCCACCCACTACCACAATCCTTTGCATCACAGCATAGCTGCTAGCAAGAGGCCCAATACGATGGACAGCAGACACAAATTGCACACATACAACCACCACACAAACACACACACCACACAAACACCCACCACACCATTCCTACACACCACACACCTGCACCTCCCAACCCACTAAACACACACCTTGATCACCACACACCATGGCACCTAAGAAAAACCCTAAATTCACTGAGACAGAGTTGAAGGTCATGGTGGATGAAATCATCCGTGTTGAACCCCACATATTTGGCACACTAGTCCAGCAGACCACCGTGGCTACCAAAAACCACATGTGGGACAGGATAGTAAGTCGGGTGAATGCGTCAGGGACCGTGCCAAGGACAAAGCACGAGATCCAGAGGCGGTAGCATGACCTAAACCCCAGGGTCTAAGGCATCCGTGCTAAAAACCATCTGCGAGCACACCACACTGGCGGCGGCACACCCCCGAAGCCCATACCGTATACTGATTGGGAGGAAAAGGTGCTGGGCACACTGCACCCAGAGAGCCTGGAAGGAATTGACGAAGGAGAAGAGGCTGATACGTACAAACCAAGCACCACGACCACACCGACATGGTCTGCCGCACACAACTGAGAAGATACATCTCCCAGGCCCCAACCCATGCATGTGTGCCACATTCTCACAAAAATGTGAACGACTCCCAACAGGCCCCCATGTCCACAGGGTGGGTGGTGGTGGGTGGGGTGTGTGAGAGACCAGTACCACAACTCCCAACAGGCCCCCATGTCCACAGGGAGGGTGGTGGTGGGTGGGGTGTGTGAGAGACCAGCACTACAACTCCCAACAGGCCCCCATGTCCACAGGGAGGGTGGTGGTGGATGGGGTGTGTGAGAGACCTGCACTACGACTCCCAACAGGCCCCCATGTCCACAGGGTGGGTGGTGGTGGGTGGGGTGTATGCGAGAGGTTACTACTACAACTCCCAACAGGCCCCCATGTCCACAGGGAGGGTGGTGGTGGGTAGGGTGTGTGCGAGAGGTTACTACTACAACTCCCAACAGGCCTCCATGTCCACAGGGAGGGTGGTGGTGGGTGGGGTGTTTGCGAGAGGTTACTACTACAACTCCCAACAGGCCCCCATGTCCACAGGGAGGGTGGTGGTGGTGGGTGGGGTGTGTGCGAGAGGTCACTACTACAACTCCCAACAGGCCCCCATGTCCACAGGGAGGGTGGTGGTGGTGTGTGGGGTGTGTGCGAGAGGTTACTACTACAACTCCCAACAGGTCCCCATGTCCACATGAGGGTGGTGGTGGTGGGTGGGGTATGTGAGAGACCAATACCACAACTCCCAACAGGCCCCCATGTCCACAGGGAGGGTGGTGGTGGGTGGGGTGTGTGAGAGACCAGCACTACAACTCCCAACAGGCCCCCATGTCCACAGGGAGGGTGGTGGTGGGTGGGGTGTGTGAGAGACCAGCACTACAACTCCCAACAGGCCCCCATGTCCACAGGGAGGGTGGTGGTGGATGGGGTGTGTGAGAGACCAGCACTACGACTCCCAACAGGCCCCCATGTCCACAGGGTGGGTGGTGGTGGGTGTGGTGTATGCGAGAGGTTACCACTACAACTCCCAACAGGCCCCCATGTCCACAGGGAGGGTGGTGGTGGGTAGGGTGTGTGCGAGAGGTTACTACTACAACTCCCAACAGGCCTCCATGTCCACAGGGAGGGTGGTGGTGGGTGGGGTGTGTGCGAGAGGTTACTACTACAACTCCCAACAGGCCCCCATGTCCACAGGGGGGGTGGTGGTGGTGGGTGGGGTGTGTGCGAGAGGTCACTACTACAACTCCCAACAGGCCCCCATGTCCACAGGGAGGGTAGTGGTGGGTGGGGTGAGAGGTGGGTGGGGTGAGTGAGAGGTTACTACTACAACTCCCAACAGGCTCCCATGTCCACAGGGAGGGTGGTGGTAGTGGGTGGGGTGTGTGCGAGAGGTCACTACTACAACTCCCAACAGGCCCCCATGTCCACAGGGGGGGGGGTGGTGGTGGGTGGGGTGTGTGCGAGAGGTCACTACTACAACTCCCAACAGGCCCCCATGTCCACAGGGAGGGTGGTGGTGGGTGGGGTGAGAGGTGGGTGGGGTGAGTGAGAGGTTACTACTACAACTCCCAACAGGCCCCCATGTCCACAGGGAGGGTGGTGGTGGGTGGGGTGTGTTAGAGAGGTTACTACTACAACTCCCAACAGGCCCCCATGTCCACAGGGAGGGTGGTGGTGGGTGGGGTGTGTGAGAGACCAGCACTACAACTCCCAACAGGCCCTCATGTCCACAGGGAGGGTGGTGGTGGGTGGGGTGTGTGAGAGACCAGCACTACAACTCCCAACAGGCCCCCATGTCCACAGGGAGGGTGGTGGTGGGTGGGGTGTGTGAGAGACCAGCACTACAACTCCCAACAGGCCCCCATGTCCACAGGGAGGGTGGTGGTGGGTGGGGTGTGTGCGAGAGGTCACTACTACAACTCCCAACAGGCCCCCATGACCACAGAGAGGGTGGTGGTGGGTGGGGTGAGAGGTGGGTGGGGTGAGTGAGGGGTTACTACTACAACTCCCAACAGGCCCCCATGTCCACAGGGAGGGTGGTGGTGGGTGGGGTGTGTGAGAGACCAGCACTACAACTCCTAACAGGCCCCCATGTCCACAGGGAGGGTGGTGGTGGGTGGGGTGTGTGCGAGAGGTTACTACTACAACTCCTAACAGGCCCCCATGTCCACAGGGAGGGTGGTGGTGGGTGGGGTGTGTGAGAGAGGTTACTACTATGACTCCCAACAGGCCCCCATGTCCACAGGGAGGGTGGAGGTAGGTGGGGTTGTGAGAGACCAGCACTACAACTCCCAACAGGCCCCCATGTCCACAGGGAGGGTGGTGGTGGGTGGGGTGAGAGGTGGGTGGTGTGAGTGAGAGGTTACTACTACAACTCCCAACAGGCCCCCATGTCCACAGGGAGGGTGGTGGTGGTGGGTGGGGTGTGTGCGAGAGGTCACTACTACAACTCCCAACAGGCCCCCATGTCCACAGGGAGGGTGGTGGTGGTGGGTGGGGTGTGTGCGAGAGGTTACTACTACAACTCCCAACAGGTCCCTATGTCCACAGGGAGGGTGGTGGTGGTGGGTGGGGTATGTGAGAGACCAATACCACAACTCCCAACAGGCCCCCATGTCCACAGGGAGGGTGGTGGTGGGTGGGGTGTGTGAGAGACCAGCATTACAACCCCAACAGGCCCCCATGTCTACAGGGAGGGTGGTGGTGGATGGGGTGTGTGAGAGACCAGCACTACGACTCCCAACAGGCCCCCATGTCCACAGGGTGGGTGGTGGTGGGTGGGGTGTATGCGAGAGGTTACTACTACAACTCCCAACAGGCCCCCATGTCCACAGGGAGGGTGGTGGTGGGTAGGGTGTGTGCGAGAGGTTACTACTACAACTCCCAACAGGCCTCCATGTCCACAGGGAGGGTGGTGGTGGGTGGGGTGTGTGCGAGAGGTTACTACTACAACTCCCAACAGGCCCCCATGTCCACAGGGAGAGTGGTGGTGGTGTGTGGGGTGTGTGCGAGGGGTCACTACTACAACTCCCAACAGGCCCCCATGTCCACAGGGAGGGTGGTGGTGGGTGGGGTGAGAGGTGGGTGGGGTGAGTGAGAGGTTACTACTACAACTCCCAACAGGCTCCCATGTCCACAGGGAGGGTGGTGGTGGGTGGGGTGTGTGAGAGAGGTTACTACTACGACTCCCAACAGGCCCCCATGTCCACAGGGAGGGTGGTGGTGGGTGGGGTGTTTGAGAGACCAGCACTACAACTCCCAAAAGGCCCCCATGTCCACAGGGAGGGTGGTGGTGGGTGGGGTGAGAGGTGGGTGGGGTGAGTGAGAGGTTACTACTACAACTCCCAACAGGCCCCCATGTCCACAGGGAGGGTGGTGGTGGGTGGGGTGTGTTAGAGAGGTTACTACTACAACTCCCAACAGGCCCCCATGTCCACAGGGAGGGTGGTGGTGGGTAGGGTGTGTGAGAGACCAGCACTACAACTCCCAACAGGCCCCCATGTCCACAGGGAGGGTGGTGGTGGGTGGGGTGTGTGAGAGACCAGCACTACAACTCCCAGCAGGCCCCCATGTCCACAGGGAGGGTGGTGGTGGGTGGGGTGTGTGAGAGACCAGCACTACAACTCCCAACAGGCCCCCATGTCCACAGGGAGGGTGGTGGTGGGTGGGGTGTGTGCGAGAGGTCACTACTACAACTCCCAACAGGCCCCCATGACCACAGAGAGGGTGGTGGTGGGTGGGGTGAGAGGAGGGTGGGGTGAGTGAGAGGTTACTACTACAACTCCCAACAGGCCCCCATGTCCACAGGGAGGGTGGTGGTGGGTGGGGTGTGTGAGAGACCAGCACTACAACTCCTAACAGGCCCCCATGTCCACAGGGAGGGTGGTGGTGTGTGGGGTGTGTGCGATAGGTTACTACTACAACTCCCAGCAGGCCCCCATGTCCACAGGGAGGGTGGTGGTGGGTGGGGTGTGTGAGAGAGGTTACTACTATGACTCCCAACAGGCCCCCATGCCCACAGGGAGGGTGGAGGTAGGTGGGGTTGTGAGAGACCAGCACTACAACTCCCAACAGGCCCCCATGTCCACAGGGAGGGTGGTGGTGGGTGGGGTGAGAGGTGGGTGGTGTGAGTGAGAGGTTACTACTACAACTCCCAACAGGCCCCCATGTCCACAGGGAGAGTGGTGGTGGGTGGGGAGTGTGCGAGAGGACAGTGAAATGTAATGTATGGAAAATAAAACATGTCATGTCCACAGTATTGATCATGAAAATCTTGTTCCTCAGGTGATTGCAGTTAGACTGGTGAAACCAGCAACCGCCGGCAACACTCGCCTCACTCACATCCAGGATTCTCTGGGGACGATGCCACGGCCAGCTCCAGGGCGGAGGAGGGAGCGGGCCCAAGCACACTCCTAGGGCCATCTGGCTCACTGGAAATTCCTGCCTCAACAACCCGTGGCCTGTGTCACTCCTGCAACACCTGCCACAGTGAGGTGTACAGCCACCACCACCACCTCCACCACCACCAGTACCACCACTCCTGCCTGTGCCACCCTGCCTGACCCACCGCACGACGCAGGGCCATCTACATCCCAGGCAAGCAGGGAGAGTGGACGGGAAAGGAGAGAGCCGAGGCCACATCACCCAAGCAGAAGTTCTTCTCACCGGCGAGCTGGGGAAGGACACCCACCCCATCCTGGCGCTGATTCACTGGAAGCCCTAGCCAGAGTCCAGGCTTCCTATGAGCGTGGGAGGAACAGGCTGATCGTGCCCACCAGGACTTGGTTGAAAACAACAATCTGTTGCGGTTTATTGACAGCCGCATTGGCCAAATAGTGGACCTCATGGGCCAGCAAACATCACTGTGGAGGGAATGGTTAGCCCACAACACCCCCTCCCTTCAACCAAGTGCCCAGCCGCCAACGCCACCTGTGCCATGGACACGGATGTGGCCCCTGACCAACCTGCCCCCCAAGCTGACTCTGTTCCGGCTCCAAGACGGAGGGGCCCTCCGAGGCTGGACGTAGGTGAGAGAAGTGGGGATGCTCCATCTACACGCTCAAAGAGGGGTCGACAATGACTCTAACACTGCCTGAGGCTGGCATCCACCTGCAAACTATCCTGTCCCACTACGCCAAGTATTGGCACAGGTCTGCTGGACTAGCTGGACATCACCCAATGTGGTGTCACCACGGTCTTTTCATCTACCATGACCTTCAACTCACACTCCCCCACCCAACACTTACTTGTAAATACCCACCAGCACCAATGCACAACCTGTAAATAAATTTCACTTACACACTCAATGATGTGTTGCCTCCATGTTTTATTCACATGATTGTCTCAGAAACAGACGTTACCAGGTGCAGGGATCCATGTCGTTCAGAATCATGCCTCTGTGGGAGTGACCTAGGGAAAATCAGAGACAGCAAACACACGTCAGGAAACTGATTCACACCCATCACAACACATTGCAGTGCAACATCCCACAAACCACACTCATCACAAAATCAGTGGATGAGAGGACACACTTCATGGAGACTTGCATGTCCAAAGAAAGAACCACACACACATGCAAACATGACATACCAGAACAGCCAGCTGATGAACACCACATCCACACACCACCAGCAAACATACATAACGCATTGTCAACCGGCACAAGAGGTAGTTACTCACATTCAAGGGAAATAACGATCAATGAGCTGACGCCTCTGGTCCACACCTTCCTCCTCACCATTATCCTCATCAGTCGACATGGGTGGGATGGGAGGCCGAGGAAATTGTTGGTCTTCAGGGTCCAAGATCAGTTCAATGTTATTGCGCAAGGCCAGGTTGTGGAGCATGCAGCAGGCAATCACGATCCTGCATACTTTGCCTGGTGAGTAAGGCAGGGCCCCTCCGGTCTTATCCAGGCACCGAAACCTAGACTTTAGCAGTCCAAAAGACTGTTCCACCACTCTACGGGCCCGATTCACAGAACTAACTTAAGACAAAATCCTAAACTTACTACTTTTGGTATTCACAGAAGTTAGGATTTTGTCTTAAGTTTGTCTTAAGACAGACTTAAGACAGACTTAAGTTAGGATTTTGTCTTAAGTCTGTCTTAAGTCTGTCTTAAGACAAACTTAAGACAAAATCCTAACTTCTGTGAATACCAAAAGTAGTAAGTTTAGGATTTTGTCTTAAGTTAGTTCTGTGAATCGGGCCCTACGTGTCCTTCCATGGGCATCATTGTATAGCATTTCACCCGCTGTAGTTGGATTACGTATGGGACTCAGCAGCCAAGGCCAGTTTGGGTACGCCGAGTCGCCTATGTAGGGGGATGACAGACACAAATATCATAACCAGAATTGGTGGGTACCCCATGCCACACAGAAAACACAACTGTCCCCACAGCATACTCACCAACAAGCCACGCACGTTCTGGACGCAGATTTGCCATCAGTTAGGGGACAATGCTGCTCCGCATGATGTGGGAGTCATGTGCGGAGCCTGGAAATCTTGCACACACATGGGATATGATGTTGTCAGCCAGGCACACCACCTGCACGTTGAGCGAATGAAAGTGCTTCCGATTTCTATATACCGGCTCACGTGCCCGTGGTGGAATGAGACCGATATGGGTGCCATCAATGGAACCCACTACGTGTGGTATCTGGCCCAGTGCATAGAAGTCTGCTTTGACTGCTGCCAACTCTGCCGGCCGTGGAAAATGGATGTATTCATCCTTGTACAGCATCATGGCCTTTAGAACATCCCGCAGTACCATGCTGAACATGGACTGTGACATCCCCCCGGCATGTCCAACTGTGTACTGAAAGGTGCCAGTTGCAAAAAAGTGTAGTGCCGCCATCACCTTTCCTGTGGGTGTAATGGAACCAGGATACGTTCTTCGTGGCTGCAGATGAGGAGACAATTGGTCTACAAGCTCCATCAATCTACGTCGATCTAGCCGGAATTTCCTGATCACCTCCTCGTCAACCATATCCTCCAGCACAGTGTATGGGCGATGCACATTTGGAGCCCTCCTGTGTGGGAGTAGATGTAGTAGAAGTCAATTTACAAACAACGCATAGCTGTGCAACTCCATCACATGTAAGCCAACACTAGCAAAAAGATAAATGTTGTCGACAATTGTCATATGTGTGACATCTCTGAAAGTAACTACAATACGGAGTGGCGTATAAACAATGTGCAGCCACTAGCAACATGATGTGTGTCAACATGTACAATGCAACTTAGTATCATGTCAACATTACTGCCAACAAGACATGTGTAAGGGCCCAAATGTGGACAAGCCTCATCACAGACACACATGCACGTGCAAACACAAAACGATAATGCTACACACACTCCATGGCATCATGCACCAATGACCACACCGACAATGGTGAGCATCCTCACATTACATGCATGGTCACACAAGAGGCAACACACATACGCATACGCAGAATGCATGTGTACCCCCACCATTGTTATTTGCACACATTAACCACACACTGACAACAGATTCAGAATGTGGCAAGACAGCCGTGATGTACTGTGTAGATGTGAAGAAGTCGAAACGTGTGTAGGGAAATACAAGACGTCAACACGTCGACATGCACATGTGTAGCACATTGTGTGCACATCAATGGGCATAGTATGAACACACATGATATAGTGCATGACATATGCAGTTTCGCCATTACGGTCACAACCCTCATAACGCATGTGCGGACTATCCACCACGGTGCAGCGTTTGAAAATATACAATCATTGGCGCCACCATGGCGGTGTACTGCTTCCGCTATTTACGATTGGGCATACACGGCCCGCATTCCCTCTTCCCATTGGCTGCATGTGCACGGACATCACGGTCACACATCGGCAGCCGCATGTGCAAGCTTCCGGGATGGATGCTTCTTTTGCAACAATGTTCAATCACTGGCGCCACCATGGCGGTGCACGCATTCCGCAGGGGAGGTGCAGGCCAACACATCCTTGTGATGATGAAATTGGAAATGGCAGTTCATGACCCCCCTTACAGTCACATTGCATCATCCACCGGCCGGCCCAGCCCGGTCCACAACCCCGTGCCAGGCCTGTCACCAGGGCCAGTCATTGGCCCTTTTACAAAGAGGCATCCAGGGGTAACCAATTGCTGCCGACGTATGCCACTGACATGGGCTCAGGGCCCTATATATGTGTGATTTCCAAAATCACTCATTCACTGCTGTGATCCAATGCTGCCTGCGACCATCACCTCGACCTGCTGCTGCTGAGCTGACCACCGACTGCTGCCTGTGACCATCACCTCGACCTGCTGCTGCTGAGCTGACCACCGACTGCTGCCTGTGACCATCACCTCGGCCTGCTGCTGCTGAGCTGACCACCGACTGCTGCCTGTGACCATCACCTCGACCTGCTGCTGCTGAGCTGACCAACGACTGCTGCTGTAATGCCACAGTCCAGGACCTTGCCATGCTGAGAGTGCGAGAGATCCGGTCTCGTCCCTTCACCGCAGCGGAACTAGATGTTCTTGTGGGCGGTGTGCTCAGCCACTACGAACAGCTGTACGGTGCACCCGGACATGTGGTAAGTGCAGTGGTGTACATGTTGTTGGCCCTGAGGTGGTCAGTGGCTCCTGTCTTCTGTAGGCCTGCCGGTTTGCTGTGGGACCTTCACATGTGTTGTGCAGAGCATGGCTGCATGTAGATACGTCTTTCTACGTAGTTTGTGCATGTCATACCGTCCACTTACGCTATCCTCTTGTCTCCCATCATGGTAGGTAAAGCTGCACCTTCGCAAGGCCGTGTGGAGGACCATAGCACGTGATGTACGGGCGGGCAGTGGAGGTGTGCAATAGACAACACACACACTACCACAAACGCTGGGACGACATATCGAGGCTGAGCAAGAATGTAGCGGAGATGATACTGGGGATGATTCCAAGAACGGCACGTCTGGCCCGACACTCCATGACCCCTCTTATGCACCGTATCATTGCTGTGACGCATCCTGACCTGTCTGACCGGCTGAGTGTGGATCAGCAGCAAACGAGCGGTAAGCAGACTGTATGTGTATGTTACTTGGGAGTGCAATGCATGTATTGTTGCTCAGACACAGTAGTGACTTCCGTGGTGCGTATGTTTTGCAGGAATACCATGTTGGTGCCATTGGCGGAGTCTAATTTGACAACCATGTCCGCCATGTTGACACGCCACTTGCTTAGTAGTTGAGTGTTCACGCACATGCCATAGAGGCCTGTGGCCCCATGGCGAGACATGTGTGCAGATCTACATGCACTTGCCCTGTCCGCATGATGTACATGTTTCACGGCCACCACCGGTTATTTCATGTGAGGATGACTGGTAGGGGTGGGCCGTGTGCAGGATGGGGGCTACATGTTCATTGTCTGAAATGGAATCAGAGAATTGTTGTCCTTTGTACGTGAGTGTGGCCATGACTTACACCTCTTTTCTCTCTGTTTCAGCTTTGGCAGAGGTGAGTGGTGGCAATGCATCCAGATCAGACATCACACACACGCAGACTGACACAGAAGAGGGCAGCCCCGGAGAGGGGGACATGACCGTCCCTAAGGACTCGCATGTCAAGACACCATCGTCCTCATCTTCCGACAGTGTTGGTGAGTCAGCACTGTTGCCAACTGCACCATGTACTGTTCGTGCACGCAGTAGTAGGGGGAGCAGAGTGGTGTTCGGTGCAGGCACCGCTGCCCCTGCCCCGGTGTCCCAAAGTGCACTTTGTGCTGAGGCTGTTGATCTGCTGCGACAGCTGTGTGTGGGGCAGACCAATATGATCAATGCATTCCAATACCACGATAGGAAGTTGGGGCAGGTGGTGGCATTCATGGAAGGGATGCATGGCGATGTTGCTGGTCTACACAGGACAGTTGAGTCATTGGCTAACACTGTGTCTTCTGCCATTGTACAGTCCCATGGACAGGGTGCTACTTCTGTTCCCCCATCTACACCACTTGATGTCTCAGGGGGGAGTGAATATTCTGACCAGGACTCTTATACAGGTTATTGCACTAGAAGCAGCCACAAACAGCACGTCAGGGCATGGAGGGCACAGACACCATCCCCTAGGTCAGCAAAATCTGTTACCAAAGACAACGTGAGATACACTGGAGTTCACACACAGGATCCACAAGTGGTGTTGGGGGAAATGCCTTCACATGCTACACAGGCATCCCACACAAAAGGTACTCCCAAGGCAAGGGATACTCCCAAGTCCATGGACACTCCCTTGGACAAGGACACTACTAAGGCAAAGGCACCTCAAAAGAGCAGGGACACTCCCAAGGACAGGGACACTACTAAGGAAGGGCCACTCCCAAGAGCAGGGACAAGGACAGTAAAAAGGCAAAGGCACCTCAAAAGAGCAGGGACGCTCTCAAGGACAGGGACACTACTAAGGAAGAGGCCACTCCCAAGAGCAGGGACAAGGACAGTACAAAGGCAAAGGCACCTCAAAAGAGCAGGGATACTCCCAAGGACAGGGACACTACTAAGGAAGGGGCCACTCCCAAGAGCAGGGACAAAGACAGTACAAAGGCAAAGGCACCTCAAAAGAGCAGGGACACTCCCAAGGACAGGGACACTACTAAGGAAGGGGCCACTCCCAAGAGCAGGGACAAGGACAGTACAAAGACAAAGGCAACTCAAAAGAGCAGGGACACTCCCAAGGACAGGGACACTACTAAGGAAGGGGCCACTCCCAAGAGCAGGGACACTCCCAGGGACAGTCACACTACAGAGGAAGGGCCATCTGCCAAGGGCAGGGACACACCCAGGGACAAAGTGTCTTCTAGAGACAGGTACACCACAAAGGACAGGTCTGCTGCAAGGAACAGGGCACCGTCCAGGGAACAGGTAAAGTCCAGAGACAAGACTTCTCCTACAGCCAAGGCACATCCAAGGGACAAGGCTTCTCCCATAGACACTAGCTCCATCAAGGACAGGCATACATCACCCCTGGCTGCACTGAGGCTGGTGTTGTTGAAGGAATGGAAAACAGATGTATCCGCGGCGGAGTACCCCCATACCTCCACTCCCATCCAGGCCCATAAGAAGCTGAGGAAGGAGTCCCCTGTTGTTGCATCCCCCATTACACATGATGCAGAGTCCAGAAGGCAGGCACACAGCAAACGACAAGCAGGGTCCAGCACGTCCCCAGAGAGCAGAGCCTCAGCAGCAGATGCTCCACCTTTGGTGGGTGATGTTTCATTGGAGTCCGCACCACTTGCCAGTCCTGTCATGTCCAGGGTGCCCTCACATATCCCTAAGAAACGTAGGCACACACCATTGACACCTGACCACACCGATGTCGCTCCAGTACAGCTATCCCCAGCTCCCAGAGCCACCCTGCCTCCTGGCCCATACAGCCCTGTGGCTCATCATTTCGGTGTTCTCAGTGGCGCATCAGAGGTTCACTCTCAGTTGTCAGATAGTGGCACTGTGTCTGTTGTTTGCTGTCATGCATCATGTAGTGGCACTGTATCAGTTGTGCCCTCTCCTGTTTCTGGTGCTGGCAGTGTGTCTGGGCCGTTGGCTCATGTGTCAGTCACTAGAGCTGTGGCTGTGTCTCACACTCCTATGTCTGGTGCTGGCAGTGTGTCTGTGTCGATGGCTCATGTGTCAGTCACTAGAGCTGTGGCTGTGTCTCACACTCCTATGTCTGGTGCTGGCAGTGTGTCTGGGTCTATGGCTCATGTGTCAGTCACTAGAGCTGTGGCTGTGTCTCACACTCCTATGTCTGGTGCTGGCAGTGTGTCTGGGTCTATGGCTCATGTGTCAGTCACTACATCTGTGGCTGTGTGTCACACTCCTGGTTCTGGTGCTGGCAGGTTGTCTGGGTCCATGGCTCATGTGTCAGTCACTAGGACTGTGGCTGTGTCTCACACTCCTATGTCTGGTGCTGGCAGTGTGTCTGGGTCTATGGCCCATGTGTCAGTCACTAGAGCTGTGGCTGTGTCTCACACTCCAGTTTCTGGTGCTACCAGTGTGTCAGAGGCAGGTACTTCAGGTAGTCCACCTGCTCCGTGATGTGCGGTGTGTTTACCTTCACTCACATGTATTTTGAGTTGGTGTGTATATTGTCCATAGTAACCACATTTGCATTGTTCTTGTCCTTGGGACGGGTACCTTGCACCACGTAATTCTGCTGCCTCTGATGTACCTGTTCGATGCAATGGACTGTTGATGCACTTAGCCCCTCTCATGTGCTGCCTCTGATGTACCTGCTCTGTTGGCCACAATGCCCTGTTGGTGTTCTGATACTGCAGTCTGCCCTCTCATGTGCTGCATCTGATGTACCTGTTCGATGCAATGGACTGTTGATGCACTTAGCCCCTCTCATGTGCTGCCTCTGATGTACCTGCTCTGGTGCCCACAATGCCAGGTTGGTGTTCTGATACTGCAGTCTGCCCTCTCATGTGCCGCCTCTGATGTACCTGCTCTGTTGGCCACAATGCTCTGTTGGTGTTCTGATACTGCAGTCTGCCCTCTCATGTGCTGCCTCTGATGTACCTGTTCGACGCCATGGACTGTTGATGCACTTAGCCCCTCTCATGTGCTGCCTCTGATGTACCTGTTCGATGCCATGGACTGTTGATGCACTTAGCCCCTCTCATGTGCTGCCTCTGATGTACCTGTTCGATGCCATGGACTGTTGAAGCACTTAGCCCTTCTCATGGGCTGCCTCTGATGTACCTGCTCTGTTGGCCACAATACCCTGTTGGTGTTCTGATACTGCAGTCTGCCCTCTCATGTGCTGCCTCTGATGTACCTGTTCGATGCAATGGACTGTTGATACACTTCGCCCCTCTCATGTGCTGCCTCTAATGTACCTGCTCTGTAGGCCACAATGCCCTGTTGGTGTTCTGATACTGCAGTCTGCCCTCTCATGTGCTGCCTCTGATGTACCTGCTCTGGTGCCCACAATGCCAGGTTGGTGTTCTGATACTGCAGTCTGCCCTCTCATGTGCTGCCTCTGACGTACCTGTTCGATGCCATGGACTGTTGATGCACTTAGCCCCTCTCATGTGCTGCCGCTGATGTACCTTTTCGATGCCATGGACTGTTGATGCACTTAGCCCCTCTCATGTGCTGCCTCTGATGTGCCTGTTCGATGCCATGGACTGTTGATGCACTTAGCCCCTCTCATGTGCTGCCTCTAATGTACCTACTCTGTTGGCCACAATGCCCTGTTGGTGTTCTGATACTGCAGTCTGCCCTCTCATGTGCTGCCTCTGATGTACCTGCTCTGGTGCCCACAATGCCCTGTTGGTGTTCTGATACTGCAGTCTGCCCTCTCATGTGCTGCCTCTGCTGTACCTGTTCGATGCCATGGACTGTGATGCACTTAACCCCTCTCATGTGCTGCCTCTGATGTACCTGTTTGATGCCATTGTCTGTTGATGCACTTAGCCCCTCTCATGTGCTGCCTCTGATGAATCCTGTTCGATGCCATGGACTGTTGATGCACTTAGCCCCTCTCATGTGCTGCCTCTAATGTACCTGTTCGATGCCATTGTCTGTTGATGCACTTAGCCCCTCTCATGTGCTGCTTCTAATGTGCCTGTTCGATGCCATGGACTGTTGATGCACTTAGCCCCTCTCATGTGCTGCCTCTGATGTACCTGCTCTGGTGCCCACAATGCCCTGTTGGTGTTCTGATACTGCAGTCTGCCCTCTCATGTGCTGCCTCTGATGTACCTGCTCTGGTGCCCACAATGCCCTGTTGGTGTTCTGATACTGCAGTCTGCCCTCTCATGTGCTGCCTCTGATGTACCTGTTCGATGCCATGGACTGTTGATGCACTTAGCCCCTCTCATGTGCTGCCTCTGATGTACCTGTTCGATGCCATGGACTGTTGATGCACTTAGCCCCTCTCATGTGCTGCCTCTGATGTACCTGTTCGATGCCATGGACTGTTGATGCACTTAGCCCCTCTCATGTGCTGCCTCAAATGTACCTGCTTTGTTGGCCACAATGCCCTGTTGGTGTTCTGATACTGCAGTCTGCCCTCTCATGTGCTGCCTCTGATGTACCTGTTCGATGCCATGGACTGTTGATGCACTTAGCCCCTCTCATGTGCTGCCTCTAATGTACCTGCTCTGTTGGCCACAATGCCCTGTTGGTGTTCTGATACTGCAGTCTGCCCTCTCATGTGCTGCCTCTGATGTACCTGCTCTGGTGCCCACAATGCCCTGTTGGTGTTCTGATACTGCAGTCTGCCCTCTCATGTGCTGCCTCTGATGTACCTGTTCGATGCCATGGACTGTTGATGCACTTAGCCCCTCTCATGTGCTGCCTCTGATGTACCTGTTCGATGCCATGGACTGCTGATGCACTTAGCCCCTCTCATGTGCTGCCTCTAATGTACCTGTTCGATGCCATGGACTGTTGATGCACTTAGCCCCTCTCATGTGCTGCCTCTGATGTACCTATTCGATGCCATGGACTGTTGATGCACTTAGCCCCTCTCATGTGCTGCCTCTAATGTACCTGCTCTGTTGACCACAATGCCCTGTTGGTGTTCTGATACTGCAGTCTGCCCTCTCATGTGCTGCCTCTGATGTATCTGTTCGATGCCATGGACTGTTGATGCACTTAGCCACTCTCATGTGCTGCCTCTGATGTACCTGTTCGATGCCATGGACTGCTGATGCACTTATCCCCTCTCATGTGCTGCCTCTAATGTACCTCCTCTGTTGGCCACAATGCCCTGTTGGTGTTCTGATACTGCAGTCTGCCCTCTCATGTGCTGCCTCTGATGTACCTGCTCTGGTGCCCACAATGCCCTGTTGGTGTTCTGATACTGCAGTCTGCCCTCTCATGTGCTGCCTCTGATGTACCTTCCCTGGTGCCCACAATGCCCTGTTGGTGTTCTGATACTGCAGTCTGCCCTCTCATGTGCTGCCTCTGATGTACCTGCTCTGCTGCCCACAATGCCCTGTTGGTGTTCTGATACTGCAGTCTGCCCTCTGATGTGCTGCCTCTGATGTAACTGTTCGATGCCATGGACTGTTGATGCACTTAGCCCCTCTCATGTGCTGCCTCTGAGGGACCTGTTCGATGCCATGGACTGTTGATGCACTTAGCCCCTCTCATTTGCTGCCTCTGATGTACCTGTTCGATGCCATGGACTGTTGATGCACTTAGCCCCTCTCATGTGCTGCCTCTAATGTACCTGCTCTGTTGGCCACAATGCCCATGCTATTGCATACTCTGTGATTATACTCCTTTTATGTGTAATAAAGCAAGTCAATCATGTGTCGTGGTTTGTCGTTGTCATTCCTGCTTGTGTACTCCAGTTGTGGATTTCTATTTGCGATGTAATGTGGTTTCTCAAACATGACACTCCCCCTCCCAACGTCACGACCCTGGCAGGTACTCCCCTTCAGACAGCGAATGGTGTGTTGCGTACCTGCGTCGTCATCGACAGTGGGCCATGACTTGCAGGTGGTGGATCGCGAAGAGTATCGGAAAAGCGTGTAGCGCTGGGTCCATGATGGCGAGCAGCTTGTGGTGGGTATCTCTGCTATGTATGGTATCTTCGCTGTGGGGAATCCGCCGTGTTCAGCCAGGTTATTTTTCCGCAGCGGTTTTATGTGTGTTTTCCGCCATCTTGATTTGGTGGACGGTCGTTGACGTCAGTCCGTACGGCGGTGTCTCTGGATTGGTTACGTCCGCCGCGGGGTCGGGTGTAGTTAGACGGCAGTGCGTGCTCTTCCGTTGCGCACTGACTTTTGACACTCTTTCCTATCCTGATATGGCGGACGGAGTGACCACGGCAGGCAGACACGGAAACAGCATCTTCCGCTTACTCCAGGGATGCAGTCGCACTTCCGTCCGCCATCATAATGAGCCCCTTAATGTGGAGCAGGGCTTTACAACATGAAGCATCTCCCTAGATGCGTAACGTTGTAAAAAAGGTGTAACGTGGCGCATGATTTACGCCACTGCTGCGTCACAAAAGTGATGCAGCGGCAGCATAAAATTATCGTAAGGGGCTTGGAAATCTGCCCCTCTGTGAAAAGCTCTATAATATAGAGCACATGGGTACAGCATTATACAGACTGGGATACAGTTTAATACATCTACCAGCATGTTTGAAATCTCCTTTTTTTCTACTATTTTTCATTAGAAACACAGAAAGCACACCTATTAGCATGCACAACCTATTTCAATCATCATTTTAGTACAATACAGTACAACCACAATACACATTTCTAAATTTCATAACATATTCCAATCATCATGTTTCTCTAATGTTTTGCATGCTTTATAAATAATATATTACAAACTTAACCCCTTGCGTGCTGCGCACATTTTCGCGCTGTGCGGGTGATGTAAATAGTGGGTGGGATTCGGATGGCCCCCGGCCATCCTCCACACACACACACCGTGACGCATGACGGCCTGGGTCCGTCCAAAGCATTCAAGGGGTTAAACATATCACTACAAACACTGAAACACTCCTACGTAATATGTAACACACCAAACACATTTGAAACTTACCTCTGTACTGCCAGGTGACAAGTTCACCATATTTTCAAGTTCAGCAAACTAGCTTACAAATGCAAACATCAGGTGTGGTTGAGTCTTGCAAATTTGACCTTATCCTGTTGACTGGAAATTTCAAAATGTTTTTGAATAACCAATCACAAAGATGCTTTTTCTACAAAGTAACATGCATCCTTATGTGAGCACATAATGTTTATGAATAGCCAATCAGTTATCTGCTTTTTCAAAACCAGCATCTTCTCCACCATTTTAGATACCCCTCATTCTACCAACTGACTTACTCAGGTATAGACGTAATTTGATTCCTTCCTCTCATCCCTTAAAAATGCTAACAGTATGGATGGTAGGAAACAGCTATGTTCCCTGAAGCAAAAGTTTTGCTGAACACAGAGGTATTGACAAAGACCTAGGTTTGCGAAATGTGGATATTAAATGGTTTACACAGAGAACATTAAATGGCACCAATTGCTGCCTTTGGTTAAAACCTTTTCGCATCTCCAACCCCCTGATCTCATAATTGTGCACTGTGGTGGCAATGACCTAGGCACATTGACTGGGGTAGGATTGGAAATGATAATAAAGGATACCTTTGCACAACTGATGTCGCTTTTCCCTCATACTGTCTTTGTATACTCTAATATATGCCAAAGACAGAAATGGAAGTGGGGAAATCAATTCAGTCCACAAATTGAGAAAGCTAAGAATGTCAATAAAGCTGTTTCTGCTTACCTCAGAGACCATAATATGGGCTCTATCTACAACAACAATATACACTTTGACATGCAAAACATCTAGTGGAGTTCACTTCACAGAAGAAGGGAACAGAGTCTTTCTCAACAATCTTAAGCCGTGCATCCGCATTAACATGTAGCTACAACAAAGTCATAATAAAAACGACTCTTCTTAGAGCCACCCTATAACCCAAGAGTGAAACTTATATATATTTTTAACATATATACTATTTTATTTTCGTATTTGCAAACCCATTGCAAATTCGCAAAATAAAAGCAAGAATTCAATGTACTAAAACACATATAACCTTTCAACTTTACCTTTCAAATTACTTTTTAAATGTTGTATCAAACTCTCACAATTTTAATGTAATTATGAAGTTCAATCTCACTACCTCTATAAAAAAATCCACAATTTTAGATTACATTTTTTATTTAAGATGGATTTGTGAATTCATCGCGATGTTACACGGGGCGCAGCACTGAGACCCTCGAAAGGGTTGTGACTCCTATCATGAGAGAAAATATACCCAAGTGCCATAGGGTCCCTTCGGTCCCAGGGACTGCATCACCTGGGGTCACACGTTTTCATTTATAAAATTTTCATGTAAGGAGGTGGCCTGCACGGCCCCCCTCCCAAGGCCGATTATTGCACCGGGGAGCCCATCATATTTAAAGGGACCGTGAGGGAGCCTGAAGGCCCTCTTGATCCCAGCTGGCTCCTGCCTCCTGCGGAGGCCTGCATTGCTTTTTATCCCCAGGACGCTGCTGACATGCAGCTACCTGGGAGTAAAAAGCAAACTGTTCCACTGTGAACAAGTGAGAGCAAAATGCTTTCACTTATTCACAGTGGAGCACTAGTTTGCTATGGAATCGATCCCATAGCAAACTGCAATGTCCTGTGGGAAGATACCCCAGGACACTGCTGAAGCTGGCCCTAGGGAATGGCAGTCTCCAGGGCCATGGAGGGCTTCATGAGGGGGGCCGCGTGGCCTCCCTCCAAGGCTATTAACGGGAGGTGATGGTCCTCGGGGTAGTGTGGGGGGCTCACACCCCCCACACTATATTTTAAAACTTAGACCCAGGGAGGTGGGGGGTCCCCGGGGCTGCAGGGGGGGCCACATGGACCCACACATTTTATATTGTGGAACCCCCTGATCAGGCCTAGGGGGTCAGGGTGTTTCAACCCTGCCCCCTTTTCTTCATTTTTGACTTTTTTTCTGGTAACTCGGTTCAACCGAGACAAGATGGCAGGAAACTTTACACTTTAAACTAAAAATTAAAGGGTTCATGCTCAGGAGGGTTCACGGATCCTTTGCATACCTAGAGATAAAAACTGAAATGTATTTATATTTCTCAAGAACTACTGAACTGATTTACACCATTTAACAAAAAGAACGCTTTCTGAACCAAGAGCTACCTTTTTGCTAAACTTGGTGTAATTCGGTTCAGCTGTTCAGGCTGTAGCCTTGGCTAAAGTTTCCTATTGAAATTAACATGGAGCAAACACGTTTTTAGGATCCCCCTTTTTTCTAGGCCACTGCTCGACAAATCACCCCAAAAATTTCAACACAACAGCTGAAGTGAGCGGGCCATTAATTTTGTACATTTCAAGAAGATTCGTAAAATGATGCCAAAGATATTGGCAAATCAAAAAACACTTTTCCTATGGAAACTAGGTTCTAACTATAACTACCTTCTGCGGTCGCCAGTAGGTAGTTATAGTTAGGACCTTGATGTCATGAGTGATGTCACTGACCATGTCATGAGTGATGTAATATGTGACGTCATCAGCAGTGCATTGCAGGCGTGCAAGTTATAGTGAGTCCAACTAACTATAACGTGAGAATTTCAATGGTTTTATGTCAGTAAAATTTCCAGCTAACTATAACAGGTGTGAAACCTATGGTTTTTTCAGTGAATTTAATAGGTTTTTTAAATGCTAATTCCTAACTATAACTGGTGTGAAACCTGTGGTTTTTTCAGTGAATTTCAAAGGTTTTTTAAATGCTAATTCCTAACTATAACTGGTGTGAAACCTATGTTTTTTTCAGTGAATTTCATAGGTTTTTTAAATGCTAATTCCTAACTATACCTGATGTGAAACCTATGTTTTTTTTCAGTGAATTTCATAGGTTTTTTAATAGCAAATTTCTATAGCTATGAAATATAATATTTTTTTAATGAATCCTATATTGTATATTCATGTAATACTATTTTTTATATGTATATTCTTCATTTTTTTTTTTTTTTTTTTTAGCCCTGGGGCGCTCCCGGTGCGTGTACCGGTGAGCGCCCCGGAAAGCGCAGTCTTGTGGTGCGCCCCGGTGCGCGTACCGGGGAGCGTTCCGTTAGCGCTATTTCCGCATATGAAAACATCATTGTGACGTATCATGTAGCCGTGTCCGCGTGATACGCACGGCGTAAGCGCACCCAGAAGCACCCACGTGTATACGAACGCGCTACATAAGCGCCCCGGGGTGCGTAGCGTAAGCGCGTCAGGTCATGTGACCTGAAAATAACACTTTTCATTGGTTCAGAACAGTTTTGGGTTCCAAATGATGAAAGCCCCCACCTTTTTTTTCTCACTTTATTCTTTGAGTGAGGAAGACCTGCTTCTATTGATAGAGAAATGGCTACAGTAGCAGCAGCAGCTGGAGCATATGCGCCACCACCACCACCACCACAAATACCACCACAACATCACATTGGTGGTGAAGAAGAAGAGGAGGAGGAGGAGGAGAGAAGGCAGTTCCTGTGTGAAGACAATCCCCCATATAAACCTAAGGAGCACTTTATATGGGAGTTTTTTAAAATCCCAAGGGGTTTCAAAAAAGTTAATGCTGCAAAGGTGACCTGTCTCATCTATGGCGTTGAACTTTCCAGGGGGAACCCTGCAAAAAAATATTCAGTTGGGAATCACACAATGCTACGCCACATGCAACGAAAGCACCCCAATAACTATTCTGCAGCAGAGGTCAGAGAACTGACCAGAAACCCTCCCCAATCTTCTCCGAGCACCTCTAAACAACCCACTCCATCGGGTCCTGAAACTCGAGAGATGGTCCCATGCATCCAACGCCAGTTTGGAGACTACAAGATTACTTGTATATTTTGTGGGACTACCATTTCTTATGGGGAGCAGAGCATCAAACTTATAAACCGTGCTGGAGACAACCACCGGTGCCGAGAGAAGCAATAATTTTTTCCTGGTTTTTTTGCTCCAGTTGAGCTGTTTACAATTCCCTGTTTTTTGTTTGTCCCCTTAAAAAATACAAAAAAATATAAAACTGTTCATAAAACCCAAAAAAAGTATAAAATGTTCCAAAAAACAAAAAAATATAAAACAACAAAATGAAGAAAAAAACTGTTCTTTTTAGAACTACCTCCAATTTATAAAAAAAGGCTAAATTTTTTTAAAACTCTGTCATTCTTTTTTCCCCATGGTACGCTCCCCAGTCCGCTCCCTGGTGCGCGTACCGGGTGCTCCCCCTGCGCAAATAAAAAAAAAGCCCCCACATCAAACCTAGGGGGTCAGGGAGGGTCTACTCTGCCCCCTTTTGGTCATTTCCCCCTTTGTTTTTGCCACCTCTTGTGTCTCGATCCTACCGAGACACAAGATGGTGGCCGCTCCAGACTGTTTGGAATGTTGACAGACACCCGAGAGCCAATCAGCTTTCCGCGCGCGAACTCGCGTAGCGCGCTGGTACGCGCCCCGGTGCGCGTACCCGGGAGCGCTTATAGATATATATATTTTTTTGAACCTTAATTACTCAAAATCCACTGGAGCACATATCTTGAGACATAGCAAAGGCACATCGGGCTACCAGTCCCTATAATGTTGCCAAGTTTGGTGGAAATCCATTCAGCCGTTCGGGCTAAAAGTGAGGTCGACCGCCCTATGGAAATTAACATGGGGAAAACACGTTTTGGGACCCCCCTTTTATCTCAGCCCCCGCTTGACGAATCCCCCCAAACTTTCAGGGAAGGACCGGAGCGCCACCAGGCATTTTTGAGGAAATTTTCAGGCAGATTCCTCAACTGGCGACAAAGTTATTCACAATAGAATGTTGCGATTTCCCTATTCAAAATAATCCTAACTATAACTACCTACTGGCGACCGCCAGTAGGTAATATATATATATATATTCACTGAAAAAACCATAGGTTATAGACCATATATAGTTAGGAATTAGCATTTACAAAACCTTGAAAATTCACTGAAAAAACCATAGCTTATAGACCATATATAGTTAGGGATTAGCATTTACAAAACCTTATTTTACTCGCACAAAACCATTGAAATTCGCATATAGAGTTAGTTGCACTAACTATATATCGCGCGCCCGCAATCCACTGCTGATGATGTCACATATTACATAATTCATGACATGGTCAGTGACATCACTGATGACATCACTGATGACATCTCAAATGACATCACTGATGATATCACTGATGACATCTCAAATGACATCACTGATGACATCTCATTTGACATTACTCATCACATCACTGATGATATCATTCATGTGATAATACGATGAACCTCTTCAAATTCTAATATAACCTTAAATACAATTAGTGTAAACAGACACTCACAGACTGTCACTCATCCATGGAGTTACTCACACACCTAGTCAGTCATGCAAAAAATCAATCACACCTCCATTTCCTCAACTATACAGTTATACACACCTTACTTATTCAAACATATACTAACACATATTTACTCTCTTATATAATCCCTGATACAAGTTTACAATGATCCATACAGCCACTCACACATTCACTGGCTCTTATGCACAGATTTTTATATATGTCAACTCTCACATGTACTGTGTTTTACATATGTACTTACTTTGACATGTAGCACTGAGATATCCATTCACTCACCAATACACTCATGCACACAGTCAACCGCCCATACAGCTGTTTCCACATGCACTTTTGAACCCATACATCTAGTGAATCAACTGCTCGCACATCTATGCACAGAGTCATACACCTCCCAGCCACCCACACACACACTCAGTCTCCCATACAAATACTTGGGCAACCAATCAATAACCCATATAGTTACTCATATAGCTACTGATCAACACATGCAGCAGTTTACAGAACAACAGACATAATGATTTACAAATTAAGATAGTTTAGTCACTAACCCATGCACTCAGTGAGACACATTTAATCACTCACTCATACAGTCAGTCATGCACCTACTAAATCCTTCATCCAGACACTTATACATCCACTCATTCTTCAATATGTAAGACATATTTTAACTTTACAGAAACATACAGTCACTGGATGTTATCATCAGTGATGTCATCAGTGATGTCATTGACCAAGTCATGAATGATGTAATATGTGACATCATCAGCAGTGGATTGCGGGTGCGCGATATATAGTTAGTGCAACTAACTATATATGCGAATTTCAATGGTTTTGTGCGAGTAAAATAAGGTTTTGTAAATGCTAATCCCTAACTATATATGGTCTATAACCTATGGTTTTTTCAGTGAATTTTCAAGGTTTTGTAAATGCTAATCCCTAACTATATATGGTCTATAACCTATGGTTTTTTTCAGTGAATTTCAATGGTTTTTTAATAGTAAATATCAAAAGCTGTAAAATGTATTCTAATTGTAATTCAAAAATATATACATTTTTTTTGTATTATATTTTTTTAATGTATTTTTTTTTTTAATAATTTTTTATTGTTTCGCTGCCGGTCCGCGAACCGGTAAACGTTCCGTTAGTGCAAGTACCGCGTTAAAAAGCCACATTGTGGCGTGTCGCGTAATCGCAACGTATCGCGTTACTGCGTAATGCGCCTTATGACGCGCTGCGTTAGCGCACCCGGAAGTGCTCTGGAACGCGAACCAAGGCGCGAAACGCAGAGCCCCGGAAATGATCCGAGGCGCGGCGCGGAGCGCGTAACGTAAGCATAACAGGTCATGTGACTAGTTTATAAAACTTTTCATTGGTTCATTTTACTATTAGTTTCCTAATGATGGAAGGCTTGATCATATGACGTAAAATTAACACTTTTCATTGGTTTAGAACATTTTTTTTTCACAAATGATGAAAGTCCCACCTTTTTTCCTCACTCTGACTTTCATTTTTATGAGAGAAAGACCTGTTTCTGCTTGTTCAGTCATGGCATCTGTATTAGCTGCAGCTGGTGGACCCCCAGCACCACCACCACCTCCAAGGAAGAGTGGACCACCTCCTCAGGTCATCCTCCAACAAGAGGAGGAAGAAGAGGAAGAAGAGGAACAGCAGCAAGGGACAAGGGGTTTTTTAAAAGAACAGCCAAGGAGGTCCCATATAAAAGAAAATTTTATTTGGCAATTTTTTTCCTTTCCTCCACATGAAAAAAAGGTAAATGCCCGGTACGTTACCTGCCTCATCTGCCACGATGTACTCTCCAGAGGAACCGAAAAAAATATAGTTATGGTAATCATACCATGCATCGCCATATGGAGAGGTGGCACCCGATGAATTACAGTGCTGCCCAAATACGAGATTTAGTGGATAACCCCCGACCTGCCAGTACATCCACCAATGAAGTGGCAGTGACGGAATCAGAGGCAAGGGAAACGGTCCCAAATCTTCAGAAGAACTTTGGACAAATGAAAATAACATGTTTAACTTGCGGCAAATTAATTTCCTGTGGAGAGAGGAATGTAACTCTAATCAATAGAGCTTATGAACATCATCAATGTAGAAAACGTCCCAGAAACTAAATTTTCTTTTTTTTTGTTGCTCCTGTTGAGCCCTTTCTAATGAATCATTTTTGTTTCCCCCCCCCCAAAAAACCACAAAAAAAATATAAAACAACAAAAATAATAAAAAAAAGTTCTTTTCAGAACTACCTTCCCTTTATGAAAAATTGCTAGAATGTTTAGCACTCTAGCAACCTCTATTTCTTTTGATACGCTTCCCGGTTCGCGCGCCGGTACGCGAACCGGAGGCAAACTAAAAAAAATTTTTTTTTTTAAAAAAGAAGAGTAAGTAAACAGAGAGTAATGTTAAATGAAAGACAAATAGAGGGAGTAACACACAGTTACTGTTGAAAGAGGGACTGAGAAAAGGAGTGGAAAGAGTAGTATAATTAAGTAATAGAAAAAGAAATGAGGGAAGTAGCAAAGGCAGAAAACTAAGGGTTAAAGAAATGAAGCAGTGGAACTAATAAAAGTTAAATGTGATAGAGGTGTAACGTAAAGAGTACTAAACACTTACCTTATAATTGTCGTAAACGTAGTCAATTGTCATTTTTATACTTTTAATCTGTGTAAGAAAGAACAAAACATTTAAAATTAATAGAAGGTAGTAAAAAAAGAATGAGCATGAGACAAGATGAATACATATTATAAATCACAATTCAAAGTACAAAATTAATTATACATATTTAATGGTTTATTTTTGCTGTTCTCAGAATATATCAAATTTCACTGAAAACAGTGAGTTGAAGGTATTCATCATATAACAGCGGGGAAAAAAAAACACAATCAAAATGATTGTGTTTAAAAAACCCAAATAATATAACTAATCAGAAATCAGAACTCCTCAAAAGTAACGTACTTTCTATGACGTCAAAGGATGTCCTATCAACAGCTTATACTCTGTTGTGCTGTTACTATTTTCTGCCCGCCACTTTCTGAAAGATAAACTCCATCGATTTAAGAAAAATGAGACATACAAAGTAATTTAAAACAGCACACTAAATTACAGCAACACCTAGAATCATTATAGTCCAGTTACCTACCCTAAATTCTCACTTCAGAAAACAAGTCAAAAGGCAACATTGCTTCATACTCAATTGGTAATGTTTGCTGAAAGACTAGCCTTTTTTTTTATTTCAAATAAGCTGTGTAATATCCTGATGTTGTCAAAGGACCATCTTAAAATATAATAGCTGCAGTTGCAAATGTTCTTCCTGAAATCGATGACTGTGTAGCCAAAACATTTTTTATTAGACTTAACAACTTTTTTTCATCCAGTTTATGTAGTTGAAATTGTAAAATGACATTTCACCCATAAGTTTCCATAAATAATATGGACAGCATTGCAGACTTACATTTCCTCTACTCCTTATTTTGATCTGCTGCTTGAATTAGCTTATAAAGACAAACAGTTTTCGCTCTGTACTACACTTATCCGCAAGGCCATATAGAGTAGGAGCCATTAGAACCTCTTGAAATTCCTCAGAACAAATTCCAAGATTCCTTTCCTAAAATTTTGGTTGTAAGAACACCATGTAAGAATTTTGAAGGTGGAAAGGCAATCTTTTTTTGAAAGTTAAAACAGAATCATTGCAGAATGACCAGCCGTTTCCAGATTTTACATAAGCTGTGTAATGTCCTGAAGTAGTTGAAGGACCGTCATGATATATAATTGCTGTAGTTACAAAAGTCCTTCCTGATATTGACAACTGCAAAGCCACAAAATTATTAATTAAAGTTGTCAATTTAGTTCCATCAGGCCTACATCGTTGGAACATTAAAATGACATACTGGCCATAACTTCGTATAATTAACGTGGACAGCATTGCAGACTTACATTGGCTACACTCCATGTTTTGAATGGCTGCCTTTACTAGCTTATTGAAGGATACTGATTTACTGTCAGGCAAAGTTAAATATATAAATCTTTCTGAGTCTACACTAGTAGTACTTGATAGCCTACAGTTCTCGCAATCATGCTGCCATTGATAAGAAAGGCCAAACAGATAATCTACATCTACACCTTCATCTTGCAATACATCAAGCATATACATTAAAAACTCCTGACAATCCTGCTGAATATTTTCAGAGAATTGTGTTTGACCTGAACATTCGTCTAACAGATAACGAATTTCAGACACACTTTCTACTCTTGTTCTATCAGCGCTACATTTCTCTAACACAGAATTCAACAAACAGCATAAACTTTGTTCCGAATTGATCACAATCTGTTCTTTTAAAGTCTCTAGTGAAAAGAGAACATTAACAACTACATTAGCATAGCAGTTGACACCAGAACTATTTTCAAATTGAAAACCAACAACATTTTCAACAGAATTCATTTTATTCCTGCTTACAATTTTTGGTTCATCGACTTTTGGTCTCCCTACTATTACTGATATTTCTTCATTTCCGGCCTACCACACGTTTCTCAAACAAAGGATATTGAGGCAAATGTGGCGCATACTCTCTTCTTAACCTATTGTATTCCTTAACACAATCTAGATCCGCACAAATGTTTGTGACATCACAGTCAATCAAGTACAATCCCGATAAAGTTCTGACTCGTGACAATGCTACATAAGCCATACCCTCTTTGAACACAGAACTGCCAATATTCACTAGCGCAGTGTCTACACTTAAACCTTGCGATTTATGAAATGTCACCGCATATGCCAAGCAAACAGGAAACTGCTTACAGCGAACATATAAGTCTTTTACAAGCAAAAACCTAGCTGTGCAACGACCAATTAGCTGTACTTCCTCAATGCCATCAAATTTAATTTTTAAAAATTCAATTCCATCTCTACTTCTGTATTTCTCAAAATCAACAACATTACCCATTGATCCATTTACCAGTCCTCTTTCAACATTTAAATTTCTTCTCAAAATGATACGGCCATTTAAGCACACATTCAGAGTCTTTTCAAAACCCGCAGTTTTAGATATAGTCTTCTCTAATGAATCCAATTTAGATTTCAAATTCTCAGACAAAATAATTGTTGCTCCCATGTGCTCTATTCTGTCAATAGCTTCCAGTTTCACAATCTCTTGGTTTTCTAAATTCAACATTTTGTTGTTGAAGATGGAACATTCTGCAAGAGTTGGCATCAAACATATTCCAGATTTTTTCTCAGTAATTTTCTGAAAAATATCCTCTGGCAGAACGTCTTCTTCTGGATACAAATTTGACAGTAATCGTGCTTGTAAAGCTTCTTTCCCACGCTCAGTCACTTTCCCGATTCTAACATCTTGTAGAATATTCTTGTAATCTTCGTCCTTCGCCTGACGCATATTTTCATGCAGCTCAGAATAATTGAAGTTTAACCATATGTTAACGTTGCCAATGCTCCCTAGGCACTTCCTGGTGTCTTCATGCGAAAGCAGTTTAAACACTGGTTGTCCTTTCACTGGTGTCAGCTGCAGAAGATCACCGAAAACAATGATGTGTTTGCCAAATAACACATCATACTCTGTTTTTAGAACTTCTTGCATTCTCAAATGCACAAAGGCAAGCATGACATTGGAAACCATGCTTACTTCGTCAATGATAAGAAGTTTCATCTTCTTCAGGACTCTAGATACTTCACAACAAGCATCCCCAGATAACTTGTGGTATTGTAATTTGTTATCATGCTCCACTGGCAGCATCAGTAGCCGATGCAAAGTAATCCCTTTAATGTTATGTGCTGCCAGTCCTGTTGGAGCGGTGACAACACAAGACAGCGATGACTCAGTCCTTTTCTGCAGATAACATGAAATTGCTTTAATGAGGAAACTTTTTCCAGTTCCTGCTTCTCCACTCACGTACAGTCGGACAGGCTTCAATGACGTACATGAGCACTCTTTCTTCTCATGACTTAATCCATGCTCAATTTGGTTGGTAACTTCGTCATATATTTTCCTCTGCTCAACGTTGAGTTGTCTTTCCAAATCTTCTAAGTTAACCGCATCCTTCTGAGCATGTGCCATGGCTCTTTCCACTTCAATCATAGCAGTGGCAGCTTCATTTTCGATAACTGGTTCTCCTAGTGGATCCTGACTCAATGAAACAGAACTCTGACTGTCCTGAGAACTGTCTCTAGCAATCTCAACTGCAATTGTTGCTTCCTGATTGATTTCTGCATTCAACATTTCTAGATATTTTGGAAAAACAAGACATTCTATGGACTCCTTGGCTGCAATAAAAGAGTCTTCGTAACAGAGGAAATCTCCAAGCAGTTCCTCTTCTGCACGCAAAGGCTTGAAAAGTTGCAAAAGAGCTAAATAGAAAAACTCTTTTCTATCTGGAGATTCGCAATTCAATTTTTGATGATTTACCAAATGACATTTTCTTTGCTTGACCAGACATCCCTCACTTCCAATTACAGCATACACTCCTTTATCAATATCTTCTTTGATGTTCCTCTTGAAAATGTAATTTTGTAGAACATCATACAGACAAACATTCTCCAGGTGACTGCTTCTATTTGGATAATATGTATCCAACATGTTGGTCTTCAAAATATCTGTACTGCTTGGCTCCTTCTCCGCCAAATACTCAATTTCCCATACAGGTTTCAGAACTCGATCACGCGTAGCAGCAAGACCAAGACTTGCCCAAATGATACTCCTAGATTTGGCATAGAGACTTGCTGAAGATAACCGGTCAGAACATTCGTAAGCTCCGATTTCTCGATGCGACAACATCTTCAGACTGAAACTGTACAACTTCTTACTGAGGCTCTTTTCATGGGAAATATCCTCCCACATATCCTTCAGTTCTGTCTTTTCTTTTTTGGTGATGTAAGATATCACATACCGAGCCACAGCCATACAGTTGTCAGCCACAAACTGTATATCCATGTTAGCATTCCACAAGGACAATATCACTGGGTTGTAGTCGTTAATGTACTTGGACTCTTCGTTTCTTTTCAAATTGTATGTGTTTTTGGGTGATTTCCTCGTCACATTATGTCGCAGCGAAGACATCAAATTGTTAACTCTTCCTTTTGATATCACCGACCGTGGAAATGCAAAACGACATTTGGTGAAGTACTTGTCCTTGTTTCTGAATTTACGACGACAGTACTTTCCACAACGATGGCTTTGAAACCGTAAAACTTGTTCTCTTAGACTTTTATCTTCGTTTGTCTTTGGAACAGCACATGTAGCATACTGTTCTATGAAATTCATCACTAAGTCATCCGTATCTGTTCCAAATTTGGGTGCATCTTTGATCCATAGTAGCATATGTATATGAGGAGCAGCTCTTGCTTGATACTCCTTTCTCCAGAAGAAATCCAACACCTCTCCAAGAGGTGGATTTTTCTTGTTCATGATGAAAGACATCATAGCTTCAAATCTATGATTGAAGTATCTGCATACATTCACTGGATCCAAAGAGCACAGTTCTCCGGGTGTCTTGAATTCGATATTTTCAATGTTTCCATTTGCCTCTCGTAGAAATTCAAGTAAGTCTTCCCAGCCATACTCAGCACAGCTGAGAGTGAGGAACCATGTGGGAGTTCCTAAGTTCCTCAGCATACATTTTAAGTCACCATGACGGCGGTACCAATACTCATTAGTACCACGCTGACAAGCCATGAGATTAATCAGGTGAGAATCCAAAATACTGTCTTGCACATTGACTTTATCCATAAAGTCCCTTGCCGAGATATTTCGCAGTTGTACACCACTTTTCAAGATGTGGTTCACTGCATAAGACAATCCAGAGAGATCACTTTCAAACAGTAGATGAAATAAATAGGGAATACATTGTCGAAACCTAGGATCTTCTGCATACAATCATAAAGTCCGGTATTCTGAAGCAGGAATTTGAACAGGTCGCTCATCATATCGTCCTCCTCGACCTGTGGGAAATAACTGTGGGAAACATAGAGCTTCCAAACTTTCCTCCCAAACACTAATGGGACTCCCTTTGGCTTGTTTCATTTGAAACAACTCAATAGCATTCCCCATGACTTCCTTGGAATGCAAAGGATGAGCACTATAATGTTCATATATTTCTTCATTTTTAGAGGCTTCTACTTTCTCAATTTGTCCAGCACACAAATCGCTGTCCTCTTCTTCACTTACTTCCTCTTCTGCAACACATACATTCTTGTAGTACTCATTACTTTTTATCAAATACAATGTTGCCTTTTTGACTTTCCTAACATCCACTAAATCTTGCCAGATTTTCTTACTCTTTGTCTGAACACCATTAACTATGATAACCAGAGGTTCCTCTTCCACTTTCTCTACTCCAATTGTATTAATGTTTTTCTTCAAATCTAAAGGCAAATAAACAACTCTTCCCTTTAATCCTCTCTGTAAATCTGATGGAGGCAATTTCCCTGTCTTTGGCTCCATTCGTACAATAGCCTGGAAAGGATGGACACTTTGAATCAAAATAGATTCATAAGTATTTAAATCCTTCAATTCAGAAGGAATGTCAACCAATTCCAGATTATTAAAAACCGCTCTAGCAGGCATCTGGTTTTGGTTTAATTTGTTATAACAATAAGTACACATACGTTGGTCCGCTCCCAAATCAAAACAATTTTCTACCATCGAGTATGTGGCAAAATCCTTCCATTCACTATTGTTTTCCATATCACTTTTTGCATATAAATCCACTAACTTAGTCTGATTCTTATAATAAGTCCGTCGACAACACACACAAGTGAAATTAGGCCTCTCACTGGATTTCACCATAAATGTGGAAATTTCCTTGTGAAACTTATGTGTACTGAAAATCTGTACACTCTCTTCCACATTACCTTCTTCTAGTGGGTCAATTTCAACATTGTTCCCTTTACCAGCAAAGTAACAGAACTCAATTTCTTGACAAATATTCTTCACATCTACTTCAGAACCATGCAAAAGAGCACTGCCTAATTGTTTAAGCATAATTGCTGGACTCTTAGCATAATACAACATTCTAACTAATTTCCTCACTTTATTATGATGCACTGCTAGCATCCTGAAATGATGAAAAACACTCTGGCATACTCTCCTGGAAAGACAAGCCAGTGAATGACCATGCAAACCTGTCACTTGTCTCACTCTGCAAGGATCTAATTCTTGCAACAACTTTATTTTTTGTTTTTAAACTTTTCTTATTAAATGTCCGTATAAAATCACAAAGCAAATTGATGGAATCCTGTCGCACACAGCAAATAGAACTACACTTCCAGGTGTACACTGGTCCCTTAGGACGTCTCCCTAAAACCTCATCACTTAACACCTCTTCTGCATCTGCAGACACAAGTTTTTCTTTTTCAACTGGACGACCATCTTTTACCTCATATGCTCGACCACTGCTGTCAACTGCATGCACCAAATCATTGTCCTGAAAATAACTCTCCTCATTAAAAAATGCCTCACTATTTGAACTATGCATCCATTCTCCTGAGAAAACTTCACAAAAATTACTTCGATTAACTACTCTCTTCCATCTACTATTTGATTTGAAAACATAGATTACCTTGTTTAGTTTCCTAATTCTATTAATTACCAAAATAAATAACTTTCGCTTAATTTCGAAAACCTGATCAATAATTTTCTCTACATTTTTCTTTTTCTTATAAAATGCCACTTTCTGTTTACCTTTCTTAAATTGTTTTAGCAAATTGACAATTACCCTGTTGCGGAACATTCGCCTACGAATGTCCCTGAATGTATTTTCCCTTCTACTGCCATGCACAGAGTTATCTCCTGCTCTAGCAGAAACTTTTTTGACGGGCCTTTCCTTTCCATTTAAATTGGCTCTCTTTTTCTGGAATAAAACTTGTTCTGTAGTTATACTTTTGTTTCTACAAATGTTTCTAAGGAATGATTTCGTTCTCTTACCCGGCGCTTTCTTCATGCGTTGAGGTGATTTTAATGTAGAGGACTGCTGCAAGCATTTAGTAATCTGCTGTCTTTGACGTTTCGTAGCCTTTCGGATTCTATCCTTAGACGGCATTGTCTAATTTCTAAATAATCTGCAGTTGAATCTGTGGTAAAATATAATAAAAAATGTTATTAACAACTATTACCAAACAGTAAATCAATAACAGTAAGGATTTGATTCAGCAATGCCATAAAGATGATTCAGTGAAATCTTCTTAATTTTACTGTGATAGTTTTACAGGGCTTTCATGCAAATAACTGCCCACCCTGCAACAAAAAGCCCACATGAAACTTGACGGACATTAAATTGTGTACTTACCTGCAATAATCCATATGCCAGTGTTTAGGTCCCTCCACCCTGCCCCTCCCCCTCCCCGCCTCCCTGCCCCACCGTAACTCCCTCCACGACCCGCGGCTGCTATCTTGCAACATGGTGCATCTTGAAAATCTCTCCTGCATTATAAAAGTGACGCAACAGCAGCACAAAATAGGCGCACAGCCATCATAAATCTGCCCCTAACACTTTAAATGATTGATTCAGGATGACGATAAGGTGTGGACTATCTAGAAGTTTATTTGAGGTGAAGCCTACTCAGGGTTGCAGATGAAATTTAGGCTTGTTGAAGAGTACAGAGGTGATAATCCATGTACAGGCCTACCAATGAAGTGAATCATGTCCACTGCACTCTTGAACAAAGGCCAGACCTCCTCTATCTCCCTCAACACGCCTAAACCTCATCTGCACGATGTGATTCGTAATGTTAGGAAACACAAGTGATATAATTGAAAAACGTGCAACTATTTTTGCACATTTAACAATCACATCACCTGTATTTCTTCAGCTTACTTATCTCATTGTGCAGATGTACTCTACGTCCTATGTAGAACCACACCCTATCAATACTTAAATTACCCAAGCACACATGGGAGCGTATTTACAAGGACCTTGCTCCAGGGGAAATGTCTTAAATTTAAATTTGAAAAATGACATCAAAGGGACTCAAAGGCCTTGTAAATATGCCCCAAACAACCTATGAAACACTAGCAGTACATATCAAGAAACCTAATTGATTTCAAAAAACGTTTTTAAACCTTTTATGTAAAACAATTATATACCTACATTCATGGGGAACTGACTTAAAATGCCCTAATACACATGAAAACGTTTTTTTAAGGTCCTTGCACCTTTTTTTCAATCACTTTTAACATGGCTATGTAACTCAAACAATCAAAATCAAAATTTACCAAGCACACATGGGGGCGTATTTACAAGGACCTTGCAGCACGGGGAAAGTGACTACAAATGACCAAACACACATGGGGACGTATTTACAAGGCCCTTGAACCAGGGGGAAGTGACTTGAAATGGCTAAGCACACATAGGGGTGTATTTACAAGGCCCTTGCACCACTTATGCATCACTTTTAACATGTACACTGTAGAGCAGCATGGGGCAATAACAACACAGATGCATCATGCATCTGTTCCGCAAAAGCGACGCATTGCAGGAGTCACATCGCAAGTAAATAAATTCTCATAATTTTTAAAAGCATTCCTTTTCCTTAACAACGATTTTCTGATCATAATTTGAAAACACAGCACAGCTCCTATGTACAACCACACCTTGTCAGTACTAATACTTTACATTATCTGCAATTACAATTGGTAAAACAATGCAAAATCTTCTTTGAAAACATAATGCAAACACTTGACTCAAAACATCATTTTAAATGCACAGCTGGCTTTCTTATTTTCGCAAAAAAAGCATACTAGTCTCTATCTAACATAAAGAAACGATATCTCACCTTAGCAAATGCTTTTTGAATTTCAAAACAGTCTCAGAAACACACCAATTTTTCTTTAGCAGAACAAAAGGTATGCACTCCAGAGGCTGGAACCAACAAAGGCACTGAAATGCTGATATTCATCACACATATCTCTCATGTCAGCCAATCATAACTCTTCCCTCACTTTTTTCAAATCAACACCCTTCCCCCCTCTGCCCTTTCTGCCCTTTTTCCATAGCAACTACCTCCTGCCAGACCTCTCATGTTTACAAGTTCACACAACAATGTTTCAAATGAACTCTGAACTCTCAGTACACCTGCTAATCCACTGCAATCTTTCATAACATCATTTTTTATTAACCATTCAAATTACATCTTTCAAAGAACACATCTATGCACCCTAACTTTCTGTTTTCAGCAATGGAAATCCACCAATCTCTTCTAATGAATCATTAGCACTCAAACTCCACAGTTTTTTTTCTTTACAAACTCCACTGTTTCAACTGCCATTTCATTCCCACACTTCATCTGACTGCAACAGAACCTCCTCTCGCCATGTTTTCTGTCTGGATTCTAGGACATAGCTACATCCACTGGGCTCACAGGTATGCTGATAACAGAAATTTACACAACCTCAATTTACAAAATGTGCAAATCAAATGGATTGGGCAAAGAGGATTGAGATGTCACCAATTGATACCATTGGTGAAAACCTTTTTGCATTTGCCAAACCTGACCTCATAATAGTGCACTGTGGAGGAAATGATTTGGGCACTTTGACTGGGGTAGGTCTGGAAATGCTCTTAAAGGACACCTTTGAGCAATTGATGGCACTTTTTCCTCAAACTGCCTTGGTATATTCCAATATATGCCAAAGACAAAAATGGAGGTGGTCCAATTAATTTTGTCCACAAATTGAGAAATCGAGGAAGCATGTAAATAAGTCTGTTTCTGCTTACATGAGAGACCATGGAATGGGCTCCATCTACAACAATAACTTGTGTTACTACATGCAAGATATATACAGAGGAGATGACGTGCACTATCCAGATGAGGGGAACAGAGTTTTCATACAAAATTTAAGACTGTGTATTGGTACCTACTTATAAGTACCTAGAACTTACACAGAACCCAAAAGCTCTTTTCAGAGATACCTTAACTTTAATTACTCTTTTAAAATTTCGAATGTACCTTTTTTCACTAATTTTCACTTATGTTCGCTTCCCGGTTCGCTACCCGGTTCGCGTACCGGCAGCTAACCGCGCGAAAAATTCAAATTTTCTTTTCGACATATATGAGCCTCCTCAACTACCCTCAGAAAACCTAGGGGGTCAGGATACGTCTACCGTGCCCCCTTCTACCCATTCTGAACATTATTTACCTTCCATCTTGTATCTCAATTCTACCGAAACACAAAATGGAGGACTCCCGTAACGCTGCAGGTTCGCGTACCGGGACACGCACTGACAAGCACTCGCTCAAAAAAGGTGGGAAAGTAATTTACAGAAAAACCACTAGAGACACTTTCACCAATTATACATTAGCTCATACTACATACCAATCCCTACCATTTTCACAAATTTGGTTGGAATTCCATTTAGCCATTTAGCATGTAGACCTCTCTAAATTCCCTGAGGTAAATTACTTCACAAAACACATATGAAGTGTTGGAATTGACAACCAATTAAAATGTTACTTTCATTTTCAACTATTATATCATGACATTTGATTGGTTATGTACCTGAATATATATAAAGAAAGAGAGAGAAACATAGCCATTTTGACTACTACTTCCTGAAGTGCATTTCAACTGAGAACTTAAACTTGTTTTTGAAAGGTAAGATGTTATTTTAAAAACTGAAGTATGTTGTGCACTTTAAGTTAATTAGGAAAACATTTTCTGATAGTTATATACTATCCCTCTGTAATAGTTATAGAATAAGATAGACTTCTCTGTTATAGTTATGGATGGAGTTAGGCTTATCTTGTATAATTATGAATTTACTTAGGCTTTATCACATACACTTTTTTATATTTCTACTTCCAGTCTGATACCATACACTGCCCAAAGATAAAATCACTGTTTAAAAAACAAAACTACCTGTCTGTACTTAAACCCAACAGTGCCCTATCTGTACTGATATATTTTTTTAAAATTCATTTTACAGCACAAAAATGGAAGGAGAGAACAAAACTAACTTGGAAATTGTTGCAGGAAGCAACACAGATACAGAAATTGACTCTGAATTCTATGATGAATCACGGGACTTTGAACTTCTGCAATGTGTAGAATCAGTAGATTTCCTAATTGAAAATGAAAAAAATTCTGACAATGAATTATTAGAAGTTCTTTTCAATTTTGAAAACGAATCAGAAAAATAAATTTATATTTAATAATTCAAAAATAGTTTGAGACATTATTCATTTTTATATGTATTTTGTAAACTACTAGCAAATTGATTATAATGTAAAGTCAGACTTTAAATATACTGTGCAACTTTTTTGTGTTACATAGAAAGTTTGCTCATACTTACTTCCTTTCTTCCACTATATTATCTCCAATGTGTATTTAACATCTCTTTATCATCTCCTGCCTCCATATTGTTTCGGCTTTCCAGACAGACTATGGTATGAATTCCATATACCATAATAACTTCTGAAACAACTTGCAAGATATCTACAAAGGAGACGGCGTTTATTTATTTTTAGACTCTGCATTGGTACCTACATGTTGCTACGTAAATAAAAATAAACAAAAAAAACAACAAAACGAACAATCAATAAACATACAATACTTAAAAAGTCTATCATTCTTGTTTCCTTATAGTACGCTCCCCGGACCGCTTTCCGGTGTGCGTACTGGGCGCACCCCATGCAAAAAAAAGTTTTGGGTTTTTTTTGCCCCGCGGGGCCCTTTTAAAGCCTCCACATCAACCTAGGGGGTCAGGGAGGATCTACTATGCCCCCTTAAGGTCATTTGCCCCTTCATTTTGGCCTCCTCTTGTCTCTCGATCCTACCGAGAGACAAGATGGCGGCCGCTCCGGACTGTTTAGAATGTTGACAGACACCGGAGAGCCAATCAGCTTCGCTTCGCAAAGTTCCGTAACGCGAAAAGTACGCGCAACCGGAGCGCTACCCGGGACGCTGTCACAGATATATCTGTTTTTTAAAACGTTAATTTCTCAAAATCCACTGGAGCACATATATTGAGACCCAGCAAAGGCACATCGGGCTAACAGTCCCTACAATTTTGTCAAGTTTCGTGCAAATCCATTCATCCGTTCGAGCTAAAAGTGAGGCCAAACGCCCTATGGAAAAATGAATGGGAAAAACGCGTTTTGGGACCCCCCTTTTTTCTCGGCCCCCCTTTGATGAAACCCCCCCAAATTTTCAGGGGCTGCTCAGAAACAAAATGTGCCATTTTCCTGAAAATTTCAGCCGATTCTGTCCACAAACGCCAAAGTTATTAGACATAGAATTTTCAAAAGTCCCATAGAGAAAAAATCCTAACTATATATACCTACTGGCGACCGCCAGTAGGTAATATATATATATATATATATATATATATATATATATATATATATATACATATTCACTGAAAAACACCACAGGTTTCTTTACTATAACGTTCCTGAAACCTTTGTTTTTTTCAGTGAATTTCCATGGTTTTTTAAATGCTAATTTCTAACTATAATGTTCCTGAAACCTATGGTTTTTTCAGTGAATTTAAAAGGTTTTTTAAATGCTAATTTCTAACTATACTCCCTGAAACCTAGTTTTTCAGTGAATATATACATATACTAGCAGCCCGTCCCGACGTTGTCCGGGCATGAATTGCTGCCGGCCAGCGGTATATTACTTTGTAGGATTTCGTTTTGATAGCATTTCTTATCTATGACAGGCCTTTGAAATGCTCCGATTTACAGTGCACTGCTGATGCACTAAAGAGTACGCGTTCAGTAGTGTGTGAACTCGAGTTTCCCTACTTTATTTTTCCTTGCAATATTATATAGCGCGAACTCGACAACATGGCATGAGCACAATTTACATTACAGAAGAACACATTCATTTGTGGTAGGCACGGGGAGACAAAGCGATTTGCCTGGAATCACAGGATGTTGAGCTGATTCCAAGATTCGAACGTAGCTCCCCAGCTCTAAAGTTCGCAATTCTAGAATTTGTGGCGGGAGGTGTGTCTAAAAGTGTATGTTGGTGATGGCCATCAATGAGAGAGACCTGTGCATTTTTCAAATGGTTGGTGAAAAAATATGAGTATGTTGCTGGAGATGAGGGCCGCCGTGCCACCAATGTACTTACTGGGGGAGGGTAAACACCCATTAGTCTGCAACTTTCTTTCCGCATACCATCACTCCGCATACTTTCATTACGAAAGTACCATGACTCCGCAATGCCATTATAATGCATGGCATTACATTTTATATGCTTTTACCACTCATACATTTACAACGAAATTCGTTGTAAATGCATGAATAGTAAAAGCATGTTTTTTTTAAATATTTGGATATGGTAAGTATGGGTATAGGGGTATATGTTTTGGGGTACTGAGGTATATGTTTTGGGGTGTTTGGGTATTTTAAGGGTTCAGATATAGTTTTGGGTTATGGGCTAGAGTGGTAGTTTTAGGGTTTATGGATAGGTATGGGTTTTGGGATACAGGGGTATTTTTAGGGTTCAGGGCTAGGTTTGGGTTTTGGGGTACAGGGGTATTTTAAGGGTTCAGGGCAAGGTTTAGGTTTTGGGGTACAGGGGTATTTTTAGGGTTCAAGGCTAGGTTTGAGTTTTGGGGTACAGGGGTATATTAGGGTTCAGGGGTAGGTTTGGGTTCTGGGGTACAGGTTTATTTTTAGGGTTCAGGGCTAGGTTTGGGTTTTGGGGTACATGGGTATTTGTAGGGTCCAGGGGTAGGTTTGGGTTTTGGGGTACAGGGGTATTTATAGGGTTCAGGGCTAGGTTTGGGTTTTGGGGTAGAGGGGTATTTTTAGGGTTTAAGGATAGGTTTGGGTTTTGGGGTACAGGGGCATTTTGAGGGTTCATGGCTAGGTTTGGGTTTTGGAGTACAGGGGTATTTTTAGGGTTCAGGGTTAGGTTTGGGTTTTGGGGTACAGGGGTATTTTAAGGATTCAGGGCTAGGTTTGGGTTTTCGGGTACAGGGGTATTTTTAGGGTTCAAGGCTAGGTTTGGGTTTTGGGGTACAGGTGTATTTTAGGGTTCAGGGGTAGGTTTGGGTTTTGGGGTACAGTGGTATTTTTAGGGTTCAGGGGTAGGTTTGGGTTTTGAGGTACAGGGGTATTTATAGGGTTCAGGGCTAGGTTTGGGTTTTGGGGTACAGGGGTATTTTTAGGGTTTCGGGATAGGTTTGGGTTTTGAGGTACAGGGTATATTTATAGGGTTAAGATGGGTTAGTGTTTAAGGGTGTTGGGGTATTTTAAGGAGTAAGGGTGGGTTATGATTATGGGGTGCAGCGGTATTTAAAGGGAGCAGGCTGGGATTAGCACACAATATGAGACATATCATGAAGGGCGGAACGTACCACACGCCCCCAGCTTTTCTCACGCCCCCAGCACAAGCCCACAGCACAACGCAGACACGCCCACAAGGGACTACTTTGCTGGCACAGTTCTTTTACCTTTTAAATGTATATGGTGAGCGTCTGCATAGCCTATGTCCTTCTGCTGCAACTGCCCTTTCCAACGCTGTATTGGATTTTGTGATTGGTGCTGTGGTTCCTGAGATTACCTGCCTCAAAGGTTTGGGCTCTCTCTTCATTATATGAGTATGGATATATATATATATATATATATATATATATATTATATATATATATATATATATATATATATATATATATATATATGTATATATATATATATACATACACACGCATATATATATATATATATATATATATATATATATATATATATATATATATATATATATATTCACTGAAAAAACCATAGGTTTCACACCAGTTATAGTTAGCTGGAAATTTTACTGACATAAAACCATTGAAATTCCACGTTATAGTTAGTTGGACTCACTATAACTTGCGCGTGTAATGCACTGCTGATGACGTCAGATATTACATGACTCATGACATGGTCAGTGACATCACTCATGACATCACTGATGACACCATCCTTGTGACAGAGTGGCAGACCTCCTTTCACTGTAACTCTTGAAACACATATTCAAAAATAGAAACTAAAATTTTCAAAAAAAAGGAGATACCCATACCAGTTACAACAACCAATTCAGTAATTTCACCATTTACATACACATCCACTAATTCACCAACAGTTCTATTTAGTCACTCATACATATACTCACTCATCATATGTAGTGATACACCTATACATCCTGTAACACATCGACAGCCTTCCAAAAGTTGCTCACACACATACTCACACATGCAAATAAACTAACGAACATCGATTTATTTGCATAAACAGCTATACACACACTACCACCTTACTTCTAAGGAAACTTACACAAACTTACTCTCTTAAATAATCACTTATAGAAACACATACTTATTTAAACAGGAACTCTTACAATCTCTCACTCTCACATATACTCACTTATATACATCAATACTCACATATACTAGATTAAAACATATGTAGTTACTGATAAAGACACTAGTGAGACAGTCATTCACTCACTAACACACACATATACACACTCATCCATCCATACAGTCCTGCACATTTGCCGTCTTCCAAACACATACAAACAGTGAGTCAGTCATTGATGCATCTATGTGCTAAGTAATACCCCCACCAAACCATGCAGACACTCATACTGATACTAAAAAAACATCTAATAGCCCATATACACACACATGTAGCTACTCACCAACCCATGCAGCCACTTATACACAAAGTGAAACACTGATACAAACATTTAAATATTTTAACAATATTCGCTAATATATGTATTCACTAAAATACACTTAATAAGCCAGTTAACCAATCAATTTTTTTAAAAAAAAACATCCATTAAGACACTTATTTAAACATTTATTCTTCCATTGACCTTTGTATATATACATATATAAAACATATTTATTTTTCAGAAAGGCACACATTCACTGGATGGTGTCATCAGTGATGTCATGAGTGATGTCACTGACCATGTCATGAGTGATGTAATATGTGACGTCATCAGCAGTGCATTACACGCGCAAGTTATAGTGAGTCCAACTAACTATAACGTGGAATTTCAATGGTTTTATGTCGGTAAAATTTCCAGCTAACTATAACTGGTGTGAAACCTATGTTTTTTTCAGTGAATTTAATAGGTTTTTTAAATGCTAATTCCTAACTATAACTGGTGTGAAACCTATGTTTTTTTCAGTGAATATGTATGTATGTATATATATATATATTACCTACTGGCGGTCGCCAGTAGGTATATATAGTTAGGATTTTTTTCCTATGGGATTTCTGAAAATTCTATGTGGAATAACTTTGGCGTTTGTGGACGGAATTGGCTGAAATTTTCAGGAAAATGGCACATTTTGTTTCTGAGCGTCCCCTGAAAGTTTGGGGGGGTTTAGTGAAGTGGGGGCCGAGAAAAAAGGGGGGCCCCAAAACGTGTTTTTAACATTGAGTTTTCCATAGGGCGGTTGGACTCACTTTTAGCTCGAACGGCTGAATGGATTTACACAAAACTTGGCAAAATTGTAGATATGGTTTGCCCGACGTGCCTTTGCTATGTCTCAATATATGTGCTCCAGTGGATTTTGAGAAATTAATGTTTTAAAAAACAGATATATCTGTGACAGCGTCCCGGTTAGCGCCCCGGTTCGCGTACCTTACGCATAACGGAACTTCGCTAGGAGAAGCGGATTGGCTCCCCGGTGACTGTGAACATTCTAAACAATCCGGAGCGGCCGCCATCTTGTGTCTTGGTAGGATCGAGACACAAGATGTGGCAAAAACAAAGGGGGAAATGAACATAAGGGGGCAGAGTACATCCTCCCTGACCCCCTAGGTTTGATGAGGGGGCTTTAAAAGGGCCTCACGGGGTTAAAAAATATTAATTTTTATATATTTTTTTTGCGGGGGGAGCGCTCGGTACGCGCACCGGGAAGCGTTCCGGTAAGCGTAATATTGGGAAAATAGGATGAAAGAATGTTCAAATATTTGATGTTTATTGATTGTTCTTTTTGTTTATTTTTTTATTTTTTTTATTTAAGTACCAACATGTAGGTACCAATGCAGAGTCTAAAAATAAAAATACATTGTTTTCTTTGTAGATATCTTGCATGTTGTTTCAGAAGTTATTGTGGTATATGGAATTCATAGCGTAGTATGTCAGGAAAGCAGAAACACCATGGAGGCAGGAGATGATAAAGAGATGTTAAATACACATTGGAGATGATATAGTGGAAGAAAGGAAGTAACTATGAGCAAACTTAAAGTTGCACATTATTTTTAAAGTCTAATTTTACATTATAATCAATTTGCTACTAGTTTAAAAAATACATATAAAAGTGAATAATGTCTCAAACAATTTTTGAATTATTATATATAAATTTATTTTTCTGATTCGTTTTCAAAATTAAAAAGAACTTCTAATAATTCTTTGTCAGAATTTGTCTCATTTTCAATTAGGAAATCCACAGATTCAACACATTGTAGAAGTTCAAAGTCCTGTGATTCATCAAAGAATTCTGATTCATTTTCTGTATCTTTGTTGCATTCTGCAACAATTTCCAAGTTAGTTTTGTTCTCTCCTTCCATTTTTGTGCTGTAAAATTAATTTTAAAAAAATATATCAGTACAGATAGGGCACTGTTGGGTTTAAGTACAGACAGGTAGTTTGGTTTTTTAAACAGTGATTTTATCTTTGGCCAGTGTATGGTATCAGACTGGAAGTAGAAATATAAAAAAATGTATGTGATAAAGCCTAAGTCAATTCTTAATTATACAAGACAAGCCTAACTCCATCCATAACTAAAACAGAGAAGTCTATCTTATTCTATAAGTATTACAGAGGGATAGTATATAACTATCAGAAAATGTTTTCCTAATTAACTTAAAGTACAGAACATACTTCAGTTTTTAAAATAACATCTTACCTTTCAAAAAGAAGTTTAAGTTCTCAGTTGAAATGCGCTTGATATGTACTTCAGGAAGTAGTAGTCAAAATGGCTGTGTTTTTCTCTCTTTCTTTATATATATTCAGGTACATAACCAATCAAATGTCATGAAATAATAGAAGATTTTGAAATTAGTATTTTGATTGGTTGTCAATTGTAACACTTCATAAGTGTTTTTGTAAGGTAATTTACCTCAGGATATTTAATCAGGCTTACAGCATAATTTTCTCAATGGAATTTCATCAAATTTTGGTAAATGGTAGGGACTGCTATGTAGTAGGGGCTATTCTATATTTGATGAAAATGTCTCTAGTAGTTTTTCTGTAAATTACTTTCCCACCTTTTTTTATGGAGCGCTTACCGGTGCGCGCCCCGGTACGCGAACTGGCAGCGTAATGGGAGTCCTCCATTTTGAGTATCGGTAGAATTGAGACACAAGATGGAGGACAAACAATGTTCGGAATGGGTAGGGGGCACGGTAGACACTTTGTGACTCCCTAGGTTTTCTGAGGGTGGTTGAGGAGGCCCATATATGCAAAAGAAAAAAAAAATTACATTTTCGCGTGGTTAGCGTCTGGTTCGCGTACCGGGAAGCGAACCGGGAAGCTCACCAAAGAGAAAAAAGAATGACAGAGTTTAAAAAACTTATGGAAATTTTTATAAATGGGAGGTAGTTCTGAAAAGAACAGTTTTTTTATTTTTGTAGTTTTATATGTTTTTTTTTTTTTCTGAACGTTTTTTGATTTTTTTGTTTTTTGTGTTAAAAAAAAGCAACAAACTTAAAACAGAGAATTATAAATGGCTCAACAGGAGCAAAAAAAAAAGAAATTAATTATTGTTTTTTCTTACTGCAATTATGTTTCTCCATTGTATTGTTGATTGTGGTGATATTTTTTTTCACCAAAACAAAGTATTGCCCCACAAAAAATACAAATACATTTCAAATCTCCAAAATTTTCTTGTATGTTGAGGACCATGTTGTCTCCTTCAGGTCTGGATTGAGTGGCTTGTCCAGTGGAGGTGCTGGGTAAAGGATTTGAAAGGTTTTGGGCAAGTTCAGTATTTTGAGCCTGTGCCAAGCAGGTCACTTCCTCCACCTCCTCCTCTTCCTCATTCTCCTCTTCTTCACCACAAAAGTACTGTGGTGGTGGTCCTTGCTGTGGTGGAGGTGGTGGTGCACCAGCTGAAGCAACAACACTAGCCATTGTTCAAGTCCAAAATGGCTCTTCCTCTCTCTTCTCCAAAATAGGTCTTCCTCTCTCAAAGTAGAAAGTAAGAATGAGGAAAAAAGGTGGGGCTTTCATCATTTGGGAAAAAAAATGTTCTAAACCAATGAAAAGTGTTATTTTTAGGTCATATGACCAAGCCTCACATCATTAGGAAACCAAAAGTAAAATGAACCAATGAAAAGTTTTATAAACAAGTCACATGACCTGTTATGCTTACGTTACGCGCTCCGCGCCGCGCCCCGGATCGCTTCCGGGGCGATGCGCTTCGCGCCTCGGTTCGCGTTCCGGAGCGCTTCCGGGTGCGCTAACGCGGCGTGTCATAAGGCGCATTAACCGGCAACGCGATACGTCGCGCTTGCGCGACGCGTCACGATGTTGTTTTCTAACGCGGTAATTGCGCTATCGGAACGTTTACCGGTTCGCGGACCGGGTCGCGGAACCAAATTGAGCTAACGGGAAGCTGCCCGGTTCGCAGACCAGCAGCGAAACAAAAAAAAAAAAATAATAAATATATAAATAAAAAAAATATATTACAAACATATAAAATATATTTTTGCATTAAAAGAAGAATACATTTTACAGCTTTTGATATTTGCTATTAAAAAACCATTGAAATTCAATGAAAAAACCATAGGTTATAGACCATATATAGTTAGGAATTAGCATTTACAAAACCTTAAAAATTCACTGAAAAAACCATAGGTTATAGACCATATATAGTTAGGGATTAGCATTTACAAAACCTTATTTTACTCGCACAAAACCATTGAAATTTGCATATATAGTTAGTTGCACTAACTATATATCGCGCACCCGCAATCCACTGCTGATGATGTCACATATTACATCATTCATGACATGGTCAGTGACATCACTGATGACATCACTGATGACATCTCAAATGACATCACTGATGACATCACTGATGACATCTCAAATGACATCACTGATGACATCACTGATGACATCTCAAATAACATCACTGATGACATCACTGATGACATCTCAAATGACATCACTGATGACATCACTGATGACATCACTGATGACATCGCTCATGTGATAATACGATGAACCTCTTCAGACTCTAATATAACCTTAGATACACTCAGTGTTAGCAGACACTCACAGACTGTCACTCATCCATGGAGTTACTCACACACCTAGTCAGTCATGCAAAGATTCAATCACACCTCCATTTCCTCAACTATACAGTTATACACACCTTACTTATTCAAACATATACTAACGCATATTTACTCTCTTATACAATCCCTGATACAAGCTCACAATGATCCATACAGCCACTCACACATTCACTGGCTCTTATCCACAGTTATTTATATATGTCAACTCTCACATGTACTGTGTTTTACATATATACTTACTTTGACATGTAGCACTGAGATATCCATTTACTCACCAATACATTCATGCACACAGTCAACGACCCATACAGCTGTTTCCACATGCAGTTTTGAACCCTTACATCTAGTGAATCAACTGTTCACACATCTATGCACAGAGTCACACACCTCCCAGCCACCCACACACACACTCACTCTCCCATACAAATACTTGGGCAACCAATCAATAACCCATATAGTTAATCATATAGCTACTGATCAACACATGCAGCAGTTTACAGAACAACAGATATAATGATGCACAAATTAAGATAGTTTAGTCACCAACCCATGCTCTCAGTGAGACACATTTAATCACTCACTCATACAGTCAGTCATGCACCTACTAAATCCTTCATCCAGACACTTATACATCCACTCATTCTTCAATATGTAAGACATATTTAAACTTTACAGAAACTTACAGTCACTGGATGATGTCATCAGTGATGTCATCAGTGATGTCACTGACCATGTCATGAATGATGTAATATGTGACATCATCAGCAGTGGATTGCGGGTGCGCGATATATAGTTAGTGCAACTAACTATATATGCGAATTTCAATGGTTTTGTGCGAGTAAAATAAGGTTTTGTAAATGCTAATCCTAACTATATATGGTCTATAACCTATGGTTTTTTTCAGTGAATTTTTAAGGTTTTGTAAATGCTAATTCCTAACTATATATGGTCTATAACCTATGGGTTTTTCATTGAATATATATATATATATATATTTATATATGTATATATATATATATATATATATATATATATATATATATATATATATATATATATATATATAACCTACTGGCGGACGCCAGTAGGTATATATAGTTAGGATTTTTTCTCTATGGGATTTTTGAAAATTCTATGTCTAATAACTTTGGCGTTTGTGGACGGAATCGGCTGAAATTTTCAGGAAAATGGAACATTTTGTTTCTGAGCAGCCCCTGACAATTCGGGGGGGTTTCATCAAGGGGGGGCCGAGAAAAAAGGGGGGTCCCAAAACGCGTTTTTCCCATGTTAATTTCCATAGGGCGGTTGGCCTCACTTTTAGCTCGAACGGCTGAATGGATTTGCACGAAACTTGGCAAAATTGTAGGGACTGTTAGCCCGATGTGCCTTTGCTAGGTCTCAATATATGTGCTCCAGTGGATTTTGAGTAATTTAGGTTCAAAAAAAGATATATATCTGGGCGGAGCCTAACCACACATCTGATCTGATTGGCTGTCAGCACTTCATCCAAGAAGTGTTGGCAGCCATCTTGGGACCAATATACATGATAGCACCTCATTAAAAAGCATTGTAGTTAATAGAGGGTTTTAAGACTTTAGTTACATTATAAATCATTTGTTGATGGTACCATACTCGTTTTAGGAATTGTGGTGGGTTCTAAGGTGATTTTACCATGTGAAAAAACCTTCTGCTGTGATATCATGAATATTGTTTGAAAGAAAACTAATATCTCATGATTTTCCCACAGTGGTTTGGAAGGGGATCTATAAGCTAAACTGAAAGCATATTTTCTGTAAATTCACATTATCTTTCTCAGTCATGTGAAAATGAAGTCTGACATTCTCAGTAAAACATGTACATCCAACAAGGACAGAGACTGTCAGTTGATTCATTTGTGTTCTACTGCAGCCTCCTAGAGTGTTCTAAAGAACAACTAGAGCGCTAACAGTCCTACTTATTACAAAGGTATGGCACACCTGAAGCCATCTTGATTGGAATAAAGTGGTAACTCTTAAAACATTTAATTTAAAAAGAAACAACATGAGGGGGTATATTTTGCCATAGAAAGTATGATTAGTGCTGCAGAATGAAAAATTAGGGCACATTTTGAGTGACTTCTCAAATCCTTTTCTATTTCATTAAAACATTCTGACATGCAGTCTCCCAAAATGGCCACCAGAGACAAAAGAGCCCAAATGTAGCCCAAATATCACCCAGAAGTAGCCCAAGTATAGCCCAATGACAGAATGTCCCAGAGTGTTCTAAAGAACAACTAGAGCGCTAACAGTCCTACTTATTACAAAGGTATAGCACACCTGGAGCCATCGTGATGGGAATAAAGTGGTAACTCTTAAAACATTTAATTTAAAAAGGAACAAAATGAGGGGGTATATTATGCAATAGAAGGTATTATTAGTGCTGCAGAAAGAAAAATTAGGGCACATTTTGAGTGACTTTTCAAATCCTCTTCTATTTCATTAAAAAATTCTGACATGCAGTCTCCCAAAATGGACACCAGAGACAAAAGAGCCCAAATGTAGCCCAAATATCACCCAGATGTAGCCCAAGTATAGCCCAATGACAGAATGTCCCAGAGTGTTCTAAAGAACAACTAGAGCGCTAACAGTCCTACTTATTACAAAGGTATGGCACACCTGAAGCCATCTTGATTGGAATAAAGTGGTAACTCTTAAAACATTTAATTTAAAAAGGAACAAAATGAGGGGGTATATTTTGCCATATGAATTATGATTAGTGCTGCAGAAAGAGAAATTAGGGCACATTTTGAGTGACTTCTCAAACCCTCTTCAATTTCATTAAAAAATTCTGACATACAGTCTCCCAAGATGGCCACCAGAGACAAAAGAGCCTAAATGTAGCCCAAATATCACCCAGATGTACCCCAAGTATAGCCCAATGACAGAATGTCCCAGAGTGTTCTAAAGAACAACTAGAGCGCTAACAGTCTTACTTATGACAAAAGTATGGCACACCAGAAGCCATCTTGATTGGAATGAAGTGGTAAGTCTGAAAACACTCAATTTAAAAAGGAACAACATGAGGGGGTTAATTTAGCCATAGAAAGTATGATTAGTGCTTCAGAAAGAAAAATTAGGGATCATTTTGAGTGACTTCTCAAATCCTCTTCTATTTCATTAAAAAAATTCTGACATGCAGACTGAAACATGCACTTTGAATACCAGCAGCAGACGTCCCTGGTGAGCAGTAGCTTTACTACAGTGATCTAATGTACAACTAGAGTGCTAACATTCAGAATTGATGGCAAATGTGTGACACATCTGAATGCCTTCTTGATGGAACCAAAGTAAACAAGCATTGAAAAAGCAATAGATCTCGCCCTCGTTTAAGTTAAAGCCATTCTGTTTGTAATGAGGTGGCTTTTTAGCTTTGCTTTTATTAGTGTTTTTTCAACTTTCATGTAAATAACATGCATCTGTATGCATATAAGTATATGTATGCATGCATTTATGTTTGTATTTATATAGATATACAGATGATATATGTTTATATAGGTATGTATATATATATATATTCACTGAAAAAACCATAGGCTATAGACCATATATAGTTAGGAATTAGCATTTACAAAACCTTGAAAATTCACTGAAAAAACCATAGGTTATAGACCATATATAGTTAGGAATTAGCATTTACAAAACCTTGAAAATTCACTGAAAAAAACATAGGTTATAGACCATATATAGTTAGGAATTCGCATTTACAAAACCTTATTTTACTCACACAAAACCATTGAAATTCCATATATAGTTAGTTGCACTAACTATATATCGCGCACCCGCAATCCACTGCTGATGATGTCACATATTACATCATTCATGACATGGTCAGTGACATCACTGATGACATCACTGATGACATCTCAAATGACATCACTGATGACATCACTGATGACAACATCCAGTGACTGTATGTTTCTGTAAAGTTAAAATATGTCTTACATATTGAAGAATGAGTGGATGTATAAGTGTCTGGATGAAGGATTTAGTAGGTGCATGACTGACTGTATGAGTGAGTGATTAAATGTGTCTCACTGAGTGCATGGGTTAGTGACTAAACTGTCTTAATTTGTGCATCATTATGTCTGTTGTTCTGTAAACTGTTGCATGTGTTGATAAATAGCTATATGAGTAACTATATGGGTTATTGATTGGTTGCCCAAGTATTTGTATGGGAGACTGAGTGTGTGTGTGGGTGGCTGGGAGTTGTATGACTCTGTGCATAGATGTGTGAGCAGTTGATTCACTAGATGTATGGTTTCAAAAGTGCATGTGGAAACAGCTGTATGGGCGGTTGACTGTGTGCATGAGTGTATTGGTGAGTGAATGGATATCTCAGTGCTACATGTCAAAGTAAGTACATATGTAAAACACAGTACATGTGAGAGTTGACATATATAAATAACTGTGCATAAGAGCCAGTGAATGTGTGAGTGGCTGTATGGATCATTGTGAACTTGTATCAGGGATTGTATAAGAGAGTAAATATGTGTTAGTATATGTTTGAATAAGTAAAGTTTGTATAACTGTATAGTTGAGGAAATGGAGGTGTGATTGATTCTTTGCATGACTGACTAGGTGTGTGAGTAACTCCATGGATGAGTGACAGTCTGTGAGTGTCTGTTTACACTGATTGTATCTAAGGTTATATTAGAGTCTGAAGAGGTTCATCGTATTATCACATGAATGATATCATCAGTGATGTGATCAGTAATGTCAAATGAGATGTCATCAGTGATGTCATCAGTGATGTCATTTGAGATGTCATCAGTGATGTCATTTGAGATGTCATCAGTGATGTCATCAGTGATGTCACTGACCATGTCATGAATGATGTAATATGTGACATCATCAGCAGTGGATTGCGGGTGCGCAATATATAGTTAGTGCAACTAACTATATATGGAATTTCAATGGTTTTGTGTGAGTAAAATAAGGTTTTGTAAATGCGAATTCCTAACTATATATGGTCTATAACCTATGTTTTTTTCAGTGAATATATATATATATATATATATATATTTCCAAGGCTTCCTCCTCAGCTGAGGAAGAACGAGGCGACACAGCGGGGCTCATGAAGCACCATTATTTATTCATTAAAAACATTGGGCATGACGCGTTTCGGAGGGTTCCTTTTTCAAATGCCCTTCTGTTTAAGATCGCCTCTATTACTCGTAGTCCCCACTTTAAGTCCTTTATCAGTTCCTATGCACTAAAGTAGTGTAGGCTACCTGGAATATGTGGCACGGAGTCATCTCTGCTTCCACAGTTGGACTGCATTTACCAGCATGCAGTGTTTCTCACTTGCTGGCGGTTGTTCCGTTTGTCAGCATTTTCTTGACTCTCCATTGAGCAGCTGACATTCCACATTTCCAGGTAAGGACTCCAGCAATTGTTCTGGGCTTCATTGGTGTTTTTCTTCACGTCCCACACTCCCTGCCTCGCAAGTCGGCCCGTCGCAGAGTCAGGAACACCCATGAAGTAGGAGCATATCCCCATGCGAGTATGGGCTGCAGATTGCAGCTGGTTCTCCATTTCAGGCTTCATGCGGGGCGGTCGGGGAGTCTCCTATCCTGCTAGCGACTCCTGTAACACTTGCGGGAGGGCCATCCTCGTGTGCTGGTTGAACACGCTAATATTTCCAAGGCTTCCTCCTCAGCTGAAGAAGAACGAGGCGACACAGCGGGGCTCATGAAGCACCATTATTTATTCATTAAAAACATATTAAAATATATCTATATATATATTCACTGAAAAAACCATAGGTTTCACACCAGTTATGATTAGCTGGAAATTTTACTGACATAAAACCATTGAAATTCCCACGTTATAGTTAGTTGGACTCACTATAACTTGTGCGCCTGCAATGCACTGCTGATGACGTCACATATTACATCACTCATGACATGGTCATTAAAGTGACGCATGGCTTCATTTATGAAGCCATGCGTCACTTTAACGCCACCAGAGCGTCACTTTTTGTGACGCATCAGTACAATAAAAAATGCACCTTATTTAGTCATATTTACAAAGTGGCGCATCTAGGTAGATGTGTCACTTTGTAAGCCCCTGCGCCACATTATTCCTACGTCAGGTGTAATGTATGCAAAAGGGACGTATTGACGCAAGAAAGGGTCGTAGAGGTGACGCAGTGAAATCTATGAGATATCACTGCGTCACTTTTATGACGCTGTTGCGTCCAAATATTACGCCTGTTTCACAGAAGACGTGCAGGCCCTTTCTTATTAAGTCTCAAGCCACTAGGATATTCAGCTTATCTGCTTTAATACTGTATCTCTTGAACTTATTCCTGTTCTGCTTACATACTGGATTGTTGAGTATCCTAAAATAAATCAATTTGACAATATTTGAAAATTCTTGGTCCTTATTGAGGGGTTGCATTGGCCTCACAAGCCAGAAAGGTGTTGTTGATGTCTTCTCCCTGACAGTGCTTTAAGTCGACCAACAAAAGCCCATACGGTCAATGAGAAAAAATATGTAACAATTTTACTAAAAGATTGTGGAGTAAGCACTAGTGTGCTTCCACTATTAGTGGGCACAGCTGGCTTTCTGTTTTGTTGTGGATCTCTCTTCTAAGGTCAGACACCTTGTCATAAGTGAACATCCATGATATCTAGTAGCCGCTCCTGGTATCTGCTGGGCCCCCCTGGCATATTTTGGACATTTCTGTTATACTGTGGGCACCCCTGACATCATTATCTGATGTAATACTGTATCTCTTGATACAGGCAGATGTGCAAGGATGGTATCTGGTAGCATGTATCATCTGGCAGGCATCCCAAAAATTAGATAAATATCTCTGAAACTAGGTACCCACCTGTGACATCTGTAGACCACCCCTGTCATCTAATGGAAAACCCAGATATCAGGTGGTCATTCCTGACAGCCGTGCCTGGCATCTGGAGACATGTCCATTGTTTCTGATACTCTGATAATCCCCCTCCCACCAAGCAACAACAGGCAATTTCTAGCACTTAGTGGCCAGTATTGGCTCCAGTGTACATCAATAGCAAAAACATGAACATTCCTGAATTAATGGGACATCCTTGACATCTGGTGCTCACTCCTATACCTGCATCCTACCAACAATTAATTGTGGAAAACAGTTTCTTATATCATTTATCACAGGGCAATCCTATCATGTTCTGAGCAATCCTGACAAAGGGTGCATCCCTCTAATCCCATGCCAGCCCAGCAGCTGGTTGTCAGCTTTCGGTTTGCATTTGCCATTCCTGACACAGCGTGGTCATCTCTGACATCTTGTTGATTAATTATAGCATATGTATAGGAAGGAGCTAGCCCAATGATGAAGCATGCCAGCTAGATGGATGTGGGCTATGGCATCCTTAAAATAAGGATTCCACTGGATCCATGGATGCCAGTGGACCAATGCTGAAATGTAATTCTCTATCATGCAGCAGAACTGCACATCAGCTCATTGTATAACAATGATACCTCACCATTCTAAATTTTGCAGATGCAATTGACTGCTTAGAGGGGCCCACATTTGTTACTCAACGCCACATATAATACTATTAAAGTAAGCAATAGTGAAAACTTACAATAAAACAGAGAAAGTTCAGTAGAGATCTTTACAGTAGTCACATTCCACACAAAGATAATGGTTATTGCACTGAAAGAAATACAGTGAATTTCCTAAAAATATCAAACTAGTATTTCACAGATAGGTAGAGTATAAACAATGAGAATAGTCTCACATTGAGAATATACAGGGCTAGAGTGTGGCAGATAGGGTACTCAGAGCCTGATTATGATCTTGGCGGACGGGTTAGTCTGTCACAATGGTGAAGGATACCCAGTCCACCGAAATATAAATTCGATAGAATATAATGGGGTTTATATTTCGGTAAACAGGATATCCGTGACAGTTGTGATAGAGTAACCTTTCCGCCCAGATAGTATTCAGGTTCTCTGTCACAAATGCAACAGAGTACCCTGTCCTCAAACCCTCGGTCCTCCTGTTTCATTCAGGGTTGGGAAGACTGTAAGCCTTTCGTCAATGGAGCCCCTGTTTGTTCCGAGTCAGGTACGTATGAGAAAATACTTTACACTGCTTGCCCTGTTTAGGGTGACTGGTATAAAGTCTTTTTTCGACTTTTCCATAAGGGACAGGATAAAGTAATAATGATCCCAATATCCTGGGAGGAAGCTGCTGGAATGTGCTGGTCATTACTATTTTATTTTTACAGATATGACTCTTTCGTGACACTCCACATTAGTCTAATGGAGTTTAACTGAGAATTCTTACAGATGAAATTGGGCTTTTATAAACATTGTTTTTCCATATTGCACTTACAAATCATAGGGGTTTCTTTTTATTAGAACCACAAATAATAACCAAGACACATATTGCTTGTCATGACCTCAACCATTTATGTTGTGCACCTGCATGGCCTTTTTAAAAAGTCTTCCCCACATCAAATCACAGCAGTCGTTCAATTTCCTGCATCTGCAACATAATTTTTTCCCTTCTTTTTAGGTTTTGTAGTCCACGCCCTTCTGTCTGTCTATGTGTCTGTTAATGGCCCTCGGGCCTTTTTCTTTTGTTCATCATGATGGGCTCCTTGCTGTCAGCGGATTTTTATGGCTTTTAGTGCCCGGACGCCCCTTTGCTGGGGCAGCTGCACGCTCTACAAGTCAGCCTAACATAACATAACATAATCCACCGTCTGCTGCATAACTTGCAGATTACATTTCATACATGGTTCCATGCACCATCTGACACATTATAGAAGTTATCTAATGACCTTTCAGTTGCTGATTGCTGTATTCAGATGTTAAACGTGTACTAATGAGATGCAACATTTCCCAGATTGTTTTAATAGGTAGTGAAATCTCAAAATAGCGAAATAACAGTCATATGTTTTGCCCCATCATGCCGCATAATTGCCTTTTTGTACTGTAACATTTTTTAACCCAGCCACATAATTTGGCCCTCCTTTGAATCCTAATTCCAGTGTCCCTGGTCTTTATTCTCTTATGTATGCCTTCTATGATAGTCTTCTACACGTCGATATTTTGAAGTCTATGTTGCTGCATGTTAGAATCGGCTGGTCTCTAGTTGGTAGAGGTAAATACTTCTGACAAATAGGGACCCAACTCCTCTAGTCAGGGCAAGGGGATCACACACTCAGATAACCACCGCTTACCCCCTTGGTAGCTTGGCAGAGCAGATAGGCTTATCTCAGAGGCAGTGTGTTAAGCATTTATGACCACATACAGTAATAAAGTGAATACACCACAAATGGACACAACACAGAAGGTATTATAAAAATAAGGATGTTTATATAAGGCTAAGCACAAGACCAAAAAACGACAAAAATATACCACAATCTTAATAAATACTCTTTGGAAGGAAAAATAACAGTTCAGGTAAAGTCTCTTCTTAGTAAACGGTTCTTAAGCAACAAAAGGAAATCTTCTTCTTTAAAGCACAGTTCTTGGAAACAGTGTAACCCCCACAGGAGTCACATGACATCGAGGCAAAGTTATCCCAAAGATTCGGCGTCGACCGCGAGGAACGCTACGTCGAGCCCGGAGTCGAAACAGACCCCACAAACACTGTACCTTTGAAAATGAAGAAACGATGGTCCACGGCGTCGAGATGTATCGGCGTCGAGTCTTCAGCCTCGATCGGGCCCCGGAGTCGAAGCGATCTGCAGCGGCATCGACAGGTGTCAAGCTGGAGCAGCGCTCACAGTGGCGAAGCGGGATATGGCGTCGTCGTCGATGTCGTTGTTGCAAGAGTGAGCAGCGCTCACAGCATCAAGAAGGGCTGCGGCTTCGATGCGATCAGCGGCGGCGTCGACATAGGGTCACTTGGAGCTTGAGCCGAACTCGCTACTCAATGGCGTCCCTACTGGCGTCAATCGGACCCGGCGGCCGGCGGCGAAGGTGCGGGATACTGGAGCCGTTACTCACGATGTCGAGCTGGATTCGGCTGCGTCCGTCGACGTCGAGATTGCTGATTTCTTTAGTATACTGGAAACACCACGCTCCAGTTCAAGTAGATGATGAAGCCCTTTAGCCCTGTGACTTCAGCAGGAGACTGGCACTCTTCCAGTCTTTGGAGATTTTCTTGGCAAAGCTTGAGAGTACACACTCAGTTCCTCTCTCCTTGGTACTTGGCAAAAATAAAGAAGCAACTGCAGGATTCCCCCCAGCAAACAGCACTCTGGCAGAAGGGGTAGGCAAGTCCTTGGATCAGCAGGCTTCTTGTCCTTGGTATAGGTTTCCTTGTCAGAAGTGATCTAAATTCTTGGTTCAGGAGTCCTTCTCTTTTCTGCTTTGATCCCTTTGTCCAGGCAGGGGAATTCCCCCATCCAGGGTTTGTTGTGGGTGTTGCCAGGCTGAGGCACCTGGCCTATTCACTGTGCAGGCCAGAGTCCTCAGCCGCCCAGCAGGAGGTGGACCCAGTATTGTCACTGGCAGGAGCAGGGCTATCAGTCGCCCGGCAGGAGGTGGAGCCAGTATTGTGTCAGGCAGGGCAGGCTATCAGGAACTACTCTTCCCTCACTCTAAACGCAAATGCCTCATTCCCCCCACACTGACTCATTCAGACCTCTGGAGCCACCCAACTCCTATCACACACACACCAAACCAGCAGAGACTGGTAAATAGTTAAACAAGAAACTAGTCACTTTCTAAAAGTGCTAGTTTCAAACTCAGAATCTAAAAACCATCCATCCTAAAGGATGTGTTATTAAATTCTGAGTTCACGGATACTAAACTCGACGTTCCACCATGCTCTCTGAGTCTGTTTGGATTATATAGTGTAATAATTCCAGCAGCTCAGTCTGGCGTAAGGAGAGCAGGTAGCCTTACAATAGTGAAAAACGAAAATGGCTGTAATTCACTATTAGGACATGCCACACACAGCAGGGCTTGTCCTACCTTATGCTTACAATGCACCCTGCCCGTGGGCCTACCATAGGGGTGACTAACATGAAGTTAAGGGAAGGTTTTAGGGACGGGCAAGTAGGTGTATTTTCGCAGTCAGCATGGTAGTACCAGACTGCACGCAGGTTCTGCAATGGCAGACCTTAGACATATTTTACTAGGCCGCTTCAGTGGGTGGTACAACAAGTGCTGCAAGCCGACCAGCAGCATTTGTATTTACAAGCCCTGGCACTCCTGGTGCACTCTACTAGGGACTGACAGTAAACCAAATAAGCCAATCATGGAATCCAATTAATGTATCAATTTAACATAGGGAGCACTTGCACTGTGGCACTTATCAGCAGTGGCACAGTGCGCAAAGCAATATTCCAGCAAAACATCGTAAACAGAGGAGGCAAACAGACAAAAAATGGAGGAGAGACTCATGCCAATGATGCCAGGTCTAACACTGCAGACATATGCTAGAATATTTGTCTTACTTCCAGAGAGCAGGAGATTTTTTTGTCCAGTTGCATTCTCCAAAAGGCAAACACTTGCTCACATGAGGGCAACTGGACAGCAAAGGTCCGACCAAGGGTCTAAAACATGCCACTACTATCTTCCCATAGTATCCAAGATATTGGAGTAGACGCCTCACTCGTTTATCGTGACATGATCAGCGCCTATCCACACCCTGGTAGGGTGATACCACCAGGACGGATTTCACCAGAAGAAATTCTGTTTCCCTGGTCCTAATGAAAGACAACATGTGTGACCCTCTTCTATGGCTGCAACTACTCTCATGCATAAACCATCTTATTCAGGAGGACAAATCATAAGGACAAAAGTAGTCATGGGGCCAAACTTAAGGTCTCAATTAACTGGGGTCATTAACAGTGCTTAATTTGTGCCGATGCTTTCCGTGCTTACTTATCAGGGCAGGGTCTACACATGGTGGCGTCTGTACGTCACAACGGCATGACTACTTTATTGTGCAGAGGGTATGCAATTGTTACCACGCATATTTTACAACGCGGTACCGTTACAACGATACTTTTACCACGCAGGTCGTTATAACGAAATGCGCTGGGGGGCGCTCCAGGATAGTAAATACTTTAATTTACTATCCAACTCCTTTCCCTAGAGTCCACGGGGACTGGAGTTGGAATAGTAAATTAAATAATTTACTATCCAGTGCCCCTCCACGCAAGTCGTTGTAACGACTTGCGTGGTAAAAGTAGCGTTGTAACGGTACGCGTTGTACAAGTACGCGTGGTACCGTCATACATCTGTGCAGAGTGTTATTGTTCTGGTCTCCAGACTGATTCCTGGTGAAGTGTTGCTGCTGTGATCGCTACTGCCTAAGCACTGGCACTTACTTATCAGGGCAGGGTCTGTTGTGTCGCACACTGGGGCAGTGCAGACACTAGTGAGTGGACGTGGTGGTCAGGGGCTGTGGGCCTATCACATTAATAATCACAGGAGCCTGGGGTGAGGTGTAACTGCAAGTAGCTATCTCTGTCGCCAACAGGCCGACGTGGACGTGCTCCTGCTCTTTTATTAACTTGGCCAGTGCGTGTCCTACGTCACGACGTAGTCACGCTATTAACTATCGCGACATTAAATTCCTCCCCAACAAGGTTTTAAACAACATAGCAATTATGCATTTACTCTACCAATTATCAAAACTTCTGATTGTCCCAGGGGAAATTCTTTCTCGCCCCTGCGGCAGGAGCATTTAGTGAACAAAACAATCAATAAGAAACAGTCTTACATTACATAGCCTCGCAGTCGTGATGAGGGTGCAGGATTTCTCCGCAAACTGTACTGGGACAGACCTCGACCAGACAGCAAGGGATCATCCGCCTCGGGAGCTTCTTCAGAAGGTACAGAGTCAGGCGTCCCGGGGATGTCAGGGCTCATCTCCGCCTCAGCTCCACCAACTCCGACATCACTCCAGTCCACGTCCTCACTGGGGACACTCATGACAGGGGGGGTAACGGGAGTTGCAGCAGGCAAACTGGACGTCATACCGGTATCTGCTGTCGTGGCATGAAATCGTTTGAAGTGGGAGATGTTTCGAGTTACAGTCTCTCTTCCCCTGGTCGCACCAACTCGGGTTCCCTTAATCCTTACCACGGTCCAGGGCAACCTTTCATAAGGGAGTTGGAATTTTCCCCCTTGGCATCGATTCTTTAACAGGACTAAGTCACCTTCCTTGATCGGGCTCGCTTGGGCATTGCGTTGATGGCTCACTTGAGCATGGGCCTTCTTCCGCCTTGTGTCAATCTGGCAGTCATCGGGCTTCTCTGGTTGCCACTGAGGATGATGAGGGATAGTGTCCTTGACAACCCGACCCATCAGTAGGTGGGCAGGGGTCGCCCCAGTAGTTGTGTGCGGGGTCTGCCGATAGCCACGCAGGAAGGTGAAGATGGCAAGCTCAATGGATTGGCCTATGTCAGTGGGCAATTCGTATGACTTTGTTGAGAGTCCTCATGAAGCGTTCTCAGCCTCACCGTTAGCTTGAGGCCAACGGGGCGTGATTCGATGGTGTTGTATTCCAAGACTGGTGAGGTATTCCGACAGCTCTTGTCCGTGGAACGGTGGCCCATTATCTGTCCGTTGTTCCTGTATCAAACCATGAGTGCCCATTATTTTCTCTATTTTGGGTATTACCTCACTGGCACTGAGGGTCCCGACAATTTCTACTTCCAGGTATTTGGAATAGTCATCTACGGCCACCAAGGTGTGCCGGCCATCTGGAAGACTGTCAAAATCCATGCTCACGCAGGACCAGGGAGACTGCGGACGAGGTTCCGCCATGATCGGGGCAGGGCGAGGTAGGTCTCCGGTGACTTGACAGGCTGAACAAGACCGAACCATGCTCTCTACCAGTTCATCCATGAGCGGAAACCAAACCTTAGAACGAAGACGTGACTTAGTCTTGACTATGCCCTGATGGCCAACATGGGCAAGTTGTACACATCTGGTGGGGAGCGCAGTGGGTATGACTAGACGGTGTCCTCGTAGCAAGCAGCCTGTAGGATCTTCAGTGAGTTCGTCCTTCACATGATGCAGGCTTTCCATTATCCTTTGAGCAGGAAGGGTCAAGATCTTCCACTCTTCCTTGGCTTTGTGCCAATTACCTTGCCGCAGAATGCTTCTGGCCCGCCGGAGACACTCATCCTGTGCCGTGGCTTCTACTAAGCTCTGCATGGATAGGGGGATGGGACAGAACCTGGCAGTGATGTACCGAACGTATTCCCCCATGTCCGCGGCATCCTCCTTCTCCTTGTCAGTGGCTTCACAAGGGTGTCTGGATAAATAGTACGCCGGGTTACGGGACCCTGGCTGATACTCCACACGGCAGTTGTAGTCCTGTAACTGGAGAATCCACTTTTCAATCCTCGGCGGAGGCTGAGTAGGTGTTCCCGCAAAGAGGGCCACCAATGGCTTGTGATCTGTCGTGACCGTGAACGGTTTGCCATACACATAGAGGTGAAACTGACGACACCCCCAGTGAATGGCGATGGCCTCTTTCTCTATCTGAAATTAACTTTGCTCAGTCACCGTTAAAGACCGGCTTGCAAACGCCACTGGTGCCCAGCCTTCCTCCAGTTGTCGATTCTGTAGCAGGACAGCACCCAGACCCACTGGGCCCGCATCCGCAGCGATTTGTGTCATCTTCTCCGGATCGAAGAACGCTTGGGTGGTCGCTTCCGAGAGGTCGCTTTTGATGTTTTTGAAGGCTTGTTCCTGAAGAGGGCCCCATTCCCACGGGACGGAATCCTTAGTCAATTCTCGGAGCGGCGCCATGAGCGATGTCAAGTCCTTGATGAATCTACCGCAGTAGTTGACCATCCCCAGAAAGCTTCGGACCTCGGTCACACTGGCTGGGGCAACGGCGTTCTTGATGTCACGCACTTTGTCGGGATCCGGGTTGACACCTTCAGTGGAAAAGGTATATCCAAAGAATTGCAGTTTGTTTTTCAGAAATTCGCATTTCTCCCGATGGAGCGTCAGACCAACTTCGCGTAGTCTTCGGAGTACTTGGGTGAGACAGACATTGTGTTCGATTAAGGACTTGGAATGGACCATTATGTCATCACGGACGTTAATGACTCCGGGAATATCAGCAATCAGCTCTTGTATGACATGTTGAAACACTTCGGCAGCGCTGGATACTCCGAAACTTAGCCGGGTGTAGCGTCTCAGTCCCACATGGGTGGAGAAGGTAGTTATGTTGCGTGACGCCTCGTCGAGAACCAGTTGATGGTATCAGGATCGTAAGTCAAGCTTAGAGAACCAACAAGCTCCCGCCATCTCTCCGATGAGGTCGTCGATGGTCGGGGTGATGTGTCTCTCGCGCTTTATGGCGGCATTCGGGGGGCGCATGTCAACGCAGATGCGCACCGCCCCTGGCTGCTTGGACTTTCGAGTGACCACGATGGGTGAGACCCATGGGGTGGGTCCCGTCACCTTTTCAATGATACCAGCAGCCTCTAGTTTCTTCAGTTCTTGTTCCACTTGTGGTCCCAGATGGAAGGCAATTCTTCTAGGCCTTAGAGCCACCGCTTGGACGGTGGGGTCCACATGCAGGTGTACTTCCTTCCCTTTGAATCTGCTGATCCCTTCAAATACTTCTGCGAACTCTTCCAGGAGATGTTGTATGGATTCTTGATGCACGCTGAAAGAGAAGGATACAATCCCCAGCTCCTCGCAGCACGGCACCCTAAGAGCATGCCTTGACCGTCCTCCGTAACGTAGATGTTGGTGTGGACTTTCTGGTTTCCATGCGTCACAGCCATTTTGAATCACCCTAGCATCTTCAGCGGAGTGTCCTGTCCATATGCGAACACCACAATTGCAGAGGGCTGAAGCGGAAGTGGGGGTGGTAAGGTGCGGTGGAGGGCAGCTGCCATGATGTTGATAGTGGCTCCAGTGTCGAACACCGCAGCGATCTCTTGTTCCCCCACTCGAAGATGGCATTGGGGCAGGTGCCGTGCTTTGCGGGTCGCGGTCCCAATCATGTGCACCTTGTGCACTACCCGCTCTTCCTCCTCATCATCCTCCATATCACTTGGCGATTTATCATCCTCTCTCACTGTATTGACCCTTGGTCGCGGCTTGCGAAATTTCTTGGCTCTGCACACTTTTTCAAAGTGATTGAATCGCCCACAACCAGAGCATCTCTTTCCTTTTGCGGGACAGTCCGCGGGCGGATGAGGTGTTCCACCACAGTACCCACAGGTGGTGGCAGGCGCTGCGGCGGCACCACGTGGACCTCTCCTGTTTCCTCTCGACGCTGGTTTGGTAGTGATTGCGTTGACCGGTTCGGTCTTCACTGGTACTTAGAGGGCTGCCTCCATGTGAGCCGCACGAGCCTTGGATAGCTCTTTGGTGCGTCCAAGAGTCAGAATCTCTGCTAGCGGTTTCCCAGACTCTTCAAGAATTCGTTCCCTGAGCTTGGCCGAGGCACACCCTTGAATGATTTGCCCTCTTATCTCTTCCGTTTCATCCTGGAACCCGCATGTTGAGGCCAGATTTTTTTAACCGGGCATGGTATGTATCCAGGGATTCATCCGGAAGTTGCCGGGCCTGACGAAAGATGAATTTCTCATAGTCCTGGTTGGCCATGGGCTTGAAGTGAGCATTTAGGGCATTTATTAGGGTGTGGTGATTCTTTGGCATCACTTCCACAAGCGTTCTGGCAATATTGTGAATGTCTTTCCCTCCCAAGTGGAGCAGAATTGCTGTCTTCTGTTCTTTGTGCACTTTAGTGGCTTCAAAGAAGATCTTTAAGCGGTCGACCCAGTCCTTCCATTTGGGTGCCAGGGATGCCGGGGATCCTTCGACTATGAAGGGCTCAATGGGGGGAATGTGCGACATGTTTTTGCGTATTCGCACCTTGTGCCATCAGTCCAGCGTGCTGCCAGGGAGGCTGACTTCCTGTCTTAGAATGGATGATGCGCCTGGTGCGTAGTAGCTGACAGTGCCCTGAGCGAGCGCTATACCACACGATGCCCCAGGTGTTAATTGCCCTTGTGGGGCAATGGTCGCTCTGAGCGGGGACCTCCTATCTTATGGTGCTGTGTGCTGGTGTTGGGGTTCGTCCCCTCAGTGTCGCCTTCCCTGGGTGCTGCTGTCGGGCGTGGCCTGCTGCATTTGCTTTCGGGCAGAGCAGTGCGCTGCCGCTCTCCCCCCACGTGGCTCCTGGGCTCTCCTCCAGATGCGTGAGGATTGGCAGGCCGGCAGCGGGCGGGGCTGATTCGCGGCCCGATCCAGGCCTGCACCGCAAGCGCCGCTGAAAGCGCGGAGGCAAATGCCGTCTCCATGTGCGCCGTCCCACCCGCACTCTGGGTGACACGCAGCCGGGCGAGGAGAGGCGGGGACGCGCAGACAGGCTGGGCGCCACTCCGGGCGCAAGAGCATCTTCTGGGGCACTGACGGGAGTCGTGCTTGCGACCAGCAGCTCCCGCTTGCAGCGGCTTCACCTCGGGGCCACACCGGGCCGTCGTACAGGGGATGTCACGCTCCAGGAGCAGGAGGCACCACGCCGGGGGCACGAGCACCACGAGCTGCACAGCACGCTCGCGGCCGCCACCACATGAAGGTAAGCCCACCCTCGTCACCAGTGTTGTGTCACACACTGGGGCAGTACAGACACTAGTGAGTGGACGTGACGGTCAGGGGCTGTGGGCCTATCACATTAATAATCACAGGAGCCTGTGGTGAGGTGTAACTGCAAGTAGCTATCTCTGTCGCCAACAGGCCGACGTGGACGTGCTCCTGCTCTTTTATTAACTTGGCCAGTGCGTGTCCTACGTCACGACGTAGTCACACCATTAACTATCGCGACATTACAGGGTCTACACATGACGGCGTCTGCACGACACAACGGCATGACTGCTTTATTGTGCAGAGTGTTATTGTTCTGGACTCCAGACTGATTCCTGGTGAAGTGTTGCTGCTGTGATCGCTACTGCCTAAGCCAAAATTCATATTATATGATGCCGGTCGCAGCCCTTGGTTCATTGTTGCCGGTGGGCGGGAGTAAGGACACTGAATTGGGCTGGAATCTGGCTGGATTTGGTTCTGCAGGGCTGTGTTCAGTAGGCAGCCAACACATATTTTTGCAGAGTGCCACGTGACGCCCTGGCACACCCCTGTGGCCGCACCCCACCCACGAGTCATTGTCAGCCCGACGGCGTTAAGGAGCAGTGGCATATCCAGTTAATAAAGCAGTGACACGACCCCCCACCAGGAGTAAACGGTAAGTATGCGTATGCCATTGCTGTTTTTATTTTTTCAAGCGTGGTGGCGTGGCCCCGGTCACTGTGGTGGTATCTCGGCAGTGGCTCTACTAGATTAGATGATGCACTACTGCAGTGCCTGCCCTGGCCTAGTAGCGGCCCGCGGCCGTCGATCGTACACATTATAATATGCAAATTTGCTGATTCTGCACACGGTCTTAAGCAGCATCAATGCAAAAGGGCCAAATAGGCTAGGCATTGGTTTGATTGAGACTGAGAAGTCAGGGAGTCCATGGTTATTTCCTGTTGTCCTGGTTCTCAAACAGGCACAGTAGAAGTATGATTTCATTTTGCGAGGCTCATGTAGGATGTGTGAACTTAATTTAGGGCCTAGGAGCGGTTAAGGCCCTGCCCCGGGCTGGAATCTGGATTATTTAGTTCTGTGTGTGGCAGGCAGCGTGTGCGGATTTGTTTTCAGATTGCCACGTCTTGCAATGATTTTAATTGTCTAGATAGCCACTGACTAGCTCTTACAGTTGAATATAATCAGTTCGCAGTGCTTTGATGACGAGAACGTTCTCTTTACCAGAAGAGCAAGAAGCCGTTTTATGAACATCATTTGCAGCGACGTTAAAACACATCCAAGTCATATTTGTAAGGTCTCTTTTCATACTTGGCTCCACTCCTAAAGCTGCGGGAAGGTCGTACAATCTGTGGAGATAACTTAGAGAATTACAAGTGTGCGGTAGAGACATGTCAGCAACCAGAGGGGCACAAATTTGAGGCCTGGCGGTTGTCACAGCTTTTTGTGATCCTCTAATTTAACAGGTTAATATTTTCAAACAGTATCAACATCCTTGCAAACCATTTTGAAAAAAAGGTACTTGCTGGTTATCATAGGGAGTGCAAAAACAGGTGCTAACAGTATGTTTAAAGACAACTTTCAAACTCACAAATCTGAAGATATTTAATCGTATGCAGGCAAGTACGCCCCCATTCATTCTTCTTTCTGGTATAATCCAAGGGATCTTCAGAAACAGTTTTGAAAAACTCAGACATCACTACTTCATTATTCATTACTTTTGGTAAAATTAGGTTTATTGTTGCATTTGTTTATGAGGAAGGCTCCCTTGCTGAAATTCGGATCGGGTATTACATCTAACTTTTAGCAGGGCCCGTTGAGGATGTGGGTGAAGCCAATAGACTAAGTGGGTGGAGCCAGTGGAGGAAGTGGGTCGAGCCAGAAAAAAGTAGGTGTGGCCTCTTACAAACATTTGAGCACCTGGACTTCATATTTTACAAATTAACCACTGATCAAAACCCTCCTCGATCAAGGACAAACAGTAGCTTTGATTCTCCTTGACCTGTCTGCAGCATTAAACACCGTCGCTCACCACATCCTCATCGACATACTCCACAACATAGGCATTCAACAAAACACGCCCTCAAGTGGATGAACTCATTCCTTTCAGGATGCACCCAGAGCATCCATCTAGCTCCTTTCATCTCCACTCCCAAGTACATGCAGTGTGACCCAAGGATCATCCCTCAGCCCCACTCTGTTCAACATCTACATGACCCCCCTTGCAGACATCGTCAGATTTCATGGGCTCAACATAATCTCCTATGCGAACGACACTCAGCTCATCCTCTCGCTCACCAAGGACCCCTCTAACACCAAAACGAATCTCCGCAATGCCATGACCGATGTAGCAGACTGAATGAGAAACAACTGATTCAAACTGAACTCTGACAAAACTGGGGTACTGATCTTCGAAAAGAACACCTCTGCCTGGGACCACAGCTGGTAGCCGCTCCGGAAGAACTCAGACCCACACCCACACCGACTGACCACGCTCGCAACCTTTACATAATTCTGGGCAGCCAACTGACCATGAAACAGCAAGTCAATGCAGAGGCCTCTTCCTGCTTCCACACATTCCATATGCTCCGCAAAAGTTTCAGATAGATCTCAGTAAACACCAGAAAGATGATCGCACAAGCCCTGTCACCAGCCGCCTCGACTACTACAAAGCGCTCTACCCTGGCATCGCCACCCAGCTCCTCAGAAGACTCCAAACAATACAGAACACGGCAGCCAGGCTCATCCTGGACCTCCCCAAGAATACACACATCTCTCCTCACCTTAGAAACCTCCACTGCGCCCCTATCCAAAACAGTTGCCAGTTCAAGATGATCATGAATGCCTTTTTGATGCAGATGCAGCAACCTTAGAGACCAGATACCCCTAGGGGTGATAGTGCTGTGTGCTAGAAATTATTGATTGATTGATTAATGAAGTGTCAAAACCCTTTCGCCCGACAGCACACTGCTCCAGAACCCAAGATTAGTGATTAGATCAGTTTTATTGGTTATTTTTGTCATTGGGATTAGTGTTGTGCGCTCAAGTAATTCCTGTGCATTTAAGAATTCCTGAATACTGCTGAAAATAAAAACACATTCAAACCCTACTCTGGAAACCCTTATGCCTATTCTATTCTAAACCTACAGTGTACCCACACATAGCATAATTCTCTTTCAGGGCTAGAAAGAGTTTTTAGTTGGAAAAAGCTCAAAAGACTTTCACTTCATACCAGTACATAGAATCTTGCAGGGTCACTATACTTTATGGTGCATGAACCAGCTCCAAGATACAACCAATCTCATTTCAACGTCCTTCTAAAAAGGTAATGCATTTTTAAGGCAATTCAACCACAAATATGACAGGTGAAAGCACCAGCTGTTTAATTCCACAAAGGAGCCTTTCCTGTCCCTCAAAACGGACAGAGGGATTGTTAATGATGAAGAAAGCAATATAGTCGCTGTCAAAAAAATCCCTCAAATCTTGGTTCTCGAATGCTTGACAGAATGTTTGAGTCTCGCTGCTAATCTACGGATTCTTGACTAAAGACTGTGCAGAATACTCAACTGTCTTTTAATGAGTTGTTCAAAATCATGTATGCATCATCTTCCACCAGCTTTCATGCCATCGTGCCTTTTACTCTCCTTACAAACTTCAATATCCCACTCAACTTTCTTGTGCTTAAATTTAGCTTTTCAAAATGGTTGCAAAAGCGATAGTGTAGTAGTGGCTAAAAGCTTTTAAAAATTAAAGAGCGGACGTTAGCGTTGCCGAACAAATCGGGCAGTTACAACTAAGCGTGGTGTAACCCTTAAGAGCGTATTTCACAGAGTTATTTACTCCGCCTGTCCTGGGTGTAAGTGACTGATACCCCACTACTCGTTCAGCTAACATTGCATTAGAGTTGTGCCTTCCTTCATAACAGGAGGACCCAGTCATTGCATGTTGGTGCAAATAAAATAGACACGTATTTGTGACCAAAAACTGGCTCGCTTTGCCATCTTTTACTGTTCAATGTTTTTATGTTACACCACACGAGTTCAAGGCGCGCGCCTTACCCGGAAGCACTGGGTGCTCTGCTGCGTTGCACAAAAATGCTAACAGATCCTAAACGTCAACACTGGCGATTTAAACAAAAAAACATAACATGTGCGACACAATGGGTGGCAAAAGCATACTGGTAGGGCCGCTCCTAGAGTAGAGCACCAAGATGCCAACCACATATGAAGTACTAAAAACTTTGGGCCTCATTTATGAAAAGTGACGCATCGCTGCGTGAAAACAGTGATGCGTCACTTTTCATGGTACCCTCAATATGACGCCTCATATCCCAAGGAGTTACAGATAGGTCAGTATTTCTGACGTATCTGTAGCTGCAAAAATTACGCAAGGGCTCATAAATAAGCCCCTTTGAGTGTAGTTAAAAAAAAAAACAATACCATATAGAAAATATGTAACGTGATCATTTGCTGGGTAAAATGCCCTGAAATAACTCTCCTGCATGGCTGTTCTTACTGAGAAGCGGGAACACAGGAAGAGATCATCCCACCTTCCTCTGAGTGGGCTCGAACGAGGTGGAAACAGGGCTTATGGCCTCCGAGCCACGGAGAAGGCACCCTGCTGAGAGGCAGCACCCACACGTGGTGCAGAGCGGGGATGGGAGAAACCCCTGCACTTGCTGCAGGTTTATATTTTTGTCATATATATTTTGATAGACAACCCTGACAACATTTGAAACGCAATATGTGTAGATGGAAATGGTTTCTATGTAACTATAGAATAACAATCTTACAAACACAAAGCAAGCAGGAAATGCACATACAAATAATAGAATAGCTTCAGCTGCTTTATCAAACTCTAGAATTTCCTACGGCCCTTTCCATTCATCCCCAGCCTAACGTATAACTGGTGAAAAATATGTATTTTGTTATAGAATACTTAAATTATGTCCAGTGCTTAGAAATGGGATAATTATGAGGGAATTCGCACCTACCTCTGCTAGCAGATTACAGCGGGGACATTCAGCTGGTCCAGCTGGCTCTCGTTCCCATGTGCACCGAAAGAGCTAGAAATCCTGACCCAAAAATGAAAGCTGCTGGGATGAGAAGGACTGTCTAACATCTATGCTGAGGTTACCAAGATACAAGAAACAGACACATTCGCAGTTAGGCTACATTGGGTGACAGGCTCGGTTCATGCCCTAGGAGACAAAGGTTGAAGAAACTCCTGAACGCAGGTAAAAAAAATATGGCATTCCATTACCGACATAAACGTAAGTTATATGCCTTTTACACCACACCCAATCAAATGTTCACATAAACGACCACGTGACCTAGCAAAAGAAAAACTGGCCCTACTGAGGAGGTAGATCTCATTCACTTGGCCTGGAACAGCCCACGGTCAACGAGTGCTGGAAGGAAGTTTTCACAACACCACACAACGCAACTCACTTGTAGCTCTTTTGAGATAGACAGCACAAATACTAGCAGCAGATAGGATGTTTTTTCCAATGGCTTTAGTGCTGCCCAAAAGACATGTGGCGATGGGATGGATAGTCACAAACCACCTGTGCACAAAGATTGGCTTAAAGACTCCATGTATTATAATAAAATGGTTGAAAACTTTGCAAGACTGCCACACCCAGTCGCTAGAATGGAGGTCATCTGGATTGCATCTTGGGGGGCTGGCAATATCAAAAATGTAATATGGTTGTTTAATCAATATGATAGGGTTATCAAGTTGGTATGTGATAAATACATAAACAGGTTCATTGTTGAAAACTAAATGCACTGGGAAATATTGTATGCTAAGAATGTATATGTGCAGAGTTAATTGTTGTAAGAAATTGGAATTTGGATGAAGGAGGTGGTGGCCCCACTCAGGCAACAACCACAATACTTGTAAGGGTGAACCAAAAATGCCACTAAGTTAACCTGTTCTCAATTCTCTGGTAGCTTAGCACAAAGCAGTCAGTCTTAAGATAGATGGATGTGTAAAGTGTTCATGCAGCACACAAGTATATTATACTTATAATTTTATTTAAAGCAAAAGCTCTTGACTAATACTATACCTATTAAAAATGTGTACTTTGGTAGCAAGTTTGGAGAACAACAGCCTGTGGTCGGCTTGCTCAAAAACATTTTGAGCAAAAAAAGAAGCGAATCAGCAGAAGAGTGGAGTTTATTCAACAATAAGAAAAATAATGTTCAGCAATTTTTTAGCTGCCTCTGAATATGGTGAATCGTTCAAAGGAAACTAACTCGTAAAACAGTGATATCCAAATACTGATCAAGTCAGTTTCATTGTTTAGCCATGCGAAACAGGCTATGAGTCACAAATGTGCAGATGTATCATAGTATTGTGTTGCCCTTGCATCACCAAGGTATTGCAAGGACAATCCAGTACTAAAGTCAGGTTTACCAAGCAACGCAAGGCCACCTTGCGTGGCGCAGTGTTGCTTGGTAAATATGGAGTAACGCAAGGCAGCGCAAAGTCACTGCCTTGAGTTACTCTGCCTTGGAAAGGTGTTCCATGGGTGGATGCGTAGGTTTTCCCACGTACCACCCATGGATTTTGGTGCAATCCCAGATTAAGCAAGACTGGTAGGTAAACTGAGAATGCATTTAAATGCTATGGCTTCCCAGGGGAGGCGCAACGAGGAGAAATATATTTATTCGTCCTCATTGTATTCGCTTTCTCTTTCTGTGTGTGCTGCATTCAGCAGCTCACTTTGAAAGAAAAAAAGCCTCAGAGGATTGTTTTTGTGCTGGAAGCTGTCCCTCCTGATGCAAGGGTGCCTGTGTTGGAGCCAGGCAACAGATTGTGATCCAGTGAACACAAAGAGCAGGAATGTGCATGTATTGGTAAATGTGGTGCATTCTTGCCCTCGCTTTTCACGAGCGCAGCAAGTTGTCTTCCTGCGTTGCGTTGCGTTGCTTGAATGATTGATAAATACGGCCCTTAATATATAAATTCCAGAGTTACCATCCTTTAACACCTTCGCTGCGGCGGCTATTCCGCCGCAGCGCTAACGGTCGCGGGGCGGGCGCGCGGCTCACCTGCGCGGGTGACAGAACCGTTCCGTCACGGCTCGCGGGTGAGCTGTGCTTGTGACGGAACGGTTCCGCCACGGCACCGCCCGCTTAATGAAACGCGCCGCGCAGGCGCCAAATCAGCGCCGGGCAGGCACGGCGAGCGGGCCGTGACTGAACCGTTCCGTCATGAGTACAGTCCACCCGAGGGGCGTGACGGAACGGTTCCGTCAATAGCGTCGAAGTGGTTAAGGGTAAGGAAATTGCAATCATATCAATCATGCTCCATATTTTTGATGGGGATCTGTGGTTGCTCCTTTGGGAGTGCGAGATCCCAAGGTCTCCCCAGATTGTGATCTTGGGAACACCTAATGATGTAGGATAAACTCATGTTCTGTGCACTAGGATTCATACTAGCATAAAGAGACCTTTCCAGGGGCTGGGGTCACCATCAAATCCTGACGAAGCAGGAATGGCAATGAGGCACGGACATGCGAACGGAAGCCGAGGATGACTGCACAAACCACAGAAACTATAGGTCAGATGGAGGTCATACTACAGCGGAGGCAAAGAAAACCCTTTAGGAGGGGGAGACTAGTAAAATCTGGACATGAAGGACCAAATAATGTGACATTATTGTGTTGACAGCCATTAAATACAAGTAGCAACCAGAGAAAAAATATCATTGTAGCGTAGAGACTGTCAGGTGTAATAATGTAATGTTGAAGGGCTGTGTCAGAGTGTAATAAATACACTCAAATAAATGAATGAGGAGTTTGCTCTTTCAACGCCACGTCCTCTTTAATGCGCCTCCCTTGGCAGAGTATGTTTTGTAATTGAAAAATTAGCTTTAATTTAAGGCTCTGAAAGTATTGGATTTTACCAGAGGAATGTGTCATATGCCCCGAAGTCTTGCTTCTTTAATTTTCTCTACAAGTTTCTAAAATATTAATGTGCAATATTAAATGCTTTGGAAACTTTGCAGCATCTTAATTTTAAACACGCATGCTGAAAAATGGTTGAGTCAGCCTAAAGCAAGAGTACAATATATTTTACAATCTGTTTGCCATTCGCTGAATAATAAAAAAAATCAAAGAGAAGACGTACTGTATATTTTTGGATTTTTGGACTTACAAGACTTGGGCCAGAGGTACGACAATTGAATTTTGCGAGTCGCACAATTCAATGTACAACAGTGTCTCAGACACTTTTTGTGATTCACAATGGGGTGGCAAATTGTATGTCTGGTGAATATTAATGAGGCTGTCGCAATTTGGCAAGCACTACCGAGGATGGTGGCCTGCAGGGGTCTGCAGTCCACCATGCCTGGAACTGCTTTGTCAATAAAGCAGTTTTTTTAACATGCATTCCACTTTTTTTTTTAAAGGAAAATGGGATGCATTTAAAAAATAAAAATGAAACTTTTGAATTAACCCCTTCGCTGCGGCGGCTATTCTGCCGCAGTGCTAAGGGCGAGGCGGGGCTGCGCGGCGGTCCCGTGCTCGTGACGGAACTGCTCCGTCATGGCTCGCGGGTGAGCAGTGCTTGTGATGGAACGGTTCCGTCACGGCCCGCCCGCTCTTCAGAACGTCAGCGCAGGTGCGGAATTCGCGCCGGCCAGGTGCGGTGAGCAGGCCATGACGGAACCGTTCCGTCACAGCACAACCCACCCGAGCCTCGTGACGGAACGGTTCCGTCACGAGCATGGGAGGGGTTAAGTACATTTTTGTATTTCTTTTACAAATTAGATGAATTTCCATTTCAACCTTGTTTTTAGATGTCAAAACTGACACTGCTAGTGATCATTAGATGGCTGTTCACCAACTCGTTTGTAGAGCTCTGCTGTTGTAGGCATTTGAATAATGGCTATTGATCTAGTGATTATTTTGAGAGCAGATAAGGATTGGGGTACCCTTTTTAGAGTAGAGCATGTTCTGCAGTTACCAGGATACATTTTGGAGAGTGTGAACAGTATGCTATATTTTCGAGGTTTCATGTTTTTTAAAGGGCACTTGAAACTCTCTCGGATCTTTCGGGTTTGAGGTGTGTTACCTCAAGCTCCCTTGTGAATTTTTTCAAGGACTCTGTGTCCATAAAACAGTTTGCAACCTGTTTAGATCACTTCATTTTTAAGCCTCATCAGCCCATCACACTGTTGTAGTTCACAGACTAATTTTAAATTATTTTAAGATATGAAGATACCCGTTCTAGCACCTAAGATGATCTTAGGTGCACAAATAGCTCCATGTACTCCTGTAAACTCATGTTTTGTACTGACAAAACATGAATTTACTTTTGTAAATGTAGTCCCTTAAACATAACATTACAGTAATATGGGTTATTATTACGTATCAGCAAATTTGCTCCCAAGGGCATCTTGTGGGAATGCCTTTTTTCCAACGGTGAATAATACAAATTTGAGATGTTAGAGGGTATTAACAAACTCATGGCCTTCATGATTCCTCTATAGATAATGTATGAGATGTTCAGATGTTCAAGGGCAGTAGTTAGAACATCTCAATCCCAGATGAGAATGTCGAGGGAACAACCACCGAGGTTGAAAAGAATGCAAAAAAAACCTAGCAAATGCAACTGAGATACAATGAAAATCTTAGGGCAATTAGAAACGGTAGAATAGCCTGTGGCTGTAAATTTGTAATCAAATGCTCACAAATGGCAACATCAAGGCTTTAAGAATATTGGAAATTGATCATACAAGGTTTATGAACAGATGCGTATCAAAATATGTAATCGAGACAAAGTAAAGTAAGGTCAATAGTTTTAGCAGTGACGGCTGGTGATCTTTGACATTGGTAGGAAGTAATACTTTCCCAGTAAATCCATCCAGTGAGCTCATTTTCTTCCAGAAATATTCATATCAATCACTCAGGGAGTTGTGAAGCACACTAATCATCTGTGAGGGTCCCAAGGCGCGGGGGCGTGCATCTCCAATTCAGCTGAAGAGCCAGGTCTTGAGGCTCTTCCTGAAGATGTGTAGAGTGGGGGAACATCTGATGTTGAGTGGGAGCTCATTCCAGGTCTTTGCTGGATGTAGGAGTAGGCTCTTCCACCCGCTCTGGCTCTCTGAATGCATGAGATTTCAGCAAAGGCGAGGTTGGTGGAGCTTAGGTTTCTCTTGGGTACGTGGAAGGATACTCTTTCTTTGAGGTATTGTGGGCCGGCGTTGTGGAGGGATTTGTGAGCGTGAGTGAGTACCTTGAAGGTTGCTCTTTTCTCGACAGGGAGCCAGTGGAGGTCTCATAGGTGCTGGGTGATGTGTTCATGGAAAAAGTTAAAGATACCAACCACACACTTTTTTCAATCCTTATATTTAAGGAAGAAAACAAACCGGTATTACTCTTAGGTTTGTTGGGTATATCTTGTTCATACCCTTTTAATTTCTTTTTTTTCATTTTTCAAAAAGATTTTTATGTATGAAAAAGAACACAACACATTTTTAACATTTACACATAAATACAAAACATTATTCACATATATATACACAATGTACAATTTTCACTTATTTTTAACTTAATATACACAGATCCTTGTCTAAACTTGACAAAGTAACGCTCAATGTCAATTTCAATAAACCACATATAAATGCAGGCAATCAAAAATTATTTTGAAAATAAACCACATATAAATTCATTGGTCTATAGGTCATTTGATGTCTATTTTATATGCCTGTGTTCTATATGATGTGTTCATTTCATGGGATGCAGAGGACAAGTCTAGCTGCAGTGTTCTGGATGGTCTGGAGTTTATAGAGCAGGGATTTGTTGATTTCGCCATAGAGGGCATTTCCGTAGTCCAGTCTGCTTGTTATGAGTGCGTGGGTGGTGGTCTTTCTGGATTCGGGGCGATCCACTTGAAGGTCTTGTGAAGGATGCAGAGGGTGTTGAAGCACGTGGAGGAGACAACATTGTACTGTCAGGTCATGGTGAGGGAGGAGTCGAGTATGATGCAGAGGTTCTGGGTGTTGTATGTAAACTAACACACCCAGGCAAGCAATATGACGACTGGCACAAGTTAGATGGCAAACAGAACGAGATTAATGATGGAACACTGAGTTAGCATAAAAAGTACATTTTAATACATTTCATAAAAAGTGTCATGAATTAAGTCATTGACATATTGATAAAACATAATAAAAATAGATCCATTAACAGGTATGCAGTATTTGTACGATAAGTGGTATAGTGGAGGGATGGTTTCCTGTCTACGCGTTTCGATACGTTGAAGGTGTCTTCCTCAGGACACTACCATCATGATACGGTATTTAAGAAATATGGTGACTGCTTAGTGCTAAATTATTGAAGGTAATCCTCTGTAGAACCGTTTGGTTTCTCGGCCGAATGAGGTTTGGGCGGGTTTCAGATTATCGGCTATCTTTATTAACCAAGGTAGTAGCGTCACAAAGTCACGTGGTTACATAGCCTAGTGAAGTTTGGTCATGTTTAGATTACCGGCTGTCTGTGTTGAACAAACTAAAGGCGTGCCGGAGTTACGTGGTTACCCAGCTGGTAGGAGTTTGGAGCTGGTTACAAATTATCGGCTATCTTTATTGAGCAAATTAGTCGCGAAACGGAATCACGTAGTTACAAAGCCTAGTGAAGTTTGATCGTGTTTAGATTACCGGCTATCTATGTTAAACGAACTAAAGGTGTGCCGCAGTTACATAGTTACCCAGCTGGTAGAAATTTGGTCAGGTTCAGATTTCCGGCTATCTGTATTAGACGAAAAAGTGGCGTGCCAGAGTAACACGGTCAGACGGCTGAGAGTTCAATAGAGGGCTAGAGGTTCTGGGTGTTGTCCGTGGGAGTGGGTGGGTTGCAGATGGCGGTGAACCACCAGGAGTAGTCCCAAGCTGAGGGGGTGGGTCTGAAGACTTCTGTCTTCTCAGATTTGAGCTTCAGACAGCTGCTGCTCATCCAGGATGCAAAGTCTTTCATTCCCTAGTGGAAGCTGAGTCTGGTGGGGTCGGGTTCCTTCATGAGGGAGAGGATGAGCTGGGTGTCATCGGCGTAGGATACTTTGCTGGGTCCATGCTGTGGTGGTTTGGGTGTCTGTTGTCAGTTTGTTGGCGTTTTTGTATAGGGAATTGATCTTGAGATGGAAGTAGGATCCGAGTTTGTTGCAGAGGTTTCACTAAAGGGTTGGGTGAATTCCTGGATGATATTGAAGAGTTCCTTTGAGTTGCTGGAGTTGGCTTGGATTTTTGTCCTGGATGAAGGTCCTTTTGGTGGATCTGATGCATTGGTGGTATTCTGTCATGGCTTTCTAGTAGGTGGTCCCAGCTTCCGGGGTTTTGCTGTTGCTCCATAGTTTCTTGAGATGACTGTAGGTGTGTCTGGATTCTTGGAGGTCGGTGGTGAACCTGGTGGCTTTCATGGGGCACTGACTGTCTGAGTTGCTTAGGGGGGCAAGCTTGTCTGCGCAGTTGGTGATCCATCTGTGTAGCTCGTCGACTGCAGAGTTGATGTCGGTAGTGGTGGGAGGGGCATTTTGGTTGAGAGTGGAGTTGAGGTGCTCCTCAGTGACCTTGCTCCAGTTCCTTCACAGAGGGTGTGGGTTTGTGAGTGGTGGTTTTGTTGAAGGAGAAGTGTACGCACTGGTGGTCCATCGAGAAGGGATTGCGTGGTGTGTTTTAAGTGGATGTTGTCGAAGGCATGTCCTGCCTTGTGGGTAGGGGTGGTGATGACCTGTTCCAGTCTGATGTCGGCGAGGTTGTCCAGGAGGGCGGTGGAGTTTGGGTCGTTGGGGTTGTCGAGGTCGAAGTTCAGTTCTCCGAGTAGTGTGTAGTTCATGGAGGCGATGCCGTGGGGCGCGATGAGGTCAGTGATAGTTGTGGTTAATGCAGCTTGTGGTCTGGGAGGTCTGTGAGTGAGGGTGCTGGCTAGGGTCGTTCTGGAGGTGGTCTGGATGTGGAAATGGAAGTGCTCCATGGGAGACGAGGAGTCATTCCTGCTGGAAATGATGAGTAGGAGGGAGTTCTAGTGCGCAATGGTGAGTTCTCCTTCTGGGTGGTTGGGGCGGTTCTTTCTCAGGATCTTGTATTCAACGGTGATGGCAGTAGTGATGTCAGGCGGAGGTGGAGGTGGTCCATCTTTCCATAAGGAAGGCGATGTCTGGCAAGAGGGTGTTGAGGAGGTCCCAGATATCTACTGCATGTCTGTGCAGGGAGCACACTTTGAGGAGAATGCACCTCAGGGGCTAGAGTGTGGTGGCGTCCTAAGAGTGTTTTAGCGTGGAGGTTTGAAGGTTGGTGAAGGTTGTCAGCAGTGTCAGCAGGAAAACTAGCCATGGGTGGTGTTCAGCATGGACAGCTGGCAGTTGATATTCCTTCCGGGGTTGAGTGTGAGGAGGGTAGGTGAGTCGTAGTAGTGGGTGTTCAGAGAACCAGGGTTTCTGGTGCTGGTCGCAGTCAGGTTGTGATCAGGCTCAGACAGGCTTGACGAAGGCATGCCAGAAGTACGTCCGTGCAGCAGCTGCTATTAAGTAGGGGATGGGGAGGGATCGCAACTGGGAGGCGGGAGCGGGAATCAGCAGGGGGAGGGGTGGTGGTTAGCGTAGGATATACTCAGAAGCATACCGCATTCACATGCACACTCTCACTCACTCATGCTAACCTACATTCACTCTCTCATTCTCATTAAAAAGTGGTGCTTGGTGAATGTCATCAAGGGGTGTGGCAACGATGGCCAGAAGAATTGCTGACCAGACATGGCTCATTGTAAGACCTGGCTTAACCAATGTTAATACAGATATTGAATCTTTTATAGATTAAAATGTACTATCATCCTTATTTATAGAATCACCAGTCCCGAACTCCACTTCTACCTCGACACACAAGTAGGTAGTCAGACAGGCCTTGCGACCTAGGCCCAGGATTACTAATTGATGGACACAGGTGGGAGAGTGCATAGCTGGCAGGCAAACACGCGGGCAGGAAACTCTTGAGCAATCCCACAGATAGGAGCAGAGACATTACAATAGTCAGGGGATTGAGGTAATTGAAATTTTTATGGTCAAGTATGTCCCCTAACGTGTACCCCAACGTCTCCATGTACGTGCTTAAAGTACATGTAACTTCCCTCCATGGCCGAATATGAAGATGCAAATGCATTTGCGTCCAACGTTAACATGTCCTCTACCAGATCCACTATGAATGGATCGATAATTCAGTCTCTAAACATGCCATGCCAACGTCTTTACATGGTGCACTTTTACGTTTTTCCTGGCTCTGCCGAGCTAGGCCCTGATTTCTGCCTTCGAACCACTTCTGTCTCTGCCTCTGAAAGCTGCAGCATGGAGATGCATCCCTGACCTCTGCCTTACTTCCTGCCAAGCGAAGCGGTGCCTGGCTCAGCCTGGCCTGCCTGCCAAAACAGTATTTTGCCTTCAAGTTATCAGTTCAGCCTCCTCGAAAACACATTCCAGTCTAGTGATATAGGTAAACATATTCCCGGCTGCAGAGCAAAGGGCCAAGCCTTCCTGTCTCCTTCATGTAATTCATTGCTCCCGTTACCATGGTAGGCCCATGGCCCGCGCATTACACTTAGACACATATGCATTCAGTATAGAATAGCCTCTGCCCGAGAGACCTTTTACTTCAGATTAAACATCCTCCAAACACAAGATATCAGATATGTTATAGGAACAGGTCGATCTGACATGCCAGACTTCTGTCTCCTCTACTAGTGCTAAAGTCAAGCCCACAGCTTTCCCTAGTTCCACGTCAATCACACGTCATACTAATTGCGCGCGCACCCATGTCAAAGGTTTCTGCTGACTCTGCAGAATCCTCTACGCACCCACCCACTTATGACACTTTCTGTGACGTTTCCAGCACACGCCTCCGTGCACACCCTTGTACACGCCTTTTTGCTACGTACATGTGTTCTTATCTTATTCTTTTCACTTGTCACGCCTACTGTATCCATCACCATTGTACAGTTTTACTATATATATTATGTACTGTTAATAAATCGTGAACATCTTTTGCCATCATTGCATATTCCCTCCTGAACCCTTGTATTGATGGATCTGATTTCCATGGCTCGAGCCATTTCAATTAAAGCCCATATGACTCAGATACCACGGACTCTGCCTCTCATTTGATTGAGCTATTCTTTTACCTGTCATTATTTATACGGAAAAATTGCACGGTTATTTTATTTACCACATAATTTGGCGCCCAAACAGGGACCCCTCCCCCACCCCACGCGCCGGCGATGCGTCGCAGGCCTTGCCCCCTACCACAGCTGTGACGGACTCCTATGCGCATCTGCGGGTTTTCCTGTATCTCCCTCAGGCCCACGGAGGAGACGGAGACTGCGGGTCAGCATCCAGACGAGGCGGTGAGGAGTGCGGAGGATCCTGACCAGAGCCCAGCCGAGAGAGCAGTGTCCGAGGTGTCTAGAGGCCCACCTGTCCGAAGCGTCGAGGCGCATGCGTAGTGCGTAGCAGTAACCAGACGTCGTAGCAGTCCAGTCCAGTCGAGATTCCGAGGCCTTCCGTTCCGTGCTTCCCGGTGAGTACCGTTGCTGGGGACGCATCTAGACGGGTGCATTAATTTGTGTCCGGTCAAGACGGTTTTGGGTACACAGATCCGGTCTGTACTGTTTTAGCAGTGCATCTGTACTGTTTAGCAGTGCATCTAGTAATCCAGTAATTCAGTGATTCAGTATTCTGGTCTTCTAGCATTATCTCTCGAGGTTTCCAGTATTTTGTTTTAGAATGTACTAGACAGTAACTGTTCGAAATGTTTCGATGTGTTTAACGTCGTGGTGTGAATGATTGTTTGCATTTTATTACTGTGTTTATCGTGTTTGCGTTCAGGTAGAGGTAATCATGCCTCTGTTCTCGAAATTACGTCAGATAGGAACTAGGAAAGGGATACTCGAAGAAGCAGTTCCCGTCCCACCTAGGGACACTCCAGGACATTTTATGTACCATAAACATGGCTTAGATGCCATACTGTACTTAGACTTATGGGTGGACTACACAAAGGATATAGATGGCCCGTTACAGGGACGTGGGATGCCGAGTGCATCATGAGAGTAGAAGAAGCATTGTGGAAAAAGAAAGCCAGACAATCTCAGAAAGATGCCATAGAATTGTGGCGTAAAGAAGCGCATAGACGAAATGAAAAAGAAATCAGGAAAGCAGAGAGAAGTAGAGAAGAATCCGAAAAAGCTAGAGAAAAAGAATTACTAGAAGAAGGAGAACGAGTCAGAATAGAACAACAAGACAGACAGAGAAATGCCCTTATTACAGGACTGTATCCAGTTCTAGCCGAGGGCCTGCCCAAGGCGACCTCGGAAATACCACGTAACTTGCCACCACCATTGGTTCCGACTAAACTCCGTCCCAAACAAACCGCAGCAGACATTTTCCTTTCTAGCTATTTAGATGATTATGTAGCTCCAGCATATACTAATGTACCCATACCACCCGTTAACAATGCACAGCAGTCTGCTCCGACTGCTCAACTTACTGTTCAAACCACGACCCCTCCACGTTCCCAAGTCACGCTTCCCGCACCTATTATGTCACCTATTGCTTCAGCTTCTGTTACTGTCCCACCTACTACTGGTCCCCTTAATCCTTTCGCGACAGATGTGACACAGAGTGCACATCTGTTACCATTGTTTCCTTTACCTGATACGTCATCTGCAGCCATTGCCCAGTCAGGTCATGCCCACGCTTCCGCTTCAGGCTTTCGCACCCCGCCTCCACATAAACGAATGACAGCTAGAGAATTCGCAATGCAACGTACGCCGAAAGCGGCTACACTCGAAACCCTTAGACAATATCTGACGGATTGTAGGTATGACCCGGTACCCGGTCAGGAAGGAGACATGATGTTAGTCTCTTTACGACTACGACGTGCTACAGGATATTTGATGCTTTTACCAGAAATGACTAATCATCTAGATAAAATATATCACTTTATTAGAACCGGAGAGGGACCAGGAAGTATTCGCGAGGCCATACCAGAAGGTTGAGACACAAAGTATGATCTTGCGGTTTTTGATAAATTGTTTGATAAGGGAACGAGATCAGCCAGGTGCTGTCAAAGAAGAGATGGACGCATTAATGAAATGGAGTAATAATATTGCAGATTGTAAACATGATAAACAAAATTGCATAGATGCCATGTACAGAAAGATTCGCAAAGACATAATAGTAATGCACGAGAGAGACAAGGAAGCTAGGGAAGCTAGGGAAGCTAGGGAAGCCGAGAAAGAGAGTGAAACCGAAGAAGAGAATGAGGATCAAGAGTTAGAAGAGCCAGATCCCCCCGAGACGATAGCATACGTAGGTAGAGTGAAACTCCCTAAACAGTATTCTTTTGATAGGCCTTTCGACAGACCGATACGTCTAGAAAATAAAAGACGTTTTCTTACTCCCATACTAGAAAAATGTCTGTTAGAAGCAATACATTTGCCTACAGCCATAGCCATCATGAAGTGCAAAGCACATACTAAAGTCACAGACACTATTTCCCAGGGTAACGACCTGGCAGATCGAACAGCGAAACATACAGCTCAGACTCATACTCATACGACTGATATGACAAAGACTGACGCAACTTCACTGACACATTGCATGACAGTTAGGGATCCCACACAAGATGTAATCGACATACAGACACATGCTACTCCAAACAAAATCAAGAAATGGACTGAACAAGGAGGGGTCCAGACAGAACAGGGATGGATGACGAAGGGAAAAACCACATGGTTTCTCCCCGACTCTATGGTTCAAGTTATCATCACACAGCACACAGTCCAGCACATTTAGGAGAGAAAGCCATGTTAGACAGTTTACAGAACCTCTGGTTCAACAAGCATTTACGAGCAGCAGCAAAACAGAAAGTGAGTACCTACATGATCTGTTGTCAGTTCAATCCAGGAAAAGGTATTCCCGTGGAACGAGGTGGATTTCATCCTCCTGACCATCCTTTTGAAGTCCTCCAGATGGATTATATCCAGATGGACAGATGCCGAGGATTCAAGTATGTCCTTGTAGTTGTATGTGCCCTATCCAGATGGACAGAAGCATATCCCGTCCCAGATTACACTGCCGTAACCACTGCCAAGCAGTTTGTTCGTGAATTTTTCCCTCGGTGCGGTTTGCCCCGTGTCGTATATTCAGATAACGGTCAGCCATTCTCGTCCGAGCTCATGAAGCAGGTCTCACTCTTGTTAGGCTATCAATGGAAATTCCACTGTGTTCGACATCCCGAGGCAGCTGGTCTCGTGGAGAGACACAATCAGACTCTGAAAACCCGTCTTGCTAAAGTATGCGCAGAGAAAGGTGTAGATTGGTTGGTAGCTTTACCAGTTGCCCTCTTTTATATGCGAATGGTAGCCCATTCTAGGACAGGGCTATCCCCGTATGAGGTGGTCTTTGGTAGACCTCCTAATATGTGGGGGATGCCTATGCCCCGTAAAATTACAGATGTTGACAGTTCTATGCTGACAGATTACCTTGCTTCCTTGATGTCTGCACTACTATCATGTCGTTCACAGGTCGCGGCAGCCTTCCCAGACCACACCGAGGTGAAACCGCATGAACTTGTTCCCGGTGACATCGTCGTGGTCCGCAATTTTGACAGATCAAGCCCTCTGGAGCCCCGCTGGAAGGAGCCTAAAATCGTTTTGATGACCACAAGGACTGCAGTTAAAGTCGAAGGAAGGAAAGGGTGGCTACATTCGAGCCACGTGAAGAAGTTTTATGGCCTTCCACCAAAGACTGTTTCCCAGGACTGCCGCATTCCGGACACTGATACTAAACTCCCCCTGTTAGAGAAAACTCCGCACCAGGAGTACAGATTAAAATTGAGGTCTAGTAAGTCAGACAGTTTAATTGTTTAAGTCCCCTCCTGGGTGAAGCGGTTAGACAGGTTCCTGACATGTATAAGATAGACCCCAATAGAGAGAGAGATAGACAGGAGATCAAGAAACGAAAATATTGTAAAAGTCTCCAAAGCCGTTGCATTCTAACGTTACTTATTATGTTTTTTCTGAGTCTTACGATAATCTGCATAAGTTGGATGTTACATATATTCTTTCCTATTGCACATTCTTTTTCTAATGACACGGCAGAGCACACGTTTAGTGCTCTGCCTCCACATGAACTGTCTTATCGACTTGCGCTGCGCAACAATACATTCATCCGTATGTTACACCATTCTCACCAGATCAACAATGCTACTAATTGTTGGATATGTGGCCGACTCCCTCCCTATCAGAACTACAAGGGAGCTCTGCCCCTCTTTCCTTATCCGTTTACACATAATGGTTCCTGTGGTGCATGGTTTAGTTTAATATCCTCTTTAGACACTGAATCCAGAGTTTTCCAAGGCAATTGGATATGGGGAAACCTGAACACAGTTATGAACAAAGCATGTTTCCCAGACGAGGAAGGTCTTCCACAAATGACAGGGACCGATCTAGAAAATGAAGTGTATGGATTAGGTAATTTTACACTTAACCTCATGATTCTAAATGTTCAGTCCGAGACTAGTCCAGACTTGCCATCTATATCAGTTTTACCAGTAAAAGGTGTATTATGCGTCAGAAAGAATGGTTCAGTACATCTAGGACACAGTGACTGTACTACTGTGGTCGAATTCAGTGATAAAGGCAAGTCTACTTTCAAAGCTTCCCGACATTCCTATTTCATTTGTGGTCAGACAGCCTATATATGTTTACCTCTAGACTGGGATGGTACTTGTTTTATTGCATTCCTATTGCCACCTGTTTTTCTAGCCCCATCTGATTATCACAGGAATTCCCGCCTCACTCACGTTAGACAAAAGAGAGATCTCCCAATTGTCGATCAGACTGAAACTACATGGGAACAATATGTAGATTTCAATAAAGGATTCTTTCCTTATCTAGGCACTGTCTCAAATAGTAAACTGATACGCAAATTAACCAGAACCCTTGAAGCAGTAGTGAATGAGACTACTTCTGCTTTGGGTAACTTAACAGAGGAGCAGTCTGCTATGAGACTTGTTGTTCTTCAGAACCGCCTTGTCCTTGACGTCATCCTGGCCGATAGGGGCGGAGCTTGTAGAGTCATCGGATCCAGTTGTTGTGTGTTTATTCCTAATAACGCACCATCAGTATACAAGGCTATAACCAGGCTTAACGAAATAGCTCATCAGATACACCAGAATCCAGGCACCTGGACTTGGTCCGGTTGGCTCTGGAGAGTAATATCAGCCTGGGGATGGAAACTACTGTCATTCCTAGGAATCATACTGCTCATAGTATTCAGTTGTTGTCTATGCCTACAATGTGGGCCAGCGATTTGCGGCTTGTGTGCCACAGCCTGCGTTCCACATCCTAGTTCACTTTCCAGTTCCCGTATGAGAAAAGATGAGCAGATGAATTTATATGAACAGATAGATGGTCTCATGAAAATAGATATATCCTGAAGGGAACGTGGGGGACAAGGAGGGAATGAGGTAATTGAAATTTTTATGGTCAAGTATGTCCCCTAACGTGTACCCCAACGTCTCCATGTACGTGCTTAAAGTACATGTAACTTCCCTCCATGGCCGAATATGAAGACGCAAATGCATTTGCGTCCAACGTTAACATGTCCTCTACCAAATCCACTATGAATGGATCGATAATTCAGTCTCTAAACATGCCATGCCAACGTCTTTACATGGTGCACTTTTACGTTTTTCCTGGCTCTGCCGAGCTAGGCCCTGATTTCTGCCTTCGAACCACTTCTGTCTCTGCCTCTGAAAGCTGCAGCATGGAGATGCATCCCTGACCTCTGCCTTACTTCCTGCCAAGCGAAGCGGTGCCTGGCTCAGCCTGGCCTGCCTGCCAAAACAGTATTTTGCCTTCAAGTTATCAGTTCAGCCTCCTCGAAAACACATTCCAGTCTAGTGATATAGGTAAACATATTCCCGGCTGCAGAGCAAAGGGCCAAGCCTTCCTGTCTCCTTCATGTAATTCATTGCTCCCGTTACCTTGGTAGGCCCATGGCCCCGCGCATTACACTTAGACACATATGCATTCAGTATAGAATAGCCTCTGCCCGAGAGACCTTTTACTTCAGATTAAACATCCTCCAAACACAAGATATCAGATATGTTATAGGAACAGGTCGATCTGACATGCCAGACTTCTGTCTCCTCTACTAGTGCTAAAGTCAAGCCCCCAGCTTTCCCTAGTTCCACGTCAATCACACGTCATACTAATTGCGCGCGCACCCATGTCAAAGGTTTCTGCTGACTCTGCAGAATCCTCTACGCACCCACCCACTTATGACACTTTCTGTGACGTTTCCAGCACACGCCTCCGTGCACACCCTTGTACACGCCTTTTTGCTACGTACATGTGTTCTTATCTTATTCTTTTCACTTGTCACGCCTACTGTATCCATCACCATTGTACAGTTTTACTATATATATTATGTACTGTTAATAAATCGTGAACATCTTTTGCCATCATTGCATATTCCCTCCTGAACCCTTGTATTGATGGATCTGATTTCCATGGCTCGAGCCATTTCAATTAAAGCCCATATGACTCAGATACCACGGACTCTGCCTCTCATTTGATTGAGCTATTCTTTTACCTGTCATTATTTATACGGAAAAATTGCACGGTTATTTTATTTACCACAGGATATTGCCACCAGTAAGACACACATGGCCTGAGGTGGGTATGTGCGCTTCTGAAAACACCATAAAGTCAGATGCCACATGAGTTAGGAATACATAGCCAATCAGGACCTAGCATACATAGTGATCACAGGCTCCCCATGCCGGACATCTGGACAAATTCACCACTGGCCACACTGTGTTCAAGCAAGGTCGAGACCTACCTGCAATAACCATTTGACCATTAATTTATTAATCGAAAACAGCAACCAACATTTCTTACCATATCTGGTACACCAGAAACTTTCGTTACTTGTTGAAAATATAGTATATAGGATGCACACAAGCTCAATGTAAATTGAGACAGTCCTCGAACCTCATGTCTTTGACTGTTCTCCTGACTGAACTGTTTAATTAAACAAACTGTTCCTGTTTTTCCAAACATCTCTTGTCTTCTGTTTTTTCCTAAGGATCTCGAACCCGAGCAACGTTTTCGCGATCCAGATAGGAGGGATGGGGTCTCGTGCCTGACTACAGCTGAAGGTAGGTAACCCCACCCGGACAGATTCAAGTTGCATAACGGCAATTTTGTTCTTCAGTGGGTAGTGTTATGTTTCGTAGGGTACCCCAAAATAGGCATTGAATAGTCACCTAACCCTTCAACTACATTTACTGTACCATTGCACTACATAACGGGTTTTGGTATTGACCTTTTACCTAGGTAAGCACTGCATAAATGTCGTGTGTTTTTCCATGAAAACTAGCCTCATTAATTATGCATGAGGGTTCTCAGAATCACAGCAGGATTACAATCTACTGCACAATAACGGTCACACCTTCCGTCATCCTCGGCTGACATGGCACAGCAAGGTAGAATCCCCTGAGGGTACCGTTTGGTTATATATACACCATACCTTTGCCAGGGCAACCAGAGGAGAAAGACTTCCATGCTAGACGCTGAGGTTCCTGCACGCAGACACTCCATAACATAGTGGTCTGACATCCCCCATGGGTGGGAAACAACACTTACAACGCAACTTTTACAACACACTACCTTTACAACAAAACTTTTACAACGCAACATCCATTACAACGCAGTCATTACAACTCATACCATTACAACGCATAACTACACTATCCAACACTTACCCTACTGTTGCACCCACTGGAGTTAGAATAGTAATTTTTACCCCTACACTATCCAACACTTACGCTACTGTTGCACCCCCTGGAGTTAGAATAATAATTTTTACCCCTACACTATCCAACACTTACCCTACTGTGGCACCCCCATGGAGTTAGAATAGTAATTTGTACCCCTACACTATCCAATACTTACTATACATGCAATGTAATGGTATGCGTTGTAATGGTATGCGTTGTAAATGTAGTATGCGTTGTAGTGGAATGCGTTGTAAAGGTAGTTTCAAAGAATTCGTTGTAATGGTATGCGTTGTAATTGAATGCGTTGGAATGGATGTTGCGGTGTAAAAAATTTGTTGTAAAGGTATGCGTTGTTAAAGTATGCGTTGTAACGACATACATCCCCATGGGTGTCCATCTCGAGACCAAGCCTGGATCCTTCATTCTCTAACACCAGGTAATGGTGTTGGCCTCATCCTAGGGGGATTCTTGCCTATACACCTACATACATGCTAGGTACACTTAGGTAGATTTAGTTAGGGTTGCATCATAGGAGTAAGCATTATTACTGTCATATATTTATATGCTTGCATATATTCATTGTTTTAGCACTATGGTAGAAATCTACCATCCATTTACTCTGTTGGTGCTCAATATCGTTTATATCTGTTACTGTCTTATGGTTGTTTCAGCACACCTATTTAAACTAGAATGATGCTGGTTCAATAAATGCTTATTGAAAACGTCTCCACCATTTATTCTGTGTATCTCTCTGAGACAAAGTGAGCATGAGTGACTGAGCGAAAAGTACTGTGCTGTTTCCACGATCCCTGATGGGACAGGTTTGTCATGTCATGCTCGATAGTTTCTGAGAACTATTTTCTCTTTGGTAAGAGGAGCTTATAGTGGAACTGTGAGCTAGCTGGTATACAGGCGAACATACCCGGTCGGGGTGTCTGGAATCAGTCTGCACACCAATCTCACAGTTTATGTTGTCTAAACACGCAGATCCTGTATAGATTTATAGGAACTACACAATATGGCGCTGCCAGTGTTGGTTTGGTTCTTCTTGATTTGTCCGCTGCTTTTGACACGGTCGACCATTCCATTCTTCTCGACCGTGTCAGGGCAGCGGGCATCCAGGGCACCGCTCTTTCTTGGCTCGCTTCCTTCCTTCAAGGCCGGACGCAGGCTGTTCGTCTCTCTAGTTTCTCTGTCCCCCCCCCACTTAGTGCCCTGTGGGGTTCCCCAAGGTTCTTCCCTCTCTCCCCTTCTTTTCAATCTTTATATCTATCCCCTCATCATTTCTTTGCTCAACATGGAGGTCTCCGTGTATAATTACGGTGATGACCTTCAGCTCGTTTTTGATCTTTCCCCTTCTCCTGACTACCATTTTAAATTTCAAACCACACTTATTTTTTATTTCTGATTGGATGAATCAAAACCACCTCAAGCTCAACCCGTACAAAACAGAGTTGGTCCTGACGGGTGGTTCCACCAGCCCTTGGACCTCCGCCTTCTGGCCTTCCATCATTGCCCCCCCCCGGTTCCCTCTGCTTCAGTTAGAACCCTGGGAATCAAAATTAGTCAGGACCTCTCAATGCGCCCTCAGGTTAGCTCTGTTGTCTCATCCTACTTGTTGTCCCTCAGGATTATCCGCAAGATTTCTTGCTATTTCTCCCTTGAAGCTCTCCAAATTATTCTTTTGGCTATGATCCTCTCACGCTTAGACTACGGGAATTGCTTATATGTGGGGCCTTGCAAAACTCACTCCCTTGTGGAGGCCACACTCCCACTTACTTGCTTAGATTGTGGTATTGCGTGGGTCAGGGCCGCTTCTCCTTCTATGCCGACTCCAGGGGCTGCCCCAGCCCAAGTAACTAGAGGTCTCAGAGCGGGACTTGTGAATTGTAGATCATTGCCCCAACACAGCACTGATATCTGACTGCTCCTGGAGAGCCAGGCCTGGGACTTGTTGTTTTTAACTGAAACTTGGTTAAATGAGCATAATGTGACAGCCATTAGTTTAGCTGTACCGGCGGGCTTTTCCATGTGCTTCTCGAATCGCGAGGATGGCAGGCGCGGAGGCGGGGTGGCAGTAATTTTTAAAGACTGCTTCTCCGTATCTTCCGCAGCATCAGTTGCAATCCCAGGAATGGAATGCTTATACTTCTGCCTTCTCCTAAACCCCCAACTAGCCATTGCTGGTTTGGTGGTTTATCGCCCACCGGACTGTGCTGAGAGCAGCACTGCTCGTCTTATATACGCAATTACACTGAACGCGCTGAAGCACGAGCACTTCCTGGTTGTGGGTGATTTTAATATCCACATTGATAGGGATGGCAACACAGCGGCAGAGCACCTGTTGGCAGCAATGAGTGCTGCAAACTTGATGCTCCATAACAAAGGTCCCACACACAGATCTGGACACACGCTGGATTTAATTTTCTCCACACTAGAAAGCATAGTAGTGGGTGATGCTTTTCCAGTAGCATGGTCAGATCATTGGCTTATACCATTCACACTAGCATTAAATGGAGTAGAGCCTAGAAAAAGCAAACACTCTTATATGAAGAGGCAATGGAAAAATCTCACTCCGGCCATCATGAGCCCAATTCTGTCCCATGATCCGCCTAAACGTTCTATGAATGCCAGCGTGGATGCTCAGGCACTAAGTAACTGGATTAGCAACATGGTAGAGGCGGTAGCGCCAGCTAAAAGGGTGACAGCGCAGAGAACTTCTCCCACAGCCCCATGGTTCTCTGCTGATTTACGATTGGAAAAAAGAGCCTGTAAGAAACTCGAAAGACAATGGAGATTAAACTACTGCCCCCTAGCAAAAATACAATTTAAAGAGGCCACCAAGCTGTCTCATAAGCATATTAGGAAAGAAAAAAAGAGCTACTATGCCTCCGTTGTTCAACAGGCAGAGAACCCCAGCAAAGAAGTGTTTAAACTGGTTCAATCCTTTTTGAAGCCCCACTGTATTGAAAGGGATATTCCTCCATCCATTGCACTCTGCGATAAGATCTCTATCTACTTTGACAATAAAATACAGATGGTCTATGACTCCTTTGGCCCGCATAGACCTACGGCCAAGGAGGATAGAGATAGTGGGTGCCTGCCCCCAGTCTCCTTGAGGAAATTTCAACCTATCCCGCTAGATGAGGCAAGGCAAGAGATAACCCGGTGTAAGTCAGGCTCCCCAGAGGACCCATGTCCACCTAAACTGTGGGCACCTTTAGCGGACGCTATTGCACCTATGCTTCAACACATCTGGAACACATCCATAGACACTGGGGAATTTCCGGAGAGTTGGAAGCATGCGACGCTCCTTCCACTGAAGAAGAAGCCAAACGGGGATACGGAGGATTTAACTAACCTCCGTCCTATCTCTCTGCTGGCAGCCCCTGGGAAAATGCTAGAAAAACTAATTCAGCGCCAGCTGAATGCTCATGTTGAATCTAATAACATCCTTCATGAGACTCAGTCTGGGTTCAGACCCGGCTTCAGCACGGAGACGGCGCTGATTGAGGTGGCTGATTCTTTGAGGTGGTCGTTAGATTCAGGAGACTCGGCTATGCTGATGCTCCTGGATCTCTCGGCCGCGTTTGATATGGTGGATCATGCTAGGATGATCCAACGCCTGGCAGAAATTGGTCTACAAGATCAGGCACTCGGTTGGATGCAGTCTTACTTGTCAAACCGAACGCAGAGGGTCTCTCTAGGTACATGTGACTCAAAGCGTAAGCCGCTGAGATGCGGTGTCCCGCAAGGATCTGCCCTAAGCCCCCTTTTGTTTAACGTTTATCTTGCCCCTCTTTTCTCTCTCATTGCCAACTGGGAGTCACCGCAATATCTTATGCCGATGACACTCAGTTGGTTTTTCCCTACTCTGAGGTTTCAGAAGAGGCATTTGCAAACTTTAAGGGGTGCCTTCAAGATGTGGCATCCTGGATGAATACTAATAAGCTGAAACTGAATCCGGGGAAAACAGAAGTGATCTTCTTTGGCAAAGGCAGTCACCCTCCTGCTGAGCTCTGGTGGCCGACTGAGATGGGTACTCCAACTCCCCCCTCCCAGTGGGCTAAAAATCTGGGGGTCAAGTGGGACGAAAATCTCTCTTTTGTGCCCCAGATCCATCAGGTCACAGGTTGCTGCCTGAGCAAAATGAGGAATCTCCGCCCAGTCCTGAAACTTTTGCCTGAGTCCTGCCGGAAAACCGTGATCCATGCCACCATCACTTCGAGACTGGATTATGCTAACGGCCTGTATAGCGGTCTCCCAAAATACTTGGTCCAAAGGCTGCAGACGGTGCAAAATGCGGCAGCCAGGCTGCTTAAGCATATTCCTTTTAAAGAGCACATTTCCCCCCATCTTCGGGCCTTACACTGGCTCCCGATTGCCAGCAGAATAAAACTCTTACTCTGGCCTACAGGTCCCTCCACGGCACCTGCCCGAATTATTTGAGAGCCCGTCTGCCCAGATACACACAAACCCGCTCCCTTCGTTCAAATGATCAGGTGCTACTGAGTGTGCCGCGAGTCAAAAGGGCTAGATTGGGTGGCCGGACCTTCTCAGCCAACATGACCCGTCTTTGGAATTCCTTACCTCCTGAGCTGCGAAAGGCCCAATCAGAAACAAGCTTTAGGAGACAGCTTAAGTCGTGGTTGTTCTCGGTGCCTCTCTAAGCCGCAGTCTCCCAGCTAGCTTTCTTGCCAAGCCCTCACAGCGCCGGGACGCCTCCTAGTTGAGGCAGCTGTTCGCGCTTTATAAATACTAGTATTATTATTATCCCTGCCTACGAGCTGCGACGCCTCCAGACCATTCAAAATCAGGCCGCTCGCCTTATCCACCGGCTTCCTAAGTTTCACCACACCTCACCTTTACTTAAGTCCCTCTATTGGCTTCCGATCCTGCAGCGAACTCTTTTCAAGATGGGATGTATAGTCTTCATGGCCCGCGCCCTACGGCGCCTGTCTTCATCAATTCTATGATCACCCATTACCTTCCCTGCCGCAATCTCTGTTCCTCTAGCCAGGCACTTCTCAGTGTTCCTCGTTTCCGTAAGACCAGAGTAGGTGGCACTAGGTTCTCTACTCTTGCCCCCCGCTTCTGGAACAGCCTCCCACTCACCATCAGGTCCATCCCTGACTATCTGCACTTCCGTAAGGCACTCAAAACTTACCTGTTTGCTCAAGCCTTCTCTACTCAGTAATCCCCTGGTGCTCCTCCATCTGCCACCGTCAATCACCTAGCCCCAGGAAGCCGCTTGGCCACAGTGCGCTCTACAAATATTTTCAACTTCAACTTCAACTTCTTCATTAACGGTCAAATCTGAGTGCTTCAGTCGAGCTTTCCCAGAGACACCTACTCACATTAATCCAGAGACGTCTGGATTGGGGAAAAATAATTTGCAAAGCTGAGTAGGCACATCTTATATATTGTCTGTAGGGTTTAATCAAGCTTGAAGGATAAATAGTTCCTATTGTGCATAAAACCTTATCTCAGTTTCCTTGAAACTCTTTCAACAATGACTGAAGAATAAAATGCTGCAGCAACATTACGTGTAAATAAAATTGTAAGAACTACCCTCACTTTAAAAATAGCAGAATATGGAATCACAGCAACAGGTCGGATAGTAACCTTCGTGATTGAGGCACATGAGTCATACAGGACAGAGGTATTCTATTAATGGGTCGAATCCCTGCCAGTGGATGCATGCGCAAATACATTTCATTCATACACTGAAGATGAAATACCAGAGGAATATTGTCCATACGAGAACATTAAAATTCCGCTGCCCCATCCAGGAGCACATAAACTGGTTTAAAGGTGGCCTCCCACACACAACAGATAAAGTAAAATTTGGTCTGCTCGGAAGAGATGGAGCCACCTGGCCGGTCTTAGTAGCCTACACACCACATCCAGACATTGTGCTTACCCCCCTTACACCTCTGATAGCCGTCCGTTAAAATGGGGAGTCCCCCAGGGCTCCTCACTAAGCCCCTTTTGTTTAATGTTTATTTTTCCCCCCTGGCTGAGCTCATTGCTCAGTCAGGAATTAAGGCAACCTCATATGCTGATGATATTCAGCTCTTGTTTTCTTATGACACCCCAACTCAGACCACTTTTGACCCATTGAAAGACTGTCTCTGCAACATCGCCTGCTGGATGGACAATAACTTCCTTCGGCTAAACGCTGGAAAAACCAAGGTCCTCTTTTTTCATCAATCCTCTCCGTTGGACTCTTACCTTTGGATGCCACCCGACCTGAGCATGCCCCCTTCCCCCAAGAAATCAGTAAAAAACCTGGGGGTTAGATGGGACTCTAGCCTTTCCTTTCAGAATCAAGTCCAGACGGTGTCAGCTGCATGCTTCTCAAAAATTAGGATGATCAAAATATGTATCAATTTCCTTCCTAGTAACAACAGGAAAACCATTGTTCAGGCATTAATAACATCCCATCTAGATTATGCCAACGGCTTGTATATTGGACTCGCTTCCGCCTTTGCCACCGGTTACAGACAGTCCAGAATGCAGCAGTCTGGCTGGTCTGTGGCATCTCCCTTCGAGAGCACATCTCGCCTCATTGACAAAGGCTTCACTGGTTGCCAGTCCAAAAAAGGGCAGAATTCAAAGCCCTCACCCTGGCACATCGTGCAATCAAGGGAAAGGGCTCAGCATATCTCTCTTCCTGTCTTCGCCCTTACAGCAATGCTAGACACCTCCCATCCAGCTCAAAAAAATTGCTGTTTACCCCCAGATTCAAAAAAGTACGCTCTGGGGGAAAAACCTTCCAGGTAAGTGCCTCCTATAAATGGAACAAACTCCCCAACTCCATTCGGATGATTCAGGAGGAGCTGCCCTTTCGCAAGGCACTGAAAACATTTCTCTTCTGCTAAATTCCCCTGAGTGCGACCCAGTATACATACAGAAGCGCCGGGACACCCCGTTGGTGTAGCTGCACGCTATACAAAACACACTAAATAAATAAATTGCCACAATGTCTGTAGCAGACTTACGTCCACTACACAAAAAAATAATAAACCTTTACAGAAATCTGACACAGTTCATTGTGTGAACACTCACACTCCAGCCAACATGGGCTACCCCAGAAGGACAAATTCAGGGGGCTGCAACTAAAATAACTCCACAAACACTAAACACATTTATGGGTAAAGTACCCACTAAGCGTGAGCAAATGCCATTCTGAATAGCTCCGAAAATAACACAATTAGAGGCAGTGTTTCTACACACAATGGGGATAGATCTTCAGATAGAGGACTGTACCTCTTGGGGTACAGTTTTTGCTGACATCTATACCAGAACTCATGGTATCCCTTCAATGGCAGTAATGCCAGACATATTGAGACAGATACAGAATGAGTATGGAGCAGAACCTGCTCTGAACTTAGAGATGCAATTGTTAGGAAATTTTGCCAGGGTATCAACTATTATGTTGGCTAACATAAAAGGAGAGGTGATACACCAACGCCTGAGGGATTTCACTCCTATATAACAGGAGCGTGAATTACCTAAAATTATCGAGGATACATATGCTGATTTAGGTGGCGATAATTTGGGAGCTAGAGCAACAAAACCTCAACTCATGGGTGGACTTGATAAGGATAACACCAAGCAAGCACAGAAGAGAAGAAATGGGACGATAAAAAATAAAAAAAATAGAGATAATAGGTCAGAAACAAGGGGTGGGTCTCTTCAACAGGAACCCTCAGAAAGTAGGTACAATCATAGGAATCGTGATAACAGTAAAAAAACCTGATAGGTATCAGGACACTGATAGACATTCCTCTTTTTCCTTTCAGAGTTCGTCAATTAACTCAGAGAGGGAAGGACAGTCAGAACACAGACAAAAAGAGCATACAAAGTCCAGAGACACGCAATGCGCTTCAGACTATAATATCAAAAAAGAAGATAAACCGAAATCAAAATCACAATTCAAAAAGAAGAGAGTGGCAGGTCTTAAAGTAAGAAATGCCAAGGATACCGAGGACTCAACCTCTGAATGGGGAATGGGCTCTGACTATGCTAGACAGTGCAGCAGAAGTAACAATAGCTCGCCAGAACCTGATGGAATTTCTGGTGACAGCGGTGTTGAATGAGCATATCACAGTGGAGACACTGGATACTAGGGTAAGTGTCCCACATCCGTTACATGAAATAACATTCCAAATGGAGGAAGAGGGGCTAACCCAGAAAAGGTCTCTTTTGGGAGAACCTGACTTATGGCTATGACATTCTTTTGGCTGAAAAGGACTGGCCGCCTGAGATAATTACAGAAAGCCCAAAGGGAGAAACAGTAATTTTACCAGCTTATTCCGACCTCATTCCAATGTCACTATAGCATTCATATGCGCAGGAGTGGGAGGTAGTGCTTAATCCAGCATTATATCGCAACCATGTAGGATGGGATACTGAGTCACCTCACCATATTATCCCAATAAAAACTACTCAACCTTCACAGAGACAGTTCCCAATAAAACAAGAAGTGAAAAAGCAGATCAGGGAGATCTTGGATCAACTTGAATACAAAGGTGAAATAGAGAATTGTGCATCCAGTGAATAATCCTTTGTAATCCTTTGTGTCCCGTAATGAAGCCTGACAATTCATATCATCTAGTTTTAGACTACAGATATCTACACATGCACAAAGACATTCACAGTACAGAATGCACATGAATAACATTTTTCGGAAAAAATAGAAAACAACACTAGATATCGCAAATGGATTTTTCTGCCAAAAGCACCTGAAGCAGATATTTGACAGCATTTTCAGTCTTAGACTCTTAAAGTCAATTCTGTTGACTGCCCCAAGGGTATAAGAATAGCCCCGGGTTGTTCTCAGCTAGGGTAACAGAGTTGCTTCAAAAGATGCTTCAAAAGATGATATTTATCTGATGGATGATGATTTATTGGATCACTTGACCAGGGTGGGCAACATAATTTTGGGATTCGCCTCTGAGGGCTACAAATTCAACTTTAAAAAATCAAAAATAGCCCACCTCAATGTCCTATTTTTGGGATGCAAGTTATCAAGTGAAGGACAAAAGCCTAGCAGCTGACTTTTTTGAAAAGTGTGCACTGCTCCAACCTCCAAAAACTCTGAAAAATGTACAATCCATTTTAGGATTCCTAAATGTTTGCAGAAAATACATTTTGGATTACGCAGAAAAGTAAAACCTTTCTACGATCTAATCAGGCCATGTTTTCAAATTATTCACTGGACACAGGAACACACGGATATCCTTTGTTCTTTACAAGCTGACATGATAGCTTCCAAACAGCTATACACACCTATAAACACTACAAATCTGGTGATCTGTGTAATTGCAGTTCAATCTGGGTACACTTACCTAACCTTCAATGAAGACGAAACGGTACTCATAGCATACAAATCACACTCGAACACAAACACTGAAATGCGCTTTGCTTCTACAGAAACAATTCTGACAGCAGTACACACTGACATAGTGAGAGAAAGAGCACTGGCTCAGGGGAAACAAATAATTGTTGTAATTCTAGTAATGGCCTTAGAGGCGGTTACTAAAGCTAGCGCTATAAACATAAAAGCACTGCATCCACGATGGATACAATGGGCTAATTCTTTCACTGCAACAGATGTAGATTCCAAATTTGATTCCACATAAAAACACAAGCATTCCTGCAATACCAACAAGAATAACCTCTCCCAAATAAAATAATGGCTCTAGGTCAGTATGAATACATTATTTACACTGACAGTTCTGCTCAGTCTGCCATAGGGAGTAAAAGACAGCAATACAGCGCAGCTTGTACGATTGTGAAAGGACGTATAGAGGAAGGCAAGTTCCATCCTAGCAGTATGAAGACACAGTCTCTGGGAGACTGCACAGCACAGCTGGCAGAATTAAAAGCTCTATTACTGGCGTTTATAAGTACTGATCGGGAATCCCCCAAACTTATAGCATGCGTTTCTTTTTAATGTGCCCAGTCTTATAATGAATCTCTTCACTACTGGGGTCAGAATGGGTTTAAAGACTCAAAAGGTTGCACAATAAAGCACAAATTGCTTTCTGAACAAGTGACAGAGCTGAAAAAAGAGTTGCCAAGAGCTCATGTGATACACACGCTGAGTCATCAACATGATTGCGTTCACATTGAAGGGAATTCATTGGCTGATGAAGCTGCATGGCAACAGTGCAGACTGCTGCCATAGCTTCAATCACTCGTTCTAGTCCAAGAATAGATAGAAGCACAATGGTAGCTTCCATCTCTCACTACACACTAGCCCACAGACTACACGACACCGGCATTCAAGGAACCGCCCTGAACTGGATTCAATCGTTCCTCACCGGAAGAAGCCAAAGAATCACACTACCACCCTTCCTTTCCGTCCCCACGGAAATAACCTGCGGAGTCCCACAGGGGTCATCACTGAGCCCAACCCTCTTCAACATTTACATGGCCCCCTCGCAGCCATTGTCTGTCAACACGGCCTCAACATTGTATCCTACGCCAACGGCACCCAGCTCATCCTCTCCCTCACCAAGGACCCCACCACCGAGAAACTCAACTTCGAGAGAGGAATGCAAGACATTGCAGTCTGGATGACCAACAGCTGCCTAAAACTCAATGGCGAAAAAACAGAAGTCCTCGTCCTTGGAACCAACCCTTAAGCATGGGACAACACCTGATGGCCCACTGCCTTTGAAAGCCAGCCTACCTCTCAGACCACATTAAAAACCTTGGCATCATACTTGATTAACCCCTTCCATGCTGGGCCGATTCTGCTTGTGTGCTAGGCTTTTAAAGAATGAATGGCTTTATGACGGCCCCCGGCCGTCATAAGCACACGAGCACTGTGATGCATGATGGATGGGGGCCGTCATCAGCATGGAAGGGGTTAATCACTCACCATGAACTGACAGATCAACATCATCACCTCCAGCTGCTTCAACACCCTCTACATCCTTCGAAAGACCTTCAAATGGATCCCCCCTGAGTCAAGGAAGACAGTCACCCACACACTCATCACTAGCAAACTGGACTATGGAAACGCTCTCTAAGCAGGAATCAACAATTCCCTCCGCCGCAACCTCCAGACGATACAGAACACCGGGGCGAGACTCGTCCTTGACATCCCCAGGCATGAACACACCAGCCAACACCTGCGGAAACTCCACTGGCTCCCCGTGGAGAAGAGAGTCACTTTCAAGATCCTCACCCATGCCTACAAATGCCTTCACAACAACGGATCCAAATACCTCAATGATAAAACAAACTTCCACATTCCCAAAAGAAACCTCCAATCTGCCGACCTCGCACTAGCTGAAACCCCACGTATCCACAGAGTCAGAGCAGGTGGAAGATCGTTCTCCCACATTGCAGACAAAACCTGGAACGAGCTACGAACAGACATCAGGCGTGCCCCGTTGCTGAACACCTTTAGGAAGGCCTTCAAGACCTGGCTCTTCAGCTGAACCGGTTCTGCGTACCCCCCCCCCCCCCCCCCACTTAGCGCCTTGAGACCCTCACGGGTGAATAGCATGCTTACAGTTCTCTGATTGATTGCAATTCCCTGATTGTTTGTCATTGTTTCATGCAAAAACAGCTTAGCCTTGCCAAAAGGCTTTCCACTCAAGTAGTCCTACAAGTTAGATGCAAAACATATTCTGTATGCTCAAATTCCAAGAGTGAGGGATAGAGTAATACCAAACATGGATCACACATTACCGCAGGGATTACCGCATGTGCAGAACCCTTAAGTTAAGGATTTGTCCTTAAGTGCGACATGTGTCAGCAGGTGAAGGGTTCAACCTTAGCACGCCCAACACAACCACCACTACTAGCATCAGAGAGACCTCTTGCTTGTGTCTATTTGGACCACTGCAGCCCAATCAGACGGGTCTTACAAGTACATCTTGGTGGCAGTGGATTCCTGCTCTAGAGTCCTGTTGGTTTGGCCTCAGCGCTCGGCTGATGCCCAAACTGTTATAAAGGATTTGCAAGTCATCATAGGGACATACACAGTTGGTGCATTACATTCCTACAGTGGCCTGGCGTTTAGCTATCGGGCTTACAAGGAAGCCATGGGAAATTTCGGTGTTGCATTGCGGTACTCCTCTCCATATTATCCCGAGGGAAATTCTGTTCTGGCAAGGAAAAACTGGGACTTAAAGCAATCCTTAACAGCAAGAGCATTAGGCTTGGGTGGTAGTTGGGTCAATCACCTATAGGGGGTTTAGAGGGCATTTAGGGGCATATGTATCATCCGTTTTTTTAGTCGCAAACGCTGTGATTCGCAAAAAAGCAGCGTTTGCGACACAAAAATCGGGAAATGCGATGTATGATTAAAATTGCATCGCTAAATTAAGGAATCGCAAAATTTGCGATTCCTTAATTTTGCGTCAGCATTTAAGGAATTGCAAATTGCGATTCCTGAAATGCTATGTATAAAGCACCCAAGTTGTGCGATTTTTCATTAAGAAATCGCAAACTACCACTTTCTTGAAGTTGGTGGAAGTTTCAGCTCCACTGTGAACTGGCCAACGTCTTTAGGAAATTAAGACTGAAGGCATTCTTCGAGAAACAAGGAGAACCTACATCCAATGAAAACTCGAACGAGATAGGACTACAAATTAAATCTACCTTCTCACCCCCACCTCACACCATCCCTGTTGAAATATTAACTTTTGAACAAGCTGTGTTCAACGATGTGGAGAATATGACGGTCCACACTGTTTTCCAAAATATGAGCAAAGCAGAAAATGAAGCATTGTCAAGCTTGAGAAAGTGTGAGAGTATCATTATTAAACCAGCCGACAAGGGTGGTGGATTGGTAGTCATGGACATCACTACCTACCGCAATGAATGCCAAAGACTCCTGAATGATGCAAAGAACTATAGACCTATTTACAGGACACTAAAAGCCTGCTGAGGTTACTTGAAGATATCACTGTGGACGAAAATACCATCCTGTTGAGCTTCGGCATTGAAAGCTTATACACAAGCATACCACAGGATGATACCATCTCATTCCTGAAAAAAATTCTGGATGACAGCCCTTGGGCTTTTAATACCCCCAAATCCTTCATCCTCGTATGTGCTAGACTCGCACTAAAAAGGAACTATTTTGAGTTTGAAGGTTCTCTGTATCTACAAACTGGAGGAACTTCTATGGGGAGTATTTTTGCCCCCAGCGTGGCAGGGCTCTACGTATATGATTTTGAACAAAGATTCATTCTCAACGCCACTAACCCATTTTACAACTACATCAGTTTCTGGAAAAGATATTTTGATGATGTCCTTGCCATCTGGCAAGGACCAGTAGAAACACTACAGGAATTCATCACTTGGATTAACACCTTGATCCAAATTTGAGATTCACGAACAACCACAATAACAATTCTATGGTATTTCTTGACGTCACCATAACAAAGGAGAACAATCACCTCAAAACTAAAACTTATCATAAACCTAGTGCCAAAAACAGCCTATTGAGGTTTGAAAGTTTCCATCCACGGCCTTTAAGAGAGAATCTACCATATGGCCAGTTTTTGAGGCTCCTCTATTTATTTATTTATTTATTGACATTTGTAGAGCGCGGCGAATACCCGTGGGCGTCTCGGCGCTAGTTAAGGGATGGATCAGCAACTGGGTAAAGAAGATATACAAGGCTATTGGTCAATTGCAGCAAAACGGTGACTATAAGGCACAAGCTCAGGTACTTTAAAAAAACTGACTGCAAGAGGCTATCCCATTAAGATCATCCAGAAATGTCAGAAAAGAGCACGTAACCAGCCTAGAGAGGCTCTTTTGGAAGACAAAATCAACACAGAAAAAGAAGTGCCGCTTACCTGCGACACCACCAACAACACGGCTTCCAATTTGATGACTAGATCCATTAATAAGCACTTGGCTATCCTCAACACAGGCAATCTCCACTGGGAGAAACCTTTGTTCTCCTTCAGAAAATCCTGCAGCCTTAAAGACTCCCTAGTGAACACTCGACCTAAGAACACCATTCAGAATAAGGCCCAGCCGATCACAAAAGCCTGGGTCCTCCCAGCTGTAACTGGCCACTTCCGCTGTGGAGATTGTAGTGTATGCCATTTAACCAGAAACACCAAAACACTGTCTCTGTAACCTGGAAAGATCTGGAAACAAGTAGCACATACTAACTGCAACAGCATTAATGCCATCTATCTGATCAAATGTCCGTGCAACAAATCCTATGTTGGCATGACAAGTAGAAAAATTAAAACAATGATCTGCGAGCATCGCAGTACAATTCGGTGTAAGAAAAGTGCAACTAAACTGACAGACCATATCCTTGAAATGAATCACACCCCCAACGACATGGAATGGACTGTCATTGAACATGTTGAGAGGACAAATAACATACAACAACAGCTCTTTGAAAAAGAGCAACGCTGGATTTATAGACTTTCAACACACATAACTGGCCTTAATGATAATATCCCCTGGGGCACAGTTCTACAGCGATGAAACCTTGCTCGTCACCCCTAGAATTATTTACTCCTCAACTAGGAATGCAAACTGCCATATGCAGACATTCCTTTAATCATCCTGTTATATGTCCTCACTCTTCAGCCCCTGGGCTTTATGTGCTCCCCTCTTTATGTGCAACATGCAACATTCACCAACTTGTTCATTTAATAATGTAGTGGCACACCCCGCTGTCAAATGTATATTGCCTCGTATATACTTTGCTACTGGTTCTTTAATGAGTAAATTGGCCCCTCCTATTAGTTCCTTTTTCTCCGCCCGGCTTCATGCCGATATGCATTTCAATACCCTGAGGCCACGGTACCCGTGGCTTCACTGATAACTATAGCAACCTACTCTCACGTGAGCTTACTGAGCGGTTGCCCCGCCCACTTCAGGAAATCATAGTGGTCTAACTTTACCACCGCCACTCTGCCGGGAGCTGCAGGGAGTTCAGGACAGCACGTAGGCACAACTGCATCCGATCTCAGCGAAACTGTAAGTTTTTCACCAGCGTGCCCTTTGCTCCCTAGGTGTATTGTCAACCGACGAGTGGCTTTTCCGAGCGACCTTTCTCTAACTCTAACCGGAAGGCTCATGAGCACACTCGCTCTGAACCTGTTGCCCGTATCTGCTCACTACAAACCTCCTTTTCTCTTTTTTTATACCCCTACAGAATAGTTTCTGAGCAGCACAGGCTATCCTCCCCCGGTGAAGCGCCCGTTACTCGGAACACGAGAAAGCCTCCCCTTAGTGTTTGTTATTCCCACCGCCATGATTCATGATGCTCTTTTTGATTTTATTATGCATGCATTTGAATAAACGCTTACACAACGGTGAGCGAATGTTGATAGTCACTTTTTCATAAATCGTATGTCAGAGCAACTTAAAAAGTATTCCACACCTACAAATCCACTAATATTGATCTGTGTGAAGATGTATGAGTATGAGAATACGGGCTATTATAGCCTCTTTTTTTGAAATACTTTCAGCTAGTCTTGCATACTTGCATCACAATGCAGGCTCGCGCCAGCATTTTTTGCCACTATATTGTATGCACCCTCTGAGATATTATCTTCAGCATGAAAGGGATTCGCATGGAGTATGTCAATCATCGAGAAACTACACTACGTTACAGGCACGTAATTTTGTTTGTTTGTGATGTTCTTTTTTCTATCACAGGTTTCTCTCTCCCTCGCCTAAATTCAGGCTGTGAGGACACCTACTGCAAGTATACAGTTTGGTTCCTGGGGCCTAGGGTTGAGTACACGTTAGTGTGTGTACACCGCCCAGGTTCCACGTTTTTAGGTCCTGAAGAAAACCTGGCACTTCCCACTACAGGTTGAAACATGTAGACTGCTATTTACTATCACATAGATACAGTTGGCCAAAAATACCAACACTAGTATCTCTTCACTATTTTAATCATTGTCCAGTAAACTTCTGAATAATATTTTTTCAAATAAGTTATACCTGGATAATCTTTAACATCACTATTTTTTTGCACTACACCCACAAAAAAACCCGCTCCACTGTAACCAGGTGTCGCAGCACACCCGGATGGCATTCGGCTGTCCGGGTGGGACCCCGATGATGAAGCATGTCACCAACCAGGTTGGTGAGTGAGGGGTCTTTTAACAAAAGATCTACCTTTTCTTTTGTGTGTTCTCCATTTATCCCTGTTTTCTTCTTGAGACCATTCATGTATTTTGGTCTAATGGTGATGCTCTTTTTGTTGGTTGTATAGATTTAGGTCCAGGGGGCCAGGAGTATCTCCTTCCACCCACGTGGATAATCCCTTACTCTCTCCTTTTGTTACTTTAAATATTTTTTAACTTACATTAATTAATTATTTATTACTTTTAAGGTTATTTAAGTATTTGTAAGTATGTTTTAGTCAAATATATTTATTTTTTCATTAATTTAAAATGACCTTTGAGACATTTTAAAAAAATCGATATTTTGACTAACTATATTTTTTGCAAAGATATTTTGGATTCGATATTTTTGTACTTACCTGTTTGTAGATAGGAATTCGATATTTTGGCATTCGATATTTGTCCTTGATATTTTGTCAGGTCGATATTTTCCTCCTCGATATTCTGTCAATGAACCATGTGTAAACAATTTAGTACTGTATTCAACTAATCACACACAACTTTACAATACAATATACAATCTCTTTAAAAACGTAGCTATTTCCCTATTATAGAGTCCATTCACTTATTATTTGTTTTTCTTTTATGTGTATTGTGTGTAATAAATTAATTTTAATGAACTATAATTGTTATAAATTGTTATTTGTATGGTCTTGGTTCAGTGGATACTCTCTTTTTTGTCATTTTTAAAGATATTGGCACAGAAGGGAAAATTTGTTTATTTGAATTATACTACCCAGTCTCTTTTGGCTCTATTGAGGTAACTCTCTGACTTTGGAGGAAGATAGAAATCACCAATCCCACTATAACTTAGCTGATGCTTTGACACAATGGCCATAATTAAGATTCGGGATAAATGCTGATGGCTGTGCAAACAAAGTTTTCAAAAAAATCAGCAATAAGCTACGAAAATACAACTTCTAGTTTGAATTGTTTTTATGATGCCATTGGCTCCAAAACACAAGCATATACATATTGTGACTTTATATATGATGACTACCAAGACCTGACGTCCAATAATTCAATTGCCAGGATTTGGTGGGGGAAGTTGTGACTGCAGAGATTTTCTTCAGAGTCATCTGGATGCCAATGACTTCACAATGTTCTAATTTATATACCACATATTTGCCCACAATCTGTAACCAAAAACGTAAGGTTCACAGGGGCATCGAAAGTCCCAGCTCAGATATGCAACTTTATGCAGAATTAAAAATAAATGCAGAGTGGCAGTGAGCCTTATAGAATTTATCGTATAGATCAAGCTTGATAGATTAACATTCTTAAACTCAGCTCATTTGGGAAGTGTACTAATACATTCTTGCTCTGTTCCGTTTTGTTTAACATACTAAACTAATCTGAGCTGGCGATGGATAAAATAAACTCCACCATTGCTTGGATCATGGTGAGGACAATGACACTTATTAAAAGGCCCACACACTATTTCTGCCAAGGATTGGAGACCATCAATTTTGTAATGCCCATCTTCTCAAACTGTGAACAAATGTAACTGCTACCAGTAAGTGTAAATTGTAAAGTCATGATTAGATTCTGATCCTTGAACACTAGCTAATGACACATTGAACTTTATCCTATAAATAGTAGATAAGAATCAAAAGACCTCTTTGAAGAAGAACTTAAAAGTGGAACCATTCTAGAGCAAGACTATCCTTGGTGCTCAGGTCAACAGGGGATCAAAATATCGAACAAAGTGGTCATTGGTATAAATCTGTCTTTGATGCACTGGTCACTGATCTATACTTTGGACCAGATGTTGCCTCTTGACTTGATTTCAAAAGATGCTAATGTACTTCTGCTGCTGATGGGTCCTGTGATTTAGATTTTCTTGATTCTAACAGGCCCTGAGATGATCTTACTTCTGAATGGTTCTCTTCTCTGCAAAGAAAAAATGGAACCATCTTCTCAGTGACCCCATCCTCTGCTTGCAAGAACCTACAAAAGATATTGGTTAACGTCTGGGATTGACATTATTTTATTTGTTGGTATTTGTTGAGTGTGAACCTTGAGGAGAGGGCAGCAGAGCACTCTTCATTCCCCTGGGGGTTTCACACTTTCACATGGCAGCATATTTGCATTTTGTAAAACAAAATTGCTCTTTATTAAGGTGTATTATGTTATACATCATAGTTTGTGCCCTTAATGAGTTACATCAGGCAACATTTGAACTTCTCAGATCGGTATATTGCTACAACTATGACAAAATCAACATTAATTAACAACAGTACCCCCCTCTTTTGTCCATATGCACTAATGCCAAAAGAGGCTCAAATTCTTAAATTGCTGTCTTCTGTCACTATCAATACCGCCTGGTTTAGCAGGTGCCTATTTGTCACGTGAGTGTATGTACTTAGCATTTTCAATTATGGTGGTCTTTTGTATGATTAAGTTCCTAGAATAGAGTCTCATTCATTATCTGTTAAGCCTTTACCAGTTTATATTTGCTGCGTGTATATAGCTCCAATCGAGGACCCGGGCCATCCTCCTGTCCTCTGTTAACATCAGGGGATCAGTTTGCTTTCCAATTCATGGTTATATTGTTTTAGCTAGTATCAGGGCCAAGTCCACAAATCTACAGATTTGTTTGAAATTTTGGGACCGTGCATGTATCTCGATAAGCACCACATGGGAGTAGCCTCTAAACTCTTCTCAGTACCCTCTGGCACCAGCGCTAGTACCACCACCCAATATTGACTAAACATTTGCTAATGTAGCAAGGTTTGATCAGCCTGCAGGGGATAACGGTGCCACATGCTAAGAAAATCCCTGACAGGGAGAGCTGTAAAGGGATTGGTTCAATCGAAATGCATTGAAATCCTGCCTGAACAAGAGGATGAGGTAGTGAACAAGCTGTGCAGAAATGCCATTCCTGTGTTTGGGAGCAAAGCAGGAGAATGTATTTTTCCTGGTACTCTTTCATGCTCTTTGGAGTTTAAGTGGGTTGCTACATAGAAAATGTTATATATGATGTAGTCATTTTTAAACTTCACACATGCTAGGAATCTATCCAGTGTAGGTTAGTAAAGTTAGGGGTGTTGTGGTCAAATGTATTGTTCCAGACATCTCATAGTGCAGTCTTTTAGAGGAGTCTTGGTCAAGGCTGATTTTCCATCAGAGGGAGGTTTCCACTTCTGCATGGGAGATAACAAGAGTTTAAAACATGAAGCAAAAATAGCAAACAGAGAGTTGTCTTCTGAGTTGTACCATGGTACTGAATGGTGCATTTCTTTATTTAAATGTATAGTAATGTAATTGCATTTATATAGCGCTTACTATCCCTGACGAGGCGTTGAATCGCTTTTTCGGCGAGTAGCACGCTACTCTGGAACCCATAAAGGATTAGTGGTAAATTAGTATAGTGAAATAAGGAAGTAGTTTGAGTGGTGGATATGTTAGTCAGGTATTTGGATTGAGAAGGATAGTGGAGGAATAGAAGGGGGAAAAAGGTTTGCATTTATATAGCGCTTGCTACCCCTGATGGGGTATTGAAGCGCTTTTAGCACGCAATTCCTGAACCCATGAAGGATTAGTTAAAGATAAGTAAAAGGGAGGTAGAGAGGGAAGAGTCAGAGGGAAGGGTTTAGAAAGGCTTGTTTTTAGGGAATCAGAATAGTAAAAGAGATATGAGATGATGCAAGAGTGATAAAGTCTGGAAGAGTCTTGAAAGGGTTATTTTGAGGATCATAGTAGTGGTATGGGGTTTGGTATGAAAGACAGAGTGGAGGTAGACAATATATTGATAGAGGTATGGAGTGAGAAATAGGGTAGTGGATTGAAAAGAGTAGTAGGAAAAGGTCTGGTATGACATTTAGGTAGAGTATATATTGAGAGAGGTACACAGTGAGATATAGTGCAGTGAATTGGATATGCTGAATTAGAAGAAAATTAATAAATATGTAGATCCATAAGTACATGGAAGGTACAGAGATGCATACAGGAAGGTAGTATATGTAGATTAGAGATGCATTAAATAAATTACCGCTGTCAAGTGTTGTACTTTAAATTAATTAAAAAAATATATATAGTGATATTGTATTGTAATTAATACAAACAAATGAATAGGAATCTGGGCTAGTGTAAATTTTTTAACTGTTTTAAATTGAGATGTATATCAGGAGTATAATTTGCAGTTGTTACAATTTATATTTGGTACATTTTTTTAAACTGTGTATAAACTAAACTAGCATTTGCAATGCAATCAGTCTCGCCTTTGGGACCTTTTATGTATTTAGCTATGCAGCCCAGGAGCCTGGGTGCTGAAACATATACTGTTCTTTAACATGGAGGGAAAGTAAGCACCAAACCGCAAAACATGCCAGGGAACACATGGAGAGAAATATTGCCTTTCAGCTGGAAAGGTATAGTCCAAAGCTCTGTTTTTAATATAAAAAAGGGCCTCCTTGCACAAAGCCTCACCTGGGCTCGCTGAAGAACTCGGCTCCCTGTTTTCTGCTCCCGCTGGTGCCGCTGTTGCCGCTGCGACTGGCCGGACCCGCTCCGCGGGTCCCGCTGCGCGGCTGACAGCCTTGCTGTGCTCCATCTCTCTGCGGGGGTTTGGGTGTCCCTCTGACCGGCAGGGCTGCGAGCTTCCAGCGGGGGACTCCAAGGACCAGGAGCCCCCGCGCGCCCGTTACCACCTGGGCTGCTCTCCCTGCCGGCTCCACCCCCATCCACCCCCATCCTTGTTAAAACCGGCGGCCGAATACTGGACAAGTGGATCCCTCCTTGCACAAAGCCTCACCTGGGCTCGCTGAAGAACTCGGCTCCCTGTTTTCTGCTCCCGCTGGTGCCGCTGTTGCCGCTGCGACTGGCCGGACCCGCTCCGCGGGTCCCGCTGCGCGGCTGACAGCCTTGCTGTGCTCCATCTCTCTGCGGGGGTTTGGGTGTCCCTCTGACCGGCAGGGCTGCGAGCTTCCAGCGGGGGACTCCAAGGACCAGGAGCCCCCGCGCGCCCGTTACCACCTGGGCTGCTCTCCCTGCCGGCTCCACCCCCATCCACCCCCATCCTTGTTAAAACCGGCGGCCGAATACTGGACAAGTGGATCCCTCCTTGCACAAAGCCTCACCTGGGCTCGCTGAAGAACTCGGCTCCCTGTTTTCTGCTCCCGCTGGTGCCGCTGTTGCCGCTGCGACTGGCCGGACCCGCTCCGCGGGTCCCGCTGCGCGGCTGACAGCCTTGCTGTGCTCCACCTCTCTGCGGTGGTTTGGGTGTCCCTCTGACCGGCAGGGCTGCGAGCTTCCAGCGGGGGACTCCAAGGACCAGGAGCCCCCGCGCGCCCGTTACCACCTGGGCTGCTCTCCCTGCCGGCTCCACCCCCATCCACCCCCATCCTTGTTAAAACCGGCGGCCGAATACTGGACAAGTGGATCCCTCCTTGCACAAAGCCTCACCTGGGCTCGCTGAAGAACTCGGCTCCCTGTTTTCTGCTCCCGCTGGTGCCGCTGTTGCCGCTGCGACTGGCCGGACCCGCTCCGCGGGTCCCGCTGCGCGGCTGACAGCCTTGCTGTGCTCCATCTCTCTGCGGGGGTTTGGGTGTCCCTCTGACCGGCAGGGCTGCGAGCTTCCAGCGGGGGACTCCAAGGACCAGGAGCCCCCGCGCGCCCGTTACCACCTGGGCTGCTCTCCCTGCCGGCTCCACCCCCATCCACCCCCATCCTTGTTAAAACCGGCGGCCGAATACTGGACAAGTGGATCCCTCCTTGCACAAAGCCTCACCTGGGCTCGCTGAAGAACTCGGCTCCCTGTTTTCTGCTCCCGCTGGTGCCGCTGTTGCCGCTGCGACTGGCCGGACACGCTCCGCGGGTCCCGCTGCGCGGCTGACAGCCTTGCTGTGCTCCATCTCTCTGCGGGGGTTTGGGTGTCCCTCTGACCGGCAGGGCTGCGAGCTTCCAGCGGGGGACTCCAAGGACCAGGAGCCCCCGCGCGCCCGTTACCACCTGGGCTGCTCTCCCTGCCGGCTCCACCCCCATCCACCCCCATCCTTGTTAAAACCGGCGGCCGAATACTGGACAAGTGGATCCCTCCTTGCACAAAGCCTCACCTGGGCTCGCTGAAGAACTCGGCTCCCTGTTTTCTGCTCCCGCTGGTGCCGCTGTTGCCGCTGCGACTGGCCGGACCCGCTCCGCGGGTCCCGCTGCGCGGCTGACAGCCTTGCTGTGCTCCATCTCTCTGCGGGGGTTTGGGTGTCCCTCTGACCGGCAGGGCTGCGAGCTTCCAGCGGGGGACTCCAAGGACCAGGAGCCCCCGCGCGCCCGTTACCACCTGGGCTGCTCTCCCTGCCGGCTCCACCCCCATCCACCCCCATCCTTGTTAAAACCGGCGGCCGAATACTGGACAAGTGGATCCCTCCTTGCACAAAGCCTCACCTGGGCTCGCTGAAGAACTCGGCTCCCTGTTTTCTGCTCCCGCTGGTGCCGCTGTTGCCGCTGCGACTGGCCGGACCCGCTCCGCGGGTCCCGCTGCGCGGCTGACAGCCTTGCTGTGCTCCATCTCTCTGCGGGGGTTTGGGTGTCCCTCTGACCGGCAGGGCTGCGAGCTTCCAGCGGGGGACTCCAAGGACCAGGAGCCCCCGCGCGCCCGTTACCACCTGGGCTGCTCTCCCTGCCGGCTCCACCCCCTCATCTCTCAATCCCCCAGTTATAAAAACCAAGTAACTTTCCCGCTGCGCGGGAACGCGCGGGAGCGTCCCGGGAGAAGCCCGGGACAAGGGCGGGACCGTCTGTGGCCGTCCGGGGCCGAAGGAGGCCGGGCAGGGCCTGACCGCTTTCATTTGGTGACCGGAGGTCAGTGTTTGTTATACAATGGATAGGGCAACAGAAGCAGAAACCCCGGGGAAAAAATCTAGATTACGTAATGGATCCCTGGAGAATTACTTTCCCAAGAGGAGCGAGGGAGATAAGGACTCCATCCTAGCGGAGCGTAGGGCAGAGCGGCGCCGCTCTGTAGAGAATATGAAACACAGATCCCTCACTGATAGTCTACTTGAATTGAACCGGGAAGGTGATTCGAATGGCCTAAGCGAGGAAAATGTAAGTCAAGATGGTATCCCCCTATTGTTTCGTGACTTCGTAGCCACTCCTTGTTTGCCTGAGGATAATATTATAATTGTTTCACCCACCCCTAGTGTTAGTCGTGTGGCCGACAAATCCAAATCTAGGAAGCAGAAAGTTAACATTTACCCTGTTGCCCAGATCCATCGCCCGCCCCCTAGTAAAAAAAGAAGGAAACAAAGGGTGGTAACAGGTAAAGCAAAAACATTGCACGCTGATTTTGGTAAAGGGATTAAAACTCCGACCACAACTGAGACCCCTACAGCAGTTGAGCAGGAACACACTCCACAGGTAGTTGCTTCTCCGGGTCCTTGTCCATCTTTAGCAACCAGACAAGAGGAGGTCCCTGATAATAATATTAGAGTCACCCCACCTATCACTTCACCACCACTTCCTTCCTCAGTATCAGGGAATCTGGAATTTTTGTTAAGATCTCTCCTTCTACCCATTAATGAGTCTATTAAAAAGGTGGAAATTTAGATTAACTATATTGGAAGCCGCCATTACTAGTATGGCTTCCCATACCAAAAATAAAGGAAGTGTGGTGGTACAGCCGATACCCCCTCCAACCACACCTCAAAGCAAATCTAGAATTCCTCCCACTCCTGCTCCGGCTAAGCAAACTTGTCAGCCCTCGGGGGGAGCTGTGCCCCCAACTCATAATATACTGCCATCTAAACAGCCTAAAACATCAGCTACTGACTTGGGAGCAGGCCCCTCAAAACCACCCCTAAAGGCCCCGACGAGTAACAATCAAAGTGCACATGGGGATGATGGAAAAAGCAGAATGCCTCATAAAAGGATCCCACAAGTAGAGATCCCCCCAGAAGCAGTGCCCTACGTGGTGATCCTAACGGGGGTTCCGCAGCTATATGAGAACAAGAAGGAGGGATTTTCTGACCTTAAAAACAAAATTATCCATTGGCTAAGGTTGCATAGGCCGATAGCACCAAACATAGATGGGGACATAGTTCATGTAAGACGGATCAATTGGCTGGGGAGTAGAACTAAAGATACTGAGGGAGATCTAGTGGTGGTCAATTTTAGAGACCCTCGGGCAGTTGATTACATCTTAAACTGGCCACCTGGGACTAGCGAAACCTGTGTTATCCCACGGGCCTTAACATATTTTTATCCCAGGTCAAAAGTTACTAACTCTAAACATTCAAACAGACCACAAGGTTATAGGCCGCCCTTTATTCCACCCTACATTAATAATCAACCTCAGTATGGCCATCAGCTGACTAGGGTGCCAGATCTACACTCCGCCTGGTCCATGGTCCCCCATAGACATATGCTGAACCAGGGTCCTAGTATGAACCATCTGATGCCCTTTACCCCGTTGGATACCTACAATCGGTTTTCCCAGTTGTCAGGACTGGAAGACTGCGATTGAAGGTGGGGGCAAGGGGGGGGGGGGAAATGATAATGAACCTCCAGGGGCTAAGGATTCTCGTCCTCCCAGGGGTAGCATCGGTAAAGAAGAAGATAGTCTATCTACTGGTGACCACCATTGTAATAACAGAGGATTCTAGGCCAACTGGGCCCGTGATGAGCACGGCTGGTTGTTCTGCAACCCTCACTACACCAACCCAGGAGGGGGGGCGCCCCCCGACCAGGGTGGTTAATGAGAGGTTGCCCAAGGTAGGTTACACTTCTAGGCCAAGTGGAAGGAGGGAAATAAACCTCCTCTCCTGGAACATTGCTGGGCTAAAGAGGAAGTTAGATATCCCGGAGTGGCACACACAAATTGAGCAGTTCGATGTCTGCCTGTTTCAGGAGACATGGAGTTTTGTGCCGCTACATAAATCAGGGTATACCACCCACTGCGTGCCCGCTGTAAGTAAGGGAAAGGGCAGACCTTCGGGCGGTCTAATAGTCTGGATAAAAATAGATTTGGACTGGGTGGTTACAAGACATAGTGTGGAGTGTAATGATATACTCCACCTTTCGGCAAAAGGAGGGGAGGATGTTGCCAGGCTAGACCTTTTTAATGTTTATGCAAGAGGGACACAGGGTGACTCTCCCTCTTTGACCCTAACATCCTTGGACTTGACCTTAGCCAATTGCCCCTGCTCAGCTAAAATTCTGGTGGGGGGCGATTTTAATTGTACATTTGAACCCCTTCTCGGAGACGACCCTTTAGGAATCGAAGAGGAGGATTCAAAATGGTCTATTCCATCTCTCTCTCTGCCCCCTGTTAGGAAGTGGTCGCCTAGAGCCATACAAATTAATGCACTGACAAGGGACCATAAATTAAGAGCCCTGAATGGTAGGACTATATCCGACCAGTCGGGGGCATGGACCTTTAATAGACTTTCGGGCCCGTCCAGAATCGATTACATCCTAATGGATGTTGGATTCTGGCCGGACCTGATTGATATGGAGGTCGTCCCAAGCCAGGATAGTGACCACAATCCCCTGTGTTGCAAGTTTCACTGGGGTGTGCTGAATGACAGGCGAGGGGTGGTCACCCTAAAAACAACTAAAGAAGTTATCCCATTTAATAACAATCGTAGGCTGAAATGGGATAAGGCCAAGCTCAATGAGGGCGATATAGGAAGTATTAAAGCAATGGTGGAGGACTTGTCTTCTACCTTAGATATATGGGTTGGTGAAAATCGGACCGTCAATCCCCAATACCCCTCCCTTGACTCTGCCTATAAAACCACAATAGATCAAGTTGGCCAATTCTTTATCACTAAGAGGAAAGGTAATAGGGCTCCTGCTATACCCTCTACTCTTAGCAAAGTATGGTATAATGACCTTTGTAAAAGCAAAAGGAAAAAATTGACAGAAGCTCTGCTTTCAGGGGACCCTCCACTGGTTAGAGCGGCCAGGAAGGATTACCTGAAAGCATTATCATTGGCCAAACGGGAGTGGGAGGAACAGCATTGGCTGGATCTTTCCAATGCAGTGAGTGGCAGGAACCCAAACCTCTTTTGGGAACTGGTCAATAGAACAAGGCAGAGAAGATCGCAACCATTGGCTGATCACATAACTTGCCAGCAATGGTTTACACATTTTTCATCTCTTTATGGAGACTCGGAAGAAATAACTAGTCCAGGGGTGAATAGCCAGGGTGAAGGGGACCCTGGGGATAAAAACGACCTTTTGTTCTCAACGGGTGAGGTAGTTTTGGCGATTAGACACCTAACCCCAAAAAAAGCCGCTGGGCAGGATGGGATCCCTGGGGATCTATTGTTGGCGGATCCGGAGGCCTGGGCTAAACTAATCGCGATTATAATGAATCTGATCACGAGGGGACACCAGGTTCCAGACTCCTGGAAAGGGGCTGAGGTAGTCACTGTATACAAGAAGGGGGCTAGAGATGACCCTGCAAACTACAGACCCATTAGTCTGATAGACATAATTCAGAAAGTGGTCGGCAGGGTCATCATTTCAAGAGTAGGCGACTGGATAGAGGAGGCTAGTATCCTCTCCCATTTACAAGCGGGGTTCAGAAGGAGGGTAGGTACGATGGATCAGGTCTTTCGACTATTCGCCATATATTGGAAGGCGGTTACTATTATGAAGGGTAGTTTGTATATGGCGTTTATTGATCTTAAAACCGCATTCGACCTGGTCCCTCGCACAAAACTATGGGGAATTCTAAGAGAGATGGGTATTCCCAGTGGTCTTCTGAGCCTAATCGTTAAGCTACACGAGGGGAACTATGCAAGGGTGAGATGGGGATCCCAGGGTCAACTTACAGATAGGATCCCTGTGCGTAGAGGAGTGCGTCAGGGATGTGTCATGGCTCCGACTCTCTTCTCCCTATTCGTAAACGGAGTGGTGGATCATCTAATGGGGGAGGAGTCGGATGCTCCATCCCTGGCGGGGGAGAGAATCCCCACACTTCTCTTCGCTGACGACACCCTATTAATTTCTAAATCCCCGATGGGCTTGCAAAAACTTTTGAATCGGTTTAGCTCCTTCTGCACCAACAGAGGCTTAACCATCAACACATCGAAAACCAAACTGATGGCCTTTGCTCCCTCGAAAAGATTTAAAAATAACTTTGTGCTCAACAACGCCCCCCTTGAACTGGTCGAGTCTTTTGACTATCTTGGTGTCCGAATTAACAGCCACATGACCTGGAAGGATCATTTGTCAAAAATGCTATTAAACCATCAAAGAGTATCCGGGGTGACGCTGAAGGAGATCCGTGAGTCAACCAGCAAACCGGTCTCCCCAGCTATGACCATCTATGAGGGCCAGATCCTACCCGCAGCACTTTACGGCTCTGAGCTGTGGGGGTTTGAAGGGATTTCTGACTTGATGAGAGCGGAAAACAACTTTTTTAGGAAAGTGGTAGCTCTTCCCACTTCCACCCCAATGATCCCTTTAAGATTAGATCTGGGTAGAAAATCAGTTAAGGACTTGGTGAGGCTTCGCCCGTTGTTATTCTGGTCCCGATTACGAAGAACTGAAGAGCTGGCAAAGTATGCAGAAGGGCTAGATGAACTGCTATTACTGGACACCTGTAAAAAAATAGCATGGCTAAATAACCTGAAGGAATTGGTTTTCACGCTGGGTCTCAGAGAGGCATGGGAGTTGCAGTCACCACCACCGAAAGATGTCATAAAAAAACTATACTGGGACTGGGTACAGAATAATGTTATGAGGTCTAGGAAATTGGGTTCACTCACTGACCAATTTTTGTCTATTAAGTGTTTGCGTAAAATGGAACCCTTTCTAGATTTAATAACCAAACCATTGGATCGAGCACTATACCTAAAATTGCGATATGGGACGCTCCCGGTGTGTGAGTTTACGGGTAGATGGAAGAATACAGATGCTTGCTCGCGTGGTTGCCCGGGTTGTGCGGCCCCTAAGGAATCGGTGGCCCACTTGTTCTTCGCCTGCCCAGCTTACAAAGGGGCTAGGAAATTCTGGTTGAAACCCGTCTGTAGGGAACTAGGGCTGAGGTGCCATAGCCAGGCATTACGTGTCCTTTCTTCAGACTCTTCATCTGCCAGTATGATCTGTGGGGTGGCCAAGTTTTTAGGAAGTGCGTGGATGACACGTTGCCGTTTGCTGAAACCTCAAATTGGAAGTCCCACTAGCTAAGGGTGATTTTACTGCCAGTAAACTGTTGAATGATGTGTCATTGTTTTTACTGTATTTTATAATCTTTTACTGAAGTGAAATGTTTTATGTATTTGTATTCTTTTATGGTGAAAAATTGCCGAATAAAGATATTACAACATATAAAAAAGGGCCTTCGTGGTCATATCACGGAAAATACAATATTGAATTTCTTTTTATTGTCTACGGGTGCTCGTGGAAGACAATTTCCATGGACTGAAATCAAGAGAATGCTATGATTCTGGTATTTTACTGACCTCTGCTGGTCGTTTTCTATCAAGAAAGTTAAGCAGAGGCAGTTGCCAGAGCAATACAAAAAGAAAGTCCCTCAGCAGAAAGCAATTCTGATATTTTCCTGACATCTGGAGGTCGTTTTCTATCAAGACAGTAAAATAGAGGCATACAGAAAAAAAGTCCCTAAGCGGAAGCAGACAAGTCCTAGGGCTGATCTCCAGAGTCCACAAAGTACATACACATATAAGTATATAATAAGTATATATTAAAGTATGTCACATACCGCACATGAATGCGGAGGTTCTCCTCACCCGGGATTCATTCATCTACACACCGCACACGGCCGTGGCGGTGCATCCTTTAATCTGCTAACTAGACCGGACACGTCTGGCCTGTCTTCCCCTCCGCACACAAACGTGGCTGCCTCCCCTGGATTTTTCCTCCTACACAAGCCCTTGGCGGTACAACTTATTTTGCAGCTCACATGCCGACCTTCCGACAGGGCACGACCAGATGATTTCTAACGCCGTCGTTTCCCCACCGGGACGCGGTTCTCCGGCCCCCACCAAGCACTCTGACAATTCATACAACCCTGTCCTGATGATAATCGATAGTAACTGGATCGAAACGCTGTCGACCCTTCAGCGCAACTAAAGGCGCAGCATCAGTGGTTCCACAAAATCATTACCAATTCTTTCCCCATTTGTTAATCTGTGTTCGGAACCACCCTATTCACTTTACATATCTGCTCACATTAGCACACTGCACCTTTCTTGTCCGCTGACCACTAATTGTCACTTGCATCGCCACTTTTTCTGTCACCTACACAAACTAACACTAAGTACAATTTAGGTTGTACACGCATTTGTTGTTTACAGTGCTGATATAACTGTATGTTTATTTTTGTCTAATTCTTTCTTAAATACATGATGCTTAATGCACTTTCTAAAAAATCTACCTAGAATCTCCTGGCCTCTCCTTTTCGTATAAAGTATTGTACTTGCATACCTAACTGTCTTCCTTAACTATACCAGTTGAGATACTGTTGTTTATTTCACATACCTACCCTAATCTAAATTTTGTTTATGGGTTACACTCCTGTTGTTAAAGACACGGTCCATTAGGGTGGTCATCGATCATGCCATCATTAATGTAATCAATCATGTATTTTAACATGTCTTGTGTGATGTATACGTGAGGCCAGTCAGTCAGACAAATACTCTTTATTTGGTCAGATTTCACCATAAAAGCACATAAAATCATCAGCATAAGAACGTGTTAAAAACATTTACCTAAGATAAAAAATATATGAATTTCACTACATATTGTAGTGAGGGCTGGGCCTTGTTGCGCACATTGCTATGTTAGCATAGGCTTATTAGAGGTTTAAACGCCATTTTACCTTTGGCTGTTCTTGCACACGACACTGCATATAACTGTGGTTGTAAGTTAGGCTACGTCAATTACCTCACATGAGAAAGGCTTGTTTTTGGCATCCCTAGACTTACATCGCGACCCTAGTCTGCACAGTGAGTGCTAAAGCCTCCATGGTTATCATAACAAGGTAGCTGTTGTTCGAGCTGATCGGCTCACGTTTTAGACATAACATACATGCAGCTGCAAGCTTCTGGCGCCTTTAATATTACACTGTAGGCATGATTTCAGGCACTTGGAAGAATTCCGTTTCCAGAGAGGAAGAGCTTTTGCAGATCCTGATGTGATTCACTCCTGCTGATCTTAGAGGTATGGGGTCCCCCACACAAGCATAAGAGCTCCTATATTTTATAAAACATAGTTCCTAGCTAGGGAAGGTGATATACTAGGTGCTAATGGACCTGTTTTCACCATCATTGTAATATCATTTCTCCTTCTGTGTTTTATGGAATTGTAACAATGCTGATCATATTATTTCTAATCATATGCCTGTTCATGTTAGCAAAGATACTGCATCTTAGAACACATTGTTAAAATAAATATTTTAACCTTTCCCGTGTCTCTTTTTTACTCCTGTTGTAGACTAGTATGAGAGTATAACGAAAGAGTGTTCTTGCTTCCCACCATTCCTGAGTATAACCTAAGTTGCATGTTCTGGGTTTTCTAATCATTGGTTCCTTTGCTATAGGACGAAGAGCTAATGCGACACTGATGCTAACTGGTTAGGGTTTCTAGGTACTGAGATGAATTTTTTTTGTCCACCACAATTCACTGAGGTCCTGGGTCTCTGTGCACATTTCTGTGTAGGAGCAGAATCACTGCAACATGGCACACCCAACTTAGTGGTCTTATTTTGGGACTCTCGAGTAGTGATTATATCAGTCCACGACCCCCTCACTATTGTTTCCGGTTGAAAGTGGTGCCGGATAAACCTACCTATACTTAAATAGGTCTTTTCAAGCTTGATAATTTAAAACTGTGTCTTTTGAATTACTACCCAGTTGTGCTAAGTTACTTTGTTTAGTCTTTTATCTCTGCTGTGTCGATATGGGTGATGTTGAAATACCCCAGCATAGCCGGATGGCGGTCTGCAATCATTTGAAGGCCTATGCCATTCCCTTGGAAGGCATGGCAGTTATTTTTGTGGTGAGTGCTGACGCAGCATACCCATTTGAGCTTTTCTACTCATGGGTTACGTTCCCTGCAGTGAATGCGGATAGCAATACGTTTCATGTTTACACTCACTCTGCCTTGCCTTATGGAGAACACTCCATATAGGACACAGGAGATTCCGCTTTCCGCTTGGCAGTACCAAATTTGGTTTAATGGCGCCCTTCCCCACTCTTTAACGGCGGTTCGATTGAGTCCTTTGTCCATCACAGGTGCTTCTTGGCCTGTTTTGCTGGATTTACCCCACACCCCGGTGCCGCAACAGTTGCATTTGGTGGATTGAGGACCCTTTATACCTCTGCTGTAGGGGTTACAAGGGACTTAGTTCTTTACGTCTCCCGCCACATACAGGGCAGGCACCTGGTGTGGCGGTGCATCCAGTTGGGCCTGGCGGGATGAAGCTTAGTCATGGTCATGGTTAATGTAGTTATGGGCAAGCGTCCCCAAGATAAAGATGAAATGCCATTTTGGCTTGCCGAAAAATTTGACCAACTGGAAGCAGTGTTTCCTAATACTGCTCCTGTGGAGAAACACAGGATTCTTACGATTTGTTTGCAGAAAGACTTAGTGCTGGAAGTGACTGATTGTACCACATAGGGTATGATTTTTGCGGCAGTCTAAGCTAAGTGGTTCGGTACTCCATCCTGTCCTACCCTCCGTCATTAAGCGTGTTCAGGATGAGCACGGACCGGAGGCAGCTGTTGAATTGGGAATGAGTCTCGTTGGAGTGTTTGACGTAGTTTCCGATCTCGTCCTTTCTAATGTTAAGGGAGATGTGGTGAGCTTCCAAGTGTCTAATGCTTCGCGCAATGTCCCCAATGCGGAAAACCCCGTCAGTTACGAAAATTATTACGGCGGCTTATAAGACCATTAGCCATAATAGTTTGGGTGTTAAGTCTTTTGCTAAAACAGCGCAAAAGCAAACTCAGGCAGCAAAGTCCAACAAAGATGATCACCCCTTTGTTCCAAAACAGAATTGGAATAAGAATAAAAAACAGGGGATACAGCAACAGAAACAGGGGTCCCGTCCCGCTTCACCAATACCTGCGTCTACCGAGCGCACATATGAATTGCACGACCGTGCTACTATTAAGTCACCTGATTGTTTTCAGGTTCCTGATCAACGTTCTCCTCGCTCTTTGCAGGAAACATCGGTCTCACCCACCGGTGGAGGAGACAGCGGCAGAGGACGGGGTGCAAAACAAGAGCAACCCCGCAAGACAGACGGTAAAGGCAAGCAGGATGACTCCACACGTCAAAGACCCCAGTTTCAGAAAAAGAAAGTTGCTGCTTTAACAGCGAGATATGCCACGGATAGTTCGAACACAGGTTCGGAACCTGACTTAGGTGTTGACGCTACTAGACAGCGCAGCGGAAATTGCCATACTCCGGAAAGCATTGCGTCCACTTCTGAAGGTGACAGCAACTGACACGTTCATTGTTGTTGAGACAGCTGACACTAGAGTGGCTCCCCACGAAAGACTTTTTGAAATTGTTCTTTTAATTGAAGGTGATATACAACGTACGATAAAAGGGGTATTTTGCGAGAATCTAACTACTACCTATGACATTTTGTTGGTGGAGGCTGATTGGCCCCCACCCTTCATTCTGTCCACTCTGCAAGGGGAAGAGGTGATCCTTCCCACTTTCGCACACACAGTGCCGAAGGAGCAGGTGCTGAATTTTGCAGAGGAGTGGGCTAAGGTGCTTGCACCGGCATTGTACCGTACTCAATTTGGATGGGACAAATTTCCTCCAGACATAAGATACCATTGCGGTCTATGCCACAGCCTCAACCCCAATACCCCATGCGGCGTGAATCAAAAGCTCCCGTGGTAGAGATCCTTGAACAATTGGAATATTAATGTGTGATTGAAACATGTGTATCACCGAATGAATAACCCATTTTTTACTGTGACTAAGCCTGAAAGCTCCTACCGTTTGGTAATGGATTACCAGCACTTAAACTCCTATTGTCGTACGTGCGTGGTACAGAACACTCACAGTTCTGCTCTTGTGGATAGTCTTGTGTGTAAAAGGTTTAAGACCACACTTGACATATCCAATGGCTTTTTCAGCCATAACCTGTCCTCTATTAGTAGTCAATGGACAGCTTTTACCAGTGTTGGCAAACAACGCCAGTTCAGACGATTGGCTATGGGCTATAAGAACAGGCCAGGCGTCTTTGCCGCACGCATAGTCTCTCTTTTGGAGGGGCTCAACCCAGATGCATGTTCAGATGTGGATGACATTTATCTCACAGACGACGAGTTATGGCCACATCTGTGTCGTGTTGACCGCATAATTTGTTGTTTTGCGGATTTTGGCTATAAATTCAACTTTGCAAAATTGCACTTTGCAGAGTACACAGTGTTGTTCCTGGGCAATGAGCTCAACAATGAAGGTCGAGGTTTAGCACCTCACTTCTTGGAGAAATGTGCACAGCTGCGCGTTCCTACAATGCTGAAGAAACTACAGTCTTTACTGGGCTTTTTGAATTTCGGGCGTACATACATACCCGAATATACCCAGCGTATCAAGCCTCTTTACGCTTTGGTACAACCAACTTTCCCCAAATCTTGCTGGCTGCATGCTCATACAGCCATTTTGCCATCTTTGCAGGCCGATTTTCTAGATTCAAAATTCTTATTGACTCGTGATAACCACACCAACCTGGTGATAAGAATCAGACCAGGAGCAGTGGGTTTCACGTACCTGACTTTTAATGAGGGTGACACAGTCCCTATCGCTTACAAGTCACACTTGTACACTTCGACTGAACTGCGGTTTTCCACTGTGGAAAAAGTTTTGACAGCAGCGCAAATGTCGATTCTGAAAGAACGTGCACTGTCGCAGGGAAAACGCATTTTGGTTGTTACTTTGTATCCTGCCCTGGAGGCAGTGACAAAAGCCAGTGTATCAAATTCACAAGCTTTGCACCCAAGGTGGATACAATGGGCTATGTCCTTGACATCTCCGGATGTCACTTTCATTTTTGATTCCTCTTTGCAGACTCAGGCGTTCTTGCAGTATGAATTCGTTCATCCGGCTCCTCTGACCATACGCCAGCTGGAGGATTTCCATTGTGTCATTTACACTGACGGTTCGGCGCAACCGGCGACGGATTCAAAACACGCGTATTATTCTGCCTGCGCAATAGTGGTTGGTACTATGGTGAATGGAGAGTTCAAGTCTGATGTCGTGCATACACAGACATTAGAGGACTGTACCGCCCAATTGGCAGATCTCCGTGCTCTAATGCTTGCATTGGAATACGCTGATTCTAGTGTGACTACTCCTATTGTAAGTGACTCTTACTACTGTGTTCAGTCTTACAATGACAATTTGTTATTTTGGACTCAAAATGACTATCGTGATTCCAAAGGTAGCACAATAAAACACAAAATGATCTGGGTTTGAGTGGCTGACCTTAAAGAACGGCTGTCACTCGTGTTTGTGATTCATACTCTTAATCACCAGAGTTTTGGAGTTTACGCTGTTGGCAATAGTCTCGCTGATGAAGCGGCGAAGGCAGCAGTAGCGACATATGTAGCTGCAGCAGTTACACGTTCCAAAAGTAAGATTGATGATTACATCTTGGCAGCTATTGCCGCAACAGATAAGGGAAGTAATTACCCTATAGGTTTCCCTTCAAGATACTCTTATCATTTAAGTCCTGATAAAGTTCCTTATGTGAGAATTAACGACGTTGGTGACAGATTGATTCCCAATGCGGACCACAGGTCCACACTGATTACAGCCCCTCATGAGGGTATGGCATCCGCTCATGCCGGCGTCTCTGCATCTGTATCACTTTTACAACAGCGTTACTGGTAGTGCGGATTGTACAAACAGACTGGTGATTATGTCCTTCATTGTGATATTTGCCAGCAGATTAAAACTTCTACTGCTGCACGCCCACCCCAGACACAGTTGTATATATCTAATAAACAACTTGGTTGCGTTTATTTAGATCACTGCGGTCCTTTCTCCTCAGATACTGCGTATAAGTACATCTTAGTTGCAGTAGATTCTTGCACGCGCTTTGTGTGGGGGGAAACATCCTTTACAACGCATCTTTTACCACGCAGTGCTATTACAACGCAGGTTTTACAACGAAAACCATTACAGCGCATTGCGCTGGGGGGCGCTCTAGGATAGGGAATAGATTTAATTTACTATACAACACCTTCCCTAGTGTCCACGGGGACTGGAGTTGGAATAGTAAATTAAACTATTCACTATCCAGCACCCCAAAGCGCTATGCGTTGTAATGGTATGCGTAGTAAAACCTGCATTGTAACAGCATGCGTGGTAAAAGCATGCGTTGTAACGTCATACATCCTTGTGTGGGTGTGGCCATAAAGGAGTGATGATTCTCGAACTGTCGTAAGGGATTTGCGGGTCTTTGTGGGAATTTTTGCATGTGGTACCTTCAACTCGGACCAGGGTCCAGCGTTCACCTCTAAGGCGTACAAGTATGCCATGCGTTCATTGGGGATCCAAGTCAAATTTTTGTCTCCATATCGGCCTGAGGACAATAGTGTTGTGGAACGGATGAACCGTGACTTAAAGCAATCCTTGACAGCTAGGGCTTTAGGTACAGGCCGGAACTGGCTAGCCCACCTCAATAGCGTTCCACGTGCACTAAATAATCTCCCTAGAAGGTCTCTGAGTGGGCGGACCCCATATGAAATTCTCTTTGGCATCAAAATGTTTGTTACGGGCCTTGAGGGTCTAGACCAGGTGGCGTCTGCCGCTCCCTTTAACGTAGATGAACATTGTGCTGTTTTCCAGAATCTACCTAAGACCCGTGACAGTCTTGCAAAGGAACATTTGCCCTCCACATCTGATGCTGCATTGCAGATTCCGGGAGTTGGCTGGCTACCCCAAGTTGGTGAACTAGTCCGAGAGAAGGTCGAGAACAAGAAGGAGTTCAGCCCCTCATATTGTACTTCAGGTCCTGTGCTTGCCATGCAGGGTACAAGAACAGTCATTTTACCTACACTTCCTGGTCGAAAGGAAAACAGGTCCATCTCCATTGACAATGTCAAACTACACAGAGTGGCCGATTCCTCTTAGCATGACACCTGCGGTCTCTTGTCCAGCGATGCTGAGAAACTCTGTTTTGGCTCCGGCACCTACCACCATGCCTGATTTTGCCATTGAGATGAATAAAGTTACGAATCCTTTATTGAATGCACCGGCTGGTGATCCTCTTGATGACACTGAGTACACTTATCCCACTGACTTATCTATGCCCGATTTAGAGACCTGTGTGGCTAATCAATCATGTTTTTCATTTGACACTGACTCTGCCACATCAAAGTCCCCCTCAAAAGTTTCGATTTTTGCTGTTTGGTTTAAAAAACATTTTTGATTCTCCCTTGGGCTTACATTTGGCTGGTGCTTTTTTCAAATATTTTGTTCATGTCCATTGGAATGGTGGTGTATTTTTTCCGTCTTGTGAATGGATGCTATGTTAAAGAAAGAACTACAATTAGACTAATTGATGGAACTTTTACACCCCACTCCTCATCACACATAATGAAGAGAGACCAGAATTTTGTGAATATCACTGCTTGGCCTGTCTTAGATGGGGTTGTGTGGGATGCTGTTAAATTTCAAATCCACGGACCCACAGAGGTTATCAATGTCCCTAATGTACTACCTGTTTCAATGGGGGATGTGGTTAAACAAAATATACGCTATGATGATTGGGATGTCC